>NC_134690.1:30937101-31662151 GCF_050947455.1 Rhinoderma darwinii | reverse complement strand
TACCATAAGCAGAAGAACGTTGCACAATATTGTAATGTAATATACAGTGAAGGAAATAAGTATATGATTCCTTGCTGATTTTGTAAGTTTGCCCACTGTCAAAGTCATGAACAGTCTAGAATTTTTAGACTAGGTTAATTTTACCAGTGAGAGATAGATTATATAAAAAAAAAACAGAAAATCACATTGTCAAAATGATATATATTTATTTGCATTGTGCACAGAGAAATAAGTATTTGATCCCTTTGGCAAACAAGACTTAATACTTGGTGGCAAAACCCTTGTTGGCAAGCACAGCAGTCAGACATTTTTTGTAGTTGATGATGAGGTTTGCACACATGTTAGATGGAATTTTGGCCCACTCATCTTTGCAGATCATCTGTAAATCATTAAGATTTCGAGGCTGTCGCTTGGCAACTCGGATCATCAGCTCCCTCCATAAGTTTTCGATGGGATTAAGGTCTGGAGACTGGCTAGGCCACTCCATGACCTTAATGTGCTTCTTTTTGAGCCACTCCTTTGTTGCCTTGGCTGTATGTTTTGGGTCATTGTCGTGCTGGAAGACCCAGCCACGAGCCATTTTTAATGTCCTGGTGGAGGGAAGGAGGTTGTCACTCAGGATTTGACGGTACATGGCTCCATCCATTCTCCCATTGATGCGGTGAAGTAGTCCTGTGCCCTTAGCAGAGAAACACCCCCAAAACATAATGTTTCCACCTCCATGCTTGACAGTGGGGACGGTGTTCTTTGGGTCATAGGCAGCATTTCTCTTCCTACAACCACGGCGAGTTGAGTTAATGCCAAAGAGCTCAATTTTAGTCTCATCCGACCACAGCACCTTCTCCCAATCACTCTCAGAATCATCCAGATGTTCATTTGCAAACTTCAGACGGGCCTGTACATGTGCCTTCTTGAGCAGGGGGACCTTGCGGGCACTGCAGGATTTTAATCCATTACGGCGTAATGTGTTACCAATGGCTTTCTTGGTGACTGTGGTCCCAGCTGCCTTGAGATCATTAACAAGTTCCCCCCGTGTAGTTTTCGGCTGAGCTCTCACCTTCCACAGGATCAAGGATACCCCACGAGATGAGATTTTGCATGGAGCCCCAGATCGATGTCGATTGACAGTCATTTTGTATGACTTCCATTTTCTTACTATTGCACCAACAGTTGTCTCCTTCTCACCCAGCGTCTTACTTATGGTTTTGTAGCCCATTCCAGCCTTGTGCAGGTCTATGATCTTGTCCCTGACATCCTTAGAAAGCTCTTTGGTCTTGCCCATGTTGTAGAGGTTAGAGTCAGACTGATTAATTGAGTCTGTGGACAGGAGTCTTTTATACAGGTGACCATGTAAGACCGCTGTCTTTAATGCAGGCACCAAGTTGATTTGGAGCGTGTAACTGGTCTGGAGGAGGCTGAACTCTTAAAGGAACAGTGTCACCCCAAAATTTTTTTTTATATCAGTTTGATGTTAGTGTTTTATTAAAAACTTTTATATTTATTTGTGTGTTTGTGTGTTACTTTTTTTTACTTTTTCTTCCCTATGGGGGCTGCCATTTTTTTTTCCATTTCTGTATGTGTCGATTAACGACACATACAGACATGGAATACGGCAGCTACAGTCCCATAGTGAATGCGAACGGGGCCCGTTCCATCCACTATGGTGTACGCCGTCTGTGTGGGAACGGCACATGCGCCGCTCCCACACAGTCCAAATTGAACTGAGCGCCGTCCGGCGCCATTTTCCTGTAGACCGGAGGTCGCGGCCAGACAGTACTACTTCCGGTCGCGGCTTCCGGACTTGTGCACTTTGAGCAGCGGCAGCAGACGGAGCGGACGGACCGGAGGGAGCGGCGGCGGCAGGAGCAGGTAAGTGATTTCTATGTATGTTCGTGTTTCAGTGTGTGTTTACTAGTGTATGTAAACCTACTACACTGTGTGTTAGCTCAAAAAATGGCGACACACAGTGTAGGAGGTTTGACCGTTCAATCCCTCGTTTCTCCCGGCACTAGCCAGGATAAAGGAGGGGGGGATTCTGAGAGCTCACTAGAGCGAGGGATTTTTTTTCCAATTTTGCAGCATAAAGCAATGTGGTTGCTTTACCACATGCAATTCTGCAATTTTGGGAATTGCTCCATCTAGTGACCAGTGCTGGGAAATATTATAAATTAGAATCTAATTTATAATATTTCCTGACTCGTGAAAAAAATAAAAAAAATTAGAACAATGTTTAATCACCTATACACTAATTGTTTAACTAAAAAAAACAAAAACATTTTTTTCTAGCAACACATTCCCTTTAATGGTTGGTAGGGGATCAAATACTTATTTCTCTGCGCACAATGCAAATAAATATATATCATTTTGACTATGTGATTTTCTTTTTTTTTATATAATCTATCTCTCACTGGTAAAATTAACCTAGCCTAAAAATTCTAGACTGTTCATGTCTTTGACAGTGGGCAAACTTACAAAATCAGCAAGGGATCAAATACTTATTTCCTTCACTGTAAGTCCCCTTTACTTTCTTCCTATAGTTAAATCGCAGGCAAAGCTTTGATTTTATCATATGAGATCCATGCACCAGATCTATAACAAAGGTTGAAACACGTCTTCTGACAGCAGATCTCCGGGACCACTAATTGCATTAAGGGCTTGTTCACGTACCCCTGCAGATTCACTGCTCGTCCAAACACAGAAGATGCATTCAAGTCAATGTATGTCTTCCAAGCAGGCAGAGGAGCTGACTGGCCGAGCATTGCTGTAGGGTCTGTAAGAAAACGAAACCTCTGCCCGCACAAGGTCTGCTTTTCCGGACTAATAATGGGGATCATGTTCACAACAGTGGAGTATATGGAATTCGCCAAATCTATTTTCGTCTTTAAAAAAAGGGTTATGAATAAGAGCAGTCTTAAAATGCACTAAATGTATTTAATATTTGCAACATTTTTTGGTGTAAAATATAGGACCTGTTCACACGGCGTGTATTTGACGCATTTTCCGGTGCATAAAACTCTCCGAAAAATGAGTCATAAAACACATGATTTAAGCTTCAATGGGAAAGTGTGCTGTTAGTGCATACGACGCATTTTTTTTGTACACGCGCAAGTTTAAAAAACGTGTTGCGTTAAAAAAGAAGCGTCAGGTCAATTCTTTGGCATGTAAAACGCGCCTAACTCCCATAGTCAATGGGATTCCTAATTACGCTCCAAAAAAAATGTGCAGAAAGTGTCAAAAAACAGGATGAAAACACGTCAAAAACGCCTGTCATTTAAAAAGCGCTTTAGAAAAACGTTTTTTTGACACGTTTATAGGTCGTTTTTTTAGCGCTGTGTGAATAAGGCCTAAATTTTCTGCAGTCATGTGGTGGTGCAAGGAAGAATAAAGTGTCACATGTCTAGCGAGTGATACCAAATGTATCATGCCACATGCACCATTTTGATACAATTGTCATAATTTTCTGTCATTCGCGGGCAGGTGTGACATATTTTTCATACACGGGAGACATTTTTATACATTTACAGGTACTTCTGTCGTTACAGTGTGTCAGAGCTCTCTCTTGTAATGAGCAGTAATAAAATCAAATAAAATTGTAATATAATTAAAAGTAATAAAATTGTAATAAAATCAGAAGAACATGGAGGTTTGAGATCCCGTAAGAAAAAAAATATTAACATAGCGAGCAATTCTTCTAGGGGAGAATACAGTCGTCTTATTTAAGCACCATACAGTGACATGGAGTATGACGGACCCAGGGGCGGCAATCTGGGGTTGTATACAGCATATGTCAAATCTCCATATCCTGTTTTTTACCTGTACGGTTGTAACATTGCTGTAACATCTATGTGATGATATTTTCATATTCTCTGTACTCTAGGAAACAGATATGAGATCTATCAGCTTAACTTTAAGGCCTAATGCACACGATCGTGGTTTTTGTCCGTGTGCTATCCGCAATTTTGCGGATAGCACGCGGACCCATTCATTCATTTATATGGCCCCATGCACATAACCGTGATGTTCCCGAATCTGTGTGGGGGCGTGAGTCCGGGCAGCAAAAACTCAGGACATGTCATTTTACTGTCCATAATTGTAGATCATGTGACGTACTCAGGGGTTGGGACAAGCTGGTGACATTATTTCCAGCCTTTCCTTTTTTTTGGCGGATCCGTGAATACTGATGAAACACGGATGACCTACGAAAGTTTTTTTTGCAGACAAATGAACCGCAAATACAGAACTGTTATTTGCACACCACAAAATCACCATGTGTGCATTAGGCCTTAGGGCTCGCCCACACGCTGTGGAATTGCCGCATTTTTTCCGGATGGAATTTCGGATGGAAAAAACGCAGCAGAATATAGTAGCAGCATAGTGGATGAGATTTAACAAATCTCATCCACATGCTGTGAAAAAATTTCCGAGCCGAAATTGACCTGCGGTGCGTATTTTTCGGACCGCAGCATGTCAATTCCTGATGCGGAAAGTGGCCAGAATTGCTGCGTTTTCAGAGGAGACGTCACCATTTCTTAAAGGGGTTTTCCAGCTTCTGACAACTGATGACCTCTCCACCGGATAGGTCATCAGTACATGATCTGCGGGGGTCCGACACCCGGGCCCTGCACAGATCACCTAGTCTGGTGCCTCCATGCACCGGACCTACAAGCCGGAAGCAGTTGGCTCCGGCCACAGAATAGAGGCAGACCTGCAGTTCTGCAGTACGGCCATGCTATGAACGGAGCCAACTGCTTCCAGGCTCCGTCCATAGCATTATGTGCCACAACATCTTGTGCCCGCAGGTTTACCGGTGCGGGGTCCGGGTATCGAACCCGCACCGATGACATACTGATCATCAGTTGTCAGAAGTTGGACAACCCCTTTAACATTGTGAAAAACGCAGCAAAATACACACCATTTTCTCCCGTAAAAAACGCAGGAAATGGTGCGTTTTTGCCGCAGCGGAAAGCCTTTGACTTTCAACGGAATTGCTGCAGACATTTTCTGCAACAATTGTCCGTTATGTGTGGACAAGCCCTTACCGTGTGTCATCAGTTTGGGGGCTTCTCTAGGCAGGACAGGGTGGAGCTAATAGATGTCCTGGAATTTGGTATTTATTTGTTAGAAAGAAGTCTAATAAACCCAAACCACAAGTCATACCAGTCGTGTATCTGTAATATGATATTCCGTAATCAAACCATAGAGGCGGCACACATCTCTGCAATGCGGCCAGGGAGCTGAGGAGAAAGAGGGACAGGCAAGAATCCATGATTAACCCTTTCACGCCGCAGCCCTTTTTCAGATTTTCATTTTCGTTTTTTCCTCCCCACATTCCAGAAGCCATAACGCCTTTATTTTTCCGTCGATATAGTACTATGAGGGCTTGATTTTTGCGGGACGAGTTGTAGTTTTTCGTAGCACCATTTACTTTGCCATATAATGTACTAGGAAACGGGAAAAAAATTCTTTGTGGGGTAGAAAATGAAAAAAACACTGATTCCTCCATGGTTTTTTGCGCGCCATTTTTACGGAATTCACTGTGCAATTAAAACAACATTTTAATTTTATTCTATGGGTCAATACGATTACGCCGATACCAAATATGTGTCGTTTTTTCTATATTTTACTACTTTTACAAGTAAAAACCTAAGTGTAAAAAAGAAAATTTATTTTGTTTTCGCCAAATTCCGAGAGACATAACTTTTTTTATTTTTCCGTCGATTAAGTGGTATGAGGGCTTATATTTTTCGGGATAAGCTGTGGTTTTTAATAATACCATTTTAGTGTACATGCGACGGTTTGATCACTTTTTATTTCATTTTTTGGGGGAGATGAGGTGACCAAAAAATAGAGATTCTGGTGTTTACAATTATTTTTTTTTACGGCGTTCACCGTGCGGGTTAAATAATGATATATTGTAATAGTTCAGACTTTTACGGACGCGGTGATACAATTATGTTTATTTAATTTTTTACTATGCTCTAGGGGGATAATGGGAAAAGGGGACTTTATTGAACTTTTAATTGAAAATTTTTTTTTTACACAAAAAAAACCTTTAACTCATTTTAACTTTTTTTATTAGTCTCCCTAGGGGACTTCAACCAGCGATCGTTAGATCGCTTGCACGATATACTGCAATACTAATGTATTGCAGTATATCGTGATTCTGACAGTCTCCTATAAAGCCCTGCCGGAGCCAGAGCTTCATAGGAGTACCAAGATGGCGGACCTGGGGGACTTCGTCAGGCCCCCAGGCAGCCGTGCCAACCAACGGCTCCCCCCGATCTCGCTGCGGGGAGGCCGTTGGGATGTTACAGGGGGTCGCCCCCCTGTTTTTAGTAATTTAAATGCCGCGATCTATGTTGAAAGCGGAATTTAAGGGGTTAAACAAGCGGGATCTCGCTAAAACGAGATCCCACTCGTAACCCGGAAGTGTCGGCTGTAACACACAGCCGACACACTCGCTCTATGGAGCGGACTCAGCTTGTGAGCCCGTTCCATATTCCCCCACCCGGCGTGCGCCGTATACATATGGCGGATGTCGGGAAAGCGTTAAAAAGGACCTGTCCACTCTCCTGACATGTCTGTTTTAGTAAATTCTTGTATTCCCCATAAGATAACAATTCTGGAACATCTTTTCTAAGAACGTTGTGTTGTGCTTTTCCTCTGTTATTCTTCCTAGACATTTATGAATAAATTGACAACTGGATATTACCAGTTGTGGGTGTGTCCATACACAGTCTGAAACTGTCCAATCAGTGCTGACAGAGTGAGACTGTGTTGGGGTACGCCCCTTTAAAGGAGAACGGTAACACGCAGTTGTCAATTTATTTAAAATTTTCCAGGAGGAATAACAGGAATAGCACAATGCAGAGATCTAAGAAAAGGTGCCACAGGATTGTTATTTTATGGAGAATACAATATTTATTAGCTCAGGAGAGGTGATAGGTCATCTTTATAGGAAGGGTGCATTTTCATTCCTAGGTTTCTTCCTTCTATATTTCTTCTGCAGCACTGTGGTGGAAACGCATCTGCACCTTCTATAGCATAAGGGGTTGTCGTAAGATGCCATAAAGGGCTGGTGCTGCACTTTGAGAGGAGCTCCCCACTAGAGGATGAGCTTACCACTACAAAGGGGCTTCTCATTTTGATGAGGACTCAAGCTTTATAGGAAGTCTACAATCTCTGGTTGGCCGAGTTTGCTGTCCATCTATGAATAGAGTAAAGCCCCTTTTACATGGGCCAATGATTGGGTAAACGAGCATTCATAGAACGCTCGTTCCCGATAACTGCCCTGTAACAGGGCAGCGATCAGCCGATCGTATCGTATTAAATGCTCAAAATATTATCGTTGTTGGCAGCACATCTCTCTGTGTAAACGGGGAGATGCACTGCCGACATGATAGAAATGTATGGGGATGAGCGATCGGAGTAACGAGCGATCGGAGTAACGAGCGATCGGAGTAACGAGCGCTCGTCCCCATACATAGCTCCTTGTGAAAGGAGCAAACGAGCGCCGATCAACAAGCTGTCTCGATCGGCATCCTCGTTGTATCGGTTATAATTGGCCGGTGTAAAACTTCCTTGGTCTGAGCCAATTGATCGTCCACTACAAATGCTATCACTCAGCCCTTAATGGTGTTTTCAATATGATAACTTATCTCCTATAGTGCACTGATAATAGAAGTATTTGTAGACCAGGTTATCTGTCTCCTAGATGAAAGAAACAAGAAATACATCCTCTGATATTATAATGTTAACATTCTGTACGACACCTCTAACCTCTCCCTTCATTCTGCTATCCAGATCCAGAGCAATCACTGAAAGTAAACAGGGATTTATTTATGACATTTTATTGTCTTTCTGGTTGTTTTTGTTGCTTTGCCTTTGATGGTCACCCTCAATATGTGTTGTAAATCAGGACTGTCACTCCTAATGAGGCTTTTAGGATCCTTTACACATTCCTGAGACCTCCCAGTGATTGAACCACAGCTGTAGGAAAAAGTTCTTTCACCAAATGCAAAGCAACAGTGTGCGTGTAATTTATGGCTCATTGACACTTGATATGTTGATTTTGTCTTCTTACTGAGGTTTTTTACCTTGAGTATTAATAAGCTTTACCCCTGAATATAGTCATGGATTTTGTTCTCTGGTGAAAAATAAATAAATTAAGATTTTTAAGGCCTCATGCACACAGCCGTGCCCGTAATCACGGCCCACAGACAGCCACCCTCATTTGCGCTACATACTACCATATGGGAGCACGGCCCGTAAAAAGCAAAAGAACGGACATGTCCTATCTTTTAATCTATGTAATCGCTCTACTGCTGTTAATGCTTATACATAGAGTACAGCGGGGCCGGTCACATGACGAAGGGTCATGTCGTCATGAAGGAAGACTGTGCAACTAGACTTCCGGTCCCCCGGCAGCGCTATAAAAATCGATGAAAAATCTCAGAATCAGCACGACGGGGAACCGGAAAGTATATTAGCGAGTGTCCCCACATACTGCAGTGACTACACTGCTAATAATTTTTGGCCCCAACATAACCCCTTTAAGAGAGGTGGGTTCCTCCTTCAGTACCTTTGTCAATTAGCTGGAGGACATGGCATGTCTGTGCATTAATCCATTAACGACTGCCCACCTTTTTTTGACGGCAGGCGGTGCAGATGCTTCGTCTACAGCGACGTCTTTTGGCGTCGCTGTAGAAGAGGCCGATGAGCGCTCCTGCGAGCGCTCATCCTCTAAGCAGGAGCTGTAACTAACCGCTCCTGATCTTAGAGCAGCCTGCTAAATACAGCTGGGGTGGGAAAACATTCGGGCCCTGGCTGTTTAACCCTTTTATTGCAGCGGACCGTGACCGTGGCATGATCAAAAGGAACTCCCCTCTTTGATCGCGTCACTGGAACCCCGGTGATGTCATCAAAGAGCAGGGAATCCCTCTGCAGTCAGCCCTGGGGACCTACAAAGGACCCCAGGGCTGTCTGTTAAGTTTGCCTGCTGTTGGGGCGCACTATGTGATGTCATAATGTGATGTCATAGTGACACAGTGTAATGTATTAGCATACAAGACTATGCTAATACATTATAAAAAATTGTAACAAAAAAATATCCCCAAAAAAGTCATAATTTTGCATAAAATATATTTTATTGCCCCTACACTGAGTAAAAACAAAAAACCTGCACATATTAGGTATCTACACGTCCGTAATAACCTTAAACGCGAACGAGATAAAAAATAAACAAGAATGCCAAGAATCGCTTTTTCCTAAATTCACGCCGTAACAATTATTTTTTTTTCTACCCCCAAACTGCAAAAAAAAATTATACAGTTTCTACCTCATAAAACAAGGCATGTCAATGAAAAAATAAAAAAGTTATGGCTGCTGAAAGGCAGAGATAAAAACTAAAAAATGTAGCTGGTCATTAAGGCCTTTTTAGGCCCGGTCATTAAAGGGTTAAACTGATTTCAACGGTCATCATGTAATGCTTAATTTCGCCTGTGGTCGTGCTGCAGCGGTATTGAACACCTATTGTTGGGTTCTCACACAGATTACAGCTGATCACTATGGGTCACAGCAACAGGACACCCTGTGATCATCTTTTATTTGGAGGACCCTCCTAACGAAAATGGATTGTAAGAAGCAGACAACCCATTTGAGCAATTCAGTTGTAATGATGAGAAGCAACTTAGATTAATGTCTTCGGCGGGTCTTGTAAGTTTTTGGACCAGATTAACAATTCAATAGTCACCATGGATGCCAAGATTATTGTTTTCTCGTCTATGGACACTATTAGTTTGCTTCATGTCTACACCTCCACCACCATGTGCAACGTCCTCTGTGATCAACGTCCTATCAAAACACACGCCAACTCATATCTAAATATCTATTATTGTCTTCTTCAGGTCTATCCAACATTGACCATATGTTTCTTATAAGGCATTACGCTTCAAGGACCAGTTAAACATAGAGTTGACTGAATACCCCACCAGTAGTGAAATATTCTGCATGAACCTTGGGTGGTGTCTGAATTTAAACAGCTAAGACTTGTGACAATGAATTTCACACTAATTGCAAAGAGAAAGTAGCAGAGTTATGACTACACGTACTCTGGTCCTGCAAACATGTCAAAGCAATGATTGATGACTTGGCATGGTTGGGCAAGGAACCCTCAGGGTTCAGTAGAAGGCACTAATCAAGGAAGGAACAAAACACCAACCACACAACTGACCGAAGACCTGCTGTTCAGCTGCAGAAGAAAGGTCAGGACCTGGGCTCAATAGGTCTTTCAAACAATCTTAAGTAATGTATTAACCCATTGCAGTTTGCAGGAGAATGTGTGACCTGCTCCCTTTTTATAGCTGTGGTCAGATGGTTTGTTTAGCACAGGTTTTGTTGGTTGGTTTGCTGTGTAAAGGAAGGGACACAATAGATTTTATGAACTATTTGGAAGCACCATAGAATAACTCTACCTTGACCCAACTTCTCCATAGGTCACATATCAAAGGTCAAACTTTTGTTAAGGCGCCATTTTTTATAAGAACTAGACAGATCTATGGGCCATAAAGGAAGTGACATGGGGGAAGGGGGGCAAAGAGTCTTTATTTTGGAGAAGATGGGTAATTTGAGTTCTTGTCTTTCTTCTTGAGTGTGAAGAAATAACATATTAAACTGATATTACGTTTTTTTCCCTACAAATTTAAGCTTAATGGCCCAGAGTCAACAGAATATATTCTCTACTTTCTGTGCAGGGTTAAAAAAGAAAATTACATTTCTAAACACATTTTTCACTCTTAAAAGCCATTTATGTTCTCAATTAAACAAAATCAGACAGTATTTAATAGTTAAGTAAAAAAAGGGTACGCCAAAAATAAGCTGATCACAGGATGTCCTACTGCTGGCACCTCAGCGATCAGCTGTAATCTGTGAGGGAGTCCAGCAGTAAGTGATGAATTCCTCTACAGTGCCACCACAGGGGAAATTAAGCATTACACATTGACCATTGAAATCATGTACAGCACAGACATGCCAGGTCCTCCAGAGTGAGAGACGCTCTTTGTAGCTGAAGCTATTATCTCCTTTATGTTCATATTTTTCATGCAGATGTTCCAATTATTCAGATCATCTGTTTCATGGGGTTGCCTCTCAAACAAAAACCTACCTGTATCTGAGTAGTGTACAAAGTGATGTAAATATTGTATATCCCTTCTCTATCGATTTTATGTCTGAAAAACGAAAATTCATGCAAAATAGCTCATTTAGACCATTTTCTGCTAACTTTCAGTGTGTTTTCATCACATGAAAGAAATATCTGTGGAAAAAATTATTCTATTCCGTTGTTTTTTTTTTGTTGTTGGACGATTGTCGCATGCAGGCATTGGTAAAATACCATTCACAGGCCATCATGAATAACAAGTGATTCAGAGAGCTGCCGTTTTAAATCTATGGTGTATGGCCAACTTCATGGTTATGGCCACCTTATATTTTTATTGGCCATGGTAGCAAATTTCTAAGCTGACAGCTTAGATGCCCCAGTCACTATTGACCGCGGCATTTAATTGGTTTAATAGCTATGCACAGCGCAATCACTTCCTGGCCATTAGTGCAGGGTGTTAGCTGATCCCCAATACTACAACACACAGGAGAGCTGACAGATCCTCTATACTACACCACACAGGAGAGCTGACAGATCCTCTATACTACACCACACAGGATTGCTGACAGATCCTCTATACTACACCACACAGGAGAGCTGACATGTCCTCTATACTACACCACACAGGAGAGCTGACAAATCCTCTATACTACACCACACAGGAGAGCTGACAGATCCTCTATACTACACCACACAGGAGAGCTGACAAATCCTCTATACTACACCACACAGGAGAGCTGACAGATCCTTTACACTACACTACACAGGAGAGCTGACAGATCCTCTATACTACACCACACAGGAGAGCAGACATGTCCTTTATACTACACCACTTAGGAAAACTGACCGGTCCTCTATACTACACCACACAGGAGAACTGACAGGTCCTGTATACTACACCACACAGGAGAACTGACAGATCCTCTATACTACATCACACAGGAGAGCTGACATGTCCTCTATACTACACCACACAGGAGAGCTGACAGATCCTCTGTACTACACACCACAGGAGAACGGACATGTCCACTATAATACACCACACAGGAGAGCTGACAAATCCTCTATACTACACTACACCACACAGAAGAACTGACAGATCCTCTATACTACACCACACAGGAGCGCTGACAGCTCCTTTATACTACACCACACAGGAGAGCCGACAGATCCTCTATACTACACTACAAAGGAGAGCTGGAATGTTCTCTATACTACACCACACCGGAGAACTGATATGTCCTCTATACTACACAACACAGGAGAGCTTACAGATCCTCTATACTACACCACACATGAGATCTGACAGCTTCTCTATACTTCACAACACAGGAGAGCTTACAGATCCTCTATACTACACCACACAGGAGAGCTGACAGATCCTCTATACTACACCACACATGAGATCTGACAGCTTCTCTATACAACACCGCACAGGAGAAATGACATATCCTCTATGCTACACCACACAGGGGAACTGATAGCTCTTCTATACTACACCACACAGTAGAGCTGACAAATCCTCAATACTACACCCCACAAGAGAGCTGACATGCTCTATACTACACCACACAGGAGAGCTGACAGATCCTCTATGCTACACCACACCGGAGAGCTGACATATCCTCTATACTGCACCACACAGGAGAGCATGACAGATCCTCTATACTACACCACACGGGAGAGCAGACAGCTCCTCTGTACTACACCACATAGGAGAGCTGACATTTCCTCTATACTACACCACACAGGAGAACTACTCACAGATCCTCTATACTACACCACACAGGAGAACTGGCATGTCCTCTATACTAAACCACACAGGAGAACTGACAGATCCTCTATACTACACCACACAGGAGAGCTGACAGATCCTCTATAATACACCACACAGAAGAACTGACAAATCATCTATACTACACCACACAGGAGAGCTGACAGGTCCTCTATACTACACAACACAGGAGAACTGACAGATCCTCTATACTACACCACACAGGAGAACTGACAGATCCTCTATACTACACCACACAGGAGAGCTGACTGGTCCTCTGTACTACACAACACAGGAGAACTGACAGATCCTCTATACTACACCACACAGGAGAGCTGACAGCTCCTCTATACTGCACCACACAGGAGAGCTGACAGATCCTCTATACTACACCATACAAGAGAGCTGACATGTCCTCCATTCTATACCACACAGCAGAACTGAGATGTCCTCTTTACTACACCACACTTTAGAGCTGACATGCCCTTTATACTACACCACACGGGAGAGCTGACATCTCCTCTATACTACACTACACAGGAGAACTGACAGGTCCTCTGTACTACAACACACAGGAGAGCTGACAGGTCCTCTGTACTACAACACACAGGAGAGATGACAGATCCTCTTTACTACACCACACAGGAGAGCTGACCGATCCTCTATACTACACCACACTGGAGAGCTGACATGTCCTCTATACTACACCAGACATGTGAGCTGACAGATCCTCTATACTACACCACACAGGAGAGCTGACAGATCCTCTATACTACAACACACCACACAGGAGAGCTGACAGATCCTCTATAATACACCACACAGGAGAACTAACAGATCCTCTATACTAAACCACACAGGAGAGCTGACAGATCCACTATACTACACCACACAGGAGAACTGACAGATCCTTTATACTACATCACACAGAAGAACTGACAGATCCGTTATACTACACCACACAGGAGAGCTGACAGATCCTCTATACTGCACCACACAGGAGAGCTGACAGATCCTCTATACTACACCACACAGGAGAGCTGACAGATCCTCTATATTAAACTACACAGGAGAGCTGACATTTCCTCTATACTACACCACACAGGAGAACTGATATGTCCTCTATATTACACCACACAGCAGAGCTGACAGATCCTCTATACTACACCACACAGCAGAGCTGACAGATCCTCAATACTACTCCACACAGATGATTCGACAGATCCTCTATACTAAAACACACAAGATAGCTGACATGTCCTCTATACTACACAACACAGGATATCCGACAGATCCTCTATACTACATCACACAGGAGAACTGACAAATCCTCTGTACTACACCACACAGGAGAATCGACAGATCCTCTATACTACACCACACAGGAGAACTGATAGCTCCTCTATACTACACCACACAGGAGAGCTGACAGATCCTCTATACTACACCACACAGGAGATCCGACAATTCCTCTATACTACAACACCAGGAGAACTGACCGATTCTCTATACTACACCACACAGGAGAGCTGACAGCTCCTCTATACTACACCACACAGGAGAACTGACAGATCCTCTATACTACACTACACAGGAGAGCTGATATGTCCTCTATACTACACCACACAGGAGAGCTGCCATCACCTCTATACTACACCACACAGGAGAGCTGACATGTCCTCTATACTACACCACACAGGAGAGCTGACATCTCCTCTATACTACACCACACAGGAGAGCTGAAAGCTCCTCTATACTACACCACACTGGAGAGCTGAGAGCTCCTCTATACTACACAACACAGGAGAGCTGACAGATCATCTATACTACACCATACAGGACAGTTGACAGATCCTCTATACTACACCACGCAGGAGAGCTGACAGATCCTCTATACTACACCACACAGGAGAGCTGACAGATCCTCTATACTACACCACACAGGAGAGCTGACATGTCCTCTATACTACACCAGACAGTTGAGCTGACAGATCCTCTATACTACACCACACAGGAGAGCTGACAGATCCTCTATACTACACCACACCACACAGGAGAGCTGACAGATCCTCTATAATACACCACACAGGAGAACTAACAGATCCTCTATACTAAACCACACAGGAGAGCTGACAGATCCACTATACTACACCACACAGGAGAACTGACAGATCCTTTATACTACATCACACAGAAGAACTGACAGATCCGTTATACTACACCACACAGGAGAGCTGACAGATCCTCTATACTGCACCACACAGGAGAGCTGACAGATCCTCTATACTACACCACACAGGAGAGCTGACAGATCCTCTATACTACACCACACCACACAGGAAAGCTGACAGATGCCCTATACTACACCACACAGGAGAGCTGACAGCTCCTCTATACTACACCACACAGGAGAGCTGACAGATCCCCTATACTACACCACACAGGAGAGCTTACAGCTCCTCTATACCACACCACACAGGAGAACTGACAGATTCTCTATACTACACCACACAGGAGAGCTGACAGCTCCTCTATACTACACCACACAGGAGAACTGACAGATCCTCTATACTACACTACACTACACTACACTGGAGAGCCGACATGTCCTCTATACTACACCACACAGGAGAGCTGACATCACCTCTATACTACACCACACAGGAGAGATGACAGATCCTCTATACTCCACCACACTGGAGAGCTGACATGTCCTCTATACTACACCACACAGGAGAACTGATATGTTGTCTTTATTACTCGACAAAGGATAGCTGACAGCTCCTCTTTAATGCCGCATGCACACGACCGTAAAAAAAACTCAGTTTTTGCAGATTGCAATTACGGTCCGCGAAAACGGACCCATTCACTTCCATTGACCGCGGACACCTTTCCGTATCGGTATGGATGAGTGTCCGTGCCGCAGAACTGTGCCGGGAGTTATGGAGCATGTCCGTTCTTGGTCCGCAATTGCGGCACGGACTCCTCCATAGAAGTCTATGGAGGAAGCCAAAATTGCGGATGGCTGCGGAGGTGCGTTCGCAAATACGGAAAGCCATCCGCAAATATAGAAGTGTTTCTAAGTGAAACAAAGGGGATTTCCCATTAACCAGGCCTCCTTTTTTTGCGGATCCGTATATATGGATGCAATACGGATGCACTACGTACCGTATTTGCGGGTACCATTCAGCAGAAATGGGTACGTTGCTGATGATATGCTGATGACTATAAAGCAATACGGAACCATATTTACTGTCAGTATTTGCAGATACGGTCGTGTGCATGGGGCTTAAAGATGTATTTCAATCTTAGACATGTATGGCATATACATGGAATATGCCATAAATATATGATAGATGCCTGCCCCAGCCCTGAATCCCGCACATATACTGAGCAGGAGTCCGCGGTCCCACCTACTGAGGTGATGACCACATTCAGGTGGGTCAGGAATGGAAAGGCGGCCACACATGTGCGCAGCTCTCTCAATTTACTTTAATTGAAATTACAGAAACAGCTGAGCAAGCTTGGTTGGCTGTTTCTGTAACATCCATATACCAGAATAGAAAAACTGGATGGCCACCCTTCAATTCATTTTCTGGATATGGCGGCCAGCGATTCGCTCTAACCCTTGTTATTGGTTTGTATTGTGAATCTTCTTTATTTTAATAAGGAGAAGCATTGGTCAAAACTGATAAAAAAAAACTGATCAAAGTCCATGTTTAATGGTTCAGCAGTTGTCTATCCCATAATTATTGGATTTCCAATATAAGACGCTATCGAAAGAAATTCAAAACACAGAACTGTGAAGCTTTATCTCCTCTGATCATGTACTGAGAACTTATTGCATCTGATGGTCTGGAGAATAAACATAGGGATTATCTGATAAGGAAGTAATTATCCACTCTTTATAATTAATATTCTCCCTTTAATTCTCTGCTGTTACATGACCTGGAACCAGAATCCATTCACTGGGGCAGCACTATATATATATCTTTCTGCCAATAAAAAGCCAAATAAAAATATTAATTTGTTTCTTACTGAGGAATGATTAAATAGGGAAACCGTGGAGTACGTTTAGCAAAAGGATCTCAATTATTTTTCATTCTTTAGTAAGAACCCTTTTTTAGAATGATCCTGTTTGTTACCTGACTGCCTGAGAATAAATAGTTAATAAATATATAAAAAATTACTCACGCATGCAAGAAAGAGGTTTCCATTGATTCATAGCAACTAATAGGGACATCATGTCGATCTGCGCTCATTTGCTTCATTGAAACGGAGCAATGATCGGGAGTATTGGAACGAACGATCGTTAATACGATCATTTCTCCCTATACGTTTGCACTGCGCTGGCAGAAAATCACAGGGAGATGTGCTGCCGACAAACAATTGTTTTTCTGGCCGCATAAAGATCCGATCAGCCAACAAACGCTGACTTGCCCGATCACTGTCCCGTGTAAGAGGAACTTGAGCCATTTTATCAGGACTAAGAAGTGTTGTCATGAGGAATCTTGAGGATCAGTGGACCTCCTATTAGTGGTAAGTCCACACGTAGCGTAAACACTTTATTTCCCGCACAGGATTTCATTGCAGATGATCGGGGTATAGAGAAAAGACCACGGCGCCACATAGCGTAACTCAGTAGGGTAAGCTGATGAAGGATAACAATATCATGCTCACCAGATAGCTTTAGGATAAAAGCGGGTAAACCACGAGTGCTGCTGCCAGATCCAAACCGGTTGCCGAGGGAAACCGCTGATTTAGTGGTAGGTTGGTAGGGAGAAAAAAGCGGATCTATCACGGCGCTGCTAGGTGGTGCAAGACGATGGAGAAACAAGTAGTCTCTGGTAATATTTGCTGATAGTTTTATTGCAGTAGCAACGCGTTTCGACACCGGACTGGCGTCTTCATCAGGCATAAAATTGGGTAAGACATGACAGTATATATACAAACCACTGAGTGGTGATTGGCCCAATTCAGATGGGGCAGAGGTTGACATAAAAAAACCGCCAAAACACATTGGGGGTCAAAGTTCAAAATAATACAATAAGAATACAAATAAAATGAGCAAACAACATGGAAAACAATATGCAACTGAGGTTTAGGAGATGAACATAAAGGATACTGGAAAAGCAAATGTTTAAAATGTATAATAAAGGATAAATCGAAAAGGAAAGCGTGTCACATCTGGATTACGGGACTAATGGGGGATCGGTTTTTTATTATTATTAAAAAGTAATAAATAAGTACGGGAAAGTATCTAAAACTGTGGTAGGACGCCAGAGATGGTTGTTCATTTATATATTTTACTTTTTACTTATTACCTCCTCTCGTGATAGTTTTTTAGTGTTTAAAGCGTTGTCAAGGAGACCATGTAAACTACGGTGGCCGATGGGGACCAAGGTTAGAACGCATTGGGTGGAACGCATGGGGTGGAACGCACAATGGCCCGCACAATGACCCGCATACTCCGGCTGGTTTTTGTGGACGGCATAGGAGAAAAACGAAAGGCTTCTGCTGGGGGTAACTTAGGTGAGGAGATTTGGTAATACTGCAGTAAGACATTAATATGTATGTACATGGGGGATGTTGTTTTAGACTTAACATGCCCGGGTTTTGTGTATCGGGACATGGTTGCTAGTAGTATTTCAGGCAAGTAAAGGAACGTATGGGCTAGAAGTTGTTGGTATGGTTAATCTAAGCATGATTCCGAAATGTCATTTAAACCCCTTGGATGTAGTGTGTCCATTTTGAAAATCCAATAATTTTCCCGTTGCTTTAATTTATTGAACCTATTTGGGACATCTGGATGGATATGTTCTATAGGAGTGATGTTAATTAGGTTAAATTGGCATTTATGTACCTGGGCAAAGTGCCGAGACACACTGTGTTTTATGAAACCTGTGTTAACGTTGAACCGGTGGTTATTAACCCGGGTTCTCAGGCATTGGGTGGTTCTACCGATATATTGTAGTTGGCATGGGCATTCAATAAGATAAATCACGTATGAACTCCCACAATTAAGGAATGTTCTGATAGGGAAAGATTCATTTGTTACCGTTGATGTATATGTATGTTTTTTATTACATATGATGTTGCAACATAGGCAACGGGAATGACCGCATTTATAGGATCCTTTCAGACCGGACAGAAAATGTGTGTTGGATGACAATTGTTTTTTGATTCTACTGGGGGCTAGAATATTTTTTAGGTTTAGAGACCGTCTGAAGGTGATGTTAGGTTTAGTCGGGATCAGGTCTTTTAGAAAGGGGTCGCTCCTAATAATGTGCCAATGTTTGCCCAAAATTGCCCTAATAATTCTGTTTCCTTTGTTGAACGTGGTGATGAAATTGTTTTTGTAACTATTAACTATTAACTATTAGCAAGTGCCGTTTTTTTGAGGGACGGATTTAGGCAGGAGTATTGCGTTAATTCGGTGGCTTTTGTTCTTGCGCCTTCTATTAATTTTGGGGGAAAATGTTTGTCAATAAAACGTTTTTCTAGAACATTACATTCCTTTTGATAAATTTTCTCTGTACTGCAGTTTTTCCTGATTCTCCTAAACTGTCCAAAAGGTATGTTTAGGAGCCACGGGCGATAATGGGCGCTTCTGAAATCGATGTAGCTGTTAACATCAACTTGTTTAAAATGTGTTTGTGTGATGAATTTGTTGTTGACTTTATCGTGGCTGAGGGTAAGATCTAGAAAGTCAATGGAAACAGGGGAAAATGTGTATGTGAAGGTTAATTCGAAAGTGTTGCTGTTGAGGTTTTCAATGAATTGGGAAGCTTCTTCGTTGCTTCCTTTCCAAACTATGAACAAGTCGTCTATATAACGCCTGTAGAGTAATATGTTATTCTTGAACTGATGTGAGCTATGGATATATGTATTTTCGAAGGCACCCATGTAGAGGTTCGTATAAGCTGGTGCAAACCGGGTGCCCATGGCACATCCTTTTACTTGATTGTAAAATTTATTGTTAAAACTGAACGTGTTGCAGATGATCAAATCTGAAGCGTATTACAGTAGCTGCAAAGTGGATGAGATTTAAACAAATCTCATCCACATGATGCAGAAAAAACTTTTATAAAACGACCTTCAGTGCAGTTTTTTAATCCGCAGCATGTCAATTTATGTTGCGGAATCGCTGCTTTTCTGTTGCAGGTTTTCCCCATTGAATTCAATGGGGAGGTAAAGCTCGCAACAAATAGAAGATCTTGGGATTTTTGCGATGGAAAAGCTGTGATTTTGCCGCAAAAATCGCAGCTTAGAAAAATTAAAAAAATTAGACTTATCAAGATCTCTCTGCTTCTGCTTCCGGGCCGGCCTCCAGGGATGACATTTCATCCAATGTGACTGCTGCCGCCAATCCCAGGCTGCAGCGGTCACATGGGATGAAACATAATCTCAGGAGGCTGGGCTGCACGACATCAGTTGGGCGCGTTGCCATGATTACAGGTAAGTATAGGCTTTTTTTATGTGCTGTTTTCCGCAGCGGACATACCGGTTGAAAAACTGCAACACAATTTGGTGCGGTTTTTCGGCTGGAATTCCCAGTGTGAACATAGCCTTATAGCACCACTATTGTCCATAGGTTGTGTCTGGTATTGCAGCTCATCCCCTTTTAAGTGAATACAAGACACACAGCCCATGGACAAGAGTGGTTCTGTTACAGGAAAAAATCAGAACCTTTTTTTTTGCCCTATCAGACAACCCCTTTAAATTATAATACACCGCAAGCATTTAGGACTTTGTGTCCATGTAACTAAAAAAACATTTCACCAATTTCTATATATTACAATGACATGACCTCAAATACATCATTGTATTACAGCCACGTTACAGATGTCATGTAGAAAGGCAGCCGTGGCAATCTGGCCCAGGTGTCTAAGAGGAGCCCAGAGGCCCCTCTATATCATATGGTAGGTTAAGGCTTTGTTACATATTTTTCATTGGGGCCAATGTTGCACCTCTGGTCTTACTACTGTCGAAAACCACAATGTGGCCCTGTTCACATGGAAACAATGCGAAAAACGCTTGGAAACGAGCGCCGCAGATTTTTTCTGCCTCCCATTGATTTCAATGGGAGTTAGGAGGCAGAAGTCACGGCAAGGAAAGACGTGTCGCTTTTTTTCCCGTGAGTGGCTAAAATCAATGGGGGGCCAGTTTGGCTGTTTTTTTTTTTAGTTGATTCTGATGTGGTTTCCACATTAAATTCAGCGCCAAAAAAAACCTCTGTGTGAACAAGGCCTTTGTGTACTTTATACTCCCGCTGGGCTAAGCATTCAACATATATCATACTATCACATATTTATCCTCTGGGTGTGGAGTAAAAACCAAAACCTCAAAAACCAAATCTTAATCACTTTTCTATCCCCCCCCCCCTAATAATGCCACTGCCAGAAGGTATTGCATTAAATGACTAATCCTTGTTGACTGAATGTCTTAAAATATAAAAATGGTGAATATCTAAAAAATATTTAACACTTCTAGGTGGACTTTATGTTGGAATAAAGGTGAATTATGGGGCTGTCAACATCCCTTTTGTGGTGTAAGGCTGTCAATCACCTGGATGAGACCTATTAGCTGTATCACTGTCAGAAAATAAGTTTGGTATTGTGAAGATTTCCTCTTGTAGAAGCAGAGCATTGAGCGTTCCTGGAGACCACCTGCCGATAGACGTAATCTCATTTAAAGCCTCATGAATAGTCACATCTGCTGGAAGCGCAGCCCCGACTAAATGCTTATAGTAACTTCAAAGAAGAGAAAACCATCTCCCAGTAATCCATTTGACTTCTCGAGAAAGAACATCTGATGAAATTCAGAGTCAGCATTAACACAGTTTATTTACATTAGGGGCTAAGCCTCAAGGCCCCATGAAATTATCCTACCGGATGCTCGTCAGGGGAAGAGGTGGTCAGCACCTATGAGAAAAGAAGATTTAACCCCTTAATGACCAGCCTATTTTAGACCTTAATGACCAGGCTATTTTTTAAGTTTTTCCATCGTCGCATTCCAAGAGCTATAACTTTTTTTTTTTGCGTCGACATAGCTGTATAAGGTCTTGTTTTTTTAATAGCACCATTTTTAGGTACATATTATTTATTGATTAACTTTTATTAACTTTTTTTTGGGGGGGGGGTAGAAAAAAATTGGAAATTTTGCCACTCTTTTTTTGCGTCCTAAATCTACGCCGTTTACCGTGTGCTATAAATAACACAATAACTTTATTCAGCGGGTTGTTACGATTGCAACGATACCAAATTTGTATAGTTTTGTATGTTTTACTACTTTTACACAGTAAAAACGCTTTTTTTTCAAAATTATTTGTTTTTGTGTCTCCATATTTGAAGAGCCGTAACGTTTTTATTTTTTCGCCGATGCGGTTGTATGAGGGCTTTTTTTTTGCGGGAAGACTTGTAGTTTTTATTGGTACCATTTTGGAGTAGATGCGACTTTTTGATCACTTTTTAATCACATTTTTTTAAAGTCAGGATTCACAGAAAACAGCAATTTTTCCATGCTTTTTTTATATAATTTTTTACGGCGTTCACCGTGCGGGTTAAGTAATGTAATAGCTTTATAGTCGGGGTCGTTACGGACGCGGCGATACCAAATATGTGTAACTTTTTAACTTTATTTTGTTTTTTTAATGCTAAAGCAGTTTGTAAGGGGAAAAAGTGGGTTTTCCATTTTTTTTTTCTAATTTTTTTTTTTTAACTTTATTAAACTTTTTTTTTAACTTTTTTACTAGTCCCACTAGTGGACTTCACCATGCGATCCTCCGATCGCTATTATAATACCCTGCAATACTTTTGTATTGCAGTGTATTACTGCCTGTCCGTTTAAAACGGACAGGCATCTGCTAGGTCATGCCTGCGGTATGATCTAGCAGGCAGACCTGGGGCCCCCGGCTGCCATGGGAGACACAGACACTCGGCGATCTTATCGCCGGGTGTCGGTGGGATGAGAGGGAGCTCCCTCCCTCTCTCCAAAACCACTCAGATGCGTTGCACGCTATCGAGCACCGCATCTGAGGGGTTAAACGGGTGAGATCGATACTGGCAGCTGAGAGCAGGGAGATTTGACAGCTCCCTGCTCCGTTTACTTATTCTGATGCCGCGACGTAAAAAGTCTATGGCATCGGAATAAGGCCCGTTAGTGACCGACGTAGAAACACTATGGGCCGGTCACTTAACGGGTTAAAGGCTATGTACTCCTTTGAAATCATATTTTTTTTTAAATAAAACTGTGTGTTTTGAAATACTTTTTATTAAAAATTATTTTTACTTTTTGAGATACAGCTGCTTTGTGTTCTGTATACCGAGCAGCTGTATCTAGCGCTGAAACCTGAATCCAACAGGATCCTATAGTAGTCTGGTTGACCAGTCCTGACCATGCTTTGTTCTATTGATCACTGTCCTAGTGATCAGATTTTTGCAAGAATGTATTTTGGGTGGAGAACTTCTTTAACATTCGTTGAGTTGAGAAGTTAGCTACCTAAAGCAATTGTAACGTAAACATTTCAATAACACAAATCCATGTGAAGTGAATATATCAGTATCTATGGGAGGCAGAGCGATCCTGCAAGATAAAAAAAAAAACATGTGTTTAGGTGCTGCAAACAGAAGGTGAGACTACAGTGAAAGGAAGATGTCGCACAAATATTGGGAAAAACTTGAGGAAGAAATTCAGGGTGCAGGGAATACCGTCCTATATGCCAAATTTGACGTTTTTCCATCGTCTCATTCAAAGAGCTATAACTTTTTTATTTTTGTGTCGACATAGCTGTATAAGGTCTTGTTTTTTTGTGGGACAAGTTGTGTTTTTTTTAATAGCACGTTTTGGGGTACATATTGTTTATTGATTAACTTTTATTAACTTTTTTTGGGGTGGAATAAAAAAAAACAGCAATCTCGCCACTATTTTTGTGTGTTAAATTTACATTGTTTACCGTGTGGGAGAAATAATGTAATCATTTTATTCAGCGGGTTTTTACGATTGAAACGATACCAAATTTATATTGATTTTTTTTATGTTTTACTACTTTTACACAATAAAAGTGTCAAAATTATTTGTTTTTGTGTCTCCATATTTGAAGAGCCATAACTTTTTTAATTTTTCCGCCGATGCAGTTGTATGAGGGCTTTTGTTTTGTGGGACGACTTGTAGTTTTTATTGGGTCCATTTTGGAGTAGATGCGACTGTTTGATCACTTTTTATCACATTCTTTTTAAAGAGGCTCTGTCACCAGATTTTGCAACCCCTATCTGCTATTGCAGCAGATAGGCGCTGCAATGTAGATTACAGTAACGTTTTTATTTTTAAAAAACGAGCATTTTTGGCCAAGTTATGACCATTTTTGTATTTATGCAAATGAGGCTTGCAAAAGTCCAAGTGGGTGTGTTTAAAAGTAAAAGTCCAAGTGGGCGTGTATTATGTGCGTACATCGGGGTGTGTTTACTACTTTTACTAGCTGGGCGTTCTGACGAGAAGTATCATCCACTTCTCTTCAGAATGCCCAGCTTCTGGCAGTGCAGACACACAGCCGTGTTCTCGAGAGATCACGCTGTGTCATCACTCACTTCCTGCCCCAGGTCCTGCATCGTGTCGGCCACATCGGCACCAGAGGCTACAGTTGATTCTGCAGCAGCATCAGCGTTTGCAGGTAAGTAGCTACATCGACTTACCTGCAAACGCTGATGTTGCTGCAGAATCAACTGTAGCCTCTGGTGCCGATGTGTCCTCGCTCGTCCGACACGATGCAGGACCTGTGAGTGACGTCACAGCGTGATCTCTCGAGAACACACTGTGTCTGCACTGCCAGAAGCTGGGCGTTCTCAAGAGAAGTGGATGATACTTCTCGTCAGAATGCCCAGCTAGTAAAAGTAGTAAACACGCCCAGATGTACACACATAATACACGCCCACTTGGACTTTTACTTTTAAACACGCCCACTTGGAATTTTGCAAGCCTCATTTGCATAAATACAAAAATGGTCATAACTTGGCCAAAAATGCTCGTTTTTTTTAAATTAAAAACGTTACTGTAATCTACATTGCAGCGCCGATCTGCTGCAATAGCAGATAGGGGTTGCAAAATCTGGTGACAGAGCCTCTTTAAGGCAGGATTTTAAGAAAACAGCAATTCTGGCATTGTCTTTTATTTAATTTTTTACGGAGCTCACCGTGCGGGTTAAATAATGTAATAACTTTATAGTTGGGGTCGTTACGGACGCGGTGATACCAAATATACACTACCGTTCAAAAGTTTAGGGTCACTTAGAAATGTCCTTATTTTTGAAAGAAAAGCACAGTTTTTTTCAATGAAGATAACATTACATTAATCAGAAATACACTCTGTACATTGTTAATATGCTAAATGACTATTCTAGCTGCAAACGTCTGGTTTTGAATGCAATATCTACATAGGTGTATAGAGGCCCATTTCCAGCAACCATCACTCCAGTGTTCTAATGGTACATTGTGTTTGCTAACTGTGTTAGAAGGCTAATGGATGATTAGAAAACACTTGAAACCCCTTGTGCAATTATGTTAGCACCGCTGTAAACAGTTTTGCTGTTTAGAGGAGCTATAAAACGGACCTTCCTTTGAGCTAGTTGAGAATCTGGAGCATTACATTTGTGGGTTCGATTAAACTCTCAAAATGGCTAGAAAAAGAGAGCTTTCATGTGAAACTCGACAGTCTATTCTTGTTCTTAGAAATGAAGGCTATTCCATGCGAGAAATTGCCAAGAAACTGAAGATTTCCTACAACGGTGTGTACTACTCCCTTCAGAGGACAGCACAAACAGGCTCTAACCAGAGTAGAAAGAGAAGTGGGAGGCCCCGCTGCACAACTGAGCAACAAGACAAGTACATTAGAGTCTCTAGTTTGAGAAATAGACTCCTCACAGGTCCTCAACTGGCAGCTTCATTAAATAGTACCCGCAAAATGCCAGTGTCAACGTCTACAGTGAAGAGGCGACTCCGGGATGCTGGCCTTCAGGGCAGAGTGGCAAAGAAAAAGCCATATCTGAGACTGGCTAATAAAAGGAAAAGATTAATATGGGCAAAAGCACACAGACATTGGACAGAGGAAGATTGGAAAAAAGTGTTATGGACAGACGAATTGAAGTTTGAGGTGTTTGGATCACACAGAAGAACATTTGTGAGACGCAGAACAACTGAAAAGATGCTGGAAGAGTGCCTGACGACATCTGTCAAGCATGGTGGAGGTAATGTGATGGTCTGGGGTTGCTTTGGTGCTGGTAAAGTGGGAGATTTGTACAAGGTAAAAGGGATTTTGAATAAGGAAGGCTATCACTCCATTTTGCAACGCCATGCCATACCCTGTGGACAGCGCTTGATTGGAGCCAATTTCATCCTACAACAGGACAATGACCCAAAGCACACCTCCAAATTATGCAAGAACTATTTAGGGAAGAAACAGGCAGCTGGTATTCTATCTGTAATGGAGTGGCCAGCGCAGTCACCAGATCTCAACCCCATAGAGCTGTTGTGGGAGCAGCTTGACCGTTTGAAGTGCCCATCAAGCCAATCCAACTTGTGGGAGGGCCTTCTGGAATCATAGGGTGAAATTTCTCCCGATTACTTCAGCAAATTAACAGCTAGAATACCAAAGGTCTGCAATGCTGTAATTGCTGCAAATGGAGCATTCTTTGACAAAAGCAAAGTTTGAAGGAGAAAATTATTATTTCAAATAAAAATCATTATTTCTAACCTTGTCAATGTCTTGACTATATTTTCTAGTCATTTTGCAACTCATTTGATAAATATAAGTGTGAGTTTTCATGGAAAACACAAAATTGTCTGGGTGACCCCAAACTTTTGAACGGTAGTGTATGTAATTTTTTTTTTTTAAATAAAGCATTTTGTAAGGGGAAAATGTGGGTTCTTAATTTTTTTTCACTTATTTTTTTATTATTAACTATATTAAACTTTTTTTTTACTTTTTTTACTAGTCCCACTAGGGCACTTCACTATGCGATCATTTGATCGCTTTTATAATACACTGCAATACTTCTATTACAGTGTATGACTGCTTGTCATTAACTAATGGCAAACCTTAGACACCTGCATCCTGCGATCTTATCAGGGTGCCGGCGGGGTGATAGAGGGAGGTCCCTCCTTCTCTCCAAAACCACTCAGATGCGGCGCTCGCTATTGAGCGCTGCATCTGAGGTGATAAACGGACGAGATCGATACTGATGTCTTCATAAAACAGTCCTTTACTTCAGAAGTTTTATTGTCTTTGCTCTTTATTATGTTTTATATTCTAAAGCTTTCTTCTCATGCATCCCAGTTCCTGAGTGGTAGGGACATAAAGCAGCCCTGTGTAGCATGAAGAGACAGTCTATTGTATAGCAGATAAACATTTCTGTGACCAGCTTAAGCGGCTTCTAAGCCACCTGAACTGCAGAATTTACAGAGGGACCCACAAGATGTGAAATAAACAGATTCCAGAAAGGCATGTAAGACTAGTTATACTATGGGGTTCCTGCAGTTGAGGCAAAAAATTCAAAGGGTTATTCTAGTTTAAAAAAACAAAACAAAAAAAAAAGCAGCAAATGTTCTAAAATAACAAAACAATCGGTACTTACCACTTTAATCCCCTGCTGATCGACCGTAGGTACCGGTACATGACCGCTGGCAGCCTGTAAGCAAAGGTTGCTAATTGGTTTTTCCACTTTAGACAATTTTCTTTTTTCAGAAGGGTTCCCATGGCCATAAGGTTATCACCAGGTATCCAGCAGCTGGGACACCCAGCGATCAGCTATAATCTGTCAGGGAACCTAAGCGCAAATGTTCACCTGACCTGCAGCACCACTACAGGGGAAATAAGGTATTACACAGTTCTCATTGAAAGTAATGTGTTACCTGTGTAATTCATGGGCGTGCCTAGTCCCCCAGAGCAAGAGATGTGCTTTGTATCTGATCTCCTCTGTAGCTAATAGATGATGGTCCTTATCATGCTAACCCCTCTATTAAAAGGGTTGTCCAAAATATTAAATTTCTCTGTTTGATCAAGCAAAACACAACAATGTTTATTCCCTCTCAGAATGTACCTCTAATGGGTTTATTGCAGACTAAGATTCTGGGCATGTGTATCCATCGGCAGTGGATACATCAAGGGTTCTCTTAGATGGCCCGACATGGGCCGTGTAAACGAGCACCGATCTACGAGATAGGTTATTGTTCAGTGCTCGTTTGCTACTTTCACAACGAGCTAGTATGGGGACAAGCGCTCGTTACTACGATCGCTCGTCCCCATATATTTCTATCATGTAAACAGTACGTCTCCCTGTTTATACATAAACAATACAATCAGTAGATGCGCGAGTGTTTGCCCGTTCCTCGGCTGATCGTTGCCCTGAACACGCGTTTGCCCGATAATTGGGCCATGTAAAAGGGCCCATAGTGGACAATGGAATCAAAAGAACACTAGAAGGCACCTTAAGAAGTATAAAACACCAATATCTACACACAAAAGCCTTTCTTTTAATTATTCCAATTGAAAAATTATGTTTTGCCTTATCTAACACACAACTGTAATATTTGGTCATTGGACAACCCCTTTAACCCGTCAGTGACCAGCCTATTTGGGATCATTTTTCAGTTTTTTGATCGTCACATTTCAAAAGCCATAACTTTTTTATTTGTCCTTGTTTTTTGTGGGACACGTATTTTTCAATGCCACCATTTGGGGGTACATATCATTTATCGATTAACTTGTTTACTAACTTTTTGTTGTGGGTAATGGAAAAAAAACTTACATTTCACCATTCTTACGGAATACCATGTGATATAAATAACATAATAACTTTATTTTGCGGGTCTTTATGATTAGGGCGATATCAAATTGATATAGTTTTTATATGTTTTTACTACTTTTAAACAATAAAACTCCTTTTTCTTTAAAAATATTTGTTCTTGTGTCACCACATTCTAAGATCCTGAACTCTTTTAATTTTCTGCCAACGCTGCATGAGGGCTTGTAGTTTTTATAGGTTCTATTTTGGCACACATATGACTTTTTGATTGCTTTTTATTGCATTTTTTGGGAGACAGGATGAAAAGAAAACAGCGATTCTGGCATTAATATTAAATTTTTTACGGCGTTCACTGTGCGGGTGTAATAACGTATTTGTTTTATAGCTGAGGTCGTTACGGACGTGGCCATACCAATTATGTGTAGGTTATTTTTTTTCTCTGTTTTCTTTTGTAGTTAAGCATTTTGTAAGGAAATAAAGTGGGTTTTTCTTTTTTTTTTTTACTTGGAATTTTTAAATTATTTATTATAAACTTTATTCAACTATTTTTTTTATATATTTTTTAGTCCCACTATGGGACTTTACTATGCGGTCAGTTGATCCCTTTTATAATACACTGTAAGGCCTCATGCACACGGCCGGGACGCATTTTCGGGAGCACAGTATGGGAGCACAGCCTGCAAAAAATGAAAAGTAGGACATGCTCCATAATTCATGGCACGGTTCTACGGCACGGACACCCTTCCGTAGCAATACGGAAAGGTGTCCGCGGCCAATAGAACCTGGCGGGTCCGTAATTGTGGACAGTATTGCGGTCCGCAATTTCGGAGATTTTTTACGGTCGTGTGCATGGGACCTAATGCTTCTGGTTTGCAGAGTATTATGCCCTTAGCAGGGGCTAATAGGCATATACTGTTGGCAGACATGAGGGCCTTTGTTAGGCCCCCGGCTGCCATGTAAACTATGAGCACCCCACAATCGCATTTCGTGGCTGCTGATGGGGGGGGGTAGAGGGAACTCCCTCCCTCTGAAACCTCTTTGATGTAGTCGCTATTGACCATGGCATCTAAGGGGTTAAATGTGCAGATTTGAAGAAAACCTCCATTCTGCACGTAATAGCAGGTACCCCAACTGTCTTTAGACAGCCTGACATGCTCCGAAGCTGGCACACCCACCCAGGATACCCATGTCAGGATTATGTCGCAGAGCCGTGAAAAGGCGGCGCTACGGCATAAGTACCCTTAATAACTGTTGTGAAAACACATATTGGAGGTCATTAAGGGGTTAAAGGGATTGTGTCATCACAGACATTTATAGAATATCCACAAAATATGCCATAAATGTCTTATAGATGCGGATCCCACCTCTGGGACCCAAACCTAGGGGACACCGTTCTGCCGCGATGCATCAGTACACAGAAGGACAGGTTCCCGAAAAAAGCCAAGTTACAGAATCACAGCGCAGCTTATAGTGCTACACTGTTTCTGTAACTCCCATTCACTTCTAGCAATCTTCGCTGTTTCAGAAACCTGTTATGCTGTGCACTGACTCCCGCCTGGATATGGGATCCCTCTGGGACATGCAACTATCTCCCAAACAGGGGTTCCCCCACCCCGTCCTGCATAGTGAGCCGAGCGTTGGCCGCCGCATAGCACAGTAAGCTACACTGTGATTCCGTAACTTGGCTATTTTCGAGAACCTGTACTGCTCTGCACTGATGCTTCGCGGCTGGACGGTGTCACCTTGTTCGGGATCTAGGTGTGAGACCCGCATCTCTAAGACAATTATGGAATATTCTGTGGATATGCCATCGATGTCACACCACCTCTTTAACTTAGAATTCCCTAGTAGGGTATTTGAAAGTGGGTTTTCTCAGCCAGACAACCACTAGGGCTGAGCTATGGTGGTGGTGAAATTCACAAATAAGTAAATCAGAGGATTACTGATAAGAAAATCAGTCTCTAATATCTAAAGGCCCTATTACATCGGCCAATACTTTTTTTAAACGATACGATCAGCAGATGATTGAGCGTTTCATCGTTCATCTCCTGATCGCTGCCTTGTTTACACAAGGCAATTATCGGCAATAAGCGTTCTATGAAAACCCCCTTTAGAGTAGGTTCATCAAAGATGAGCCAAGAAGAACATACGTAGAGCATCATGGTCAAAGTTAAGCCCATACCAATGGAGCAATAGTCAGTCAGTTGTGCAACCCTCATATTCTAGATTGTCCTTCAGGTTTATATTCTAAAATGACCTAAGGTTTTGGTGCCTACAGAGATAAGGACATTCTTGTGTTCAGGAAGATCAGTGTCATTGCTGACGTGTGGGCGTAGATGAAAAGCCCAGCACAATGTATTATGCTTTCTACCTGGTTGAGGCATGAATTGGAAATGTTTGTTCTCCGCTAATCAAACATGTGTGATTGAAGTGTTTTAAGCGCCATTATTTCCTCTCTATCTTTTCTCTAAACATATTTCCCATTCCTGAAGAAGCTTGTTGTCTTATCTCCGCTGGATCTTGCAGTCATCAAGGTGATATACTGTAGTAGAACTCTCTTGTACCTACACTTAGGGAAAGACACAGAATATAATGGATAGCATTAAGCATTACTTTGAGGGGTTGTCATAGAGGGGGTGTCCTGCACACTCTGAGTCGGAACGCTAACAAAGAGCGTCTCTCATTCTTGAAGACCTGGCCCGTTTATTTGACTGGCCGGCATGCAGTTCTAGATTTCTCCTGTATTGGCCACTGCAAGGATAATGTATGGCTGCATCTTTCTTCGCCAAAAGATCTGATCGCTGGGGGTTTCTGAAGCCAGAGCCGCAGCATTAGCTGATCACCAGGCTGGGGTCAGTTGTAAAAGGGGTTAACTTTGTGAGATGACTTCGTTATAATTTTTGTGATACAAGAGATTTTGTACCATCTGTTTTTCTATTGGCTGTTATTAAAGGAGTTGTTTGAGGGCTGCTGATATTAACCCCTTCACTGTACTAGATCACAAGTGATGCTGATATTTACCCATTTACTGTCTTAAACCACCAGAGATACAGACACTGGAATGTTATCATAAACTCCTTCACTACCGTAGACCACCAGAGATGTTATCATTATTCTCTACACTACTCTAGACCACCAGGGATCTTATCATTATCCTCTACACTGCCCTACACTTCCAGGGAAGTTATCATTATCCTCTTCATTGCCCTAGACCACCAGGAATGTTACCATAAACTCCTTCACTACCCTATACCACCAGAGATGTTACCATAAACCCATTTACTATCCTAGACCACCAGGGATGTTACCATAAACCCCTTTACTACCCTAGACCACCAGGGATGTTACCATAAACTCCTTCACTGCCCTAGACCATCAGGGATGTTACCATAAACCCCTTCAATGTCCTAGACCACCAGGGATGTTAGCATAAACTCCTTCACTCTCCTAGACCACCAAGAATGTTACCATATACTCCTTCACTACTCTAGACCACCAGAGATGTTGCCATAAACTCCTTCACTACCCTAGACCACCAGGGATGTTGCCATAAACTAATTCACTATCCTAGACTACCAGGGATGTTACCTTAAACCCCTTTACTACCCTAGACCACCAGGGATGCTACCATATACGCCTTCACTGCCCTAGACCACCAGGGATGTTACCATAAACCCCTTCAATGTCCTAGACGAACAGGGATGTTACCATAAACTCCTTCACTCTCCTAGACCATCAAGGATTTTACCATATACTCCTTCACTACTCTAGACCACCAGAGATGTTACCATAAACCCCTTTCACTACCCTAGACAACCAGGGATGTTACCATAAACCCCTTTCAATATCCTAAACCACCAGGGATGATACCATAAACCCCTTCACTGCCCTAGACCACCATGGTTGTAGCATAAACTCCTTAACTCTCTTAGACCACCAGGGATGTTACCATAAACTCCTTCACTACCCTAGACCACCAGGGATGTTACCATGAACTCCTTCACTGCTCTAGACCACCAGGGATGTTACCATAAACTAATTCACTATCCTAGACCACCAGGGATGTTACCATAAACCCCTTGGCTACCCTAGACCACCAGGGATGTTACCATAAACTCCTTCACTACCCTAGACCACCAGGGATGTTACCATAAACCACTTTATTGCCCTAGACCACCAGGAATGTTACGATAAACCAATTCACAGGGATGTTGCCATAAACTCTTTCACTATCCTAGACAACCAGGGATGGTGACATTGACTACTTTAATACTGTAATGCCGGCACTCTGCGCTCGTTGGTGTACTATCACTCCCAGCAAGCACCACAACCATGTTACCTTTTGAACATGCTTTACAGTTCCTGGATCTCCACACTGCTGTGTACGTGCACTTCCTTCTGCTGCTGGTGTTGCTGGGTCTGACTATAGGACGGGCGTGCACTTAATTCCTTCATCTTAAAGGGCCAGAACCAGTACCAGTAAAAGTGTCCCCAGCCTATCCCTGCACACCCAGGGCTTTATAAGTAAGCCTGCCCTTTGCCCCAGTGCCTAGGAAATGTTGGTCAAACCTTGTGTTAACCTGCGAATGTTCCTGTATTTTGTTTTCCGTATCCTGTAGTTATTACTAATTATCCGGTATCAGCCTGTGTCCTATAATCCGGCACCAGCCTCTGTCCAGGAATCTGGCACCTGCCTGTGTCCAGTAATCCGGCACCTGCCTGTGTCCAGTAATCCGCCACCTGCCTGTGTCCAGTAATCCGCCACCTGCCTGTGTCCAGTAATCCGGCACCTGCCTGTGTCCAGTAATCCGGCACCTGCCTGTGTCCAGTAATCCGCCACCTGCCTGTGTCCAGTAATCCGGCACCTGCCTGTGTCCAGTAATCCGGCACCTAACTGTATCCAGCTACCAGTTAGCTGACGTATCCAGCTACCAATTACCTGCCTGTGGCCTGTTATCTGCTGCTACTCTCAGTTGTGGAGTAGTCCTTAGGGTCCACAACCCAGTGGATGTTACAAATACCCTAGACCATTAGGGAAGGGAGCATTAACCCCTTCACTACCCTAGATTAGAATCCAAGAGCTGCATTTTTATATAGGGCACTCTTTGGGCCCTTTGAGGGGTAGGTAGTGCCTACACATTGGATTATCTTTGGCATCTCTGAGATAGATTCTTGGTCAAATATTAGTTTGTTTACAGTGAAATTGTCATAATGTGGAACACAATTAGGAGGAGTCGGACTAGTGTGACATGGTTTCAGGTGTAATTTCTCCATTTTTAAAAGATTGTCATAGGTGTATGGGTGTGGTGAGCGTGAAGTGTCAGATTGTTTCATCTGACTGGGTATAATACACAAAAGAGATTATTCATGGCGTTAAACTAATACTCCTGACAGAATAATCTAAAGTGATTGTAAAAAAGAAGTGTGAATGACTAGGACGAGCTTCAAGTCTTAGGGTATGTTCACACGCAGTGACCAAAAACTTCTGAAAATACGGAGCTGTTTTCAGGCGAAAACAGCTCCTGATTTTTAGACGTTTTTGTAGCAACTCACGTTTTTCGCTGCGTATTTTAAGGCCGTTTTTGGAGCTGTTTTTCAATGGAGTCAATGAAAAACGCCTCCAAAAGCGTCCCAAGAAGTGACATGCACTTCTTTTTCACGAGCGTCTTTTTACGCGCCGTATTTTGACAGTGACGCGTAAAATTAAGCCTCGTGGGAACAGACATCGTAAAACCCATTGCAAGCAATGGGCAGATGTTTGTAGGCATATTGGGGGCGTTTTTTCAGGCGTAATTCGAGGCGTAAAATGGCCGAATTATGCCTGAAAACACTGCGTGTGAACATACCCATAAGTTGCCTTCCTCTTTACCAAGTGCCGAAAATTGTTATTCTTAAAGTTCAAAATTGGAAAAATACCAAATATTTACTAAAATTACAAAATGATCTTCTGCATTTATTTATTTTTTACATTTTTAAATCTGACTTTTTTGCATTTTCCAGCAGACATGCAAATGTTTTTCCTAGCAAAAAAATTAGGTTTACTTTGAAGGAACAAAATTGACTATATGGTGGTCAAAATTGAATTAAACATCAACAATGAAACTGATGTTTTTGTGTCATGCAGCGGACTCTTAGTGTGCCCATACACATTAGATGAAAGTTCAGCAGGACCAGCTGACTATCTAATGTGTATAGGGGTGTCTCGACCCTCCCACCACGGTAGATATCGGGGAAAATAGATTCGGGGATGTGGGATTTCAACATGCCTGATCATTCATTTCTACAAGGGATTAGATGCTGCCAGGAGTCTAGCAGCGGCTTGTTCCCCTCTCCCCATTCAAAATACATGCATGATTGGACAACCCCAACGTACATGTTTATGGGGGAGACGGAAGTAATAGCTGTCAGCTAAACAAGCGTTCAGCTGGCAGCTATTGTAGGTGTATGGGCAGCATAAAGGCTATGTAAACCTCTGAAGGCAATTTTTTTTTAATCCTGAATACATAGAAGCTGTATCTTGCGGTCAAAACCGAAAACCGTCAGTTCAGCGGGACTGACGACTTTGGTGAGCGCTGGTGCTGCGTGTCTGTGACGCTCATGAACTTAGATGTGATAGATAACAGCTGGATCCTGCAGGACCAACACTTCTCAAAGCTGACCAGAGGTTGTATCCCAAAAAGTAAAACATTTTGTAATAAAACCCAATTTGAAAGAACAAAAAGTTGTTCAAAATTAAATATTGATTTACTGAAAAAAAATTGCCTTCAAAGGTTTATACGCCCTTTAAAACCTGCTCCGTTTTACTTCTCCCTCCAAATTATAGAGACTATGGAATTTGTGCTCCATCCTGATGTATGGTGGGAGCGACATTCTTACCCCTTTCCTACTGTACATGTACGGCACTGTGACTGCAATCCAGTTGTGTCTGTGTGATTAAGGGCATGTGCACACGGCAGGCTCCGTTACGTCTGAAATTACGGAGCTGTTTTCAAGAGGGAACAGCTCCGTCATTTCAGACGTAATTGGTCCTCCTCGCATTTAGCGAGGCGTCATTGACGGACGTAAATTTGAGCTGTTCTTCATTGAATTCAATGAAAAACGGCTCAAATTACGTCCAAAGAAGTGTCCTGCATATAATGTATATAAGTGTCCTGCATATAATGTATATAAGTGTCCTGCACTTCTTTGACAAGGCAGTCGTTTTACGCGTCGTCGTTTGACAGCTGTCAAACGACGACGCGTAAATTACAGGTCGTCGGCACAGTACGTCGGCAAACCCATTCAAATGAATGGGCAGATGTTTGCCGACGTATTGTAGCCGTATTTTCAGGCGTAAATCGAGGCATAATACGCCTTGTTTACGCCTGAAAATAGGTCGTGTGAACCCAGCCTCACAGTAAATGTCGACTGTGATTAACGGATGGGATTAGGGAAACCTCCGATCCCAGCCATTTAACCTCCGATCCCAGCCATTTAACCTCCAATCCCAGCCATTTAACCTCCGATCCCAGCCATATAACCTCATGATTGCCAAGGCCAACACTAACCATGGCAAAATTGAAAGGGTGGCATCCCTCTGATCGCACAACCAGGCTTTCCAATGAAAGTCTCGGGATAGGTTATCAACAGAAAGGAGGGGTGGTGGCACCTCAGCCCTTTCACGGCAATACCAACACAGTGACACACGTGTCCATGCTGCAGTGTCTGGTACTGCAGGTCGGCCCCGTCACTTGAAGTTCACTCCAATACAAGACACAACCACATGCGTTTCGATGTTGTTGTGTCAAGTACTGGTCCCAAGGATAAACCCTCAATGTAATATTTCAGAAAAACCTTTTAATTGCTTAATGGAATTAAATATCTATTGAAAATTAAGTTTACATTACAATAGGATCAGCATTTCTGAATCCCCAACCATTCCCCCCCCCCCCCCCACCCCATCATCCCACACATCTGGAGGAGAAAAAAAGTAAAGGAATTCAGGTTAAAAATATAACTTTTAATGTGTATCATTCACCCAAAAGAAAAAAACAGTCACATATTTGGTATTTTCACAACTGTAATAACCCAAACAATAAATGAAATACATTATTTAAGGGGATAGATGAACAGCATAAAAATGTAATAAAAAAAAGTCAGAATCTCCCAAATAAAACTTAACGTAAATTAAACGCTAACACATGAGTACTCCAAAATGGTGCCTCAAAAAACGATAACTCATCCCATAAAAAAAAAAGGTCTTATACAGCTACGTCAATGAAAAAAGAAGAGGTAAGGCTGTCAGAATGCAGGGAAGCAAAAAATATTTGCACCGTGAAAATTAGAATAAATCTGCGTCATTACGGGATTAACATCAGTTGTGCTGGAATCACTCTTTACATCTCTTTGAAACAAAGTTTATCCATCCCATCCTATTGATAATTGATCCCTGTATAAGTATCTCTCCTCTTGAGCTTACAATCTCCATCTTATTTTGATGTGGTGGGCTTTCACCGGTCTCCCCTCAAGTCCATGAACAGTAAGCTCTTGTGTTAGTAGCATCACCAAAGGTGCAATGGTTTTGTATTTCTCCAGGTAAATCCGTAGGAAGCGGCACTAATACAATAGGACCCATTCACCGGAGGTAGAGTGACAGGTGTTGGAAAGACGATCGGAGCGAATCCTAAATTTTTGTACATGCAGATACTGATGGCTGAGAGTCTGTGTCTGGGGTCCATTCAAGGCTCTTTGTGCTGCCTAGAATAGGATTTAAATCTTCCTACATCGACTGGGAACTCTTTAACAAATTGGGTATAGAAAAGAGCAGACATCTTATCTTCCAGCTGATTGGAATGATAATCCTCCTCCTATGGCGGTCCATCCTGTTCATGATTAAATAAGAATAAAATAAAAAAGAAACATGCAGATTAGGGTTAGACACAAAAGAGTTATTCTTCTCTAATGGTAGTCTCAATCTATACCAAGGTTTGCCACAATGTGGTTCCTGGGTGTCTTTTTATAGCAGATATTGACCCCATGCCAAATAACTCAATGATCCTCGAAGGGTACAGATTCTCCTTGTGGAGATCCAGCTAGTAGGGAAACTCCTTGGGGAAGAAATAGCTCTCCTGTGGAAGAAATAGAAATGCCTGGCTAGTGCCACCTTTAGATGGCTACCTTGTAAGTCTATGCCAACTTTTTAAAGAGCCTTGAGATGGGTTATCAGCCTTTCCAGAGACACCAAACAGGGCTATGGTCTGTATTGACCAGTAGGCAAAAACTCTGCAGCAGTGCTGCCTACAGATGGATAACAAAACAACACAAGAAGACCCTGGTAGTTAGTGGGCACATAAACAATTACTATTAACTAAATGCCCAAATGCCCCTCTGGAACCCTCACGTTTCCATAGAACGAGGTCCCCTGACCCCCCCCCCCCTTTCTTCCTTCCGACGCTGTTGCTGGACTCTGTCCACTGAATTTTGAGGTGGCCAGTTTTTTTTTTTATCATTCTAGACATAGTTGAGGATAGTTTTAGCATACCCAGTGATGGTTATGCTATAAATGCAGGTACTAACTGTGGCTATATCATAAATATACAAGATGGGAATACCCCTTTTAAGTAGGTGGGATTTAGCCATACTTGGTCTCCATATCAGACAGAAGATAAGGGGAAGGTTTCTGCTACAACAAGCCACCTCCCAGCCAGATATTTAATCGTGGCCCATTTTCAAAAATATGTTGCTGTCCTGCAGGGGGAGATGGAGGGGGCCAACAAAAGGCCTGGAAGAAAATATGTTTTTTTTTTAATTATTATTTTTATAGTCTGCATAGCCTTTTTATAGCTGGGGGTTGTAGTATTAAACAGCTGGAGAGTAACAGTTTAGAGACAATTGGAGTTAGTACTTTAACCCCTTGCTCTCTGACCTCTATCAGTGGGTTTTTATATACATGTAAGGCTGCGGGGACGTTTTGAAATCTTAGCATCTCATGAAGAAAACAATATGTTGTTTATTTCCATGGGTAACTTGGCCCTTAATAGTGCAATAAGCCGCTGATTTATCCTTTGTATTGCACTTAATTCAGATTTAGTAGCAAAAGATTAAAGCGACGGGAGCCAAGTAATTAGTTATTGCCGTCTTAATCTGAAGAATGAAGTTTATATTCAACCAACAGTAACTGAGCTCGTCTTAATCTTATGAATGAAAGTCGGGGAATCCTGCCAGCTCTTATCTGCAGGAATCCTCTGTACAGTCACACGCTAGAATAGTTCCTTTTATCCGGGGGAAAGGCGGCTTTTTCTTCTATAACATTTCCTTGGGCTGCTTGTTCTTCTGCTATGTCTTGCTCCTTTTTCTTTTCCACTCTTATACATAATTTTGTTTTGTTTTTTAGGTATAGGTATACAATTCTGTGCTGATTCATTTCCTAATATATCTTTATAGTGGTGTTTTTGTAATACAAAGCTCCAATTCATCTGCATAGACATAGGGGGAAATCTGTTAAGACTGATGTTTCATATGCCAGTAAAGAAAGTTGGAGTAAGATGCGACACATTTTTTTAAAGTAAATGTCTCTTAATAAATGTGTCGCATCGTTCGTCCAACTGTGTGCCACAATTGTGGTGCAACGACCGCGGCCGTGCCCCATCCATTCCACCCTTCCCATTGGACATACTGTAAAAAAAACAAAAAAAAACTCAATTCACTGCTCCTCTTCTCCCCTTCGTGTCCCCTCTGCATGCTGCGGCTCATACAGAGTCCTGACGCCAAGCAGTGTCAGAACCGTATATGCGAAGCAGCACTCAAAGTCATCGGTGCTGTGTCACAACGTCCTGACGCTGCCCGGTGTCAATACGTTGAGTAACCTGCAGCATGGTGAGGGAGCCTGAGCGTACCCAGAGGGGAGAAGAGGAGTGGGGATGTGAGCATACATTTTTTTATTTATTTAATTGTCCAATGATGGAGTAGTCTGATTGGGTGAAGGCAAAGTACAAGACTTGGCATGGACCTCTACTTTGATGCCACCCACGGAATGAAATCTACACCAATTTAATTCTAGGAGATTTCAAGTACAATTTACACCAGTTTTCTGGCGTATATATATATAAATTTGTCGTATATATATATAAATTTGTCACCCGTCATGGCCCCTCCCCCTTTTGTAAGCCATGTACCTTTTCAGAAAAGTTGCAACGGTCGCGTAAATTGGCCAAACTTTGCAATTTGCAAAGAAATTGGGACTTTTGGACCCTTTTGCGACTTTTCAACGCCAGAAAAGTGGCGTGGAAAGACTAATACATCACCCCCATAAACTTAACAGATAGAATTCTGACTGTCTTCAGATACCACTAGGGGGAGCATTCTTGTTTACATCCAAAAGCTGAAAATCTATACAGACTTAATACTTCTTACAGCTTAGGGTTTGTTACTACTTATCAGTGTAGAATTGCGAGAAAGAGGAAAGAGGGAGGCGGAAGGAGGGAGAGATAGCACAATGTCACACTGACAGGGTCTTTCCACATTGACCTAATAGGAGGTCACTGCACTGAATTATGTGGGAGAATTGAGTCATAAGACAACTCTTCTGCATTGGCAGCTAAGTACCACTATTTGAAGGGAGAAACAAACACCAAGCCTATTGATCCTTGATGGCAAAACCTGAAACCATAATGAGGTCTTTGCTATGAGGCTCCTTCTCTTCCAAGACTGGATGTAGTAGGGTGCATGATAAGCCTATTGGGGAATTGCGCTTTTTTCCTATCATGGATCTTTATGGGCTGTGTGAGGAAGAAATAGGAATCCATCTTTAGGCCTACATTGTCTTAAACGAGGCAAAAACAGCGATAAAATAAGAAATGTGCGGATGGACAAATCGGCAAAATTGAAAATTTTTTGGGTTTGCTCCACCTTCAGGTAGATAGTTTTATACATAAACTAATTTTGTGATAAATGATGTCATTGTTCATTTTTTTGGGCAGGTTATATTTCTAGAATATTGAGGAATTACACATTGCGGGCCTGCGATGGAGAATATGTTTCACTTAGATGTCCCCACAAAACCACCATCAGCATTCAGTCTACCTTCTATGGACGGAACCTGCCTAGTCACCAGATGTGCCCGACACGCCACACGCAGCCATTCCCTACATTTGTAAAAGAAGATGTATCCTGTTCTACTGACACTTCACTCCAGGTACCTTCAGTATGATGTGAACTTCTCATCTTTAATGCTACCTATGGGTTCTTCACGTCTTCAGGCTCTAATGGAAGACGGCGTTACTAAAACTTTAATCGTATATATAGTTTCTTTACATGCAATGGTGGGGCAAGTTCTTGTGTCCTACAAGGTAAAATGGGCCGAATACCCCTATGTTTTTCCACCCAAATGGGCCAGTTTCCCTGTTTCTTTTTTTTCAGTGTCTATGTGTCCTCCTGATCCTGTCGATATTGGTGAGATATTCAGACCACAATCTAATGTTTATGGACAGCTTAAGGGGTATGTCTGGTTTGGACAACCCCTTAGAACAATACAGCTCCCTCAATGGCGAATCCTATTTTTCTTCTCCAGTGCTAAGAACCTCCAGATACATTCACATACATATGTGTGACTGATAGTAGCCGCTCGTTTTTTAAGCTGATGACTTTAGGTTTAGAGCTCCTTGAAGATCAATGGCTTGAGGGCTATGTACACCTTTGAAAAAAAAAAATGTTTTAATAGAAATGTGTATCAGTGTGTTTTGTGCAACATTCTAATGAATTTTTATTAAAAAAAAATTTTTTTTTTTAGATACAGCTGCTTTGCATTCTGTATACAGAGCAGTTGCATCTTGCGCTGAAACCTTTATCTGTCAGTTCAGCGGCACTGACTAGTTCAGTGTCAGCTGGTCCTGCGTGTCTCTGACTCACAGGATCGAGCTGTTACCGATCATATCTAAGTTCACAACTTAGATGTGATCGATAACAGGTGGATCCTGCGTGCAGCTGAAACTGAACCCGTCAGTGCCGCTGACCTGATGGATTCAGATCTCAGCACAAGATACAGCTGCTCTGTATACAGAATACAGAGCAGCTGTATCTCAAAAAGTAAAAATAATTTTTAATAAAAATTGATTAGAAAGTTGCACCAATCACACTGATTCACATTTTTATTAAAAAAAATAAGAAATGTTTGGTGTTTTAAGCACCAAAATTTAAATAATTTCTGTGCCTGTGCCACCTTCAGTGTGTTGCCCCCCCCTTTACTTACACGCACACCTTAACTATATATGTGCCCGCTACATAAGATGTATAATAAATGTATACACACACACACTTACAATTTGATTTGACAGTACTGCACAAATAGTACAGCTATACCAGACCCCATAAAAATTGTACACCCCAAACTAGATCCAAAAATTGATTCAGAACTCAGACCAGACCCCTACATTAATACAGACCCTAGATCAGGTCCCTAAATTAATTTCAGACCCCAGACTAAATCCCCTAAATACTGTATATTTAGACCCCCTATATTAATATCAGACCCAGACTAGACCCCCTAAATATATTCAGACCCCAGAACCCCTATATGCATATTTCAGAACCTAGGTTAATTCAGAACCCAGATCAGGCCAAAAAAAATTATAATATTCATACCCTAGACCAGACTCTATACTTACCCTCAATTCCCCCGTCTCTTGTTCACCTCTGGATGCCGCTGCACTGGGTCCAGATGCCGTCCTCGGTGCAGCAGCGCCCAGAGCTGAAGAAGAGCCAGGAGCGTAGAGGGTAAGTATAAAAGCCGCTAATTATTGGATTCATCCAATAGATAATGGATGTTTTTGGTTTTTTTTTAATTTAAAAATGAAATGTAGATGGTGTCTATGCTGTGTCCCCTTCAGATTCCATACCCAGGGCATTGTGCCTCGGTAGCCCGCCCTAGCTACAACACTGGACAGAAGCATAACTTTCAGCTCCAGGGCCACAATGCAAAATCTGTAACAGAGCCCCCCATGTGCTATTAATAATACTGATGTCTTCTTATTTGGCAGCGGGACTTTTGGGCACTCTCAAGGACCAGGACCTGCTACCGTTTATTCTCATTTTCAATATTTTATTATTGTATTCTGTCAGAAAGACTACAAACTTTAAAGCAGGACACGTAACTCTGCTAATGTTGATATAATCCATTTGCTGCGGCTGGGAGTCAATTGGCTGTGAAAGAGCGTAGCCTCCGGGTGTGTGTATCTACCCTGCTCGGCCTTTCAGCAGCTTTTATTGCAGTCTTTGTATACCAATTGCAATCTAAACAGAAGCTAAAACGACAGCGTTGACAGTCAGCAAATATGGGGCTGACAGGCAGCAAAACTATTGTGTTTTCTTCAAGACAGACTTAGAAGTTTCTTGTTTTTTTAATGAAAACTGAACCCAATATACAAGTTTCATGCGGTTCAGCAAATAATTGCATCCTGATGAGTTACGTGCCTGTTTCGATCTATATGCACAGAAATAATGACGGACGCTCAGCTAATATGTATTTAGCAATGAATCCGCTGTCGAAATGATTGTACAGCCAGACGCCTTTGAAGCTCATTGAAAATGTAAAAAAAAAGACACATATATATATATATGTGTGTGTGTGTGTGTATATATATAAAATTCTGATTACGTAATATCCTTAGGACTGTTGCGATGCCGGGTTATCAGAAGTTCTCAACCATAAAATATCTCCCACCTGGCCATCCTACATGTGTACAAAAATCAGAGGCCATTCAGCGTATGCGCCGGCGCAAATACTGAACATGTCCATAGGGCCTCATTGACCTGACATATCGAAAAGATTGTCCTTCTGGCATACATATGGGGAGGTGTGTATTGCCATTCCTTTTATGTGGTATGAAATAGCATTGTAGATTACGCTATATTATACTATATTATAGGCATTCAGTATAGAACGTTTACACCATGTATATATACTTTTTTTTTTTTTTTTACAACGGTACCCTACGGAGGACTCATGACAGTTAAATTATACAGTGGCATATATGGTCGCCTTCAGTCATGTACTGTGCGGTATACATTTTCTCACAATGGGTCCCTGTGAACGACATTTGCTTATACAGTGACATATGTTGGATCCTTCTGTCAGGAAAAACATTGGGAAATACTCCAGACACATACCACCGACAGAAGGATTAAACCTAATAACGCTGACAAAACAAATGTTTCCTATATACTGTCTATCAAGAAAAAAAATGTAAAAACGATCTCTCTATCCTAAATAAAAAAAAGTTACAGCCAATAAAACAACCATCGAAAAAATACAAACAATTACTTAAATGTCACCAGCCATATCCCTGATCTTGCAGTGACCACTGACAACCATCTTATACATCAAAATGCGTGTAACTAAAAAGGGAAAGTAGTAAAATACAAAACAAAATATGTTTTTTTCACTTTAGGGCTCTGTTCACACGCTTAACCAAAAACGTCTGATAATACAAAGCTGTTTTCAAGGGAAAACAGCTCCTGATTTTCAGACGTTTTTCTAGCAACTCCCGTTTATTGCGGCGTTTTTTACGGCAGGTTTTTTTGCCGGTTTTGGAGTTGTTTTTCTAGAGTTTATGAAAAACGGCTCCAAAAACGGCTGAAGAAGTGACATGCACTTCTTTTTCGCGGGCGTCCTTTTACGCGCCGTTTTAAAAAAAATGAGGCGTAAAAAAACGCCCCGTTGGAACAGAAAACCGTATTTCCCATTGAAATAGGCAGATGTTTGGAGGCGTTCTGCTCCTGATTTTTCAACCGTTTTTTTGGGACGTTCTGTTCCGACGGGCTGTTTTCTTACGCGGCTGTTTTTCAAAACGGCCGCATAAAAAAATACTCGCGAAAAATAAGTGCATGTCACTTCTTCAGCCGTTTTTGGAGCCGTTTTTTTCATGGACTCTATAGAAAAAGAGCTCCAAAAAACGGTCGTAAAAAACGCAGCGAAAAACGCGAGTGGCTTAAAAAACTTCTGTAAATCAGGAGCTGTATTCCCTTGAAAACAGCTCCATATTTTCAGAAGTTTTTGAGTTTGTGTGTGCACAAACCCTTAGGGTATGTGCACACGCAAAATAAAAAACGTCTCAAAATAAGGAGCTGTTTTCAAGCTGTTTTTTAAGCCACTCGTGATTTTCGCTGCATTTTTACGGACGTTTTTGGAGCTGTTTTTCTATGGAGTCAATGAAAAACCGCTCCAAAAATGGCCCAAGAAGCGACATGCACTTCTTTCTCGCGGCCGTTTTTTTTACGCGGCCGTTTTTCAAATCGGCCGCGTAAAAAAACGGCCCGTCAGAACAGAATGCAGTTTTCCCATTGAAATCAATGGGCAGATGTTTGGAGGTGTTCTGTTTCCAATTTTTTATTCAAATAAGCCGTGTGCACATACCCTAACTCTCACACCCAAAAAAAAAATAAAAGAATTAAAAAAATTATTTTCTATATATTTCTATAAAATTAGTACACAGATAAAGTCATGGAAAAAAATACTAAAAAAAATAATTTGGATAATCTAACAAATAAAAAAGTTGAACCCGTTTATCCAGCACAAAAAATTGTCGGGTCTTTAAAGGGGCATTCACACTTGCCAGTATGCACCAGTAGTGTGCCACGCAGACAAGGGGGGTTTCCAATGTGATTTTGTATGCACAGTGAAACACTTTAACACCAGAACTGTACAGTGTCCAGACCCCGATGTTGCCATTATGAAGGGCAATTTCACACGAGGCGTAATACGGCCACAATAATGAAATTTATTCCTAACAAGACACATACTTTTCACTGTATAGAATGACATATATACGCTTAAATAAATGGAGGAGATTTATCAATAGTGTCGTAAGAGGCATCAGTTTACTAGACACTGAAAATGGTGCAAATTGTGCAAATTTATCAATATGGCAAGGCGCACAGTATACAAGAAATTTTGCCCATATTTTGCACCCAAAAAATTGGTGCACCTTAATTATGACACATTTTACGACTGCTCTTAGCGTTGTCACAACACTTTCAAAACTGTCAAGATTGGTTCAAAAACTTACTCCACATAGTCCACTTTTTTAGTGACATTTGTGTCAGAATTTTGCTTAATAATTCCTTCCCGCATTTGAATGTACTATTTTATTCGAATTGCACTGTCTTTAGAACATAAAAGTACGTCCTGATGACTGTACGGGCACAGAAGCTGTGCCCGCATGATCACCACAGAAGCCCGTCTGTTCTTACTTTGTATTCCAAAGCATTACATATGCGTTCAAGAGATCACAGCTTCAAAAAAAATTTGTCAAATAAAATTGAATAAAGTTTAATCTAAAAAAAAGTCGCCCCCCCCTAAAAAAAAAAACAACAAACCCCCCTTTTCATTAAAAAAAAAAATGCATATGAGATATCGCCGCAATTGTAACAAGTATAATTAAGGTAACATTATACATACCACACATCGCAAAAAACGAAGGTGGATTTGCTGTTTTTTTTCAATTCCCCTCAAAATAAAATTATTAAAAGTTAATCAATAAATGACGCTAAAAAATACAACTCATCCCACAACACAAAATTCAACACAAAATTCAAAAATCCTTCACATAGCAACCTGACAGAAAAATAAAAATGTTGTGGCTTTCAGATTGCGGCTATACGAAATAAAATTTATTTTTCGGAAAACCTGCTTTTATTGTGGAAAAATATTAAAACGATATGAAAAAAATACACATATTTAGTATGGCCGCATACATAATGAAACGCAGAACATTGCGAAATTGTTATTTATACCGCATACTAAACATTGTAAAAAATTACAAAAAACAATGGCGACATTATTGTTTTTTTTTACATCACTTACAAATAATGTATAGAAGTTAAAGGTATGGTATTCCCAACAAGGACATTTATGGTAAATCCACAGGATATGTCAGCTCTAGGACCCGCACCTATATCGAGAACGGTGGTCACCCGACCCCTATTCCGGTTTCAGATTACAGACGGGGACTGGTGGAGAGAGGGTCATGTATGCGTGCAGCTCTCCCTATTCTGTTCAATGGGACTTATGGAAACAGCCATACAAGCGTTTCTCGGCTGTTTCCGTAACTCTCATACAACAAAATGGAGAGAGCCGCACGCATGCGCAGCCTCCTCTCCACTAGTCCCCGACTGGAATCTATGGCCACAGCCACCACACCAGGCAGAACAACACTAGCGTGACCCCCATTCTCGATATAGGTGCAGGTCCCAGAGCTGGGACCCACATCTGTCAGACATTTATGGCACATCCTGTAAATATTGAATATAAGTTGGGAATACCCATTTAATCAATAAGTTCTATATAACCTAAAATGATGCCATTGAAAAAAAAAAAAAAAACCGTGTCCAGCAAACAACGTTAATAGAATTTGCTCCATATCTAAATAATTTTATAATATTCACTATCTCATGTGGGGTGCTTCTAGCTTTATTATTGCCTAAGACAAAAAGTGCAAATGGTGCCTCCAAATTAAAGGTGGGAAAGTGCAGGAATGGACAGTATATCTACCAAAATTTGCCTGAGGAAGTTCTCACCTCGCATGGTGGAAGAAAGATCACTGAGTGCGCAGTCTAAATTCCCTATCAGTATGTGAAGCCAGAGTACTTGGAGGACTCCAACATCGAGGAAGGTGCTAACCAATGAGCCACCATGAATACCCAAGATCAACCACAAGTGAGAAAGTAAATTACAAAGAACTTAGTAACTACTACGTCATCCATGGCCATCTTACATACACGGAACTCTTAGGGTATGTTCACACAACAACGCAAAATATTTCAGACGTTTTTGTATGTACTCGCGTTTTTCACGGCGTCTTTTATGGACGTAATTGGAGCTGTTCTTCATTGAAGTCAATGAAAAACGGCTCCAAAAGCGTCCCAAGAAGTGTCCTGCACTTCTTTGACGCAGGCGTAATTTTACGTAATTTTACTTTTGACAGCGACGCGTAAAATTACACCTCGTCTGGACAGAACATCGTAAGACCCATTGCAAGCAATGGGCAGATGTTTGCAGACGTATTGGAGCCGTCTTTTCAGAGGTAATTTGAGGCGTAAAACGCCTAAATTACATCTGAAAATAGGTCGTGGGCACATACCCTTACCCTTTCTAAGTTATAATCAAGCACAATGAAAATTTGTAAACGAGTCTCATCAGTTACAACAGAGCGTTCCTTTGATATGTTGGCTATTATATAAAAACATTTCATTGTATTGGGAAATTACTAGATTGTGATGCAATACTCACGCTTGCTGAAGCTTCTTCTGGTTTCCCGCATGGTGGACCACTCAGGAGTTTCGATCACCAGGATCTGGTAGTAATGACTGTCCAGACATCCCACCCTGAGGCATTAAGGAATTTCGACTTCAGATCCAATGGTCAGCGTTGTGTTTTCTGCTTGGATCATTAGGATTGGATTGCTGGTTTCTATTCCAAGATTTGATGCGTTGCCTTCTTGGTTCTCCATGATTACAAACTCAAACTGTTGGTCTTCCTCTACAACTTCTCTTACCAAATCTTCTTCCACATTGGTGTCATTTTTTGAGAGGTCAACTTTCCATGGAAAACTAAGGTAATTCAAGACCGGGAGAACTGACTGTCGAGCAGATATTTCTTCAGTCAGGAGCTTGTTAAACATGTTTAAGGCTTCTCTTGTGAACATCTCCCAACAAGCTGGCGGAGGAGTAAAGTCTGAACCTCTCTGCCAGTAGATGTAGACCTGGTACCTTATATCTGTTTCCATAGCTTGCTTCCAGGGGAAATATCCAGTCAAAGTAACAAAGAGAAGAACCCCTAAAGCAAAGGTATCTACACTAGGGTCCAGGATTAACCATTCTTCGTGTTTTAAGTCACACAACTCTGGAGACATATATGGGATAATATGTGACATAGAAGAAACCAGGCTCCCCACTTTCTGAGTTAAACCAAAGTCACTCAGCTTGATATGATAACAGTCTCTGTCCATGAGCAACACGTTGTCTGGCTTCAGGTCCCTGTGCACCAATCCTTTTCCATGCATATAATCGAGAGCCCTGGTCAACTGCATTGCACACCTCTTTACTGCATCCTCTGGAATTCCAACCTGCAGAAAACAGACCAGTATCATGAGATATACTTGTATACTACCATATGACATATATTGGACTATGACAGAGATGTTGACATGGTTGGAACAGTTGAGGCTGAAGTACGGTAGCACTATTATGGAACACTCCTCCACCCATTGTAGGACTCAATGTATTCCAAAGGAACATGATGTTGCCCTATGCCACATGACATGGCAAACAAAGCTGTGTAACTCTAGACTTTGGTATATGACAATAAATAAGAAGGGTATGTTGTATATAGAAAAACATAGAGTAGACCTTTCTTACCTGAGAATGGATAAGATGATGCAAGGTGCCTGCCGTTGCTATCTCTTGAGACATTATATAATAATCCGTAGTGCCAATAAAGATTGGATCCGTGGTTATAATACCATGGTACTCCGAAAGATAGATTGACATAGACAGCTCCATGAGAAACATTTTCCGCATGGTCCTGTCCTTCCTCACTAACTTCACAGCCACTGGTTTACCTAAGACCAGAAACTTCATGTTAAAAACACTTCAATCGCCAATTTATAATGACCTTCTAGATCTCACTTCAGGAACATTATTTAGAAAACACTTCAATCGCCAATTTATGAGATGTTTGTTGGTGGATCCCACTGATTTCAATGGTATTTACCAACAATTTTATGTCTATGAAGCAGCCCAACTGCTGCAGTGATTGAAAAAAAAAACACTTTTATCCATTGTTTACCACTAGATAAGCGGCACCAGGTGTGTTTGGCAGCCACATCTCCCCTATCCCTTAGGCCCCATGCACACGGCCGTATTTTTATTTTTTCCCTCCTGTAAATACGGGTCCTTTGTCACACGTTTTTAACCCGTATTCCACCCGTATTTACGGACCCGTTTTCTCTGCTTCTCTTTATTCAAATCAGGCATGAGCCTGCAGACAGGGGAATCCCCTGACATCGCCTAGCAACGCTCCCGTAATTACGGGTGCACACACGTAGCCACCCGTAATTACGTGAGCCCCATAGACTTCTATGGGCCTGCCCGTGCCATAATTACGGCCTAAAATAGGACATGTTCTATATTTTTCAATGGCCCGGGCACCTTCCCGTAAGCATACAGGGAGGTACCTGTGGCCAATAGAAGTCTATGGGCCCGTAATTACGTGCCGTAATTACGGCCCATGATTACGGGTGCTTTTACGTTCGTGTGCATGGGGCCTCAGAAATAACATACCAATTGGATTTAACTGAAAAGACATGTTAATGTTAAGTCAGGGAATATACAACCTACAACAGGGGCAGACACTGACATCAGAGGGCCCTGTGCAAGAACAGTATATGGGCCCCTTGCTCTTGAATAACTCAGAATAGAGCACCCCCCTTTAAAGTGCGCCTGTACTTTCTTATAACTTTTGACATGTCATGGTGACATACAAGAAAAAAAGTGCTGCCCATAGCACTCACTCTTCAATTGCATTTAAGCGGATTCAAAGTCCAAAAATCCCATTTCAGACCTCCATATCCAGCAGATACTTCACGACAGCATTCATATGGCAAAAATTCAAGTGTTTATTAAAAGAATACAATACAACATTGTGTGCTCACGCTGTTGGATTGTGTTAATAAACACTTGAAGTTTTGCCATATGGATGCTGTCATGTCATAGTGACATGTCAGAAGTTTTGATTGGTTAGGGTCCGAGCACTGAGACCCCCTCTGATCACTAAAACGAAGTGGCCAAAGGTGAGCCCTGAGCCTCGTCGTTGCACAACTACTCTGCTCGGCTTTCCCCAGAAAGCCGAGTGAGCGTTATATGTACTCATAGACTTTCTGAGGAAAGATGAGCAGAGCTAATCAGGAACAAAGTGGCTCACCTGAGCACTTCTGCTGCTTCTTTTTAGCAATCCGAGGGGGTCTCAGTGCTTGGAAAACCATCAATCAAAACTTCTGACATGTCACTATGACATGTCAAAAGTTTTATGAAAGTATAAGTACACTTTATGTATTTCTATCCAATCCACAATCCAACATTAAATGTAAGCATGACATTAATTAGCTCAGTTCCTTGACAGTGGACCCCCTTACCTTCTGGCCCCTTGAGCAGTGGCACAGGTCGCGCACATGGTATGTCTGCCCCTGACCTAAAGCTATTTTCAGATGGCCATTTACAGTAGAAGGGAATAGAATAATTTGATCTCAGACTCAAATTGCCTTGTTTGACCCCCTTAAATCTAAAGTATTTGGCCAGTTGCATCTTGACCTTGTTAACATACCTGTTATTTTTTCTTGTGCAAGAAGAACTTGACCATACGTCCCTTGACCCAGCCTCTTGATAACTCTGTAGTAGTCTGAAATCTCGTCTATCTCCAAGGTTTGGTAGATTGGTGCCATTGCAGCTTGAAAAGTGGTGATGACTGGTAAAGTGGTCTAAGCAATAGACTCAACGGAACTTAATAGAATAGAAAAAAAAAAAGAGTTAATATATCATCATTTACTGACAAAAATGTAAGGAAGGTTGAGGAAGATTCCCCACGTCAATGGGCATTTATTTTCACACGGAAGCTCAAATGAAAGAAGTTTGGAGCACATAGACCCCGGGAAACCCCTGGGAAACCCTTGTCAAATTTATATTGTTGGTCATATTGGCTGTTATCAAGCTTTCCCAGAAGCAACTGTAACCAAGAAATGGCTTAAAGCGGGGCTTTCTCTAAATAGCTATGCAATAATATGGGAGTATATGTATATCTAGAGATTATTTTATTTTTTATTTTGATGAGATTAACTTTTAAGACAAATTAAGAAACCCATATGTGCATTGGACACTGCTACTAGAAGGGTATTGTATAGTCATACAGCAGCCCAATCAAGAAGACCCTTAACCCATCAGTAATGACATCAAATGGATTACCATTGGAGAGTAGACTTACCTGGATTGTGAAAAATCCAATCATGTTGGGTCTTTGGTGAAGATCTGGACAGGTCCACTCAGTCATCCCCAAGAAGTTGCATAATGTCAAGTTCTTATGGTACTATCTAAAAAGTCCCATCTGCCACCTTCAAACTTTCCTCAGAGAAATGTTCAGGAAAGAAGTATGCAAGACACATGAGTTACCTCAATCTTTTATGGAGGAGCAGTCACAAGGGGGTGAAGTCAATCCTCTGCCATTGGCTATTGGATGTCATGAAACTTCTATTAAAATGCTAATGAATGTATCACCTAGAATATGGCCATTCATGTAGACTCTATTGTTATTGAATTAACTGTGAATAGACAGACCAAGAGCTGGCCAAACCACAGGGGTATCAAGGCGGTACCCACCTTACCATTGTTTGTGTTGTAAATAAATTGCTAATGTGATTTGTTCTGAAATTATTAGATCAACCATAGTCATGTCCCACCTTCATCACCGTCTACTGTTGTGACCAAAACAGAAACTCTATCCAAGTTTTATATTGAAATATACATTTTTATTATACATTGTATCAAGTATTGATGCCCATAAACTAAGTCAACATATTTTGTAGAACTACTTATGTCTCTTCTTAGACAGAAATCATCATTAGTATTATAGTTAATATGGAATTCACACGATAGATAACATCATTGTATACTTGTCATAGTTCAGCAGGCCATGCATCTAAGATAACTATTGGCCTAATGCCCGTTTGGCTGACAGCTATCTCTCCTGAGCGCTCCATAAACATTTCTTTCTTTTTTCAAAAAAAACAAAACCCAAAATGTATTCTTTATAACAATCTGAAATATTAAAAAATTACAAAAATATATTGTACAAACAATACAAATCTAGCAAGTCCACCCCTTAACTACACCCCAGCCAAAGAAAATTCTTGTTCTCATAAGTATAAAACATAGAGACTTTCTGAAATGTTGGCAGTGTTTAATATTGGTTATACACTTTGCATTATATCCTTGGAACCACCCAAAGTTAGACAGATGATGGACCGTAATATTGTAATATATCTGTAATGGCAGGAAGGAGGTGAAGGGAAAGTGAGCCCTAATCTACCCACCGCCCTGTCCCTGCCTACTTGCAACGACCCGCCCTAGGCGACGAGGTACAACTGGGCGGCGGTCCCTACGCTGGCTAAGTGCACAGGAAGACAAACAGGGAACACGCAAGGGAAGGGGCAGTAGCCACGGAACGCCACGAGGAAACGGGGCGGCGAACGAACAGTCAGGACCAGGACGAAGTGAGTACACCCGAGCAGGCACGGAGACAGAAGCAAGCCAGGGCAAGCAAGCAGGTCAAGCAGAACTGCAGCAAGGCAGAAGCACGGCAGAAGCAGGCTGGAGCAAGCAGCAGTGGGGCCAGGAATCCAAAAGAATTACAAGCACTGAGGGAGAGCACAGGGCAGGTAATAAAGGGCAGGGGGCGGAGCTAACTCCGAGTGACCAGGCCGCGATAGGCTCTCCCACTCCTGAGCCTGCCACCCTGGTTGGTGGGAGATGGTGTCAGTCGAGCAGGTCTGGCCTCAGGTGTGGATTGATTAATCCCAGGAGTATAGCTAGATGAAGTACCTGGCAGATCCCTAACAATATCAGTGAAATGTCTTTGCTTTAGGCATGCTGGTAGACGACCTGATGCTTAGCGGACAACGCGATGTTCGGTCATGCAATTTAAATCAACATCATAATTTGTTTCTCTGGTCCGGCTAATGTCACCCCATTATTGGGGGTGGTTTAGTCCATCATTCTTTGGGTTGTGGAAACGGTAGGCGAAGAGGGTTTTGTTAAAAAAAGTGTTCTTTTTTTTTCCCTTTCCCTCGCTCTTATGTATTTCAATGAGAAGTCCATTTAATGTATACGTCATGCAATCTCATGAGAGTTCATTATGTATCCGTTAAACGTATTCTATAACAGTCTTAAGGTGACGGATGCCACGGTCAAGGATCCGTCACAGCTTACGTTTAATATATCTGTCAAGAGCTTTTCCCAGCGTATACATTAAACAAAGTAAAAAATGAGATGTGAATGGCGCTTTATATTTTCTGTGGATCCTTCTGGTATTGAAGATATTTCTCCATCCTAGACATTTATGGCATTTCCAGGTACCCCCACCTATCGGGAGAATGGAGATCCCCGACCCCAAAGATTGAATGTTGAAGTGGTCACGCATGAGCATGGCTCTATCCATTCAAGTCTGTGTGAGTAAGGCTTTGTTCACATCTGCGTCGGGCTCCGTTCATGGTTTTTATCTGACCTTTCCGTCAGGGAAACCCATGAATGGGATCCAGATTGAAACAAAATGCAAACCATAGGTTTTTGTTTGCATCACCATTGATTTCAATGGTCACAGATCCGGTGCAAATGGTTTCCGTTTGTCACTGTTGTGTGAAGGTTCCGCCGTTTTGACGAATTTAATAGCGTAGTCGACTACGGTATTGATTCCGTCAAAACGACGGAACCCTTACACAACAGTGACAAACGGAAACCATTTGCATCGGATCTGTCACCATTGAAATGAATGGTGATGCAAACAAAAACCTATGGTTTCCATTTGTTTCAGTCAGGGTTTCGTTCATGGGTTCCCCCGATGAAAAGGTCTGATTTAACCCATGAACGAAGATGTGAATGAAGCCTTACGGAAAAACTATAATTCCTGTGAAAATCTTATGGCTGTGTCATAAATGTATAATGGGAAATTCCCCTTTAGACAGAAGAATGAGGAAACTAAAGCTGTCAAAGCAAAGTCCCCCCCCCCCCCCCACCGACACATTAATTAATTAGATTTTTGTTGCAATCATCATGCCTTTCAGAAAAGGGCCACACACTTACAGATATTTGTCCTGGTATAAAGAATTTTTTCATGGATGGGAAATACTATATTTACATTACCCCACATACATTTTTGGTAGATGGTACCATGGTACCAATGGTAGACTCTACAATCATAGCCAATCCTGGATCATTTGATTTTCCATTGTTTTTCAGATGGTTGAATTTCCAACTACAGAGCCAATTTTACCCTATAACTCAAAAAGGAAATTAAAGGGCTTGTCCCACGCAAAACATTCATCATCTATCCACAGGAGAGGTGATAAATGTATGATCGCTGTAAATCCTCCGAACAACGGCTAAAAAAAAAAAGAAATGGAGGTTTCTTGAATGACTAAATTAAAGTCCAGATCTTAATCCTGACAAAATTCTAGGGGGGATTTGAGAGGGCTTTACATGCAAAAACATTGAGCCACTGAAATAATTCTCCATGGAGAAGTTCATGTCAAAGATCGGTAGACAGTTATAAGAAATACCTGCTGGAGGTTGTATCTGCCAAAGCGGGCAATGCCAGTTATTAATGGTGGTAGTTAGTTTTCCATAGAAGTAATTAGGCATATCTGTGAATTTTTGGTTTAATAAATTATAATTTTTGTTTTTTTTTCTTGTTCCAATTACATCACCTTTATCTTTCTATACTATTGAACTGAAGATGAAATACGGATATGTCCACAACACTTTACATAGGGTGTTCTTAATTTTTAGCTTGACTCTAACTGCATTTCAAAAACTTCTGAGGTTTCTGGAATAAAAAGAACAAAATAAATTTTGTGGCCAAACAACCGTAGCCCTTAGCTACAGATATGCGTGTTCCTGTAGCTAGTTCTAGATGATCTGTAAATACAAGATAACAAAAGAAAGGGCACAGACATACCCACACCTCTAAATATCTACATATGTTTTGGATAAAGACCCAGTTCCAATCCTTAACACCACTCAGACCAGTATGTTAACAAATCTTTGTATTGTTAGTCAATGGCCTTCAGCACTTTCCCTGTTTATCTCAGTCTCAGGAGATGTATAGCCCTTGGTTCTCACTTGTTTATAGCATTTTTTATTTTATTCTTTATAAACGGAAGTTATCTGGAGCAGATGAAGGAGGATGAGAGGTGCAGCTTGAAGTTCTTAGACTTTAGGGGTGTGCAACATATGCGCATCAGCTATTTCTGCTAAAGGTGGCACCCATGGCCTGGTACCCAAAACACAAATCTTAATATTAATTGTATAGTAGAATGATGTAACTCTTTTATGTTATTAGGTTATTTTATGTCTGGAGCTCTGTATGGTGGTATTTACATAGACATGGCATGGTATAATATATTATTTTGGGTATATAGTGTATAAAATTGTTATTTAGACAACTGTAAGGAAATATGAATTGGGCACCATACTATACTATAGTTCACTATATGGGGTGTGCCAACAGAAGGTACTGGACAGGGCATCAGCCAACGTAAGGCTGGTCCTGGTTATTAGGCCCAGCTCAAGATAATATTAGAGACAGTCATTTGCTACGGATGGTTTATGATGTTTTTAGGTCCTTTTACAAAAAAAAACGACTACTCCAATGGTAATATGACCTTTGTGTTTTGGGATAAGCGTGTACCATGCAATCATAAGTGGACAATAACTTGTTCGGTATAGATGGAGATTTGGCCTATATATGTAGCCCATGTGGCTGTTGAGTTAATCTTATGATATTATATGATATGATTTTTGTGTTTAGTAAGCCGGACCATACACAGGTAATTACTAAGAACTGTTCAATACTTAAAGGGATTGCCCGGTCATAAAAAAATTAATGGCCGATCTTCAGAATGGGCTATCAATATCTGATCAGTGGGGGTACGACTCCCGGCACCCCCGATGATCAGCTGCTTTGAAGAGGCCACAGTAGTCGGTTGAGCATTGCTTCCCCTTCATTACTGTCATTACTGTCACTGCTCGTACTATGAATCGCCGACACACTTGTAACGGCGGTTCACGGCATTACATTCAAATGAATGGCAGAAGGCTGTGATACTATGGACTGCTGCTATAAGTGTGTCAGCGATTCATAGTACGATCAGGTAAGGAATGAAGGGGAAGCAGTGCCACGGCCGCTTTAAACAGCTAATCAGCGTGTACCGGCAGTCAGACCCCCACTGATCAGCTATTGATGACCTATCTTGAGGATAGACCAACAATTTTTTATGAGTGGAAAACCCCTTTATATCTACATAAAGTACAATATAAAGCAACATTTTAGATTCATTATATCTGTGGGATTGGCCAATGATCTCACCAGTAAGAGGGCCCACTCTTTTCTCCAATGGTAGATAGAAGGGGAAAAATAGATTTGGCATGTTGAGCTACAACATAACCGATCCATGGTTCCCACCGGAGATTAGCTGCACCTGCCAGCGTCTAATTCCCCTTTGTCCATTGAAATAAACATGAACACTCGTCCAAAGCGAGCGTTCATGCCTATAGTTGAGTCGGGGGAAATTTCCGTATGAGCTTTCGCCCAACAACTATCTCTTGTTTGTGGCCGATTTAACGGAATCGGCCAAACCAATTTTTTTTGTCGAAAAATAAGTAAAGTGAATGATGTAGAAGACAGAGTTCTAGAGCAGCTTCTATCATAGTGTTTGGAAGACTTTATAACTTACTCTGTTCAATTCACAGTTTTGTTTTGTGTTTAACGTATACGCGAGGAAAGCAGAGTATATGTAAAACATAGACAATGACGCATGCCTAACAGTAGCATCCGTCACCCATACACTATTATGGGATTCAGATACATCATAAACACTCATGACCTATTTGCGACGTATCCATTAAATAGATTCCATAATAACCTATGGGTGACGGATGCCACTGTTAGACAACCATCACGGGCATTCGTCACCCATAGTCTATTATGGCATTTGTTACATCATGAAGAGCTATTGAAAAAGCTCATGACGTGTGCGTTTAACAGATGTAAGATGCCTGCAACATATACCATACAGTGGCATTCCATGCATCACCCTTAGGCATAATGCACACAACCGTGTGTGCCACCCGAGTCCCGTCCGTGATCCGTGGAAAGATAGGACATGTTCTATCTTTCTAATCGGAGAGTTGGGTCCATTTTCACGGAAATTATTCACCTGCTGAAGTGAATGGGTCCTTGAAAACAATCGGGTGCCACTTGGATGCCATGAAAAACAACCCGAGTGGCACTTGGTCGTGTGCAACTGGGTTTACGCTATCATGTTAAAAAAAAAATTATACTGCACAACATAATTATTTTTTTTAAGGATCCCATTGAATTAATAAAAATAATGTATGCCAACATATACCAGCCCATTACAGGACTAAAGGACACAGTTTTGGCCTCTGTTGGGCTTATGAAGCCCTTTTGGAGAACGTTTAGTGTGTACGTCGGCAGCATTCCCCGTGAATACGCTAAATGTAGAGCCAAAATGAATTTGCTTCTGTAAGAGAACTTTTATGAATCATTGACCTTGCCCAGCATAGTTCCGGTATACAATACTCTGCTTTTACATTATCTGGCCATGGCTCTATTTGCAGTCATAGGTAGGAGGACCACAATACCTATGATCAACTCTCAGTGCCAGATAACACAACTCATAAACAGATAACCAGTGGAGAACATCATAGTTATATTGCCTCCTGTGGATGTACTCAGAGTGGCCTAACTGGTATCCATTAGCATTACATTAGCACCTTAAAGCCACTCTTATGTGGGCACTAAGCAGTCATCTTCCCTAGCCCCCAGGTGAGTTTCCTTATCCCTGGAAGTCTTACATTCCCTGTGCCTTGAAGTCAAACCCTATTCCGGACCAGACCAGCTCCTCATTATCAGTTCATACAAATGTCAGTACGTTCATGGCCGTGTCCACATCTGTGTCAGAGCCTCTGTCGTGGGTCCCATCAGACTTGACAGGAAGAATAGCGCTGCATGCACCAAAACGACGTACACCATGACGGAACGTACGCTGTAAACGGAAACCAGGACGCAGATGTGAACCGAGCCTATCATGGATTATTCAATCACTCTTTTTGGAAGTATTAGTGAATAAAAGAAAGTTGAAGTTTATTACATTTTTGTTTTTAGCATACAAAGGTTTTTTTATTAAGAAGGTGTCTACTCTGACTAATCCCTTTAATGTTACAAGTGCCTCCAACAATAAACGGATCTCAAAGATCCCCTGCTGGGATCCACTACAAACTGATATAATCTGTAGAGGAGTCTAAAAGTTCTCTGCCATGGCTAATCGATAAGACTCCTGAAGGTCTATCTATCTATCTATCTATCTATCTATCTATCTATCTATCTATCTATCTATCTATCTATCTATCTATCTATCTATCTATCTATCTATCTATCTATCTATCTATCTATCTATCTATCTATCTATCTATCTATCTGTCTACAGGGGCGTAGCTAGGGGGGGGGGGGCAGGTGGGGCATGTGCCCCGGGCGCAACCCAGTGGTAGGGAAAGGGGGGGGCGCCGAAGAGCAGCTGATCGCTGCTGACAGGCGCCCCATATGTCGGACAACTGCAGCAGCTTTAGGAAGAGCCAGGAAATTACGGCGATCTGACTGCGGTCTGTGACGGCCAGGGAGAGGACACCTGACTTGTCACCTGACCTCACATCAGTGACATGAGGTCAGATGAGACTCCGGTCAGGGGACAGGTCCACTCCCGTGCTGCAGCCTTCCAGCATCTGCCTCTACTCTGTGCTCTACACACACGCCGAGAAGCAGAGAGGAAGCTCCGCCCACAGCCCGTCCTGACCTGTCAGCAAGGAGACATGGTGAGTGTGTATGTGTATGTGTGTGTATGTGTGTGTGTATGTGTGTGTGTGTAGTGTGTATACAGTGTGTGTCTCTGTCTTAGTATGTGTATATGTTACAGTGTGTGTGTGTGTGTGTGTGTGTGTGTGTGTGTGTCTCTGTCTGTCTGTGTCTCTGCATGTGTTTATCTCTTACATCTACTACATTATCTGTACTCAGAGAGTTATCACTGTGTTATCTGTGGTGTTACATAGGACTGCAGGCAACACTACTACATTATCTGTACACAGAGCGTTATCACTGTGTTATCTGTGGTGTTACATAGGACTGCAGGCAACACTACTACATTATCTGTACTCAGAGCGTTATCACTGTGTTATCTGTGGTGTTACATAGGACTGCAGGTAACATCTACTACATTATCTGTAATCAGAGAGTTATCACTGTGTTATCTGTGGTGTTACATAGGTTTGCAGGCAACATCTACTACATTATATGTACTCAGAGAGTTATCACTGTGTTATCTGTGGTGTTACATAGGACTGCAGGTAACATGACTACATTATCTGTACTCAGAGCGTTATCACTGTGTTATCTGTGGTGTTACATAGGACTGCAGGTAACATCGGCTACATTATCTGTGCTGTGTACATGTGTGCCTGTGTGCGTATATATAGGTCTGTTTGTGAATGTGTCTTTGTGCTTGTATATATGTGTCTTTTATGTATTTGTATATGTTCCTGTGTGTGTGTGTATATATGTGTCTGTACGTCTATATATTTACCTGTATGTATATATTCCAGTTGTGTGTATGTATATTTGCCTGTATGTCTAAATATCTGTCTTTATGTATGTACAGTATATATGTTCCAGCGTGTCCATATATGTGGTTAATTTTTGGTTTGTGTAGGGGGCAGCAATAGAGAGTCCCGCACAGGGCGCCATCCAAGCTAAGGCCGGCCCTGGCTGTCACCAACCCTAGTCAGAAGGAACTCCGCCGCTGCCTGCACCGAATGACCTCCTCGGCTTCTCCGGTAAGTCACACCAGGCAGAGCGGAGAGTGGTAGGCTACTGCTCACCGGTCTGTTCACAATGTGGCGCTAAGTACAAGGGGGGGGGGTGTGGCGCTATTTACAAGGGGGGGGGAGTGTGGCGCTATTTAAAAGGGGGGAGTGTGGCGCTATTTACAAAGGGGCAGCGGGCTGTGTGTGGCACTATCTACAAGGGGGGCTGTGTGGCACTATCTACAAGGGGGCTGTGTGGCGCTATCTACAGGGGGCTGTGTGTGGCCTCTTTAATTTATTTTCTTTTCATTTATTTTTATGTTAATTACATTATAGAACTACATCGCTTGTAAAATGTAGAAATGCTTTTGTACTAGAGTTACATTAAAAAAATTGTGAAAAAAAATTACACCTCATTGATTGGTAGGGAAAGAAAACATGGCGAGGGGAGATGTCGGGAAATAAATGGGGGGGGGGGGGCGCCAAGCTGAATCTTTGCCCCGGGTGCAGGAGAACCTAGCTACGCCTCTGCTGTCTGTCATATCTATGTATTAATATATCCATATATGAATTATGTATTTGAATATTATAAATATATGAAAACAAATACATTTTTTATTAATCTTTCGATTCTCATCTGCTGCTAAAAAAGAAATTAGATAAAACAAGAATATTTTTTATCAATTTATTGAAGCATAAAGAAAAACAATTGTAACATTATGTAAGGTGCATTTTATTAGTGTAATTTCACATTATACGGAAAATGACAACATTTGGTTCCATTCAAAAGGGTAGGAGTAGGACGGGGGCAAAGTAAAATATCTATGTCCCTCATATACCATCACACTTCTGCTGTGGGTCACCATATTAAAGCATGTCCACCATTGCAACCACTTTTCTCTTTTGTTCTCTAATACATTTCAAATAAAAATAAAAAATTAACTTTGTAAATAATCTTGGCATATCGCCGGGTGGTGTTAAATTTCCAGGACCCTCACCAATCCTGAAATTAAAGGGGTTGCAGCGCCCCTTCTTAGTTTCTTTCTGTACACCGACCCCTTCTGGCCACTGGCTGTACAGGGAATTGCAGTTTCCTTCACAGAAAGGTGGCCGACAGCGCCGTTTTTAGAAGCATTGGGGCAATAAAAAAGAAATTGCTTGCAAAAGTGTGCACTTTTTTCCAAAGTGATCTGATAAGGGGGACAGCAGGAAACAAAGTAAAAAACATTATACTTAAAATATGGCAGGCTTTGGTCTGAAGAAGATGATAAAAGGTAATAAGTGGAATAGAATTAGAGACAATATTTAATTAAGAGACAAAAAATATAGTATTGGCATTGCATGCTTTGCCCAAAATGAGAAAGGCCTTTAACCTATTCCACAATCTTCTAAACCAGAAGGCCCCACAAGGGTCAGGGACAAGTTGCCTTCCTTGGCTGAAGCTCAGGGAGACCGGTCAATGCTCCGATGTCTGTCTAGGCCACCACCCAAGGATACATTGGAGCTCAAAATAGTGAAGATGGTGTGTTAATAACTTTTTCTATCCTTTCCAATTTACAATTTCTTGAATAATATTGACTAGAAGCAAGGAAACTAAACTGGGGAGGTAGAAGTCGTATCTGTGTAATCATTGCGGATATCCAAACCTACCCACCACTTCTCAAACTGATGATGCTCTAAAAATAGCAGGGAAAAGAGCAGATTAAATCCTTAGTAAAGTGCATGAGAACATTTTTCCCTTGGAACCAGCAATAAACTAACTATATTGTTGGCTTACACTGGCTTCCAATTTGTATACTTTGGAAGTTTTTGATGTCATCACTTCCTTAACTGGTAAAGTCTAAATGACCTCGACCTCAGATCCTAAATAAAGGCTGGTGTTATCCCCCCAAATCATCACAGTTGGGTGGTTGGAACTGGAAGAAGAGTCATCTGTGGTATCATGTAGAATGATGCATTCAATATCCCCACGATTCTCCACTACAATTAACTCCTCTTCTCCTTCTATTATAATGACTTCACTCTCGTAATCTCCCGTTTCAATATCCTCTTCAAGAACAATCTCAGAGGTTTCTTCTGGAATGTCATCTACTCCCCATGGAAAGTCAAGATGGTTCAGGACAGATGTCGCAGAATACCTGCTGGAAGGATCTTTGGAGAGCAGTGCATGAAATAAATCTTGAGCCTTCCTGTTGAACTTGGTCCAATGTTTTGGAGGCGGAATATGGTCTACAAAACGTTGCCAGTAGATAAATTCCAGGAATCGTTGATCTTTTTTTATTGCTCTTTTCCATGGAACAGATCCAGTGAATGCAACATAGAGGAGCACACCTAGAGCCCATATGTCAACACTAGGGTCCAAGACAATGGTTTCTTTACGTTTCAATTTACAAAGTTCTGGAGACATGTAGGGTATAATAGGTGACATGTATGGAACAAGGGTTCCTGTAATCTGTGTCAGGCCAAAGTCACTCAGTTTAATGTGGTAACATTCCTTGTCCATTAGTAGGACATTGTCTGGTTTCAGGTCTCTGTGCACCAGTGCTTTACTGTGCATGTAGTCTAGAGCTTTGGTCAACTGTAACGCACAACGCTTCACCATCTCTTCTGGAATTCCCACCTGAAAAAGTAGAAGAGAACTTTAGAATCGTACTTTATCTGGATATAAAAATGTGTCTATATCAAGCAAATGTGGAAATAGTCTATGAGCATAAAAACATCTGTCTGTAAGGAAAACTAAGAACACCATTCATGACCACGTTCCTTCAGACTATCCCTAGTGAAATTTGTTTTTTTAAAAGATTTTCTTTTTTAAATTACTAAATATCCCAAAACATTTACAGTGTAGCTAAACGTTTGACAAACTTCTGACATGTCATAGTGACATGTCAGAAGTTTGGATTGGTGGGGGTCCGAGCACTGAGACCCTCACCAATCGCTAGAACGAAGTAGCTAAAGCGTTTGTGTGAGCGTTCAGCTGCTTCGTGTCTGTTCGGCTGTTTCTGGAAATAAATGTATCGGTGTACGGACTCAAAAGAAAGTCTATGAGTCCGTACTCCGATACATCGGCTTTCCGGAAAAAGCCGAACAGACACGAAGCGGCTGAGCGCTAACACAAACGCTTTAGCTGCTTCGTTCTAGACATTGGTGGGGGTCTCAGTGCTCGGACCCCCACCAATCCAAACTTCTGACATGTGTTTATGACATGTCAGAAGTTTGTCAAACGTTTAGCTACACTTTAAAGGGTTTTCCCATTAGAGACATTTCTGGCATATCCACAGGACATGTCATAAATGTCAGATAGATGCGGGTCCCACCTCTGGGACCCGCACCTATCTCTAGAACGGGGTACCCCGTTCTACTGCTCTGTGTTGTGGCTGAAGCATGTGATTCCCTACCATAAATTACGGAAATCGCATAGCTCGCTTAGCTACCCCGTTTCCATAAGTCCCATAGAACTGAATGGTAGTTACGGAAATAGCGTAGCTCGCATGCTACAAAGGCTTCCGTAACTGCCATTTACTACTATAGGAGTTACGGAGACAGCGTAGCTAAGCGAGCTACGCAGTTTCTGTAATTCATGGTCGGGTGTCGCACTTTTCAGCTACAACACAGAGCAATAAAATGGGGTTAAGGGGGCCATGTTTTAGAGATAGGTGCAGGTCCCAGAGGTAGGACCTGCATCTATATGACATTTATGACATACCCTGAGGACATACCCATTTATGACATACAGCAAATATATGACAAATACTTACACCAGTCTGGATGAGGGAGTGGAGGGATCCTGCAAGAGCCATTTTCTGGATCAGAACGTAGTGGTCAACGAAATCCATACAGATTGAGTAAGTGAAGATGATGCCTTTGTAGCTTGACAGGTAGATGGACACGCAAAGCTCATTGAGGAAAGCTTCCAACGTTGTTCTCTCTTTCTTCATCAGTTTCAGGGCAACAATTTTACCTATTTAGAAGAAAATATATATTTAGAACTCAAATACTATGCGGAGAATTACCCTTTTTTCTAATAATAGTCTTTAAAGGTGAAATCTAGTCAACTGAGACACATTTGTGAAGATCCCATTGATGAAGTCTGGCAATAGGGACCACCACTGGTAAAGAGCTCAGACCCCCTTTGACACTGCTAGTGATGCATCCTAATCACATTCTATACTATGAAAGCCATATAAAAAAAACTATTATGGAATTAGAACTTTGAAAAATTAAAAAATTTGTGGTTAATTTTATAAAGATTATTCCATAAAATTGATCTCTGATTGACAGTTTTTAGGCTTACCAGACTTCTTCTCACGAGCCATGATAACTTCACCATAGCTCCCTTTGCCCAGATTCTTCAGCGCTTGGAAATCATTTTCTCCAATCTTTTGGATCTCAAATTCTGGAGTCTTTTCCATGATCGCTTAGAAGAGACTCTGTCTATGCACACAATCAAAATAAATTACTATTAGAAAATATAGGAGACATATAACATGAACATTGAAGATTACACTAAGAACATCATATAATTGAGGATTATGAGTGGTAAATCTATTGAGTTGGCAAAAAGTTAGAAACTTTACAGCATAAGATTGAAACTTACCTGGGCAATGAAGATTCACTTGGATTTCCCCAAGAAGAATTCCCTCCTATGGAGCACAGGAGCTTCAGTCTCACAAACGGCAAGGTTGACTCTCTAGGAGTTGATCTTTTGGATGAGAAGAACTTGCAGACAGGTCCACCTTACCAGAAATGACTGCAATGCAAGAGGTCCACTGTCTCTTATAAGGACAATGTGGCCAAGAGTTGAGGTTCCTCCATCCATATATAATTGGATGTAAATGACCTCTTTGTATATGTAAATGCAGGTATCACGTAGAACTTGATGTCTCATTGGGTCTTTTTGTGACTGGACAATATATGAATAACTCGGGTAATTAAGGATGTCAGGGAGGAGTCCATGTGTTATTGTTACTAGTACTTGCCATTTCTTAATATAATTAATTGAAGAGATTTAGGAGCTTTTGACATATTAAGGTCCATTTCTACCTATTGCTGTGGTGACAACAACCTTATGTATACTCCTATATGTATCATGTATATGTTCTTTATTCAGGATTGTGTCCTGTTGAAACAACAATAAGTCCTAAATGTAAGTTGAACCTCCCATATTATATCTCTTACAAGAAAACTATGAAATGGTTAACACTATGACAAGGTCATACAGGTGTCTAAATAGAAGAAGAGCTGTCAGTCATATACATAGAGTGTTACTGGGGTACATCGGCCCCCCACCAGAATGATTGTCTGGAAGGTTCACCCTCCAGCTTTACAGTACATGTCTGTTTATCATTTCTTTATAACTTATACTCCTATCATTTATAACTTATATTCCTATCATTTATAACTTATACTCCTATCATTTATAACTTATACTCCTATCATTTATAACTTATACTCCTATCATTTATAACTTATACTGCTATCATTTATAACTTATACTCCTATCATTTATAACTTATACTCCTATCATTTATAACTTATACTCCTATCATTTATAACTTATACTCCTATCATTTATAACTTATACTCCTATCATTTATAACTTATACTCCTATCATTTATAACTTATACTCCTATCATTTATAACTTATACTCCTATCATTTATAACTTATACTCCTATCATTTATAACTTATACTCCTATCATTGCACATGTAGACCAAGCCGTCACTTACAATGAATGGGTTACTTGTCAGATGATACAAAAATGTGATAGTCCCCAGCAGAAAGTGATCCTCTCCATTCTCAGCTTTAGATGGAGTTATCATCTATCTATCTATCTATCTATCTATCTATCTATCTATCTATCTATCTATCTATCTATCTATCTATCTATCTATCTATCTATCTATCTATCTATCGTGAAGGAAATAAGTATTTGATCCCTTGCTGATTTTGTAAGTTTGCCCACTGTCAAAGTCATGAACAGTCTAGAATTTTTAGGATAGGTTAATTTTACCAGTGAGAGATAGATTATATTTTTTAAAAAAACAGAAAATCACATAGTCAATATTATATATATTTATTTGCATTGTGCACAGAGAAATAAGTATTTGATCCCCTACCAACCATTAAGAGTTCAGCCTCCTCCAGACCAGTTACACGCTCCAAATCAACTTGGTGCCTGCATTAAAGACAGCTCTTACATGGTCACCTGTATAAAAGACTCCTGTCCACAGACTCAATTAATCAGCCTGACTCTAACCTCTACAACATGGGCAAGACCAAAGAGCTTTCTAAGGATGTCAGGGACAAGATCATAGACCTGCACAAGGCTGGAATGGGCTACAAAACCATAAGTAAGACGCTGGGTGAGAAGGAGACAACTGTTGGTGCAATAGTAAGAAAATGGAAGTCATACAAAATGACTGTCAATCGACATCGATCTGGGGCTCCTGGCAAAATCTCACCTCGTAGGGTATCCTTCATCCTGAGGAAGGTGAGAGCTCAGCCGAAAACTACACGGGGGGAACTTGTTAACCCCTTCCCGCTCCTTGACGTACTATTACGTCATGGCAGCTGTATCGTTCGCGCTCCATGCCGTAATAGTACGTCTCGGGAGTAACGGCCGTTTCGGCCGTCCTCCCGACACATACAGGAGCTGTGACGCTGCTGTCTTGTTCAGCAGCTGTCACAGCTCCTACAGCGGGGACCGATCGCTGTGTCCCCGCTGATTAACCCCTTAAAAGCCGCGTTCTATAGAGATCGCGGCTTTTTAGGGGTTAAGCTGCCATCGCTGGCCTGCTACGCGATAGCGGCCGGCGATGGTGACTATGGCAACCGGACACCAAACAATGGCGTCCGGGTATGACATAGACGGAAGCCTAGTGGGTCTTGACAACGTCAGGACCCACTATGCTTGCTGTCAGTGAGTAGCTGACAGTTCTAATACACTGCACTACGCATGTAGTGCAGTGTATTAGAATAGCGATCAGGGACTCCTGCCCTCATGTCCCCTAGTGGGACAAAGTAATAAAGTAAAAAAAAAGTTAAAAAAAGATGTGTAAAAATAAGAAAATAAAAGATTTAAAAGTAATAAAAGTAAAAATCCCCCTTTTTCCCTTATCAGTCCTTTATTATTAATAAAAATATATAAACAAACAAATAAACTATACATAATTGGTATCGCCGCGTCCGTAACGGCCTGAACTACAAAATTATTTCATTATTTATCCCGCACGGTGAACGCCGTAAAATAAAATAATAATAAACCGAACCACAATCACAATTCTTTGGTCACTTCACCTCCCAAAAAATGGAATAAAAAGAGATCAAAAAGTCGCATGTACCTAAATATGGTACTGATCGAAACTACAGTTCGTTACGCAAAAAATAAGTCCTCGCACAGCTTTATTGATTGAAAAATAAAAACGTTCTGGCTCTTAGAATAAGGTAACACAAAAAGTTAATGATTGTTTACAAAACGTATTTTATTGTGCAAACGCCATAAGACATAAAAAAAACTATAAACATCTGGTATCGCCGTAATCGTATCGCCCCGCAGAATAAAGTGAATATGTCATTTATAGCGCATGGTGAACGCTGTAAAAAAAACGAAAAAAAAACCAATAGTACAATTGCTGTTTTTTAGTCATCACGCCACCTAAAAATAGAATAAAAACTGATCAAAAAGCCGCATGCACCCCAAGAAAACTACAATGGAATCCTCAAGGGGTCTAGTTTCCAAATTGGGGTCACTTTTGGGGGGTTCCCAATGTTTTGGCACCACAAGACCTCTTCAAACCGGACATGGTGCCTAATAAAAAAGAGGCTTCAAAATCCACTAGGTGCTCCTTTGCTTCGGATGTCGGTGCTTCAGTCCATTACCGCCCGAGGGCCACATGTGGGATATTTCTCAAAACTGCAGAATCTGGGCAATACGTATTAATTTGCGTTTCACTTATAAATCCTTTTGTGTTATAAAAAAAATGGTATAAAGAGGATTTTCTGACAAAAAAAAAATGTAAATTTCACCTCTACTTTGCTCTAAATTTTTGTGAAACACCTAAAGGGTTCATAAACTTTCTAAATGCTGTTGTGAATACTTTGAGGGGTCTAGTTTCTAAAATGGGGTATTTGATAGGGGTTTCTAATATATGGGCCCCTCAAAGCAACTTCAGAACTGAACTGGAACCTAAAAAAATAAATAAATGAGGCAATACTTCGCTTCTTACATTATACTGATAATGAGCCGTGCCCACCCCGAGATGACCCCAGTTTTGACCGTTTGTATAAACGGAGACCCCTATTAGACCGTTCCAGTGCCCGGTTTTCCCAAGCATACACCCCCGAGAAGTGTATTTCTATTGATGAGTCCCTGGTACATTTTAAAGGGAGGGTTCAATTCCGCGAGTACCTGCCGGGTAAGAGGGCAAGGTATGGCGTGAAGATGTATAAGCTGTGAGAGTGCATCAGGGTATACCTACAGGTTTAGGATATATGAAGGAAAGGCCACCCCCAAACCAGACTGCATCCTGGACTACAATAGGTACATGGGAGGGATGGACTTGTAAGATCAAGCCCTGAAGCCCTACAGCGCCATGCGGTGTGGTATAAGAAGCTGGCCGGGCACATCATACAGATGGCATTGTACAATGCGTACATGCTACGTCGATGTGCAGGCCAGACGGGAACTTTCCTGGAATTTCAAGAGGTGATTATCAAGAACCTAATCTTTAGGGACCAAGAAGGGGGGGCACCCAGTACTTCTGGAAGCGAGCCCACACGCATCGTACCAGGGCAACACTTTCCAGGAGAAGTTCCCCAAACTGGCAAGAAGGGAAAAAGTCAAAAGAGGTGCAAAGTCTGCTATAAGAGGGCGATAATGGATGACACAATATATCAATGTGACACGTGTCCCGAATAATCAGAGCTCTGTATGAAAGTGTTTTAAAATTTATCATACATCCCTTGGTTTATAATTTACCCCAATTTTACTTACCCTGATGCACTCCGCACAGCTTATCCCCCCCCCCCGTCTTTCCCCTCTGGGCCCTGCTGTGTGTCCAGGCAGCTGATAACAGCCACATGTAGGGTATTGCCATACCCGGGAGAACCCACATTACAGTTTATGGGGTGTAGGTCTCCGGTCAAAATGCTCACTACACCTCTAGATGAATGCCTTAAGGGTGTAGTTTTTAAAACGGGGTCACTTCTTGTGAGTTTCAACTGTCCTGGTACCTCAGGGGCTTCTGCATACATGACTTCGCACTAGAAAATCCCCAGTAGGCCAAATGGTGGTCCTTTCCTTCTGAGCCCTCCCATTGGCCCAAACGGCAGTTTATCACAACAAATGGGGTATTGCGGCACTCAGAACAAATTGCGCAACAGAATGGGGTATTTTGTTTCTTGTGAAAATAAGAAATTTTCAGCCAAAACTACATATTATTTGAAAAAAATAATTTTGTTTTCATTCCCAGCCCAATTCAAATAAGTTCTGTGAAAAAACTATGGGGTCAAAATGGTCACAACACCCATAAATGAATTCCTTGAGGGGTGTAGTTTCCAAAATGGGGTCATTTGTGATTGGTTTCTATTGCTTTGATACCTCTGGGGCTCTGCAAATGCGACATGGCACCTGAAAACCAATCCAGCAATATCTGTACTCCAAAGAACACAGAGCGCTCCTTTCCTTCTGAGCCCTCCCATGGGCCCAAACTGCAGGTTATCACCACAAATGGGGTATTGCCGCACTCAGGACAAATTGGGCAACAAAATGGAGTATTTTATTTCTTGTGAAAATAAGAATTTTTGAGCTAAAATGACATATTATTGGAAAATATATATATTTTTTTAATTCCCAGCCCAATTCAAATAAGTTCTGTGAAGAAACTATGGAGTCTAAATGGTCACGTTACCCATAAATGAATTCCTTGAGGGGTGTAGTTTCCAAAATGGGGTCACTTCCGGTGGGTTTCCATTGCTTTGATACCTCTGGGGCTCTGCAAATGCGACATGGCACCCGAAAACCAAACCAGCAAAATCTGTACTCCAAAGAACACACAGCGCTCCTTCCCTTCTGAGGCCTCCCATGGGCCCAAACGGCAGTTTATTGCCACAAATGGGGTATTGATGCACTCAGGAGAAATTGGGCAACAAAATTGAGTATTTTGTTCCCTGTGAAAATAAGATATTTTGGTTAAAAATTACATCTTATTGGAAAAAATGTCATTTTTTTAATGTCACAGCCCAATTGAAATACATGCTGTGAAAAAACTGTGCGGTCAAAATGGTAACAACAACCCTAAATGAATTCCTTGAGGGGTGTAGTTTCCAAAATGGGGTCACTATTGGGGGATTCCTACTTTTTTGACACCTCAACACCTCTTCAAACCTGGCATGCTGCCTAAAATATATTCTAATAAAAAAAGAGGACTCAAAATGCACTAGGTGCTTCTTTGCTTCTAGGGCTTATGTTTTAGTCCACGAGCGCAGTAGGGCCATATGTGGGACTTTTATAAAAACTGCAGAATCTGGACAATACATATTTAGTAGTGTTTCTCTGGTAAAACCTTCTGTGTTACCGAAAAAAAAATGAATAAAATTGAAATTCAGCAAGAAAAATGAAATTTGCAAATTTCACCTCCACTTTGCTTTAATTCCTGTGAAATGCCTGAAGGGTTAAAAAACTTTCTAACTGCTGTTTTGAATACTTTCAGGGGTCTAGTTTTTAAAATGGGGTGTCTTAACAGGGTTTCTAATACATAGGCCCCACAAAGCCACTTCAGAACTCAAGAGGTACCTTAAAAAAAAGGCTTTTGAAATTTTCTTAAAAATATGAGAAATTGCTGTTTATGTTCTAAGCCTTGTAACGTCCAAGAAAAATAAAAGAATGTTCAAAAAACGATGCCAATCTAAAGTAGACATATGGTAAATGTGAACTAGTAACTATTTTGGGTGGTATAACCGTCTGTTTTACAAGCAGATGCATTTAAATTCAGAAAAATGCAATTTTTTCAAAATTTTCTCTAAATGTTGCAATTTTTCACCAATAAACACTGAATATATCGACCAAATTTTACCACGAACATGAAGCCCAATGTGTCACGAGAAAACAATCTCAGAATCGCTTGGGTAGGTTTAAGTATTCCGACGTTATTACCACATAAAGTGAAATATGTCAGATTTGAAAAATGGGCTCTGAGCCTTAAGGCCAAAACTAGGCTGCGTCCTTAAGGGGTTAATGATCTCAAGGCAGCTGGAACCACAGTCACCAAGAAAACCATTGGTAACACATTACGCCGTAATGGATTAAAATCCTGCAGTGCCCGCAAGGTCCCCCTGCTCAAGAAGGCACATGTACAGGCCCGTCTGAAGTTTGCAAATGAACATCTGGATGATACTGAGAGTGATTGGGAGAAGGTGCTGTGGTCAGATGAGACTAAAATTGAGCTCTTTGGCATTAACTCAACTCGCCGTGTTTGGAGGAAGAGAAATGCTGCCTATGACCCAAAGAACACCGTCCCCACTGTCAAGCATGGAGGTGGAAACATTATGTTTTGGGGGTGTTTCTCTGCTAAGGGCACAGGACTACTTCACCGCATCAATGGGAGAATGGATGGAGACATGTACCGTCAAATCCTGAGTGACAACCTCCTTCCCTCCACCAGGACATTAAAAATGGCTCGTGGCTGGGTCTTCCAGCACGACAATGACCCGAAACATACAGCCAAGGCAACAAAGGAGTGGCTCAAAAAGAAGCACATTAAGGTCAAGGAGTGGCCTAGCCAGTCTCCAGACCTTAATCCCATCGAAAACGTATGGAGGGAGCTGAAGATCCGAGTTGCCAAGCGACAGCCTCGAAATCCTAATGATTTACAGATGATCTGCAAAGAGGAGTGGGCCAAAATTCCATCTAACATGTGTGCAAACCTCATCAACTACAAAAAATGTCTGACTGCTATCTATCTATCTATCATCTATCCATTCATCCATCCATTCATTTATCCATCCATCCATCTATCTATCTGTCTATCAATATCTATCTCTTACATTTGTGTGTCATATTGAAGTATATTTAAAAATGTAAGCATACAACTTTTTTTTTTTAAAGAAGGTGGCGTTGAGTAATCCCTTTAATGTTACAAGTGTCTCAACAATAGACTGATCCCAAGATCCCCTGCTGGGATCCACAACCAACTGCTATAATCTGTAGTCTACAAGCTCTCTGCCCCGGCTAATAGACAAGTCTCCTGAACAGGTGACACCCCCATCCCCCACTCTCTATTATCTCAGAAAGATCTTTGGGCACCACAGAGTTATTTATTTTTATTAATTTCTGTGCCTCACAATAGAGCAAAATCATACAAATGCTATCTATCTCATATCTATCTATATCTATCTATCTATCTATCTATCTATCTATCTATCTATCTATCTATCTATCTATCTATCTATCTATCTATCTATCTATCTATCTATCTCATATTTATCTATCTATCTATCTATCTATCTATCTATCTATCTATCTATCTATCTATCTATCTATCTATCTATCTATCTATCTATCTATCTGTCTGTCTGTCTGTCTGTCTGTCTGTCTGTCTGTCTGTCTGTCTATGTCTTAATATATCCATGTATGAATTATGTATTTGAATATTATAAATATATGAAAACAAATACATTTTTTATTAATCTTTCGATTCTCATCTGCTGCTAAGAAACAACAACTTTTTCGTTGCATAGTTACATAGTTTGTACGGTTGAAAAAGACACATGTCCATCAAGTTCAACCAAGGGATGGGAAAGGTGAAGTAAAAAAATTCTACACATATGAGCTAATATTTTTTTGTTCTAGGAAATTATCTAAGCCTTTTTTAAAGCCATCTCCTGTCCCTGCTGTGACGGCTCCTGCGGTAGGCTATTCCATAGATTCACAGTTCTCAATGTAAAGAAGCTTTGTCGCCTCTGCAGGTTGAACCTTTTTTTCTCCAGACGGAGGGAGTGCCCCCTTGTTTTTTGAGGGGGTTTTACATGGAACAGGATTTCACCATATTTTTTGTATGTGCCATTAATATATTTATATAAGTTAATCATGTCCCCCCTTAGTCGTCTTTTCTCAAGGCTAAATAGGTTTAGTTCTTTTAATCTTTCCTCATAACTTAGATTCTCCATGCCCCTTATTAGCTTCGTTGCTCTTCTTTGTATTTTTTCCAACTCCAGGGCATCCTTTCTATGAACTGGAGCCCAGAACTGGACTGCATATTCCAGATGAGGCCTCACTAATGCCCTGTAAAGTGGTAATATTACATCCCTGTCCCGCGAGTCCATGCCTCTTTTGATACACGACAATATTTTACTGGCCTTTGAAGCAGCTGATTGACATTGCATGCTGTTATTTAGTTTATGATTTACAAGTACACCCAGATCCTTTTCAACACGTGACTCTGTCAGGTCCGTATTTCACACCGAATAACCACCTCTGTAAATTGAAAGCTGAAGGCATGCCTGGAAAGAAGTACACCACACAAATGTCTGAGGTACAGCTTCAATGTCAGCCAGGAGGAACTGCCCTTTATTCAGAACAAAGAAACACACACAGAGAAGACACATGCCCCTCCCTATAGATGTGTGACTTGCTTGAATTCCATTGGCTCTTCTGCTGTAACTTTTGCTATACATTCTTCTGCACACTCCTCTTTGCATTCCAGGGGGCGGTGTCTTCCATAGGTGTGTCCGACATGAACAAAGAACTTGTTATATATATCAGTATATTACACAAAGAACTGAAATGTATATACATATATGTGAGGATAATATTTTTCAGACAATATACATAGTAATGATCCCTGACAGTCCCCCCTAAAAATATTATTACTCTATCCCTGAGTCTTGCCTAGCAACCTACCACTGACCACTCGAACCAGGCGGGTAGGGGTTTTGGATTTCTTCACCAGCTTGAGACGAGCTACTCCTGATGAGTAACCCCCCTTTGTACCTGGACTTCCAAGGTGTCGGAGTGGTCCTAACTTTCCCTATTCTCCTCTGGATACAGGATGGTTGTCTTGATATAATCTACAAACCGCTGCTGGTTGTAATATATATATATATATATATTAATCCGGTCTACATTTTTATTAACAGTAATAATTGTCGCACTGTCACTTACTGTCCTAATGGGACTTTACCCCTGCAGATATGACAGGTCATGGGCAGCACAGTGACCTTCACATAAAACTCCTCAGATTGTAATTTGCAGCACCGTGGCATATTTACACACATTATAATTATAAACCTCAGACATTATAAACAATAGGGCCTCAGCTAATAACATAATGCTATCACCAATCTTATGCTATCACCCTCAGGTCTCGGGTCCCATCAGTTCATTGCCAGTCCTGTACACCATCGTCTTCTTCTTCTCCTGTCTTCTGCTCTTCACTGACTGTCACCCTCAGGGTAACCCACACAATTGTGGAGTCAGACTACGTTGGTGTCCAGTGGGGGAGTTATTATTACCCCCTCCTGGTCACTTACTTATCAAAACACTTGATCCTGCTGACGGATTCACTCAGGTCTTTGGTCTTTACTTTGCTGATGTCATCAGGACTTGGTTTGGTCCTTCTCATCTGTCCGACACGTCTCCTTTAGTTTACGTCATCAGGCTGTACATAGCACCGCATGTTGTGAGCCTGGGGTGAGATCCCACGTAGGCGGATTAGTGGAGTTGTATTGTGACTATCAAACCCTCCGCATCTGTACTCTTCCTCTGGCAAGTTACTCGTCTGGGCGGCCGCTTAGAATTGTGACACTGCCGTCAGTTCATGATAAACGCGTTGTACTGGCTCAGGCTGTGCCTGCCGCATCTCAGTGATGGAGTTCATCATATTAAAAGTCTTCTAGTTCATGTTTACTGGCACTTGCTGGGGACCCCCAACTCTTGTCAATTGTTAAAATAAATACTAATCTGGTGATAACATCATCCGCATACATTATAAACGTTGTTCTAAGTACATACAATAATGTCAGGCCCCTAAATGACATCAAACACCTTTATATAAGGAAAAACTTCTCTGTTACAATGGACAGGGCACCTAGAAGATGTGTAACTTACTGGGTACATTTCATTTGCACTTGGTGATACCCTTTCAGCAGGATTTGTACCTTGATCTCAGCTGATTGCCTGGAACATCTCCACCTCACAGAAAGATACACAGATTCCACATGTTTATCTGACAAGCGTCTTAAACCTATTTTTCTTACTCTAACCTGGTTCGTTCTACCTGGGAAGGCCTCTCAAGGTCGGTTCTCTTCGTGGGAGGCGGGTATGATAAGGTTGGCACCGGTCTGCCAGGACTGTTCTGTAGGCAAATCAAACAGCTCTAACAGAATTTAGCAGCGACAGCTGTAAAACCTGGGACATACCAATTAGATCTTACCAAATCGATCCTTGCAGTCTTGGGGCATATGTGAGGTCATACACCATCAAAACAAGTGCCATCAAGAGTGAATTGGGTGCCACCGTTCACCTTCCTTTATCCGTCCACATTCTGTTAGAATCTGGTTCTCCCGCCTTCCGCTCCCAGTTGGACACTTCCTGTGGAGAACAAGCTTTTTTATTGCATAAACATTAATTGATCTTAATCAGATAATTCAATTGAAGAAAAACATTAACAAATAACATCTTTACATTAAACGTTCACACTGGTCAGTAACTAAAACTTACAAACTGATTCTCTTTCTTTATATACATATCTATACATACACATATACACTGCACAGAATTCTCTGCTCTAAAATTTCCCTTTCACAACAAAAATAAAAATAAATAAATAAAAATGTTTTCTAATGGGAATATCCCACTTCTGTACCTTTTATCTGACGCATGACTCTAATAGTCCAATGCTAAGGCTGGTCCAGAACTTTACATAAAACTTAACCTCAATATTTAATATTCCCACTAAACTTTTTAAATACAGTTATTAAACAAACTAACTTTGGGACAATGTCTAGAGAACTGCTGACATCTTATCATTGTACAAACACCAGTTCAATACTTGGGATAACATTGTTCCCCTGTCACTTACACACAACGTCTGTAGTGGGGAAAATACAGGCCGGGCTTCAGGCCCACCGAGAACAGGTCTACACACATGAGCACTTTGTCATACACTTCTACCTCGGGTAGTTGTATGTTCTGCAGTCGCTGGGACGGGTAATCTGGCCGGGCTGCACTTTTCACAGGTACCTTTGCTGTTTTACCTATGTCATGCCGTGCGCACATCATGCCGGCTGCTACAAACCTAGTGGTGGCATTATTGTATCCAGGGACAAGCCAATTTACTGACACCTGGCCGCACATACTCTTTTTGTCAGGTCTGTCTTCTCTCGCTCTCTCAATTGGCTTACCCGATGATCCAATAAAGTTCCTACTACCAATGGGCCCATAATTGTGGGCGATGCCAAAAGCGTACCTAGAGTCAGTGTAAATGTCGGCCGTCTTACCTTCTGCCAGGTTACAAGCCTCAGCGAGCACCTCCAGCTCCGCTCCTTGAGATGAACAAGATGGTGAGAGTGGTTTCTGGATAATTTACCTGGTGCCTCGTATCCTGTCTTGTACATATTGTATAATAAAATATCTCTTTATTACAAATTTACATTAAAAACCCATGTCACATATAGATAGAACATCTCAAAGGGGTGGCGTCTTCATTCTCTAAAATAAAACCAAATGTTATACACTTCTCCACACTCATCTGATAATCACGAGCACTTTGAGAATCTCACTTTTATCAGGTTCTGCAAATACTTGATTAATACAAAAACAAATAAAAAGAAAACATTCCTAAAAACTTTACATCAAATTAACAATGTCCAGACAATTTTTGTTTTGCCTTCTCCCTCATCTAAATCCATAAAGACTCGTGTGAGTGACGTCACCTCTGCCTCCTGTGTAAATTTGCTGGAGGGGGATGGTATCTTACACAACCATCTACACAAACCTCAAAATGTAGGTTACTCTCATACACATTTAATCTGGATTACTCATTGGGGTCTCTTACACATTTTTAGATCTTCTGAAACCAAATTAATTAACTCAAAACAAACCAAAATTGTACCTGATCAGTTCCTTCACCCTTCCCCCCTTTGTGGACTCTGCGAAAGTAATGTAGCAGAGTTCAAAACTACATCTCAACATAACAAAGTCTGGCACTCTATCTGTGCGGCACTAGTTTAACCCCCTGTAATGTGCAACAGCCTGAAACAAAAATGACTTTTTCCTGACGAAAATACATTTGATCTTTACAATGACATAACTCATGTGTGAAATCAAAAGCAAAACAATTGTAGTTTGTTATTCAATAAAACAAAAAAAAAATATTATCTCTGATAACATTAATTACTGCAAACCAATAAACTGTATATATATATAGGGAACGGTGGGGGCACATACATTTTCAAAACCCCGTGTCTCACAGTATCTGTAGTTTAATACATCTGAATTAACATCAAAACACATGAAATCTGATCATATCAGAACACATAAATATCGTAACTTTTATCAACAACAGCGCATCCGCAAAAGAGAAGAAATTTATTTCGGTTTGTACACATTACATATATATATATATATATCTCAGCAGTGCATATTGAAATCCCTTTGTCTCATCAGCCCTGCAGACTGCACCCAGTCAGCCCCCCCTCCTCCTCCTCCTCCTCCCAAACACAGCACACTTTAGAGGGGAGGGAGGGGGGGTCACAAACTCACAGCTTCTCACAATCTTAACACTTTCAATGCCGGCAAAACAACATACGTATCTGCAATCATTCATCACACCATTGTATAGGAATTATCTACGTTAATGTTTAACCATACAATCTGTCGGCCACCATCTCTATATTATGATGACGTGTTGCTTCATCTGTGAACTAGACTGGAACTTCTGTAAATAGAAAAAAAACACTACAAATGACAAAATTAACAAGGTGATTATTTCATACTGATTTGGTTGGGCCGGGCGTGGCCACATCAGGGGCAGGGGGGGCAGCCTCTCCCATTGGAAACACAGTGCGCAGCTGTGAAGGGGGGGTGGTTTCCCACCCACAATGAGGACACACTCAACATGAGGTACGGACGCCATTACCGGGCGTTGGCTGGTCCTGTTTTCTAATACATATAACATACAATACCTTTCTTACTCCTAACTTCCATTCACTTCACCAAATCATGAATAGGATCGGGTGATCCTGATGATTTGAATATGGACCGTAAACCATCCATTCTAACAGTCTATATTATACACGTAATTTATATAACAATTTTCGATCTGCAACTCTTGGTCTGGCAGGAAATAATATAATTTCACAGTCTCCAACGCTAAGTCTCGCCGAAATAGTATAATCTCTAGTCTGCAATGTATTTATCATTACATCTCGCTAGAATTATAAAAATCTTTAATTAGACTCTCAAAAATATTCAATTAGACTCTCTGGCCTCGCTGGAAATATAAAAATTCCACAGTCTGCAGCTCTCTGGTCGTGTTATATAACTTTATCTATTTAGACTCTCTGGCCTCGCTGGAAATATAAAAATTCCACAGTCTGCAGCTCTCTGGTCGTGTTATATAACTTTATCTATTTAGACTCTCTGGCCTCGCTGGAAATATAAAAATTCCACAGTCTGCAGCTCTCTGGTCGTGTTATATAACTTTATCTATTTAGACTCTCTGGCCTCGCTGGAAATATAAAAATTCCACAGTCTGCAGCTCTCTGGTCGTGTTATATAACTTTATCCAGTCCCTAACTACCCAGAGGATGGTTAGTCGGGCGCGACTAGGGTCTCACAGGTTTTCAACCTCACAGCGGAAAATATCACCTCTGTCGCCTGAGATAATCCAGGAAATCAACAAAAGGGTTCTACAGATCGCTACAAGACTGCCCACTAACACAGATAAGACGAAGATTTATAAAATCAATTCGCTTACCGTGTTATTGCGGAGGTGATCAAATTCCTTCAGTGGGCAACTTTGAGTCCTCTGTTTCACCCTGTGATTGTCGACTGTCCGGATTTTGATTTTTCCTCGAGTGAGGTCCCGGCTTCGGCACCAAATGTCAGGTCCGTATTTCACACCGAATAACCACCTCTGTAAATTGAAAGCTGAAGGCATGCCTGGAAAGAAGTACACCACACAAATGTCTGAGGTACAGCTTCAATGTCAGCCAGGAGGAACTGCCCTTTATTCAGAACAAAGAAACACACACAGAGAAGACACATGCCCCTCCCTATAGATGTGTGACTTGCTTGAATTCCATTGGCTCTTCTGCTGTAACTTTTGCTATACATTCTTCTGCACACTCCTCTTTGCATTCCAGGGGGCGGTGTCTTCCATAGGTGTGTCCGACATGAACAAAGAACTTGTTATATATATCAGTATATTACACAAAGAACTGAAATGTATATACATATATGTGAGGATAATATTTTTCAGACAATATACATAGTAATGATCCCTGACAACTCCCCCAGTGTAGCTCCCCCTAGGACATATGATGCATGCAGGTTGTTCGTACCCAGATGCATAACTTTACATTTATCTACATTAAACTTAATTTGCCAAGTGGACGCTCTATCATCTATCTATCTATCTATCTATCTATCTATCTATCTATCTATCTATCTATCTATCTATCTATCTATCTATCTATCTATCTATCTATCTATCTATCTATCTATCTATCTATCATCTGTCTGTCATATCTAGATATTAATATATCCATGTATGAATTATCTATTTGCATATTATAAATATATGAAAACAAATACATTTTTTATTAATCTTTCGATTCTCATCTGCTGCTAATAAAGAAATTAGATAAAACAATGTAATATTTTTAATCAGTTTATTGAAGCATAAAGAAAAACAATTGTAACATTATGTAAGGTGCATTTATTAGTGTAATTTCAAATTATATGGAAAATGGCAACATTTGGTTCCATTCAAAAGGGTAGGAGTAGGACGGGGGCAAAGTAAAATATCTATGTCCCTCATATACCATCACACTTCTGCTGTGGGTCATCATATTGAAGCATGTCCACCATTGCAACCACTTTTCTCTTTTGTTCTCTAATACATTTCAAATAAAGGTAAAAAATCAACTTTGCAAATAATCTTGGCATATAGCCGTGTGGTGTTACATTTCCAGGACCCTCACAAATCCTGAAATTAAAGGGGTTGCAGCGCCCCTTCTTAGTTTCTTTCTGTATACCGACCCCTTCTGGTCACTGGCTGTACAGGGAATTGCAGTTACCTTCACAGCAGGGTTGCCGGCAGCGCCGCTTTTAGAAGCATTGAGGCAATAAAAAAGAAATTGGTTGCAAAAGTGTGCACACCCCTTAATTAGAATGAGTTTGTGAATTATCTGGTTTTAATTGCGTTTTAAAGCTACTATCTAAAGTGATCTGATAAGGGGGACAGCAGGAAACAAAGTAGAAAAGATTATACATAAAATATGGGAGGGTTTGGTCTGAAGAAGTAGAAACAAGGACCAATTCTAGTAATACAAGTGCAAAAATGAAGCTTACAATGTCAAACTAGCTTGACCTTGACATCCGGCTCAACTACGTTTCAATAATAAAGTCATCTATGTACCTGTGAAAACTAAATCACTTTGTGTTAAAAAAAAAAAGTTGAAGTAGAGAGTATATCTAATATAAAATAAATAATATAAAGTGCCAGATGGTAATGACTATAACCAATACAGTAATACACAGAATAGTGCTGTTCAATTAGTGTCTGTCTCTACAGCTGGCCATACATAAGATGTGGGCCAAATGCTCGTTCAGCCGACAGCCCTGGACAATTTATTCATTGTATCTCTTGCTTTCTAATATGTCTTAAACAGAGACCCATTGGTAGCATTGGGATTTTGTTGGCAAGGATAAAAGGTAATAAGTGGGACAGAATTAGAGAAAATAGACACAAAAAAAAAGTATTGGCATTGCAACCTCTGTCCAAAATTAGAAAGGCCTTTAACCTATTCCACAATCTTCTGAACCAGAAGGCCCCACAAGGGACAGGGACAAGTTGCCTTCCTTGGCTGAAGCTCAGGGAGACCGGTCAGTGCTCCGATGTCTGTCTCGGCCACCACCCAAGGATACGTTGGAGCTCAAAATAGTGAAGATGGTGTGTTAATAACTTTTTCTATCCTTTCCAATTTACAATTTCATGAATAATATTGACAAGAAGCAAGAAAACTAAACTGGGGAGGTAGAAGTCGTATCTGTGTAATCATTGCAGATATCCAAACCTACCCACCACTTCTCAAACCGATGATGCTCTAAAAATAGCAGGGAAAAGGGCAGATTAAAGCCTTAGTAAAGTGCATGAGAACATTTTTCACTTGGAACCAGCAATAAACTAACTATATTGTTGGCTTACACTGGCTTCCAATTTGTATACTTTGGAAGTTTTTGATGTCTTCACTTCCTTAACTAACAAAGTCTAAATGACCTCGACCTCAGATCCTAAACAAAGGCTGGTGTTATCCCCCCAAATCATCACAGTTGGGTGGTTGGAATTGGAAGAAGAGTCATCTGTGGTATCATGTAGAATGATGCATTCAATATCCCCACGATTCTCCACTACAATTAACTCCTCTTCTCCTTCTATTATAATGACTTCACTCTCGTAATCTCCCATCTCAACATCCTCTTCCTCAAGAACAATCTCAGAGGTTTCTTCTGGAATGTCTTCTACTCCCCATGGAAAGTCTAGATTGTTCAGGACAGATGTCGCAGAATACCTGCTGGAAGGATCTTTGGAGAGCAGTGCATGAAATAAATCTTGAGCCTTCCTGTTGAACTTGGCCCAATGTTTTGGAGGTGGAATATGGTCTACAAAACGTTGCCAGTAGATAAATTCCAGGAATAGTTGATCTTTTTTTATTGCTCTTTTCCATGGAACAGATCCAGTGAATGTAACATAGAGGAGCACACCTAGAGCCCATATGTCAACACTAGGGTCCAAGACAATGGTTTCTTTACGTTTCAATTTACAAAGTTCTGGAGACATGTAGGGTATAATAGGTGACATGTATGGAACAAGGGTTCCTGTAATCTGTGTCAGGCCAAAGTCACTCAGTTTAATGTGGTAACATTCCTTGTCCATTAGTAGGACATTGTCTGGTTTCAGGTCTCTGTGCACCAGTGCTTTACTGTGCATGTAGTCTAGAGCTTTGGTCAACTGTAACGCACAACGCTTCACCATCTCTTCTGGAATTCCCACCTGAAAAAGTAGAAGAGAACTTTAGAATCGTATTTTATCTGGATATAAAAATGTGTCTATATCAAGCAAATGTGGAAATAGTCTATGAGCATAAAAACATCTGTCTGTAAGGAAAACTAAGAACACCATTCATGAGCACGTTCCTTCAGACTATCCCCAGTAAAAAAAAAATTGAAAGATTTTTTTTTTTAAATTACTAAATATCCCAAAACATTTAAAGTGTAGCTAAACATTTGACAAACTTCTGAGATGTCATAGTGACATGTCAGAAGTTTGGATTGGTGGGGGTCCGAGCACTGAGACCCTCACCAATCGCTAGAACGAAGCAGCTAAAGCGTTTGTGTGAGCGTTCAGCTGCTTCGTGTCTGTTCGGCTGTTTCTGGAAATAAATGTATCGGTGTATGGACTCAAAAGAAAGTCTATGAGCCCGTACACCGATACATCGGCTTTCCGGAAAAAGCCGAACAGGCACGAAGCGGCTGAGCGCTCACACGAGCACTTCAGCTGCTTCGTTCTAGACATTGGTGGGGGTCTCAGTGCTCGGACCCCACCAATCCAAACTACTGACATGTCCCTATGACATGTCAGAAGTTTGTCAAACGTTTATCTAAACTTTAAAGGGGTTTCCCATTAGAGACATTTCTGACATATCCACAGGACATGTCATAAATGTCAAATAGATCCGGGTCCCACCTCTGGGTACCCCGTTCTACTGCTCTGTGTTGTGGCTGAAGCATGTGATTCCCTACCATAATTTACAGAAACCGCATAGCTCGCTTAGCTACCCTGTTTCCATAAGTCCCATAGAACTGAATGGTAGTTACGAAAATAGCGTAGCTCGCATGCTACAAAGGCTTCCGTAACTGCCATGCACTACTATAGGAGTTACCAAAACAGCGTAGCTAAGCTACGCGGTTTCCGTAATTCATGGTCGGGTATCGCACTTTTCAGCTACAACACAGAGCAGTAAAATGGGGTTAAGGGGGCCATGTTTTAGAGATAGGTGCGGGTTCCAGAGGTGGGACCTGCATCTATATGACATTTATGACATACCCTGAGGACATACCCATTTATGACATGCACCAAATAAAGGACAAATACTTACACCAGTCTGGATGAGGGAGTGGAGGGATCCTGCAAGAGCCATTTTCTGGGTCAGAACGTAGTGGTCAACGAAATCCATACAGATTGAGTAAGTGAAGATGATGCCTTTGTAGCTTGACAGGTAGATGGACACGCAAAGCTCATTGAGGAAAGCTTGCAACGTTGTTCTCTCTTTCTTCATCAGTTTCAGGGCAACAATTTTACCTATTTGGAAGAAAATATATATTTAAAACTCAAATACTATGTGGAGAATGACCTCCCCCCCCCCTTAATAATAGCCTTTAAAGGTGTAATATAGTCAACTGAGACACATTTGTGAAGATCCCATTGATGAAGTCTGGCAATAGGGACCACCACTGATTTTGAGAATCAAAAAGCTTAGTAAAAATCTTAGTACCCCTTTGACATTGCTAGTGATGCATCCTAATCACATTCTATACCATGAAAGCCATATAAGAAAAAACTATTATGGAATTACAACTTTCAAAATTGTGGTTAATTTGATAAACATTATTCCAGAAAATCGATCTCTGATTGACAAATTTTAGGCTTACCAGACTTCTTCTCACGAGCCATGATAACTTCACCATAGCTCCCTTTGCCCAGATTCTTCAGCACTTGGAAATCATTTTCTCCAATCTTTTGGATGTGAAATTCTGGAGTCTTTTCCATGATCGCTTAGAAGAGACTCTGTCTATGCACACAATCAAAATAAATTACTATTAGAAAATATAGGAGACATATAACATGAACATTGAAGATTACACTAAGAATATCATATAATTGAGGATTATGAGTGGTAAATCTATTGAGTTGGCAAAAAGTTAGAAACTTTACAGCATAAGATTGAAACTTACCTGGGCAATGAAGATTCACTTGGATTTCCCCAAGAAGAATTCCCTCCTATGGAGCACAGGAGCTTCAGTCTCCCAAACGGCAAGGTTGACTCTCTAGGAGTTGATCTTTGGGATGAGAAGAACTTGCAGACAGGTCCACCTTACCAGAAATGACTGCAATGCAAGAGGTCCACTGTCTCTTATAAGGACAATGTGGCCAAGAGTTGAGGTTCCTCCATCCATATATAATTGGATGTAAATTACCTCTTTGTATATGTAAATGCAGGTATCACGTAGAACTTGATGTCTCATTGGGTCTTTTTGTGACTGGACAATATATGAATAACTCGGGTAATTAAGGATGTCAGGGAGGAGTCCATGTGTTATTGTTACTAGTACTTGCCATTTCTTAATATAATTAATTGAAGAGATTTAGGAGCTTTTGACATATTAAGGTCCATTTCTACCTATTGCTGTGGTGACAACAACCTTATGTATACTCCTATATGTATCATGTATATGCTCTTTATTCAGGTTTGTGTCCTGTTGAAACAACAATAAGTCCTAAATGTAAGTTGAACCTCCCATATTATATCTCTTACAAGAAAACTATGAAATGGTTAACACTATGACAAGGTCATACAGGTGTCTAAATAGAAGAAGAGCTGTCAATCATATACATAGAGTGTTACTGGGGTACATCGGCCCCCCACCAGAATGATTGTCTGGAAGGTCCATCCTCCAGCTTTACAGTACATGTCTGTTTATCATTTCTTTATAACTTATACTCCTATCATTTATAACTTATACTCCTATCATTTATAACTTATACTCCTATCATTTATAACTTATACTCCTATCATTTATAACTTATACTCCTATCATTTATAACTTATACTGCTATCATTTATAACTTATACTCCTATCATTTATAACTTATACTCCTATCATTTATAACTTATACTCCGATCATTTATAACTTATACTCCTATCATTTATAACTTATACTCCTATCATTTATAACTTATACTCCTATCATTTATAACTTATACTCCTATCATTTATAACTTATACTCCTATAATTGCACATGTAGACCATACCGTCACTTACAACTAATGGGTTACTTGTCAGATAATGCAAAAATGTGATAGTCCCCAGCAGAAAGTGATCCTCTCCATTCTCAGCTTTAGATGGATCTATCTATCATCTATCTATCTATCTATCTATCTATCTATCTATCTATCTATCTATCTATCTATCTATCTATCTATCTATCTATCTATCTATCTATCTATCTATCTATCGTTGCATAGTTACATAGTTACATAGTTTGTACGGTTGAAAAAGACACATGTCCATCAAGTTCAACCAAGGGATGGGAAAGGGGAAGTAAAAAATTTCTACACATAGGAGCTAATATTTTTTTATTCTAGGAAATTATCTAAGCCTTTTTTAAAGCCATCTACTGTCCCTGCTGTGACGGCTCCTGCGGTAGGCTATTCCATAAATTCACCGTTCTCACAGTAAAGAAGGCTTGTCGCCTCTGCAGGTTGAACCTTCCTTTTTCCAGACGGAGGGAGTGCCCCCTTGTTTTTTGAGTTTTTTTTACATGGAACAGGATTTCACCATATTTTTTGTATGTGCCATTCATATATTTATATAAGTTAATCATGTCCCCCCTTAGTCGTCTTTTCTCAAGGCTAAATAGGTTTAGTTCTTTTAATCTTTCCTCATAATTTAGATTCTCCATGGCCCTTATTAGCTTTGTTGCTCTTCTTTGTATTTTTTCCAACTCCAGGGCATCCTTTCTATGAACTGGAGCCCAGAACTGAACTGCATATTCTAGATAAGGCCTCACTAATGCTTTGTAAAGTGGTAATATTACATCCCTGTCCCGCGAGTCCATGCCTCTTTTGATACACGACAATATTTTACTTGCCTTTGAAGCAGCTGATTGACATTGCATGCTGTTATTTAGTTTATGATTTACAAGTACACCCAGATCCTTTTCAACAAGTGACTCCCCCAGTGTAGCTCCCCTTGGACATATGATGCATGCAGGTTGTTCGTACCCAGGTGCATAACTTTACATTTATCTACATTAAACTTCATTTTCCAAGTAGACGCCCAAACACTTAGTTTGTTTAAATCTGCCTGTAATTCATGAACATCTTCCATAGTCTGAACTATACTACATAGCTTGGTGTCATCTGCAAAAGTAGAAATAGTGCTATTAATCCCATCCTCTATATCATTAATAAATAAGTTGAATAATAGTTGTCCCAGCACTGAACCCTGGGGTACACCACTTATTACCGGGGACTATTCAGAGTAGGTATCACTGACCACAACTCTCTGGATACGGTCCTTGAGCCAATTCTCAATCCAATTACAAACTATATTTTCTAAACCTATAGTCCTTAATTTACCCATTAGACGTCTATGGGGGACAGTGTCAAATGCCTTTGCAAAGTCCAAAAACACTAAATCCACAGCGGCCCCTCTGTCTAGGCTTCTGCTTACCTCTTCATAAAAACAAATCAGGTTGGTTTGACAGCTTCTGTCCTTAGTAAAACCGTGCTGGCTGTAACTTATAATACTATTTATTGTCACATAATTCTGTATATAGTCCCTCAATAGCCCCTCTAACATTTTCCCCACAATTGATGTTAAGCTTACTGGTCTATAATTACCCGGCGAAGACCTAGAGCCCTTTTTGAAAATAGGCACCACATTTGCCCTGCGCCAGTCCCTTGGCACTATACCAGTCATGAGAGACTCTCTAAATATTATGAAGAGGGGGACAGAAATAACAGAACTAAGCTCCTTAAGAACTCTAGGGTGTAGCCCATCTGGTCCCGGGGCCTTGTGTACGTTTATTTTATTTAATTTAGCTTGGACCATATCTACATTCATCCAATTCAGTATATCAACTGATATATTAACAGCACTGGCAGCGGCTACATCAGCTGCTCTTTCTTCAGTTGTATATACAGAGCTAAAGAACCCATTTAGTAACTCTGCCTTCTCTTGATCCCCTGTGACCAACTCCCCATTACCACTATCTAAGGGTCCTACATGTTCAGACCTTAGCTTTTTAGCATTTATATACTTGAAGAATTTTTTGGGATATGTTTTACTATCCTTGGCCACCTGCGTTTCATTTTGTATTTTTGCTGATTTTATTATCTTTTTACAGATTTTATTAAGCTCTTTATATTTTACAAAGGCTGCAGATGTACCCTCAGATTTGTATTTTTTAAATGCCCTTTTTTTGTCATGTATTGCCCCTTTCACAGAAGGTGTAAGCCATGTGGGGTTTAATTTTAGTCGTTTATACTTGTTACCTATAGGATTACATTTTGCACTATAATTACCCAAAGTAGATTTGAAAATCTCCCATTTATCATTTGTCCCATTATTTGACATTAGTTCTTCCCAGTCTATATCCTGAATTGCCGCCCTCATCCTGGGGAAATTGGCCTTCTTAAATTAAATGTTTTTGCCCTCCCAGCCTGCGTTTGTTTTTTACAGTATAGGTAAAATATAACTATATTATGATCACTGTTACCGAGGTTTTCACGAACATTGACATTCCCAACAAGCTCTGCATTATTAGAAATGACCAGATCCAACAGAGCTTCACCTCTAGTCGGGTCTTCCACAAACTGGCCCATAAAATTTTCCTGCAACAGGTTGAGGAAATGTCTCCCCTTTGCAGTTGAAACCGAACCATGACACCAATTAATATCCCGGTAATTAAAATCTCCCATTATCACTACAGTACCCGCCTGTGCAGCCCGCTCCATCTGTTTATATAGCTGACCTTCCATCTTCAGTTATATTGGGGGGTCTATAGATTACACCAAAAGTAATTTTTTCAGTGTTTACCTCCCACAAGGTTTCAACCTCCTCACAATCTTCACCCTATCTTCACATCTATCTATCTATCTATCTATCTATCTATCTATCTATCTATCTATCTATCTATCTATCTATCTATCTATCTATCTATCTATCTATCTATCTATCTATCTATCTATCTATCTATCTATCTATCTATCTATCTATCTATCTATCTATATGTCTGTCTGTCTGTCTGTCTATGTCTTAATATATCCATGTATGAATTATGTATTTGAATATTATAAATATATGAAAACAAATACATTTTTTATTAATCTTTCGATTCTCATCTGCTGCTAAGAAACAACAACTTTTTCGTTGCATAGTTACATAGTTTGTACGGTTGAAAAAGACACATGTCCATCAAGTTCAACCAAGGGATGGGAAAGGGGAAGTAAAAAAATTCTACACATAGGAGCTAATATTTTTTTGTTCTAGGAAATTATCTAAGCCTTTTTTAAAGCCATCTACTGTCCCTCCTGTGACGGCTCCTGCGGTAGGCTATTCCATAGATTCACAGTTCTCACTGTAAAGAAGCCTTGTCGCCTCTGCAGCTTGAACCTTTTTTTCTCCAGACGGAGGGAGTGCCCCCTTGTTTTTTGAGGGGGTTTTACATGGAACAGGATTTCACCATATTTTTTGTATGTGCCATTCATATATTTATATAAGTTAATCATGTCCCCCCTTAGTCGTCTTTTCTCAAGGCTAAATAGGTTTTGTTCTTTTAATCTTTCCTCATAACTTAGATTCTCCATGCCCCTTATTAGCTTCGTTGCTCTTCTTTGTATTTTTTCCAACTCCAGGGCATCCTTTCTATGAACTGGAGCCCAGAACTGGACTGCATATTCCAGATGAGGCCTCACTAATGCCCTGTAAAGTGGTAATATTACATCCCTGTCCCGCGAGTCCATGCCTCTTTTGATACACGACGATATTTTACTGGCCTTTGAAGCAGCTGATTGACACTGCATGCTGTTATTTAGTTTATGATTTACAAGTACACCCAGATCCTTTTCAACAAGTGACTCCCCCAGTGTAGCTCCCCCTAGGACATATGATGCATGCAGGTTGTTCGTACCCAGATGCATAACTTTACATTTATCTACATTAAACTTAATTTGCCAAGTGGACGCTCTATCTATCTATCTATCTATCTATCTATCTATCTATCTATCTATCTATCTATCTATCTATCTATCTATCTATCATCTGTCTGTCATATCTAGATATTAATATATCCATGTATGAATTATCTATTTGCATATTATAAATATATGAAAACAAATATATTTTTTATTAATCTTTCGATTCTCATCTGCTGCTAATAAAGAAATTAGATAAAACAATGTAATATTTTTAATCAGTTTATTGAAGCATAAAGAAAAACAATTGTAACATTATGTAAGGTGCATTTATTAGTGTAATTTCACATTATATGAAAAAAGTCAACATTTGATTCCATTCAGAAGGGTAGGAGTAGGACGGGGGCAAAGTAATATATCTATGTCCCTCATATACATCACACTTCTGCTGTGGGTCACCATATTAAAGCATGTCCACCATTGCAACCATTTTTCCCTTTTGCGCTCTAATACATTTCAAATAAAAGTAAAAAAATCAATTTGGTAAATAATCTTGGCATATAGCCGGGTGGTGTTAAATTTCCAGGACCCTCACCAATCCTGAGATTAAAGGGGTTACAGTGCCCCTTCTTAGTTTCTTTCTGTATACCGACCCCTTCTGGCTACTGGCTGTAAAGGGAACTGAAGTTTTCTTCATAGCAGGGTGGCCGGCAGCACCGCTTTTAGAAGCATTGAGGCAATAAAAAAGAAATTGGTTGCAAAAGTGTGCACACCCCTTAATTATAAAGGTTTTGTGGATTATCTGGTTTTAATTGCGCTTTGAAGCTACTATCTAACGTGATCTGATAAGGGGGACAGCAGGAAACAAAGTAGAAAAGATTATACATAAAATATGGGAGGGTTTGGTCTGAAGAAGTAGAAACAAGGACCAATTCTAGTACTACAAGTGCAAAAATGAAGCTTAAAATGTCAAACTAGCTTGACCTTGACATCCGGCTCAACTACGTTTCAATAATAAAGTCATCTATGTACCTGTGAATTCTAAATCACTTTGTTGTTAAAAAAAAAAGTTGGAGTACAAAGTATATCTAATATAAAATAAATAATATAAAGTGCCAGATGGTAATGAGCAAAACCAATACAGTAATACACAGAATAGTGCTGTTCAATTAGTGTCTGTCTCTAAAGCTGGCCATACATAAGATGTGGGCCAAATGCTCGTTCAGCCAACAGCCCTGGACAATTTATGCATTATATCTCTTGCTTTCTAATATGTCTTAAACAGAGACCCATTGGTAGCATTGGTTTTTTTTTGGCAAGGATAAGAGGTAATAAGTGGGACAGAATTAGAGAAAATATTTAATTAAGGGACAAAAAAAAAAGTATTGGCATTGCAACCTCTGTCCAAAATGAGAAAGGCCTTTAACCTATTCCACAATCTTCTGAACCAGAAGGCCCCTACAAGGGTCAGGGACAAGTTGCCTTCCTTGGCTGAAGCTCATGGAGACCGGTCAGTGCTCAGATGTCTGTCTAGGCCACCACCCAAGGATACGTTGGAGCTCAAAATAGTGAAGATGGTGTGTTAATAACTTTTTCTATCCTTTCCAATTTACAATTTCATGAATAATATTGACTAGAAGCAAGAAAACTAAACTGGGGAGGTATCTGTGTAATCGTTGTGGATATCCAAACCTGCCCACCACTTCTCAAACCGATGATCCCCTAAAAATAGCAGGGAAGAGAGCAGATTAAATCCTTAGTAAAGTGCATGAGAACATTCACTTGGAACCAGCAATAAACTAACTATATTGTTGGCTTACACTGGTTTCCAATTTGTATACTTTGGAAGTTTTTGATGTCATCACTTCCTTAATTGTTAAAGTCTAAATGACCTCGACCTCAGATCCTACACAAAGGCTGGTGTTATCCCCCCAAATCAGCACTGTTGGGTGGTTGGAACTGGAAGAAGATTCGTCTGTGGTATCATGTAGAATGATGCATTCAATATCCCCACGATTCTCCACTACAATTAACTCCTCTTCTCCTTCTATTATAATGACTTCACTCTCGTAATCTCCCATCTCAACATCCTCTTCCTCAAGAACAATCTCAGAGGTTTCTTCTGGAATGTCTTCTACTCCCCATGGAAAGTCTAGATTGTTCAGGACAGATGTCGCAGAATACCTGCTGGAAGGATCTTTGGAGAGCAGTGCATGAAATAAATCTTCAGCCTTCCTGTTGAACTTGGTCCAATGTTTTGGAGGTGGAATATGGTCTACAAAACGTTGCCAGTAGATAAATTCCAGGAATCGTTGATCTTTTTTTATTGCTCTTTTCCATGGAACAGATCCAGTGAATGCAACATAGAGGAGCACACCTAGAGCCCATATGTCAACACTAGGGTCCAAGACAATGGTTTCTTTACGTTTCAATTTACAAAGTTCTGGAGACATGTAGGGTATAATAGGTGACATGTATGGAACAAGGGTTCCCGTAATCTGTGTCAGCCCAAAGTCACTCAGTTTAATGTGGTAACATTCCTTGTCCATTAGTAGGACATTGTCTGGTTTCAGGTCTCTGTGCACCAGTGCTTTACTGTGCATGTAGTCTAGAGCTTTGGTCAACTGTAACGCACAACGCTTCACCATCTCTTCTGGAATTCCCACCTGAAAAAGTAGAAGAGAACTTTAGAATCGTACTTTATCTGGATATAAAAATGTGTCTATATCAAGCAAATGTGGAAATAGTCTATGAGCATAAAAACATCTGTCTGTAAGGAAAACTAAGAAAACCATTGATGACCACGTTCCTTCAGACTATCCCTAGTGAAAATTTTTTTTTAAAAGATTTTCTTTTTTAAATGACTAAATATCCCAAAACATTTACAGTGTAGCTAAACGTTTGACAAACTTCTGACATGTCATAGTGACATGTCAGAAGTTTGAATTGGTGGGGGTCCGAGCACTGAGACCCTCACCAATCGCTAGAACGAAGCAGCTAAAGCGTTTGTGTGAGCGCTCAGCCACTTCGTGTCTGTTCGCCTGTTTCTGGAAATAAATGCATCTGTGTACGGAGTCAATAGAAAGTCTATGAGTCCGTACTCCGATACATCGGCTTTCCGGAAAAAGCCGAACAGACACGAAGCGGCTGAGCGCTCACACGAGCACTTCAGCTGCTTCGTTCTAGACATTGGTGCGGGTCTCAGTGCTTGGACCCCCACCAATCCAAACTACTGACATGTGTCTATGACACGTCAGAAGTTTGTCAAACGTTTAGCTACACTTTAAAGGGGTTTCCCATCAGAGACATTTATGGCATATCCACAGGACATGTCATAAATGTCAGATAGATGCGGGTCCCACCTCTGGGTCCCCCGTTCTACCGCTCTGTGTTGTGGCTGAAGCATGTGATTCCCTACCATAATTTACGGAAACCGCATAGCTCGCTTAGCTACCCCGTTTCCATAAGTCCCATAGAACTGAATGGTAGTTACGGAAATAGCGTAGCTCGCATGCTACAAAGGCTTCCGTAACTGCCATGCACTACTATAGGAGTTACGGAGACAGTGTAGCTAAGCGAGCTACGCGGTTTCTGTAATTCATGGTCGGGTATCGCACTTTTCAGCTACAACACAGAGCAATAAAATGGGGTTAAGGGGGCCATGTTTTAGAGATAGGTGCGGGTTCCAGAGGTGGGACCTGCATCTATATGACAGTTATGACATACCCTGAGGACATACCCATTTATGACATACACCAAATATATGACAAATACTTACACCAGTCTGGATGAGGGAGTGGAGGGATCCTGCAAGAGCCATTTTCTGGGTCAGAACGTAGTGGTCAACGAAATCCATACAGATTGAGTAAGTGAAGATGATGCCTTTGTAGCTTGACAGGTAGATGGACACGCAAAGCTCATTGAGGAAAGCTTGCAACGTTGTTCTCTCTTTCTTCATCAGTTTCAGGGCAACAATTTTACCTATTTGGAAGAAAATATATATTTAGAACTCAAATACTATGCGGAGAATGACCCTTTTTTTTCTTAATAATAGTCTATAAAGGTGAAATCTAGTCAACTGAGACACATTTGTGAAGATCCCATTGATGAAGTCTGGCAATAGGGACCACCACTGATTGTGAGAATCAAAAAGCTTAGTAAAGATCTTAGACCCCCTTTGACATTGCTAGTGATGCATCCTAATCACATTCTATACCATGAAAGCCATATAAGAAAAAACTATTATGGAATTACAACTTTCAAAATTGTGGTTAATTTTATAAACATTATTCCATAAAATTGATCTCTGATTGACAATTTTTAGGCTTACCAGACTTTTTCTCACGAGCCATGATAACTTCACCATAGCTCCCTTTGCCCAGATTCTTCAGCACTTGGAAATCATTTTCTCCAATCTTTTGGATCTCAAATTCTGGAGTCTTTTCCATGATCGCTTAGAAGAGACTCTGTCTATGCACACAATCAAAAGAAATTTCTATTAGAAAATCTAGGAGACATATAACATGAACATTGACGATTACACTAAGAACATCATATAATTGAGGATTATGAATGGTAAATCTATTGAGTTGGCAAAAAGTTAGAAACTTTATAGCATAAGATTGAAACTTACCTGGGCAATGAAGATTCACTTGGATTTCCCCAAGAAGAATTCTCTCCTATGGAGCACAGGAGCTTCAGTCTCACAAACGGCAAGGTTGACTCTCTAGGAGTTGATCTTTGGGATGAGAAGAACTTGCAGACAGGTCCACCTTACCAGAAATGACTGCAATGCAAGAGGTCCACTGTCTCTTATAAGGACAATGTGGCCAAGAGTTGAGGTTCCTCCATCCATATATAATTGGATGTAAATGACCTCTTTGTATATGTAAATGCAGGTATCACGTAGAACTTGATGTCTCATTGGGTCTTTTTGTGACTGGACAATATATGAATAACTCGGGTAATTAAGGATGTCAGGGAGGAGTCCATGTGTTATTGTTACTAGTACTTGCCATTTCTTAATATAATTAATTGAAGAGATTTAGGAGCTTTTGACATATTAAGGTCCATTTCTACCTATTGCTGTGGTGACAACAACCTTATGTCTACTCCTATATGTATCATGTATATTCTCTTTATTCAGGTTTTGTCCTGTTGAGACAAAAATAAGTCCTAAATGTAAGTTGAGCCTCCCATATTATATCTCTTACAAGAAAACTATGAAATGGTTAACACTATGACAAGGTCATACAGGTGTCTAAATAGAAGAAGAGCTGTCAGTCATATACATAGAGTGTTACTGGGGTACATCGGCCCCCCACCAGAATAATTGTCCGGAAGGTCCACCCTCCAGCTTTACAGTACATGTTTGTTTATCATTTCTTTATAACTTATACTCCTATCATTTATAACTTATACTCCTATCATTTATAACTTATACTCCTATCATTTATAACTTATACTCCTATCATTTATAACTTATACTCCTATCATTTATAACTTATACTCGTATCATTTATAACTTATACTCCTATCATTGCACATGTAGACCATACCGTCACTTACAACTAATGGGTTACTTGTCAGATAATGCAAAAATGTGATAGTCCCCAGCAGAAAGTGATCCTCTCCATTCTCAGCTTTAGATGGATCTATCTATCTATCCTATCTATCTATCTATCTATCTATCTATCTATCTATCTATCTATCTATCTATCTATCTATCTATCTATCTATCTATCTATCTATCTATCTATCTATCTATCTATCTATCTATCTATCTATCTATCTATCTATCTTTGCATAGTTACATAGTTTGTACGGTTGAAAAAGACACATGTCCATTAACTTCAACCAAGGGATGGGAAAGGGGAAGTAAATAATTTCTACACATAGGAGCTAATATTTTTTTATTCTAGGAAATTATCTAATCCTTTTTTAAAGCCATGTCCTGTCCCTGCTGTCAGCTCCTGCGGTAGGCTATTTCATAAATTCACCGTTCTCACAGTAAAGAAGACTTGTCGCCTCTGCAGCTTGAACCTTTTTTTCTCCAGACGGAGGGAGTGCCCCCTTGTTTTTTGAGCGGGTTTTACATGGAACAGGATTTCACCATATTTTTTGTATGTGCCATTAATATATTTATATAAGTTAATCATGTCCCCCCTTAGTCGTCTTTTCTCAAGGCTAAATAGGTTTAGTTCTTTTAATCTTTCCTCATAACTTAAATTCTCCATGCCCCTTATTAGCTTCGTTGCTCTTCTTTGTATTTTTTCCAACTCCAGGGCATCCTTTCTATGAACTGGAGCCCAGAACTGGACTGCATATTCCAGATGAGGCCTCACTAATGCCCTGTAAAGTGGTAATATTACATCCCTGTCCCGCGAGTCCATGCCTCTTTTGATACACGACAATATTTTACTGGCCTTTGAAGCAGCTGATTGACATTGCATGCTGTTATTTAGTTTATGATTTACAAGTACACCCAGATCCTTCTCAACAAGTGACTCCCCCAGTGTAGCTCCCCCTAGGACATATGATGCATGCAGGTTGTTCGTACCCAGATGCATAACTTTACATTTATCTACATTAAACCTCATTTGCCAAGTGGACGCTCTATCTATCTATCTATCTATCTATCTATCTATCTATCTATCTATCTATCTATCTATCTATCTATCTATCTATCTATCTATCTATCTATCTATCTATCTATCTATCTGTCATATCTAGATATTAATATATCCATGTATGAATTATCTATTTGCATATTATAAATATATGAAAACAAATAAAAAATTTATTAATCTTTCGATTCTCATCTGCTGCTAATAAAGAAATTAGATAAAACAATGTAATATTTGTAATCAGTTTATTGAAGCATAAAGAAAAACAATTGTAACATTATGTAAGGTGCATTTATTAGTGTAATTTCACATTATATGGAAAATGACAACATTTGGTTCCATTCAAAAGGGTAGGAGTAGGACGGGGACAAAGTAAAATATCTATGTCCCTCATATACCATCACACTTCTGCTGTGGGTCACCATATTAAAGCATGTCCACCATTGCAACCACTTTTCCCTTTTGCTCTCTAATACATTTCAAATAAAAGTAAAAAATCAACTTTGCAAATAATCTTGGCATATAGCCGGGTGGTGTTAAATTTCCAGGACCCTCACCAATCCTGAAATTAAAGGGGTTACAGTGCCCCTTCTTAGTTTCTTTCTTTATACCGACCCCTTCTGGTCACTGGCTGTACAGGGAATTGCAGTTACCTTCACAGCAGGGTGGCCGGCAGCACCGCTTTTAGAAGCATTGAGGCAATAAAAAAGAAATTGGTTGCAAAAGTGTGCACACCCCTTAATTATAAAGGTTTTGTGGATTATCTGGTTTTAATTGCGCTTTGAAGCTACTACCCAAAGTGATCTGATAAGAGGGACAGCAGGAAACAAAGTAGAAAATATTATACATAAAATATGGGAGGGTTTGGTCTGAAGAAGTAGAAACAAGGACCAATTCTAGTACTACAAGTGCAAAAATGAAGCTTAAAATGTCAAACTAGCTTGACCTTGACATCCGGCTCAACTACGTTTCAATAATAAAGTCATCTATGTACCTGTGAAAACGAAATCACTTTGTGTTAAAAAAAAAAGTTGAAGTACAGAGTATATCTAATATAAAATAAATAATATAAAGTGCCAGATGGTAATGAGCATAACCAATACAGTAATACACAGAATAGTGCTGTTCAATTAGTGTCTGTCTCTAAAGCTGGCCATACATAAGATGTGGGCCAAATGCTCATTCAGCCGACAGCTCTGGACAATTTATTCATTGTATCTCTTGCTTTCTAATATGTCTTTAACAGAGACCCATTGGCAGCATTGGGATTTTGTTGGCAAGGATAAAAGGTAATAAGTGGGACAGAATTAGAGAAAATAGACAAAAAAATAAGTACTGGCATTGCAACCTCTGTCCAAAATGAGAAAGGCCTTTAACCTATTCCACAATCTTCTGAACCAGAAGGCCCCACAAGGGACAGGGACAAGTTGCCTTCCTTGGCTGAAGCTCAGGGAGATCGGTCAGTGCTCCGATGTCTGTCTAGGCCACCACCCAAGGATACGTTGAAGCTCAAAATAGTGAAGATGGTGTGTTAATAACTTTTTCTATCCTTTCCAATTTACAATTTCATGAATAATATTGACTAGAAGCAAGAAAACTAAACTGGGGAGGTAGAAGTCGTATCTGTGTAATCATTGCAGATATCCAAACCTACCCACCACTTCTCAAACCGATGATGCTCTAAAAATAGCAGGGAAAAGGGTAGATTAAACGCTTAGTAAAGTGCATGAGAACATTTTTCCCTTGGAACCAGCAATAAACTAACTATATTGTTGGCTTACACTGGCTTCCAATTTGTATACTTTGGAAGTTTTTGATGTCATCACTTCCTTAACTGGTAAAGTCTAAATGACCTCGACCTCAGATCCTAAACAAAGGCTGGTGTTATCCCCCCAAATCATCACAGTTGGGTGGTTGGAACTGGAAGAAGATTCGTCTGTGGTATCATTTATAATGATGCATTCAATATCCCCACGATTCTCCACTACAATTAACTCCTCTTCTCCTTCTATTATAATGACTTCACTCTCGTAATCTCCCATCTCAACATCCTCCTCAAGAACAATCTCAGAGGTTTCTTCTGGAATGTCTTCTACTCCCCATGGAAAGTCAAGATGGTTCAGGACAGATGTCGCAGAATACCTGCTGGAAGGATCTTTGGAGAGCAGTGCATGAAATAAATCTTGAGCCTTCCTGTTGAACTTGGTCCAATGTTTTGGAGGTGGAATATGGTCTACAAAACGTTGCCAGTAGATAAATTCCAGGAATCGTTGATCTTTTTTTATTGCTCTTTTCCATGGAACAGATCCAGTGAATGCAACATAGAGAAGCACACCTAGAGCCCATATGTCAACAGTAGGGTCCAAGACAATGGTTTCTTTACGTTTCAATTTACATAGTTCTGGAGACATGTAGGGTATAATAGGTGACATGTATGGAACAAGGGTTCCCGTAATCTGTGTCAGCCCAAAGTCACTCAGTTTAATGTGGTAACATTCCTTGTCCATTAGTAGGACATTGTCTGGTTTCAGGTCTCTGTGCACCAGTGCTTTACTGTGCATGTAGTCTAGAGCTTTGGTCAACTGTAACGCACAACGCTTCACCATCTCTTCTGGAATTCCCACCTGAAAAAGTAGAAGAGAACTTTAGAATCGTACTTTATCTGGATATAAAAATGTGTCTATATCAAGCAAATGTGGAAATAGTCTATGAGCATAAAAACATCTGTCTGTAAGAAAAACTAAGAACACCATTCATGACCACGTTCCTTCAGACTATCCCTAGTGAAATTTTTTTTAAAAAAGATTTTCTTTTTTAAATGACTAAATATCCCAAAACATTTACAGTGTAGCTAAACGTTTGACAAACTTCTGACATGTCATAGTGACATGTCAGAAGTTTGAATTGGTGGGGGTCCGAGCAATGAGACCCTCACCATTCGCTAGAACGAAGCAGCTAAAGCGTTTGTGTGAGCGCTCAGCCACTTCGTGTCTGTTCGCCTGTTTCTGGAAATAAATGCATCTGTGTACGGAGTCAATAGAAAGTCTATGAGTCCGTACTCCGATACATCGGCTTTCCGGAAAAAGCCGAACAGACACGAAGCGGCTGAGCGCTCACACGAGCACTTCAGCTGCTTCGTTCTAGACATTGGTGCGGGTCTCAGTGCTTGGACCCCCACCAATCCAAACTACTGACATGTGTCTATGACACGTCAGAAGTTTGTCAAACGTTTAGCTACACTTTAAAGGGGTTTCCCATCAGAGACATTTATGGCATATCCACAGGACATGTCATAAATGTCAGATAGATCCGGGTCCCACCTCTGGGTCCCCCGTTCTACTGCTCTGTGTTGTGGCTGAAGCATGTGATTCCCTACCATAAATTACGGAAATTGCATAGCTCGCTTAGCTACCCCGTTTCCATAAGTCCCATAGAACTGAATGGTAGTTACGGAAATAGCGTAGCTCGCATGCTACAAAGGCTTCCGTAACTGCCATTTACTACTATAGGAGTTACGGAGACAGCGTAGCTAAGCGAGCTACGCGGTTTCTGTAATTCATGGTCGGGTATCACACTTTTCAGCTACAACACAGAGCAATAAAATGTGGTTAAGGGGGCCATGTTTTAGAGATAGGTGCTGGTTCCAGAGGTGGGACCTGCATCTATATGACATTTATGACATACCCTGAGGACATACCCATTTATGACATACACCAAATATAGGACAAATACTTACACCAGTCTGGATGAGGGAGTGGAGGGATCCTGCAAGAGCCATTTTCTGGGTCAGAACGTAGTGGTCAACGAAATCCATACAGATTGAGTAAGTGAAGATGATGCCTTTGTAGCTTGACAGGTAGATGGACACGCAAAGCTCATTGAGGAAAGCTTCCAACGTTGTTCTCTCTTTCTTCATCAGTTTCAGGGCAACAATTTTACCTATTTAGAAGAAAATATATATTTAGAACTCAAATACTATGCGGAGAATGACCCTTTTTTTTCTTAATAATAGTCTTTAAAGGTGAAATCTAGTCAACTGAGACACATTTGTGAAGATCCCATTGATGAAGTCTGGCAATAGGGACCACCACTGATTGTGAGAATCAAAAAGCTTAGTAAAAATCTTAGTACCCCTTTGACACTGCTAGTGATGCATCCTAATCACATTCTATACCATGAAAGCCATGTAAAAAAACTATTATGGAATTACAACTTTCAAAAATTTAAAAAAAATTGTAGTTAATTTTATAAAAAATATTCCATAAAATTTATCTCTGATTGACATTTGTCATTTTTAGGCTTACCAGAATTCTTCTCACGAGCCATGATAACTTCACCATAGCTCCCTTTGCCCAGATTCTTCAGCGCTTGGAAATCATTTTCTCCAATCTTTTGGATCTGAAATTCTGGAGTCTTTTCCATGATCGCTTAGAAGAGACTCTGTCTATGCACACGATCAAAAGAAATGACTATTAGAAAATCTAGGAGACATATAACATGAACATTGAAGATTACACTAAGAATATCATATAATTGAGGATTATGAATGGTAAATCTATTGAGTTGGCAAAAAGTTAGAAACTTTACAGCATAAGATTGAAACTTACCTGGGCAATGAAGATTCACTTGGATTTCCCCAAGAAGAATTCCCTCCTATGGAGCACAGGAGCTTCAGTCTCACAAACGGCAAGGTTGACTCTCTAGGAGTTGATCTTTGGGATGAGAAGAACTTGCAGACAGGTCCACCTTACCAGAAATGACTGCAATGCAAGAGGTCCACTGTCTCTTATAAGGACAATGTGGCCAAGAGTTGAGGTTCCTCCATCCATATATAATTGGATGTAAATGACCTCTTTGTATATGTAAATGCAGGTATCACGTAGAACTTGATGTCTCATTGGGTCTTTTTGTGACTGGACAATATATGAATAACTCGGGTAATTAAGGATGTCAGGGAGGAGTCCATGTGTTATTGTTACTAGTACTTGCCATTTCTTAATATAATTAATTGAAGAGATTTAGGAGCTTTTGACATATTAAGGTCCATTTCTACCTATTGCTGTGGTGACAACAACCTTATGTATACTCCTATATGTATCATGTATATGTTCTTTATTCAGGATTGTGTCCTGTTGAAACAACAATAAGTCCTAAATGTAAGTTGAACCTCCCATATTATATCTCTTACAAGAAAACTATGAAATGGTTAACACTATGACAAGGTCATACAGGTGTCTAAATAGAAGAAGAGCTGTCAGTCATATACATAGAGTGTTACTGGGGTACATCGGCCCCCCACCAGAATAATTGTCTGGAAGGTCCACCCTCCAGCTTTACAGTACATGTCTGTTTATCATTTCTTTATAACTTATACTCCTATCATTTATAACTTATACTCCTATCATTTATAACTTATACTCCTATCATTTATAACTTATACTCCTATCATTTATAACTTATACTCCTATCTTTGCACATGTAGACCAAGCCGTCACTTACAACTAATGGGTTACTTGTCAGATAATGCAAAAATGTGATCGTCCCCAGCAGAAAGTGATCCTCTCCATTCTCAGCTTTAGATGGAGTTCTCTACTAGTGCTCATTGGCCCTCTGGAGAATCCTCTGGTCTTCTGATGGGCCCGTATGACACTTCATAGACTGATAAATACGTTGGATGTTCTTGCACAGGAGTTACATTATTCTACTCACATAGAGAATATTTAAAGTTTAACTAAGCTTTTGAAAACGTTTTGACATGTCAGAAGATTTGATCGTTGCACTGAGACTAAGATATCTATCTATCTATCTATCTATCTATCTATCTATCTATCTATCTATCTATCTATCTATCTATCTATCTATCTATCTATCTATCTATCTATCTATCTATCTATCTATCTATCTATCTATCTATCTAATATCTATCTAATATCTATCTATCTATCTATCTATCTATCTATCTATCTATCTATCTATCTATCTATCTATCTATCTATCTATCTATCTATCTATCTATCTATCTATCTATCTATCTCCTATCTATCTATCTATCTATCTATCTATCTATCTATCTATCTATCTATCTATCTATCTATCTATCTCCTATCTATCTATCTATCTATCTATCTATCTATCTATCTATCTATCTATCTATCTATCTATCTATCTATCTATCTATCTATCTATCTATCTATCTATCTATCTATCTCATATCTATCTATCTATCTATCTCATATCTATCTATCTATCTATCTCATATCTATCTATCTATCTATCTATCTATCTATCTATCTATCTATCTATCTATCTATCTATCTATCTATCTATCTATCTATCTATCTATCTGTCTGTCTGTCTGTCTGTCTGTCTGTCTGTCTGTCTGTCTGTCTGTCTATCACTTACTATCTATTTATCACTTATTGCTCATGTGCCCTCTGGATTATCCTCTCATCTTCTGAAGGGCCTGTATGATCCTTCATAGACTTATAAAAACAGATGTTCTTGCACAGGATTTTAGATTATTCTGGCCTAACGTCGTAGGAAATATTTATAATATATTCTTTTTTTGGTTTAAAGGGTTATTCCCATCTTATAAAGTATTATCCATAGGATATGCAGTCTTTTTTTTTATCAGTGTAGTTCTGACATATCCTGAGATTGATGGGGCCACAGCGCTAATTAATCTATGTTTTTCCTGCACTGCAGCGCTACTGGCCACCCAGTTGTGCAGGAAACGGCAACGTGCCCCATCCACTTAAATAGGGCCTGCTTCAGTTCCCTGCACAGCGAGTGGCCAGGGCTGAGAAAGAGTGCAGGCGACACAATGCTAAATTAGCGCTGTGAATCTTCATTCTCAGGATCGGTGGCGGTGGGTGTCCCAGACGTCAGACCCCATTGATCATAAATTGATGGCATAATCTAGGGATATGCATTCACTTTATAAGATGGGAATACCCCTTTAAGCATGACTATGTAAGCAGAGCTAAGTGTCATCTTTAGATTTAAAATGGTTTTCACAGAATTGGGTGAGTTTCGAAAAATCCCTTTACTGTTCAGGATAATAAAAGGTTTCAAAAATACTTCACAGTCTTGAAAATGACTGCTGTCCCCCCTGTCACATTGCCGGCACCGCTTCTCAATACCATCTCCCCACACTCCACTCCATATAACTAAAAAAGGAATGGGGTTCCTTACGGGTGGTGCCCAATGATGGTACAAGTTGTAGGCCCGTTTTGGCCTTCTTCTATTCTATGTGTGTCAAACTGTATAATGTTTCTTAAGTATTTCGCTCTTGTATGCACACTGCCATTGCTTGTGTATGAATTGATGCCCCTTTGTGCCAACCTCCCGTGTGACAATGAAAAATTTGATATATATATATAAAATAAATTAAAAAAACACTGTTGTTGTGGCCTACTGCTCCTCCTGCTGCTGGTCCTCTGATTATTACGTCAGGTAGTATTACATGATGTCTTTAGTGACTTCACGTGTCCATGGTGGACAATCATGTCGGCCCTGTGGATGCTACGTCACAGTGCCGTACTATGATGACATCATTATAGACGTCAGATCACCACCCAGCCATCTAAACAGCATTTCCTCCATGTCAGTAAAGGCCGCAGACCGAGGCAGTGGAAGCGTTTTTTTTTTGTAGTAAAAAGTATTTTTGAAATATTTTTATTCTGCTATACAGGCGATGTTCTGAGATTTACATGAATCTCGGAAAAGGCCACTGCGGGGCTCAGGTCATGGCTCTGCCGTGTTTTATATCAAAGTGTTTGTGGTACATCTCCTGAAAGCATCGGATCATATACATGGTACAACACATAACACATAATGCATAAGGTCTAAAAGAATAAGGATTATTCAAAGGCCTATCCAAAAACTTAATGTGTGTTCTCATTTTTTTTTACATATACTTAAAGGGGTTCCCCCATCTCATACATAGTTACATAGTTGATAAGGTTAAAATAGACACGGGTTTATCAAGTCCAACCCATAATCCTACAGTGTTGATCCAGACGAAGGGGAAAAAAAAAACGTGAGTTGGATACAAATTACCCCATATTAGGGGAAAATATTCTTCCCGACTCCAAATATTACGATGAGAATAAATCAACAGGATATGCCATAAATGTGTAGTAGGTGCGGGTCCCACACCTCTTTGGAGATTGGAAGTCCCCCAACCTCATCCTGCCTTGTATGACGGCTGCCTCATCCAGGTAGAGAATGAATGAAGAAGCTGGCGCACATGTGCACGGCTCTCTCCATTCATTTTTATTAAAGTTATGGAAACAGCCGAACCCCTCTGACATGGCTGATAACAGGGAGCAATAGATCAAAGTCAATTAGACAGCAAATGTAGAGTAGACAACTTTAGGGTGAGTGCACCTTTTAAGAAAAGATGCAAACACAGTACGGCCCATACTCAGCGCATTGAAATCTCATATTACTATTATTATTTTATTATAATTTTTTTTATATAGTAGCATCGATATATTTTTGTATACGGTAGCACCCTGGCGGGGCTTACAGTTTCGTTTTTCTTTTCCGTCATTGAGGACATATTCTAGGGATAAGCAATAATGATCTACGGTTGGAATACCGCTATCATTGACTAAACTGCTGTGAAACCTAACTAGCCACAGGCCCTTGGGTACTGCCCTAATGCCCAATTTCTCAGTCCATCTATACTTTTGAAAAAAGTACATACACAAATGTTGGTACTGCTTGTGTTTGTAATGTAACAAGAGATTAACATGAGATCAACATATCCATTGTACTAATAAATGTTACACTATTACTAAAAAAACATCCAGCACACATGGGGTGCTGAGCTGGGAGCCGCCCATACACACTTGTCTTTATATTCACGCCCTAATGTTAATGAGATGTTTGCATTTCAGTCAAAGGTTCGGCCCCCAGGGGTAAAACAAGGTGTCTGAAACAGCAGTCTACTACTTTCCTTTTTAATTAGCATAGTAGAAAAGTCATATTCCTGGGGTGGTGTGTGGTCTAATCTTTATTTTTGATATGTAACACCCCCAGTGTTACATATCAAAAATAAAAATTAGACCCAACTTGTAATTTTCCGCTTTGTTAGCTAATATCACGGCACCTGTAGGGACCACATTCCTTTTAGGTTTTCACTATTTATTAAAATGGGAACACGACCAAACAGGAATGAGCCCCTTCTTTCTAGCGGTCCCATAGCTGCCACATAGTGGGCCTTTATGGTGTATATATATATATATATATATATGCCAAATTTTGCGGTGTTGCAAATCAAGTCTAGGTGTAGAGAATAAATCATAAATCAAATTATTGTATTTTTTTTAAATATGGGCTTATGATTATTCCTAGCTATACTGAAATGAAAACCTTAATTTTTTCCAGGTAAAACTATGAGAACCTATAGGTGACATATCCCACTTTATGCCCATATAGTGGGATAAGTTGTAGCCTTCTGTCGGAAGTACCCCTCAGGAAATAGTCTCGACGTACGGTATACCGCCCACGGAATACTCTAACTCTATGTGAATACATCCTAAGGCTAGATTCACATGAGCGCGGGGAAACGTGGACGTGAAAAACGTGACATTTTTCACGTCCGAGGTGCCCCCGTGTGGGTTCCGTTTTCACGGATCCCCATTAACTTGAGTCTATAGAGGGATCCGTGGAAACGGAAGATAATAGGACAGGTTCTATTTTTCAACGAACCCTTCATAAGGTCCGTTGAAACAACGGCCGTATGAACAGCCCCATTGAAAAACATGCGTCCGTGTGACGACCGTTGTTTTAACTACCATCACACGGACATAATACAACGTTCGTGTGAATAAGGCCTTACAATACTACATCATTAGTTACACATGTAAATAAAAAAATATCAAAATATCCAATCAACTGTCTCAGTCAATGTAAGGCCCCATGCACACGACCGTATTTTTGTCTATCCGTAAATACTGTCCGGAAATACAGATCCGTAGTCATCCGTAACTCATCCGTATATACGGAAGGGTGTCCGGAAATACGGTCCGTATTGCATCTGTATTTGATCCGTATATACGGATCCGTAAAAAAAGAGGAAGACTGCGAATGATGTCACCAACATGTTGCCTAGCAATGCTTCCGTAAATACGGACGGTTTACGAATGCACATCCAACACGCATAGTTGCATTAATATTGTTTGTGCATACTATTAGTTATTTTTTAAATGTGAACCTGCTGACATGACTGATAACAGGGAACAATAGATCAAATTCAATTAGACAACAAATGAGTGGACAATTTTTAGGGTGAGTGTACCTTTTAAGAAAATATGCAAATACAGTATATATACAGTGTATATACTACTGCATTGAAATCTTAACGTGTTCAAAATCTCTGATTAAGCAGATTTGAGACTGAACTGGCCATGGGCCCTTGGGCACTGCCCCGATGCCCAAAATGTGAGTCCACCCTTACTTTTCAAACATGCTCATACGTACGCAAATGTTGCTACTGCTTGTGATTGTAATGTAACATGAGATCAACATATCCATTGTTCTAACAAATGTTACACTACTACTAAAAAACATCCAGCACACATGGGGTGCTGAGCTGGGAGCCGCCCATACACACTTGTCTTTATATTCACGCCCTAATGTTAATGAGATGTTTGCATTTCAGTCAAAGGTTCGGCCCTCAGGGGTAAAACAAGGTGTCTGAAAGTCTTTCCTTCAAACAGTGTTTTACTACTTTCTTTTTTGTTAGTGAACCAGGATTTTAATTATCATAGTATATACAGTAGGTCATATCCCTGAGGTGAGGGGTGGGGAGGTGTAGCATAGCAAAAAAAATAAATTTGTCCCTACTTGTAACCACCAACAACAGCAGATCATGGTGACCCATCCCAATGTTTCCACTTTTTTAGCTAATATTACGGCACCTATTGATTCCACATTCCGTTTAGGTCTTTACTACCTATTAAAATGGGAGCAAGACCAAGCTGGAATGAGCCCCTTCTCTCTAGCGGCCTCATCGCTGCCACATAGTTGACCTTTGGGCCTATTTTGACACATAGTTGACCTTTGGGCCTATTTTGCCACATAGTTGACCTTTGTGCCTATTTTCAGCCGTTTTTTGGGCCATAAACGACCCGAAAGCGGCTGAAAATATGGGAGCCTCAACGCCTCCAAACATCTGTAAAAAACGCCCCGTAAAAAAAAGTGCATGTCACTTCTTGATCCATTTTTGGAGCTGGTATTCATTGACTCAATAGAAAAACAGCTCCAAAAACGGCCATAAAAAGCGCTGCAAAAAATGCATGATGCTCAAAAAAACGGCTGAAAATTAGGGGCTGTGTTCCCTTGAAAACAGCGCCGTATTTTATGGCCATTTTTGGTTTGCCATGTCAACATAGCCCTATGGTACATATGCCCTTTGTTGCGGTGTTACCAACCAAGTCTAGGTGTAAAGAATAAATCATAAATAAATATTTTTTGTAATTTTTGGGGTGAAATATGGGCTTTAAACATTCTTATGACTACTCCTAGATATACTGAAAATAAAACCCTATTTCCTCCAGGTAAAAACCCTTTATAACTCGGATATTTTAGGTCTAAATGACCAGACATATTTTATACATTTTCAGTATGTAGTAAATAAATAGTAAAAAAAAATAAAAAATTTGGGTCTTAGGACCAAAGAGATTTTTTGTTTTTCCGCTTGGCCTTCCAGGGCTCATTATTCTTCTTTGCAGTCTAGATAGCTGTAAAATACCTGGATTATTTGGGGGGAAAATGCTGTAGTTTTTGGAGTGGGCATTTTAACCCCTCACTGCCCTGCACCATAAATTCCTTGCTGCCAAATGCTCAGACTCATTTTGGGCATTAGGACCAGACCAATTTTTTTATTTGACATTCTTCCAGAAAATGTAGCTGTAATTTATCCACTATTGACTGATTATCATTAATTGGTGACTTTATTGTACAGGCTGTTAATCTCTGTTCACATAGCGTTAGAGCCCTACATTGGGTGTACACCCAGGTAAAGCTCCCGGCGCATACGGAAAATATATCAATAGGCCATTTACCCAGCATATGCGGAAAGTGTCCTTTTGACATTAGTTGGGCCGGTATGCATCAGGATACCTTTTTTTTTATTGTACGGAATAGCGTAGTAGCCGACTCTATTCTATTCATAAGAATACATTAAAAAAATATGTGTATACATGTTTTTGTTTTTACTACTATGAGAGCCAATAGGCAACATATGGGACTGTATGCCTATACAATGGAATATGTTGCAGCTTTCTGACAGAGGTATACGTCAGGAAATCGTCCCAACGTATACCTCTGACCTGACGCTATGGAAACACATCCTTACGTTACTTTATCATTAGCTACACAAGCAAATAAACTGTATGAAAAATATATATTTATTTTATCACTTTTTTTAAGCAGCTGCTTGTTTTTTTTGCATCTTCTTTTATTTTTCGGGGTTTTCTTTATTCATTTTTGTTATTATTTTACAACTATTATTTCTTATTTGTTTTTTTAAGCATGGACCATCTTTAGCATTGTGCTAAATAATCATTAACTGTTTTCATTTATTATTTGTTAAGCTATAAATGTGTTTTTTTTTTCTATTATTTTTCAGAAAAGATACAGCTTTATTCCGATAGAATTTTATAGAAATGTTCTTTTATTAGGAATAAACTTTAGGATAAAAATGATACATCTAAAAAAATGTAAACAAAACAATTATTTTTACTCACAATAATTTTTATAGTGTGTCCTTTCAATGTCTTATTAAGGCTAAGTTCACACTAGCGTTAATATACGTTTACCTCTTTTCCATCAGAGAAAGAGATGATCGGAAGATTAAACAGAAAGCAACGTTTCCGTTAGAATTATCATTGATTTCAATGGTAATTCTTTGGTTTCTGTTGCTTTCCGTTTGTCTCCGTTCGCTAGGTTTCCGTTTTTTTTCACTGAAACAAAAGTTCTGCAGACTGCACTTTTGCTCCCGTAAAAAAACAAAAACGGAAACCTAGCGTCTGAAAATCAGGAGCTGTTTTCGCCTGAATTACTTGTCAAACATGCAAATGTTAGTGCAGATTCTTTGCGTAATTGCTGCAAATTTGCAGCAACATTTGTAGTGGAAAAATTCTGCCACGTCTGAACATGCCCTTAGCCTGAGTCCAGGAGGATTTCTTTTTGCACCAATTACCTGGAGCTGTGCTGCTTTTTTTCTTTTTGTTATACACACGCACCATTTTTTCATCTCTGCTAAAATTTCCAAAATACTTCGTATCTGGAACCAAATAAAATTAACGCATTTTTACAAAGACAAATCAGGTATAAAATACAAGTTCATATAAAATACATTATGAACACTGGAAACCTAAGAGAAATAGATGAACTATATTGTTTTTTTAGTTCTTTTTTTCCCAAAAGACTTTTAAAAATATTTGGCAGCAAAACCACGACTCTGGTGGGACTCGAACCCACAACCTTTGAATATCTCTTTCCCACTAGAAGTCCAATGCGCTATCCATTGCGCCACAGAGCCACCTGCTGCTTGCTTGACATGAGCTGTGATCTCTGTCACCCCATGTCTAATGATTACGTGCCAGAGGCTGAAACTGAAACTCTGGTGTGTACTGAACATGTGAAAGTCAATTTTACACTCACCGTTATTCTTCGTGACACTCACCCAAAACCATGAAAAAAGAAAAAAAATAACTAACTGGTACAATCTCACAATTCGGACATAATATAAAGTTTGCCTCAAATTACTTTTCTTATAAAAAGTCTCTGTAAAGATATTGTATGGAATAGAAAAACATTTTCAGATACCTTATTAGGGAATTGAGAGTTAATTGGGGTCTCATTTAGGGCCCTTATCTATTAGTCAGAGTGGAGAGCAGCTGTAAAGTGTGTCTCTTGTTCTGTGAATTATAAAAACAGCCCATTGATTTTACCGTGCAATGCTATCTTTCCCCTGCAGGGGAGCTGCAGGGACAAATAACGCTTGCTGCCAGTCTCCTGAAGGTAGCCGGGTCATGCTGGGAGTTGAGATTTTGCAACTGCTGGACTGCTGCACTTTACAAACAGGGGAAACGGTGAACATACAAAAATACAATTTAAAAAAATGTAAAACAAATGAACAACATAAATTAGACAAAAAGAAAATGGACCCTGCTCATAAGGGGTCTGCAAACTATAACAGAGCATAGAGCTTTAGTATCCCTAACAATCCACCAGTAATTCTGAGCCATGAACTCATTACATACAATTTAATAGACAGTATGAAGCTGCTTTTAAAGGTAGCACTGGGCGGCCCCTTTACCTACTGGACCCCTGTGCAGGATCACAGGTTACACATATGGTATGTCTGCCTCTAAGACATGTATGGCATATCCGCAATGTCTGATTGATGCGGATCCCACCTCTGGGACCCGCACCTGTGTCTCAAATGGTGGTCCCTGACCCTGTTCCATCTGACTGCCGCATCCAAGCAAATAATCAATGGAGAGGTGGTCGGGAATTACGAAATCAGCCAAGCTGACTGTGCTTATATGTTTCCATAGCTCCTAAAGAAGTGAAAGGGAGTTACGGAAACAGGCAGCGGCCGTCTCACCAGGTGGGACGGGGTCAGGTACCCCTGTTCGGGAGATAGGTGCGGGTCCCAGAGATGGGCACTGCACCTATACTTATAGCGGGGGTCCACTAGTCCCCGTCTGGGGGCAGATTTCTGATGGGGACTAGTAGAGAGAGGACAGTGTTTGCTCGTCTGTTTCCATAGCTCCCATTAAAAAGAATCGAGAGAACCGCACTTGTGTGGCCCTCTCTCTACTTTTCCCCCCTAGAATCTGCACCACACAAGATGAAACGGGGGTTTGGTAGCCCCTGTTCTCGATATAGATTTTGGTGCCATTTTTGGCCTTTTCAGTGGATATACCGTAATTGTTTAAGTTGGACATACCCCATTAATGTATAAAATGCACTGTAGCAATGACCCCCAGTATGTATGTTATCATCCCCCTGTGGCTTTTTGTGTTATTACCACCGGTTATAAAGAAGTTGTGATGATTTTTTTCTATGCAGAAAGTGCTGGATGAATGCCAGGACCGGAGGAATTGCCAGCTGCTTGTCAATAGTCGTTTGTTTGGGTTGGATCCATGTCCGGGGACCAGCAAGTATTTGGTTGTGTGCTACAAATGCAGGCCAAGTAAGTAAAGGAATCTCCAAGGCTGGTAGAAGTTAGACTTCTCATTAGATCTGTTTCCTCCGCCGTCTTAGAAACCCTGCATGACCCCTGGGTCGTGTAATGAATTCCGATCATGGGAAGAAGTGCATGAACGAGATCTGGCACAATGGGGTTTATTAAAGGAACACTCCAGGCAAAACTGATACACTGTATTATGCCCAGTGCAGGGCCTGAGGGGGAGTTGCTTGACAAAGGGATTCTCTCTTTGGTGTTCTTTGAATCCATGTGTCATGCTCCGCCCACTTAGGCCCTGCACAAGGTATAACACAGTGGGGCAGATTTACTAATGCTCTCTAATATTCAGACACCGTTAACTTAGACCAGGCAGTATGAAGGTGCGCCAAATTGATCAAAGTGGTGCACACTGTATTATACATTTTGAGCATCTTGCTAGACATATTAAGCCCCTTTAACACTGCGTATGTTTGACATATGCATCGAAAAAGCTCCTGGCACAAACATCAGGCTTTCTTTATATCGATTGAGGCCAAAAGAATGTATTTTTGGCCTCCGTTGGACACAATACATCAGGTATATGTTTTTTTTTTTTTGCTGTATGGAATAGCATAGTCTACTACACTATTATATCCAGGGGCATCCAGGAAAAAAAAAAAAAGCATACATTTAAAGGATGCCATTATAGCCTTTATTAAAGCGTAACTACATTTTCAGAAATCTTCTGACATGTCATAGTGACATGTCAGAAGTTTTGATCGGTGGGGGTCTGTGCACTGAGACCTCCACCGATCACTTAAACGAAGTGGCAGAAGCACTCGTGTGAGCACTGAGCCACTTGGTTTCTAATCGGCTATTCTCGGAAATCCAAGCAGTTGGTGTATGGGCTTTATAGAAAGTCTATGAGCCCGTTTACCTACTGCTCGGCTTTACGAGAAAAGCCGATCAGAAATGAAGCGGCTCAGCACTCACACAAGTGCTTCTGCCGCTTCGTTTTAGCGACCGGTGGGGGTCTCAGTGCTCAGACCCCCACCAATCAAAACTATACAGTGGGTTACAAGCAAACGCTCTGCTGGTCGTATAGTTTTAAAAAAGTAAAAGATTATCGTTGTCGGCAGCAAATCTCCCTGTATAAACAGGGAGACGCTCTGCCGACATGATAATAATGTATTGGGATGAGAGATCGGAGTAACGACCGCTCATCCCCATCCATAGCTCCGTGTGACAGGGGCAAACGAGCGCCGATCAACGATGTCTCGTTGATCGGCGCTCGCAGCACCGGCCAAGTGTCGGCCGGTGTAAAAGGGCCTTTAGTTGACGTCCGTTTCTTGCACCAATGTTTTGGCAGATGTTGGCACATTTTAAGCCCCACCCATTTTCCGCTAAATCCTACCCCCTTTTTAGACACTTTTGAAAAGTGTCTAGTGAGGCACAAACATCTGTTGTTTTTGGCACCAATGAATAATACATTTATCTATATTGATTTGCGCCAAAAAAAAGGCAAGAATTCTGGCCCAACAACATTCGTAAATCTGCCCTAGTGTGTACATTTTGTCTGGAGTGTTCCTTTAATAAAAATAGCACAAAGAAAAAGTGCAGGTGTTGGTGTTGGTCATTTATTTTTATTTTTATTCTTAGTTTTCATACAGAAGACTCTACATGGCCTTGAACAGCAACCCAATATTATTGCCCCTTTAGCTCGACACAACACACTCACCAAAAATAAGGGCTGAAGTACAAAGGAGATTTGCCCCAAAAATAAAAAATACCAGTAAAGATACGTCGGGTGATCAAGTGTTCAAACATCTATTTAGCTTCATAGCTATTCCTATTTTTTTGGAAAGCTGTGTGACCAGTATGGATGAGATCACCCAGCTTTCCCAGACTCCTAAACAGCAAATCAGCCTAGTTATGAGGCAGTGTGCGATCCATGGATATATCAGTGCATAGCTGAAAAGATCTGCTATTTAGGACCCTAGGTAAAACCTGGCTGACAATCCCTGTAGGAGACGTGTATCCATATTGTATCCATATTGGTTGTCACCCATCTATCCTGGATACATAAATTTAAAGGCCCCTAAGGCCCCATGCACACGACCGTAAAAATCGTACGGAATTGCGGACCCATTCCCTTCTATTGACCACGGACTCCCAGTATATTTGCGGGAAGGTGTCTGGGCCGTAGAAGTATACCGCAAATTATAGAACATGTCCGTTCTTTTGCTTTTTACAGGCCGTGCTCCCATCCTTCGTAGGGGAGCACGGGCCGAAATGCGAGTGCCTGTCCGCGGCTGGCTGTGGTTGGCCTTGCCCGTGATCGTGGGCCGTGATTACGGGCACGGCCGTGTGCATGGGGCTTAAGACTTTGGTGATGACTTATTGTTATCCCTTTGCCCCTTCTCTATTTTATTATGCTTCTCGAAAAAAATGTTTCTTACAATTTTTTTTAAAAATAAATAGAAGATTACTCCTTGTTAACCTACAGACAGTAGAAGAGGGGGCAGATGAATTACTGCAGGATCAGACTACACTGGGCTTGTTTGTAGTCTGTATCCATGGAGATACATAGGTCTACATAGAGCTGTATACACAAAACTGTAGGAGATTTTGAATCAAGTTTATTAACAAAGTTGTTTTATATATTTTTTTGATATGCATTGGAACAGTAAAATAAATGGTTTGCAAAATTACACCCTTTAATCTTTTACTGATTGCTTATAAATTAATTTAATAAAAAATGTTTTACTAATTGTTAATATTCTTGAAAATGACTTGTGTCGTCTTCACAGATGAATACAAGAGTAAGGTCGCCTGTGAAGATGACCGCTTGAGGCTGACCTGTAAGAGAAACACAGTTATTGCAATCTACTCAGCTACATTTGGAAAACTTCAGGGTGGTGGCCTTGAGTGTCCATTCCAGAACCAGGACATGCCTTCAGTGGGTAAGAATGCCGAATCCAAACGATTGTAAACTACGGCCACACACGTGCCACTTTAAAGACTATTTCCTCCTAAAATAAAAAGTTACAAGGAAATATTATCAGTCTTCACTGTAGTTCTTGCATTATATTCACAAACCAAGAAGCTCAGGTTCAACAGTGCTATAGTACCCATCAAGAAATCAGAGTGGTATAAACTGTGCTACAGTGCACTCAACAGTGTTTGCACCCTAGAATCCTAGAGGAACTTGGCCTGTTCTTATGGTGCAGACTATATCTTGAAGACCTTTACTTGTATACCCTCTTAGAAGCGGTGTCGGACATTTCTTAGGATTCTTCAAACAATCATTCTGTATGGTGCGGCATAATTTGTCAATTACGCTTTAAAATAAGCACTACAATTTTGTGCATCTGCAACCAATTTAGGCCCCGTGCACACAACAATAGATTTCGTCCGTAATTACGGACCGTACTTACAGACATTCATTTTTATGGCCGACGGACGCCTTCCCGTATATTTACGGTGTCCGTGCCATAGAAAGGCTCCGCAAAAGATATGACATGTTCTATTTTTTGCTTTTTACAGACCGTTCTCCCATACTTTACACTTTATATGGGAGCACGGGCCGCAAATACGGGTGACTGTCCACGGCCATCGGTGGCCGGCCGTGCCGTAATCACGGGCTGTGATTACGGGCATGGTCGTGTGCATTGGGCCTTAATGTGTAGAAATATCTGGTGACAAATTTATGTATCTTTCTGTGGATTAAATTAATTTTCATTGGTCATCACATGTCATCAATATGTTTATAGTCATTTTAGTCCAAAGACTAAAGTAGTGCTTAGACATTCATTAGATTGTGGTTGAATGGTCCTATGGCTGAGAGTTCTCATCCCTGACTTCTAAATATGCATGTTTTTTTAATGTGGGATATGTGACTGTCAGAAGTGTCAAGCGTTGTTTATCCAGAGGGGATCAAATTGGTAAAAACCCAACAGCAGCAGGGGCAGACAATAGTAATTGAAGGCCCATGTGCAAAAACAGCATTTGGCCCCCTTCCAACAGTACACTAATAATGACTGTAAAAAAATATAGTTTTTGGTGTTATCACTCAGGAAAACAGCAGGGTAGTCTTCATTTCCCCTGCAGTGATGGGTAAAATGGCTGGTGGTTTAAGGCAGTGAAGGGGTTAATTATAACATCTTTTGCGGTCTACAGGTCTGAAGGGATTATTAATAACATCCCCGGTGGTCTAGGGCAATGGGGTTAATGGTAATAAATAGTTGGGGATAAGGCAGTGAAGGGGTTAATAATAACATCCCTTGAGGCCTGGGGTAGTGAAGAGGATAATGATAACATCCCTGGAGGTCTATGGCAGTTTAGAGGATAATGATAACACCCCTGGTGGTCTAGGGTAGTGAAGAGGATAATGATAACATCCCTGGTAGTCTAGGGCAGTGAAGAGGATAATGATAACATCTCTGGTGGTCTAGTGTAGTGTAGAGGATAATGATGACATCCCTGGCGGTTTATGGCAGTGAAGATGATAATGATGACATCCATGGTGGTCTAGGGCAGTGAAGAGGATAATGATAACATCCCTGGTAGTCTAGGGCAGTGAAGAGGATAATGATAACATCCCTGGTGGTCTAGAATAGTTTAGAGGGTAATGATAACATCCCTGGTGGTCTAGGTCAGTGAAGAGGATAATGATAACATCCCTGGTGGTCTAGGACAGTGAAGAGGATAATGATAACATCCCTGGGGGTCTAGGGCAGTGAAGAGGATAATGATAACATCGCTGGTGGTCTAGGGCAGTGAAAAGGATAAAGATAACATCCCTGGAGGTCTGGGGTAGTGGAGGATAATGATAACATCCCTGGAGGTCTAGGGCAGTTTAGAGGATAATGATAACATCCCTGATGGTCTAGGGTAGTGAAGAGGATAATGATAACATCCCTGGTGGTCTAGGGCAGTGAAGAGGATAATGATAAGATCCCTGGTGGTCTAGTGTAGTGTAGAGGATAATGATGACATCCCTGGTGGTTTATGGCAGTGTAGATGATAATGATGACATCCTTGGTGGTCTAGGGCAGTGAAGAGGATAATGTTAACATCCCTGGTGGTGTAGGGCACTGAAGAGGATCATGATAACATCCCTGTGGTCTAGGGTAGTGAAGAGTATAATGATATCATCCCTGTAGTCTAGGGCAGTGAAGAGGATAATGATGGCACCCCTGGTGGTCTAGGGCAGTGGAGAGAATAATGATAACATCCCTGGTGGTGTAGGACAGTGATGAGGATAATGATAACATCCCTGGTGGTCTAGAGTAGTGTAGAGGACAATGATAACATCCCTGGTGGTATAGTGTAGTGTAGAGGATAATGATGACATCCCTGGTGATCTAGAGTAATGTAGAAGATAATGATAACATACCTGGTGGTCTAGGGCATTGAAGAGGATAATGATAACATCCCTGGGGGTCTAGGACAGTGAAGAGGATAATGATAACATCCCTGGGGGTCTAGGACAGTGAAGAGGATAATGATAACATCCCTGGTGGTCTAGTGTAGTGTAGAGGATAATGATAACATCCCTGGTGGACATTTTCAGAATGATATTCCACTGCAGGGATGAATGTTCTGTTGCCGCTTATCTCCGCAGAAATAAAAAAAACTGGACAGATTAAAATCCAGCTTGCCTGATCCTTCTTTCCCCTGGTAGCAGATGTTGGTAAAACGTCAGTCAAACCCCATATATTTTATAAATGTTCCCTAATATTATTTCCCTAGTATTATTTCGATACATTGTAACAAAACTATTCCTATTGTTGATATTAGAGTGCCAGTCATCCTCAGCCCTGCCACTCATGACCAAGCGCTGCCAGGGCAGGCGAAGTTGTAGCGTCTATGCCAGCACTTATGAGTTTGGAGACCCGTGTTATCCTGGAACCCGCAAACACCTCAATGTCATCTACACTTGTGGTAAGTCCCTGGTTGTTTTTTTTTCTTAGCTGTTTCCACTGTTTAGATTTGCATAAAATAGAGGAGTAGCGGCAATAAGTGGATTTTCATTGTCATTCATCACTGCTCCTCTATTTGCTCTGCTTTATGAATTTATCACACTAGGGAGCGCTGTTGTGATGGTGTTCGTATGATGATGGTGAGGAGCATTACTATTATTAGTTCTATTTGTTGTCTTCAGTTCTGTTTCTCTTTTAAAGAAAAAACAAGAAAGAATATGAAAAAGTTTTTGTGCTTGATATTTTCTATGGTGCAGTGGAACTATTGGTGTTTTGTCTTTTGGACATTTTGTACTAGTCTTTTTAGTACTGTGATCCTCAGTGAAGTCCCTCAAGGTGGACATTTTAATTGTCATTTATTTAATGTTGTGTTTTTGTATTATGAAATGTTGATATACTGTATATCATTTATGCACTCTATCTCTGATTTTCAGTTATAGACTATTACGCTTACCATTCTAATTTGTCTTTTTCATGATTTATCTCTTAGTATATCTTAATAGCAGCTGCCTGTCTGATTCTTTGATACAGAGCTCCAAATATCTATATACAGATATAGAGGGAATTTATCAACTTTTCCAGGCCAGTTTTCTGGAGTAGAAAAGTCGCAAATGACTCAAAAAGTTGAAAATGATAGTGGAAAATTATAGATCTATCTATCTATCTATCTATCTATCTATCTATCTATCTATCTATCTATCTATCTATCTATCTATCTATCTATCTATCTATCTATCTATCTATCTATCTATCTATCTATCTATCTATCTATCTATCTATCATCTCCTATCTATCTATCTCATATCTCATATATCATCTATCTATTCATCTCTCTCTCTCTCTCTCTCTCATATAATTTTGGAGTATCAGGTGCCAGATTTATGGAATTGCAGGATTTGTGGCCACTGATTAGATTTTAATAGTAGCGGCTAAGACAATAGAAATATATAAATGACGGCAGGGCGTGGCCTGGACGGACATGGAAGGAGTCGCATAACCGCTGAGCTCCTGAGGTGAAAGCCTAAACCAGCACTAATAAACCTGCTACCGCCGACATACCTGCTCCCTTTCAGGTGGAGTGGACCGCGGCAGTGCTCAGAGTCCCGGCCAGTGTGTCGGGGAGTGGCGCCGGTAAAAGACCCGGCCCTTGCATCGTGGAGGCCAAGGAAGGTGGCGGCCATCTTCTCCTTCTTCTTCTCCTCCTCCTAACGGCGCGAAAGTGCAGGAACAGCGGTGAAGGCAGTGAGAGGCGTCTTGACAGGGTGAGTGAGGAGGGAGCTGGACACTTCTTGAGGTGCTGGCCGGCAGTGTTTGAGGAGCAGAGTACAGGGAGAGGATTGAACTCCAAGTCTCCTGAAAACAAAACGTCTCCCCCTCCCCCAGCGGCCATCTTATTTCAGATAGCCAGGTGCAGAGAAGTACAGGGCTGGGAGTGGCAGCAATAAAAGTGAAACAGTACAGCACAGATAGTGAGACACAGTACTGCAACTTCCCTGGCATTGTTTAAATCCTGTTGGAGAAATATAACGCTACTAAGAGCATACCTGAAGAAATACTTATATTACAGTGGTCTTCTGTGGAAAATATTTCAGTATCGTTGCAGCTTAGAATCAAACAGCGATTTTTTCCCTTGTCACAATGGGGGGCACTTCTAAAAGAAATACTAAAGCAAAGCCATCTAAACTCACAGAGTTTTTCCCCTCGTCCTCTTCTCAACAAGTGGTGGTGAACCGCCGAATATCCCTACCTCCCTCCTCCCCTGCTCCATCTTCTAGGGATGCATCTGTAGAACGTGACATGCAGGATGACATGGAATCTCACCCTGTTTCTGAGCATATGATAAAACGTCTTCTGAATTCATTGAGAGACTCAATTCAATCAGATTTACGGCAAGTTATTGGAGACTTAAGAGTAGATATACAAGCCATTGCCTCGCGGACCGATCATGTGGAGCATAAATTGGAGGAATTCGTGAAATCTCATAACTCACTCATAGATGCGAACTACACTCTGGAGGAAGAAGTTATGCGTTTATCTACCAAAGTTTTGGATCTAGAGGACAGATCCAGAAGAAATAATGTCCATATTAGAGGTATACCTGAATCGGTCACACCAGATCTATTAGCGAAATTCCTCACGGACCTCATGGGAATCGTTTTGCCACAAAAATCGGCCCTGGATCTCACCATAGATAGGATTCACAGAATCCCTAAACCTAAGCACATTGCCGCTCACCTACCAAGAGATACAATTGCTCGAATCCACTTCTTTCATATAAAGGATGAATTTCTTAGAGGATTGAAGAACTCTCCTGACCTAACTGACCGCTTTAAGGACATTACTTTATTCCCGGATTTGTCAGCGGCGACTATGCTACGCCGAAAAGAGTTTGCTGTGATGACAAAACTTCTGAGAGATAACGGCATATTGTACAAATGGGGGTTCCCAGTAAAATTAATAATTACCAGGAATGGCGCGCACCTTGTCTGCCTCTCACCTACCTCGGCAAAAGACCTGCTGATTTCTTGGGGGCTCATGTCGTCCCCGTCTTCAAATCCCCGTCCCAGAAATACTTCTAAGCCGGAGATGATTTCGCCATTGTGGTCGGATGCAAGGAGTAAGCCGGACCGGAGACCGCCTGACTGAAAATTGAAGCTTCTAGGGTACGAACGGCACTTCAAGGCTTTCGGAGTTCTCGGGTGGACGGTTCTTTTTTCTGTCTACAGTTCTTAGGCTGAACTTTTGCCTCCATTTTTCTTTTCCCTGCAAGAGGGATTCCCCTGGTTGCAGTGAATGTGCTATATAGCATATTCATATCGGTTGTTTTTCCAAGTTTCCTGTTTTGGGATGTTCTATGTTGGTTCTCCATTGCTATGCCATAACCATATTTACTTTGCTTTTATGTCTTAATGGGTCTTACAATACTTTCTGTAAATGCTCATGGCTTGAATTCTCCCTTTAAGAGATCCTTACTCTGGAAGGAAGCGTTCAAGTCCAAGGGAGATGTAATATGTGTACAGGAATCACATTTGTCCTCTAAAGATTGCCATTTATTTAAACATAAAAAATTTCCCCATGTGTACTTTGCCTCTAACAGCGGAAAGAAGGCGGGGGTAATTATAGCGGTAAAAGAGTCACTAGCTTTCAAGTGCATTTCTGTTGTTTCTGATCCACAGGGTAGATTTATAATTTTAGTATGTGAAATTGATAACCTCTCATACACGTTGGTATCTGTTTATGCCCCTAATGTACGACAACTTCCCTTCCTTAAAAAGGTACTGTCAAAAGCTAAATCAGTGCAGAAAGGGGGATTAATATTATGTGGGGATTTTAATATAGTGGTAAACAAGGATATAGATCGCTCTGGGGGAAATAATAGATTGTCTCAAGATTTGAGTTCATGGGTACAGGAAGAAGAATTACATGATGTATGGAGATACCAACATGCTTCTGAAAGGGATTACACGTTCTATTCTTCCCCACATAAGGTGTACTCTAGGATTGACTATTTTCTGGTGGTTAGAGAAGTGTTAACAAATTCGGTGACCTCCTCCCTTGGCCTGATAACTTGGTCAGACCATGCACCAATCACGCTTCATCTTTCAGATCATTATATTACACCTCAGAACTCTTCTTGGAGGTTAAACACATTCTTATTAAATTCCCCAGATCTCCAAGCCAAAATAGACTCAGCTTTGAAAGAAATTTTTGAGATTAATAGCCCATCGGCCTCATCACCAGAACTCCTCTGGTGTACACACAAGGCGTTTGTAAGAGTCCTGTTTATTCAGGCTGCGGCTAAAGCGAAGAGGGCGAGAGATAAAGAATTTGAATTCCTTACCGATAACATACAGAAATTAGAGGCTAAATTAAAAGTTTCTCCTTCTCCCACCTTACGTGACGATCTAAGACACTTTAGGGACAAACTGCGCAATCACCAACTTTTCCTATATGAGAAAACTTTAAAAAAACTCAAATGGAACTTTTATAATCAGGGTGACAGACCCAGTAAAATTCTGGCAAAAAGAGTGAAACAACATGTTGCTAAATCCAAAATTTCTTGGTTGAACACATCAGAAGGGACAAAAGTGTATGATCCTCAGGAGATTACATATACATTTGCGTCTTATTACAGTACCCTTTATAATCTAAATCAGGATAAACACCTTCCTGAGGTATCCGAAGCTGGGGTGAATGAGTTTTTAAGGCAAATTCAATTGCCAACTTTATCAGAGGCTCAAATTAGCCAATTAAATTCCCCTTTTACGGTCGAAGAAATTAAACTGACCATTCTGCGATCCAAACAGAATAAATCCCCGGGACCGGATGCACTGCCAAATGAGTACTACCGAACTTTCGCAGACTCGCTGATTCCATATATGCAATCCACTTTTATGGGTATCGCGAATCAGCAGGCCCCTCCCCCAGAGATGTTGCAGGCCACAATAGTCACACTCCCTAAACCGGGTAAATCCCCTGATTCCCCGGCCAATTTTCGTCCAATATCCCTTTTTTAAATTGTGATATAAAATTATATGCCAAAATATTGGCGAATAGAGTGAATGATTGTTTACCTTCCCTAATAGCACTAGAACAAGTAGGGTTTGTCAAGGGCCGGCAAGCTTGTGACGGTACGCGCCGGATGTTAGATCTTATACAGATAGCCGGAGAATCTAAAAGTGCCTCCCTCTTTATTTCCCTAGATGCTGAAAAGGCATTTGATCGTGTTAACTGGCAATACCTAGAAAGCACATTAGACAAATTTGGTTTCCATTCATTTATAAAATCAGCCATACTCTCACTATATTCCTCGCCCTCGGCTAGGGTTCTGTCATCTGGGATTCTTTCTAGATCTTTTAACATCACTAATGGGACTAGGCAGGGGTGCCCTCTATCCCCACTAATTTTTACCCTATGTATGGAACCATTTGCAGAAATGATTCGAAATTCTGAAAATATCTCGGGTATAAGGGTGGGGGGAAGAGAACACAAAATAAGATTATATGCAGATGATGTTATTGTGACCTGTACTTCTCCCCTCATATCTCTGACAGAACTACTCAGCATCATTTCTAAGTTTTCAGAAGTATCATATTATAAATTAAATGTCTCAAAGTCCATGATGTTACCAGTACATGTAGAGCCTCAATTAAAACACACTTTGTCCAACTTTGATTTGGCATGGGCAGAATCAGGGCTGGTATACCTGGGGATAAAACTCTACTCCTCGCTGTCTCTGGTTCTGCAGGAAAATTAATCAGGGCTAATAGCAGATTTAAGACTGGAGTGTGAAAGACTGAACAAATTCCAGTTGTCCTGGATTGCTAGAGTCAATTTGGTTAAAATGTTACTGCTGCCCAAGTACTTGTATTTCTGTAGGACTATTCAGGGGCGGACATACCGCATGTGCAGCCGGTGCAGCTGCACAAGGGCCCCGCGTGGGAAGGGGGCCCGTTCAGTGGCGTAACTACCACAGTAGCAGCCGTAGCAGCTGCTACGGGGCCCGCGGCATGGGGGGGCCCGTGTCGCCCTGACAGGCACATTACATTTTATGTACCAGGCCTGGCGGCACGGGCCCCCTCATGCCTAGTAGCATCACAACACTAGGCATGAGGGGAGGGAGGGGGCGGGGGCCCGGTGATAGCCGCCACACTGCACTACCAATCGGGAGGGAGGGGGCGGGTGCCCGGGCCCGGTGATAGCCGCTACACTGCACTGCCAATCTGGCACAGATGAATAGGACAGGACGGCGATGCTGGTGGTAGGAGGAGCGCTCAGGCAGGGGAGAGGACAGGGGGCGGTGCGACGTAAGACTTCGGGCGGCTGGACAGTACAGTCAGGACTGCCGGAGAACTCATAGGATGAGCGGAGGACAGACACAGGACGAGTGGAGGACGTGCAGACTGCAGAGGACAGGTAGATGAAGTTAAAAAGTTCATGTCAGAAGGGAGAAGTTTTTATGTAGAAAAATCTGCCTCATAATTCCTTCCGGAATTTTGAGGCATATTTTGACCTGCCGGTAGAACACTTCCCGCGTTTTTCATTGCGTTTTTTTGTGGCGTTTTTCGGCCATCGGGCCGTGGGCAGGGAAACGCAGCAAAAAACGCATTTTCTGCCTGCCATTGTTGTCAATGGGAAGTCAGAGACAGAAACGCCCGAAGAAAGGGCATTGCGCTTCTTTTTCCCGCATGCGGTTTTTACTGCTCGCAGGAAAAATTTCATGGATTTCAATGGGAGGCACTTTCTGACGTTTTTCGCGAAAAAAACCTCAGTGTGAACTCCCCCTAACACAGGGGCGTAACTACTGCTATAGCAGCCGTAGCGGCTGCTACGGGGCCGCGGCATGAGGGGGCCCGCGTCACCTGCCGGCACGGGCCCCCACCTTGGCCGGAATCTCCGCTAGCTGCCGCTATGGCTGCTACAGCGCGATGCCACGGAACACTACGGCAGAGCAGGGAGTATCTCCCCGCTCTGCCATTAAACATAAGACATGTATCCCCTATCCACAGGATAGGGGATACGTGTGTGATCGCTGGCATTGATAGGGAGAACGGGGGACCGAAAGTCCCCTGAAGTTCTCCATCACAAACCTCGGACTTCCGGGGTCTGTGTCGGCAGCTCCGTAGAAATGAATGGAGCGCCGGTCACACTTGAGCTGCGCAGACACCGGAAGTCAGAGGTGAGTGATGGAGAACTTCGGGGGACTTTCGGTCCCCCGCTCTCCCTATCAATGCCAGCGATCACACATGTATCCCCTATCCTGTGGATAGGGGATACATGTCTTTTGTCTTTTCACACTGTAGGTCGCATTTTTTTGAGTGATTGGGGGTGTATGGCGTTCCCTACAGGGGGGGGGCTGTATAGCGTTCCCTACAGGGGGGGGCTGTAAGGCGTTCCCTACAGGGGGGGCTGTATAGCGTTCCCTACAGGGGGGGCTGTATAGCGTTCCCTACAGGGGGGTCTGTATGGCGTTCCCTAAAGGGGGGTCTGTATGGCGTTCCCTACAGGGGGGGGCTGTATGACTTTCCCTACAGACCCCCCCTGTAGGGAACGCCATACAGAACCCCTGTAGATAACGCCATACAGACCCCACTGTAGATAACGCCATAAAGTCCCCCCTGTAGATAACACCATACAGCCCCCTGTAGATAACGCCATACAGCCCCCCTGTAGATAACGCCATACAGCCCCCTCTGTAGATAGCGCCATACAGTCCCCCCTGTAGATAGCGCCATACAGTCCCCCCTGTAGATAGCGCCATACAGTCCCCCCTGTAGATAGCGCCATACAGTCCCCCCTGTAGATAGCGCCATACAGTCCCCCCTGTAGATAGCGCCATACAGACCCCCCTGTAGATAGCGCCATACAGACCCCTCTGTAGATAGCGCCATACAGTCCCCCCTGTAGATAACGCCATACAGCCCCCTCTGTTGATAGCGCCATACAGTCCCCCCTGTAGATAACGCCATACAGCCCCCTCTGTAGATATCTTGAGATTCAGTCCTGCTTGATAGGTAACAGTGCAGTAAGCTAAGCATGATAAGATCATCTAAATTATTGCATCTCAGTTGCATGAGTGCTTTGTGTTATATTCAATGATTCAATTTAACCTAAGTCTCTAAATGTGGGCAAAGAAAATAAAAAAACTATACTCACCTCCTCCCTCGCCTCCGTTCACCCGCCGCAGCCCCCATCCTCCTGTCTCGGTCTGTGTTACAAGTGTACAAGGCTGCACTGGTGACGCGCTGCCGATGGCACGTGACCGCTGCTGCCAATAACTCCTCATTGGTGTGCTGCTGAGGACAGTAGTTCCACAGCAAATCGCTGTTGAGGGCATTGATTGGCTGCAGCGGTCATGTGCCATCGACCGCGCGTCACCACAGCAGCTTTGTAAACACAGAAAGGGATAGGGGCTGCGGAGGGGGAACGGAGGCGCCGGAGGAGGTGAGTATAGGTTTTTCATTTTCTTTGCCCACATTTAGGGACTTAGTTTAGATAAGAATTTAACCCGGAAAAAAATGTGTTACTTGTGTTCTAAACTGGTAATAAAATGTACAATATAAATCTTCCTTCATAATTTTTATTAGTAAGGTTTATTTTTATATGCATATATATGTTTAGGTAACTTTGTCGGTATTGGGGGGGGGGGGGGCGGGGGGGCCCTGGCACATTATCTGCACAGGGGCCTTTTGCAGTCTGTGTCCGCCACTGGGACTATTCCACTATTAATACCTACTAGCATCACCTCTCAAATTCAACATATGTTTCTCCAGTTCATTTGGAATAATAAAAGAGCGAGGGTAGCCAAATCTTTACTGTATCAGAAGATTAAGGAAGGGGGTTTGGGAGTCCCAGAGGTAACGGCATATAACGTAGCAGCCATCCTAGATCAGTTAGGCTCGTTATGGAACTCCACAGCTCCGTCACTTTGGGCCCAGTTGGAAAATGAGATGTTCCCCCGATCCTCCATACGTAATCTGATGGCCGCGACATATGTGGGGACAGATAGGTCTAAGGTGTTCTTGGTAACCACATCTGATGCACTGAAATGCTGGAAATTAGAGGTATGCGCAAATCGCTGGGTGTACTTATCTAAGGAACATATACCATTACAAGCATTTCAACCTTTGGTCCCACATGTATTTTTGCAGACATGGAAATTGCTGGGCGTAACAACCCTCTCAGATTTATATGAGGGAAAACACTTCAAATCCTTTGAGCAGTTGGTAAGGGAATATGACGTAAATAAATCCATGTTTTACCAGTATCTCCAGATACGACATATGATACAAACAATAGCCTTCCCAGCTCAACCCACAAATCTCTCCCCGTATCATAAATTCTTGTTCAAATGGCAAGGTCACAGTAAGGGACTAGCTTGTAGCTATGATCTAATTTTGAAAAAACAGTCCTCGGGGAAGTCAGTTCACATATTACGATGGGAACGGGAGATGGGTTCTACGTTTTCCATGGCACAATGGATGAAGGCCTCTAGTTGGATTACTCGTCACTCCAAATGTGTTAATCATATTGAACTCACCCGTAAAATCCACATGAGATGGTACCTGACACCTGCCAGATGTGCACTTATATTCCAAGGCAGTTCTAATGGCTGTTGGAGAGGATGTGGTTCCCTGGGTTCCACCTTGCATACGTGGTGGACCTGCCCCAGGGTGGGGGTAATGTGGAGGGAGGTTTTTCGCCTCATACTAGAAATTACAAGAGAATATATTCCGTTCTGCCCGGAATTGGCTATTTTAGACATTGGCTTGGAAGACATAATGGCGGAACACCGGGTAATGGTACACCATGTTTTCATTGCGGCTAGAATGGCAATTGCTAAGTCCTGGAAATCAACTATTTCCCCTTCTTTATCGGAAGTGATAGGCAGGGTAAACATAGCTTGTCATCATGAATCCATGCTTTTACAATCTCCCTCTGGGTATGCTAAGAATTCACGTTATTGGGAGCTATGGGTAAATTCGAAATATTACACTTAAGGGAAGAAAGGTATCTGGTAATATGACATAATTAGTATCAACATTGGTTTGAAAATGGCATAGTATGGTTTGTTTGTTGTTTTCTGGTTATGATGTTGTATATCCTTCAATGACATATCACATGTATGTATTATTGTATGCAGGTCCATGTTCTGGGACCAAGGATGGTTTATACTGTTGGAAAAAAAACTTGTAAAATTTTTTTTCAATAAAAATCTATTGATTTAAAAAGAAATATATAAATGACAAATGGCATACATAGCAGAAACTTCTTAATGACTTACATTGCTTACAGACGTGAGGGAGGAGAGGTGCATGTATAATGTGGGGATTACTGTATGTGAATGAATGGGCATGTGTAAGATTATCCTCCATTGACCTCAGCCCTTTCTCTGCTTGGCTCTCGAGCTGTTTGGTGACTTTGCAGAAATGATCACCTCTTAGTAGTGTAAAGATGGCGTGCAGCTGTCAGCGGATCATGTTAACCGCATATTCACACCTGTCCCGTCTGTTCTTGGTATGTTATGAGCAGCCTGTAAACGTATCAATGTCAGCGACAGATCCTTCTACGTATCTCATAACGTGAAAGAAGTCGGATAAGAAGGAAATCCTACCATGGTCTATATTAACACTTCTCATGGAACGTGTATGAACAGACCACGCATATGTCTTCATAATGGAGAAGAATGATGGGGGTTAGAATTGACAGAATTGTACATTTGTAGGTGAATCAAAATGATCTATACAATAACTTACCAATTATCTAGCACAAGGGTGGACAAAGGGGTCCACAGTATAACACCAGTGCCGAGTAGCCCTAAATACAACCACACCCATATTCCGTCAACCAGCATGCCCCCATAACAGTGCCACTCAAAGTGCCCCCATAACAGTGCCGTCCAGATTACCTCTTTATAGATGATGGAGGCACACTGGTAGATCCCTATTGGAAGCCTGGAGTGTCTCATGTTGAAGGGGTTTTCTGGGGCTATAATATTGATGAACTATACTTAAGATAGGCCATCAGTTTGAGATCGGTGGGGGATCGCTCCTGGCACACTCGGCAGTCAGTCGCTGTGCCTGGTCTTGCAAATAAGTCCCTTTCATATGTATGGGAGTGAGCTGCAGTGCGCTGCAGTACCAGGCACAGCCACTACCAAATGTATGACACTGTTCCTGGCAAGCAATGTGCCCCTTCAGTGATGATCGGCAGGAGTGCCGGGAGTTGGACCTCTGTGATCTTATATTAATGCCATATCCTAAGGAAAGGGTATAAATATTATAGTACCAGAAAACCCCTTTAAGTGACGTCACCATGGGCCCAGAAACACATGGTAAAACCACAAATGTGCCAAAAATACTGAACTTATGGACTATTAGACATTTCTAATTAAATTGCCGATGTAATGATCTATAGGGTCTATCTTGGATCATCTGGTGCCCTTGCCCACCTAATTTTTATTTGCTTTAGTGGGCATCTGTAGACAGAGATCAACTTAAGAAAGAGTTATTTGTCTAGCAGAGTGGTCAGTGACTTCTATCGACAAAGTCCTTATTTGTAGAAGACTTGTTTACTCTTCTGGAGAGGGTTGGAAGGTATGGCTTTACTTAGAGGGACAGTCCTGGATTCGAAAATAATGTCTACCAAAATCAGCACCACACCTGTCCATGGGTGGTGTCTGTGGTTACACCTCAGCTCAAATGAAATAAAGGGGACTAAGCTGCAATACCACACACAACCTGCAGAAATGTGTGGTGCTGTTTTTAAAAGAAATCACCTATGTTTTTTTTAATCCTGAACACCCCTTTTAAGCAATTTCCTCCTGAACCGAAGGCTGAATTTGGTTGAGTACATGGACCTGTCACCTCCACATCAGTTACCCACTGCTGTTCAGTACCTGAAGGGACTGACTCTGGGAAAGGATTACAGCTCAGCCATTTATGCTTTGCACGCACTGTTTCTATCAGGGTAAGATAAAAGTTGATGTCTGCTTTGGACAATTTAGAAATCTCCCCCAACGATAAGCCGATCACGATCACGGGCAATCTGTGTGGTGGTACCTGGCACCAAGTGCTCATTTCTCCTGCAGCGCCACCACAGGGGAAATAAAGTTTTACATTGTTCCTATTTAAATCAATGGACTGTCTGTGTAATGAATGCGAGTGCCGAGTCCTCCATACCAAGAGATGCTCTTTCTATCTGTATGCACTGGTAAAAAGATGAGTATCCTGAATGGGGGGACCCCTATTGAGGGAGACTAGTGACATCACTCTGTCTAGTATGATCATTTATGCTGCTGAGATATTATACAATGATTCTAACAGTAGGTGAGCTTTAAACCAGCTGCACGCCAGGTCCACCCCCATGCTTTATATCACCCTGAATGAAACCAGGCTCCCTGCACCACTTTCCCAGCTTGAAAGGAAACCACTCAGTGCTGCTTGTATAGTCGGCGGATAATTCTGTGCTGAATGAATAGTCTCCCCGTCAATTATCTGACTCTGTTTAGGTAATTGGATCATATTCATATAAACACGCATCAGTCTGCCATCTGGGGGCTTTGTACAGAGGAGCTGGAATATAACAGGCAGCACATACACAGATTTAGAACGCTTTTAATAATATGACTTCAGTACAGCAGAGTTTGGGTTATCAACCATTTGCCTGGCCTAAAAGGGAAGATCCACCTTTATAGCTTTTTTATTATTATTACAACGTGTGTAAAATAAAAAAAATTGTGCAATTTTGCAAATAATCTTGAGTAAAAATCTACTACCGTTTTGTGTATACAGCTCCTATGCAGATCTGTGTCTTTCCAGGGTTACAGACTACAAACATATACTGTGTCGTCTGATCCTGTAGTAACGTGTTCCTCCCTTTCATCTGTCTCCTGCTTATTTCTAACATATTAATGGTGGTATTCTGGACAGCACTCTGGGTGTCATGATCAAATTTACGTTAGAAAAAAAAAGGTTTGCATAGGAGCTGTAAACACAAAACGGCAGGAGACTTTTAATCAAGATTATTTAATAACTTTCTTCATTTTTGTTAATTAATGCAAATGCATTGAAACAATGAAAAAAAAACTAAACATTGCAATTGTGGACACAAGGAAGGGAATATTTAAACTTTTTTTTACGCCAGTTCTCGGGTGTAAAAAAGTCAGAAACGGCACAAAAGTCGCAATTTGCTGTAAAAATTGTGACTTTGGGTCCGTATCCAACGCTCACAGCACTTTGCTAAAAAGTGGGCGGGGCTTAGAGAAGGGGCGGCCCGAAAAAGTTGTCTTAATTTATGCCAGAAACGGACATAAATTATGATGCAAATATATAATGAAACACCAGTCTTAAGAAATTCCACCCCCAAGATCCCTGTTACCTGTCAATGGATGTAAACATTCTTGTTTATATTCAACGGTTGAAACCAGGCCTAAGGCTTCGTTCACATCTGCGTCAGGACTCCATTCATGGGTTCTGTCGGACCTTTCCATCAGGGGAACCCATGAACGGAATCCAAACTGAAACCAACGGAAACCATAGGTTTCCGTTTGCATCACCATTGATTTCAATGGTGATGGATCCGGGGCAAATGGTTTCTGTCACTATTGTTTAAGGGTTCAGTCGTTTTGACTGAATCAATACTGTAGTCGACTACGGTATTGATTCTGTAAAAATGACGGAACCCTTAAACAACGGCGACAAACGGAAACCATTTGCATCGGATCCGTCCCTATTGAAACCAATGGTGATGCAAGTGGAAACCTCTGGTTTACGTTGGTTTCAGTTTGGACTCCGTTCATGGGTTCCCCTGATGGAAAGCTCCGACAGAACCCATGAATGGAGTCCCGACGCAGATGTGAACGAAGCCATATACTTCTCACAGCTGAGAGTTTGATACAATTGTATCCAGGACTGTCTAGGCATTCTTCTGTATACTAAACATCCTGGACTCCAGACTGATACATTTTACCTGCGCTGATACATTGTAGCAACAGAAGAGAGACTATTTATTTTGATGCTTTTAGCCGACAAAGGATTATTAAGAGCAGTGGTCTTCAACCTGTGGCTCTTCTGCGGTTGCAAAACTACAATCCCAGCATATCCTAAGGCTGGGTTCACACGTGGCGGAATTTCACTTAAATTCCGCTGCGGACACTCCGCAGCGTTAATCCACAGCGGAGCCGTTTGTCCATTGACTTACACTTTAATTTAGCAGTGTTCGTTTAGACGAGGCGTAAAATTCCGCTGCGGAGCATAGGCTGCGGAGCGGAATTTGGTGTCCGCAGCATGCTCTGTCTGTTGCGGAGCAGTGGCGGACTCATGGCGGAATTTCTCCATTGACTTCAATGGAGATTCTAATTTCCGCAATGAAGTCCGCAGCTGTCATGCACATGTTATGTGTGCTGCGGATCCGTCTTGCTTTTTTAACTTGACATTTCTTCATTCTGGCTGGACCTATGTATTTCTAGATCTACAGCCAGACTGAGGAAGTCAATGGGGCTCCCGTAATGACGGGAGCATTGCTAGGAGACGTCTGTAAATAGTCACTGTCCAGGGTGCTGAAAGAGTTAAGCGATCGGCAGTAACTGTTTCTGCACCCGGGACAGTGACTACCGATCCCAATATACATCTATCTGTAAAAAAAAATGAAGTTCATACTTACCGAGAACTCCCTGCTTCTGTCTCCAGTCCGGCCTCCCAGGATGACGTTTCAGTCTAAGTGACGGCTGCAGCCAATCACAGGCTAATAACAGGCTGCAGCGGTCACATGGACTGCCGCGTCATCCAGGGAGATCGGGCTGGATGCCGAAGGAGGGACGCGTCACCAAGACAACGGGCGGTAAGTATGAATTTCTTTGACTTTCACAAGGGAAAGTGCTGTCCCTTCTCTCTATCCTGCACTGATAGGGAGAAGGGAAGTACTTTTACCGCAGTCCGCAGCAGCTAGTCCGCATCAATTTACTGCACATTTTGTGCAGATCCGCAGCAGAATCTGCAACGCAGATTCTGTGCGGCATTGATGCGGACAGTTGCGGAGGAAATCCGCCACGTGTGGTCATGCCCTAACAGCATGTTGTGAGTTGTAGTTTTGGACCCCTGATCAAGACTAATCCTCTTTTTGTGTCCAATCCCTGTTTGGATCTGCAGTTGGACTCTATTATAAAGCCTAGTTGGCGATATGCCAGATACACACTTCATTATTGACTCCTTTCTATTGGAGATATTTGTACAGTCACAGGTCATATATTGAATCCTCCTAATGTGCAGACATTTAGTGATCTGGGGGCACAACAATCGTCTGCCAGGACTCTACAGACGCCCACATCATTTGGCCCATGTGCTGTGCGCCTCCCTGAGTCATACAATGGAGCGTTTACATTACTCAACCTGCGTCACGCAGATCAAAGGCACCTGTGCCCCCACCAGTAAGACAGCGCTGAGTTCCCATAATACCAGAAGCTGATACCCTGTTTTGCAAGCTATTGTTATGGAAAGCATATGTGCAGAGGAATGGGGGCGCCTCGTCCTGAACTCCTCATGTAGAGTATTACACAAAATAATGACACATCTCTGGTGTAGATTTCACGACTCCTCTGCAATCTGCAGGGTAATATATTAGTCATTTCTTTGGATCAAGCCTCCATTGCTGCTCCCAGAGATTTCTTCCGTCCCAATAGGATAATCAAAAATATACTACTACAAGGGGTCGACACTGATGAAAGAGACCCCAAGATCAACATGCCATCCCCCTTCCTATACATGGTAACAATCTAGTAGCACAACCATCGTCATCCATCATCCTCGGCTGGCCCCCCTAAACTGCTATCACCATAAACTCCCCCTTATTGACAAAGCTGTGGAGGGACTTAGATGCACATACATATTAGATTTTTGTGGTTTTGTTTATGGGGACAGTCAAACTGTCCCCAGTGCCTCCCATCAAAGGTAACAAGGATCGGACAGGTTGGATTGTAACCCACATGTTCCGTTGTTTCTCCTAAAGATAAGCGGTGCCAACTATGTCTGACAGCCATCTATCTCCTTCCCTTCCTAGGAACACGACAAGGTGAGTGAGCATGTTAAACTGGACTACCCCTTTTCATTATAAGGGTCCAGCAAACAGTGAACTGATTGCGTGGGGTCCTAGTGCTTTGGGAAGCGACCAATGGGTCCTGCGAGAGAATAGAAGAGGGACTGTGTAATAAACAGATTAATTTAGTCTGCCGGAGGTAGAGAAGCACTTTTTAGGTCATTGCTGCTCTGGGTAATAGATTGGGGAGTCCCTACATCAGACCCTCACATTCATATGGCTAAATAGGGCATAGAGGGGATACCCAAACGGACTGGTGATGATGGCTATCAACGATCGACAAGTGTCTTATGTCTATTATCGTCTTCATACAACCCCCTCCCCTCACCACTGCGGGTCTTAGGACACAGGTGGGGAAAATCAGGTGTTGGATTCTCTCCTGATCAGATCCCACCTCTCCACTTCCGGAGACCTGTAGCAATGGGCCTGACCAGTATGGCAGATATGTTTTAGCTGCTATATATCGATCCGTTATCTAAAGACATATCGATCCCTGAGTTGATCTGGTCACTCGCTATTGTTTACCCATAGACCAGCCATTGCGAAAACAGTATATCTGCACCGCCCCCCACCCCCACCATCGACTCTATAGAAATCTCCGCAACCCAATATAAGTATTCTTTGATGTAGGGTTAAAGCCATATTATCCTACACTTAAAATAATTCTAGCCCAGAATGGCGCTCGTATTTCCTCCGCTCTCCCCAGTATTGGATGACAGTCCATAAGGTTATAGGATAATGAGTGTAAGTTGTGACAGATGTTGATGGTAGTACGAGAAGAAAAGAAGAGGATTCTTCTTCATTCCTGTGTTTCTTCAGCAAGAAATGTGTCTGGAGAAGATTCACAGGACGAGCTGCCGAGTGTCACTTGATTTATGATTTATTTTGACACCGTGCAGGTCACAGAGTTTAGGGGGCCCAAAAATGTAGGAATAAGTAACAATCCAAATAATGCAGATCGGAGAAAGACATACACAGCGGGGGTGAAAATGATAGGATTATAATAAGTCCCGCTATAATATACTATAATATGCAATAATTGGAAGCAGATTACAGCCAGCTATAGGGGTTATATTCTAGCGTTATACTAACGTCTCTGCTCTCCGTCACTCTTTACACTGGTTACCTGGATTATATTTATGACTTTCCTGGACTTCAAGCATCTTGACAATGCTGCACCGTGATACATCTCCGCTCTGTCCTCTATCTACCGGCCTACTCGTGCTCAGCCAAGACCTAGTGCTCATCCTCCATTATTATATCTGCTCACTCCTATCTGCAGGACTTCTCCCGTGCTGCACCCATTCTATCGAACTCACTGCCACAGAACATTAGGGCTAGTTCACACAGAGTATTTTGGCGCTGTTTTTGCCGTAGAAACTGCGTCAGAAACGGCGCCCAAAAACGCACTAAATCACCTCACATTGATTTCAATAGGAGGCAGAGGCATTTTTGTCCCACAAGCAACATGCCCTCTTTTCTGCCATTTCCGTCTCTGACCCCCCCCATTGACAAGTGTTTTTTTGCCTGCGGCGCTCAATGGCTGGAGCAGAAAATCTCTGTGAAAAAGAGTGCAGTAAAGTGAAAATCTGAAAGAATTTTGAGGCAGATTTTACTGCTTGCAAATACTTCCGTGTGAACAGGGCCTTAGATTTGCTCCTAATTCCCAGTTTTAAGAGTGTCTTTAAAAAAATATTTCTTCAAGGAGAACTACGTCACAAAACTACAGTCCATTGTCCATACACAAACTCGCCTGGTCGCAAAATTTCTCCACTCCACCCTATCCTCAACTAGCCACCAATGTCGCCTCACTCTGCACTTTACATCCATGTTGGCTCCGGTACTGGATGGATGACTGGTTCATGTGGCCATTTCCCACACAATGGGCTGATCCCCTTAACAAAACCAGGACCTTGTACCTATTCCATTCAGATTGTAAGCTCTTATGGGCAGGAACCTCTCTTTATGTCTCATTGTTTATTCATTAGTTTACATTACTTTTATTTATAGTGTCTCTATAGTGGTTTATAATGCTGATTCCTTGTGGCAAATATTGCTATGCCTTAAGCTCCTTTTACACGGTCCAATACGGGCCGTGCAAACGAGCGACGATCAACGAGACATTGATCGAAGATTGCTTGCTCCTTTCAAAAGAAGTAATGGTTGGGTATGTATGGAGACGAGCGATAGATACTACGATCGTTTCCATTACATTTCCATTATGTCAGCAGCACATCTCCCTTTTTACATAGTGAGATGTGCTGCCGACTAGCGACCATTTTATTGGCTGCATAAACGAGCAGATCAGCCGATGAACACGTGTTTGCCCAATCAGTGGCCCATGTAAAAGGATCTTTAGGGTCTGGCTGAATGGCTGCTTCAGATGCACACACTGGAATAAGAATGTGGGGTGCAGAGGTTGCAGTGACATAACCCCTTTAATGTTACTTAAACATACTCATTATATGACTGTTTGTGTTATACATTACTGAATCCACTAGATGGTGCTGAGGAGCAATAAGAAAAGTGTGTCCTTCTTGGCGCTTTCCCCCACTGTAGTAATGAAGTCAGAGTTGTCTTGCTGATTCACCCTTTCTCCACAATGCAAGCATAGACATGGGAGAGGAAGCCTGGAGCGACAGATATTTCTTTCCCAGTGTGCTCTTTCTGGCTTGGACACATGCGGGTTATATACACATAAAAAAAGGATTAAAGAGTTCCTGAAGATAAATCAGAGTTTGTGGCCCACGGGCCTGCAGTTGCTTGTACATGTCATGAGTCAATGAAGCTTTCTATAATATCTAGATATACAATTACGTGCTTTATCTACTTAACACTGCGCTGAAGAAGATTTGGTTTATAAGAGTTTACATCAGAAAGTTTTAGTGTGGTTAAGTCTGGCATGATAGACTTTGGCTTTGGGATTGTTTAAGGGGCTGCAGGACTATGTGACTATAATTTGGATCGGTCTGTCTTTAAAAAGTATCTGTACCCAATCAGAGGTCTTAATTTTTCGACATCTGTAAAAAGTTTATATATAGATGTAATCTCCTTAAATCGCTGAGTAACTTGGCGTATATATTGCATTATTAATCTTGTACTGATCTTAAATTACATCCTGTATATTATATCCCAGAGCTTCATTTACAATTCTAGAAACAGTCAATAGGCTTATCGACAGACACCCCCCCCCCCCCCCCGACATCTTAGGTGAGCTCCTATAATGCTGGGGGAGAGTTTGTTTCTCAGATCAATGTGCAGTGTCTGGTCTAATGACCACATTTTCCAAAATGCAAACCACGCTCTGTGCGGACATGGACCCAGCAAGGAATGACTGTGACATATTATGTGTGTGTAGCTTTAAGGCATCTTATAGATGTCATAAAATTAAATTTGTTGTTCAAGATTTTGGCAAAACCCCCTTATACACCAGACCTTTAAAAAAATAAAAATAAAATTATTATTAAAATAAAAATTGTAATATACTTATAGTCAAAATGGTGCTCTGCTCCCGCCAGCCACCCGATTTTTATCCCTATGAGACTTGCTGTCATCTGAGGTTCTACCTCTGCCCACAGAACAGAACAGAACACTGCTCATTCCCGATCATTGCCCTGTGTGAACAGGGCAACGATCAGCTCGTTCATCGGCTGATTGCATGGTTTACGCAGCCAAAAATATTATCGTGTCGGCAGCACATCCCCCTGTGAAAACAAGGAGACGTGCTGCCGACATGATAGAAATGGATGGGGACGAGCGATCGTGAAAAGAGCAAATGAGCGCCAATCAACGAGCTGTCTTGTTGATCGGCGCTCATTTAAACGGCCCACGTCGGGCCATGCAAGGGGACCCTTAGACTCCTCACCCCAGGTTAATCTGTATCAACTCAATAATGGTTTTAAATATTTACAGTCCCTGCCGGCTGCCAAACCACTCATGCACTGTGGGAAATTTCTTCTCCACCAAGTTTGCATTGTGTCGCTGAAGTTTGTTCCCGCTACGCGATGCTGCACCGTCCCTGAGACATCACCCAAGTTCCGACTACTCTAATCGAGGACTGGCATCCAGGTACGCTTGTGGGCTTATAGTCTAATACTGAGCGATACAACAGCATATACACCAGGCCTCCATGACAATGCATTGATGGTGGTGACATCATGTGGCTGTGTTGTCCAATCACTGCCATGGGATATTATGCCTCTATAGGAAAAATATGATTGCTTGTTCATATATGGGCCAGCAATGAGCAGCGGCAAATGACTGGAGCATAATTATTATAGTAAGTATATTACAAATTTTTTAATTTACTATTTTTTAAGTCGGGCGGAGTTCTTTAAGACATGGTTGAACAGAATTTTACAATTCAATGTCAATAGGGCTCATACATGTGTCGTTTTATAAGATTATAATTTCCAGTCATGTGACGGATACCTCAATTTATTTTATTTGATTAACACTGAAGTTTATCATTTTATCGTCGTTTTCATTTGAACTGTTTCGCCAACTAAACGTCCCCTAGAGCTGAAATTATAACAGTGATGAAATCTGATGGCATCACAGGCTTCAGCTCTTTATTTCTTATGCACTTTTGCCATCTCGTCTTTTTTGCTGGTTCCAGTAAATATAATCCATTGTGAATGTAGGCAATCAACTGTACCAGACAAACCAGGGCACAGAGTTTAAGATGTGTCTCACGGGTTCACGTGTGTCTCTAGAAACTGGTATAAAGCACAAAGCAATGCATCTGTTCACTTTAAAGGTTATGTCTGCTTTAGAGAACCCATTTCGATGTACCTTGATAGGCAGTTTAGAGTTAATAGAGGGAAGGATTATGGACCCTCATCCATTAGCCTTAATGGAGAGAAGCTACAAAGTGCATCCCTTGCTCTGGAGGACCCCACCACTATCATGCATTAGATGAACCACCCATTGACTGCAATAGATAATGTGTAATGCTTCATTTTCCCTGTAGAGGCGCTGCAGGGAAAGCGAACACTTGCTTCCAGATTCCTACAAAGCTGATCATGGTGGCACATTGTGATCAGATTATAGTTGGGCGACCCTTCTAGTTAGGGATTTCCAAAGTAAAAGTAGGACCTGTCCTAATTGTACTGTATTCTCTACACCCAAGGCCTAGTTCACTTTGTATTGGACATGTAGCTCTAGCAAAAGATGCTTTAGACAGGAGGTACAAGGCAGCAATTGTTGTGTGGAAGCTGGCGCCAACACTTTCATACCTTTACCGTGGTTAAAGCCTTCTGGGTACAACTGTAGGCATCTTGCGGTGGCTAGTTACAACTGTTACCGTGTTATCTACAAGATAGTCAAACATATTTTGACACCTGAATATGACATCCATATGTGCTTGTTGAAAACTCAATCTAAAATCATGGGAATACATAGAGTATTTCCTCCACTTTTTAACCTCCACTCTTCTGGGAGATCATTCCATTACATTTTAGAACATTTCTTCCAGGATTCACATCCGTTCAGCCATGGGAACATTAGTGAGGTCAGACAGCGGTGTTGGACAATAAGTCTTAACTCACAGTCAGCGTTTCAATTCATCCTAAAAGTCTTTTATGAGGTTGAGGTCTGGGATCTTCCAAACCAAACTCCACAAATCCATTTCTCATGGAGTTCACTGTGTACATGAGGGCATGGTCATGCTGAAATAGGAAAATGGCCTTCACAAAACTGTGACCACAAAGTTGGAAGCTTCCAATTCTTTAGAAGATCATTGTATGATGTAATATGATTTCACTTGTATGGAACTAAAGAGCTCGGTCCAAACCATGAAAAATCGTCCCAGACAAGTATTCCACCTCCAACATTAAAGAGTCAGGCAGAAAAAAATCTTCTTTATCCACCAAACCCTGAGTGGTCGATCACTCCAAGGAACATATTTTCTTTATTTTAGAGTCCAAAGGAAGTATTCTTTAGACCACACCATCCAAGACTTGGCATTGTACATAGTTCATGACCGGCAGTTCTTGTGCTGATGTTGCTTCCAGTAGAGGTTTAGAGCTCAGTTACTTTATATTTGCTTTATGTTTTTCAGTGATCCCGTTCTAAGAGCATGTTTATGGAAGAGTTGCTGGTGTCCCTAAACATTTCCACTACCCCTTAACAATAGTTACGGTTGAGCAGGACAAAAAATGTGATGACCTGAATTATTGTAAAGTTATGACCTATATCACTGCCACATTGAGAGTCACTAAGGTCTTTAGCACAACCCATCGATCGCCCCTCGTTTAGCTCCATTTACAGGGAATATTCATGGTGACTGTGGCAACGAGTGATAGTTAATACCATAATTCGTCACCATACAGTTTCCTTATTGTCAGCAGCACAGCCCCTGTTTTCACGGGGAGATGTGCTGCCGACAAACAATGTTTTTTTTTCCCGCATAAAAGATATGATCTGCCAACAAACGAGCCATGTTTACATGGGGTAATGATCGGGAACATGCGGTCGTTTGGCCGATCATCTGCCTGCATAAATTCTGAATTTAAATACTAAGACTCCATCCCCCCAATTAGATTGAATAATGATCTGGATTCCGTTCCGAGAGATATTTTGCTAGGAAGAAAACAGGAAAATTGGTGAATAAAAATTGTCGAAATTGTGCCGTACTGAAATGAGTCCCTTGGGCTTTCTCTATGGGGTATCAACATTGATTGGATAGGAAACCTATTTTGTAAGTCAGATACTAAGATCTGATGGATCCTCGTTGACCATTAGACATCGCAAATGTCATTGCTATGCAACCTTCATGGCCAAGTCTAACTAATATGTCAATGAGAATGTTAAATCATAGAGATGATCGCTAAATGTCAATGATCGGGGCGATCACATCCATCAAATCCACTCATTATCGGGCCATAATGTTTGTGATATAATAATGAACCGATGGTTGACGATTGACAAAGGCTTGGATAGCCGAAATGTTGCACATGGATAAGCAATATAGAACAATTCTATATCTCCAATCTGCAGGTGGAGCGGCCTTTTCTGTTTTCTTTGTCAATTCTGGTGTTGTAACATTGAGTCCGGTGAAAACATTTCGATGAAAACTTGTTTGTCTATTTTTTGTTGATCTTTTTTTTGTTGATCTTTTTGAAATGTCGTTGAGACATGAACACTGAACACAGTCTGACAGTTCTTCATGTTGTTCCAATGTCTCCTTGTAAATGAAGCAGAACATTGAAGTGGTTCTTAAAACTTTTTATAACCAGAGTCCCAGTCACAGGCCCAATAAACTGCCGTCTGTTGTTTTTTCTGCATCCGCGCTGAGCAGGGTTTCTTGCCATATTACTGAGACGTGTGAACGAAGCATGACTGCCTGCGAGTGACAATTGTGTTTGCCTATTGTCTGCTCGCATTTTATCTGAAATCTCCAACTTGTCACCTGCTATTAAGACGTTCAGAATCCTCAAAGTCCAGCACAATCATTATTAGGCCTCCACACTGGAGAACTTTTTGAATTTATGGTTGTCGATTGCACATTCTATGTAATAAAGCTATGAATTTTGAAGATTTACCCTAAAATTGAAAAAACAAAGAAACAAAAAAAATCCTAACAAATATAACAAATCAGGGCCTCCTGTCACAATGCCAAAAATTCTATCTATTTTTTAAGCTACATGTGTTTTTGAAATAGCAAAAATGGCTACAATGACAGCATACTACTGATATCTTCAGACTCCTGACTGGCAATACAGTAATACCTCACCAGCAGGGGCAGGTGGAACATTCAAGCAGTGGCCTCTACCCAAAGGGTGCCCCTTTAGTCAGTTATAACACTCTTTAAGTATCATGACTGTAGGGGCCCAGATCATTCTCAGCACTCCCCTGATCTCCAGCTTGGTTTAGCCGCATGTAGGATTTGCCAGTCAGGGGCTGGGACAGTTGGGTGGCATCCTCGGCAATGGTTGTTACCCAGCTTTTCCGGAACTGACTAACTAAGGCGCTGCTCACCGTTTCAAACGGATCTTATTGAATCGTGACAGATTTCATTAACCTCTATATGGTCCGCCCGGTTTTTGTCTGGGTTACAATATTTTTGCCTTTGAAAACACCCGTAGCCCAATGGAAAGGAAAAAAATTCCACTGTGAATAGAAACAGAGCATTAGGTGGAAAAGGCGTCGAAATCAGCGCCAAAAATGGCCGAAATAGCCCCCTATTTATTTCAATGGGAGGCAGAGACGTTTTTTTTTCCCGGGCGGCTTTTAGCCACTTGTGGGAAAAAAAGCTTCATGTCCATCTCCGAGCATTTTTCGCTGCATTTTTTGCCCACAGTCTGTGCATTAGCTTAAATAGCCGTGGATGAAAAATGCAGCGAAAAATGGCAAAAAAGCACAGGCAGGACAAAATTTGCCTCAAAATTCCTGAAGGTATTCTGAGGCAGATTTTTCCTGCCTGCAAAAAAAATTCAGTGTGAACAGGGCCTAAGAGATGACTAAGGCTCTATTCACATCTGCATCAAGGCTTTCCGTTGTTCTGCTTTGTCAAAGGAGCACAACAACGAAAACCAGAGCCACCGGATCCGTCGCATGAGGGTAACAGACAGCGTACTGCAGAACCCATTGACTTTCCGTCATGTTGTCTAATGGAACCTCCAACTCCTATCTATCTATCTATCTATCTATCTATCTATCTATCTATCTATCTATCTATCTATCTATCTATCTATCTATCTATCTATCATCTATCTATCTATCTATCTATCTATCTCATATCTATCTATCTATCTATCTATCTATCTATCTATCTATCTATCTATCTATCTATCTATCTATCTATCTATCTATCTATCTATCTATCTATCTATCTATCTATCTATCTATCTATCTATCTATCTATCTATCACATATCTATCTATCTATCTATCTATCTATCTATCTATCTATCTATCTATCTATCTATCTATCTATCTATCTATCTATCTATCTATCTATCTATCTATCTATCTATCTATCTATCTGTCTGTCTGTCTGTCTGTCTGTCTGTCTGTCTGTCTGTCTATCTGTCTGTCTGTCTGTCTGTCTGTCTGTCTGTCGTAAAGTCCAAAGCAGCACTGTAAATCAATATATTAAAAGGGCAGAGATGTTCTAATTCCCGAGATCCGGGCTAAGGGTCTTCTGTGATTTAAGTAAAGGAAAGGCAGCACTTCATGTTAACACAGATACATATGCACTTTGTACCTAAATGTATTTCCTCAAATTACTGCCATGCATTGGCAAATATTATTTGCACACAATGCCTACACCATACACTGTTCAGTGCCCAAATAATACCACCATACAGTATTCAATTAATACTACCATAGAGTGCTCACATAATACTGCCACATATTTCCAGTACAATTTACTCAAAGTAAAATGTTTTACTTCTCCACTCCCTTTTATTGATCCTGGGAGTTCTGTCCTGAGTAATTGCCCAAAAGTCCCTAAAACCCACCCTGCAAATAAGGTTTTATTCAGATCAGACAGGCCCAGTTCCACCTCCTCCTTGACGTGTCCTGCAAGCTAATACATGAATATGAAACATTCCTCTGATGCTCCTTTATTACACCTGCGTAGGTCAGACACTGTCTCTTGCTAGAATCCTAGGATAAAAATAAGTAACAAAAACACCTAAAAATAAACTTCTCCACAATGTCAAAAAAAAGAGAAACGGATCAGCAGGAGGCTAAGATAACGCATCTGCTCCGAGTTATGCGCAAGGTAATCCACAAGCACATCTGGGAAGGAGAAACAGGCCGGGCATTAGATGGAGAGGAGTTATTTTTCTTTATATTTTTATTAAAGAGGGTGAATAAAGTTCTACAACACTCCCCGATTCATAGCGCAGGAACAGATGTGTGCGGTATAAATAGCTTGCACATCACATTTACCCCAAAAACCTTCATGTCAATCCAATAAAAGTCATTTCTATTCATGAGAATCCCGTTATCGTGTGTTTGTCTTGTAACTTGTCCACTTGGCCCAGAAAATCCTTTGTGTAAACATAAAGCTGGCAGGCTGGCATGCGGGAGTCAAAGCTCTACACTAAGCCAAGGCTTGTAAAGAAATAAAAGGAAACTTCTTTTAAATCACTCTGATGTTGCGGATAAATCAAGTACAATGTAGAATTCAGTGACAGATTCTATTCTAAAATGGCCTTTACATTTTTGTCAAAAGATTCTCTGTATCGTCCAATGGCTGCCTCAAGACTTTAAAGGGTAACTAAACTTTCAATAAACTTTTGACATGACATAGGGACATGTCATAAGTTTTGATCGGTGGGGATCTGAGCTCTGAGATCCCCACCGATCGCTAAAACGAAGCGGCAGAAGCGCTCGGGGTAGCACTGAGCCACTTGGATTCTCATTGGCTTTTCATGGAAAGCCGATGTAACGGTGTACAGACTCAATAGAAAGTCTATGAGCCTATACACCGTTACGTTGGCTTTCCGAGAAAAGTCGATTGGAAACCAAACAGCTCAGCACTCACCGAGCGCTTCTGCCGCTTCATTTTAGAGATCGTGGGGGTCTCAGTGTTCGGACCCCCACCGATCAAAACTTCTGGCATGTCACTATGACAAAAGTCTCAAAACTTTAGTTACCCTTTAAATCACTATGGACAAAAAATGGACAAAAAAATGACCATGACCAGCACAGTCTACAGCCATTGGACGATGCAGTCACATGACATAGCACATTGTAGCTGTGGCCTAGTCATTGCACCATGTGTGGGAGACTTGCAGAGGTTTTTGACAGTAATAATAACATAGACTTTTGTTTCCTAAATTTTGTTTTATTTAGTTCCCTTTAGACATTATTGACGCCAGCATGTCCATTTTGTGTCCGCAAAAAAACTGACCGTTTTAATTCATATGTCTGTGGTGCGTCCGTGTGGCTTCCATATGTCATCCGTTTATCGTCCGTGTTTCTCCTCTGCAAGCACTTTCTGGTTTCACTTTTTTCCCCTGCATTTCTTTAGCAATTGTTCCGTGAAAAACGGACAACACATGGGTCTTACGATGTTCTGTGCACACGGTCATTTTTTTTACGCCCCGCTGTCAAAAGGCGGGGTGTAAAAAAGACGCCTGCGTCAAAGAAGTGCCTGTCTCTTCTCCAGATGTAAATGGAGCAGTTTTCCATGGACTCCATGGAAAACCAGCTCCATTTAACGTCCGTAATGGACGCAGCAAAAAGCGCCTCAACATGCCATTACGGCTGAAATTACGGTGCTGTTTTCTCCTGAAAACAGCCCTGTAATTTCAGCCGTTACAGACGCTGCCGTGTGAACATACCCTTAGAAAAACGTGACTGCAATTTTCCTAAAACAGCACCACACATGTTCAAAGGTTGTGTCTGGTATTGCAGATCAACTCTATTCACTTTAAAGGAGCTGAGCTACAATGCCAGACACAACCTATGGACAACCCCTTTAAGAAGTATGTATAAAGTGAGCTCTCCTAGAGGTAGCTGCCGGCAGCCAGAATATCATCATCTAACATGATAAAGAGATTCGGAGCTCCGCGTAGCGAACTTCATCCTCCCTAAAAATACAGTATATATGGTGTCGATTCTAGGTAGAGGGCTGGGGGGGGGGGGGGCATCTTAGTTCTCTGTATCCTTGGGCAGTGCTCAATTGCCTAAATGGTCAATTCATCCCCGGTAAGAAGACATATAACAGACGAGACATCCTAGATGTGATCCTCTGTCCCCTTCAAGAAGCCCTGCCAATAAGACCACATTGAAAGAGTTGCTAGATGCATCATCCATTCTTCGAAAATATTGTCTACAAGTGGATGAGTACGGAAGTCGGAAGAGCCCCAATGGATTGACTTATTCCATATATCTGTATTTTGGTTGTAGAGAAGAACTTCCCTTCCATGTTCTTCAACTGTTTGTTGTATTTCCAGTCACACAGTTGCTCTGAGGTTTGAGATTTCACTATCATCCACTGTTTCAGGTTTTAATGTTCACACCTTGTCAACGGCCGTCAATCATAGAAGAACCTAAGCCAGGCAAGACTGTCACTGGAACCTTATATGACCCTTCCCCTATCCGGCAGAAGGACTACATGATTTACAACTATGACTTGTGTAGCGTCGGGCCTTATTAATGTAATTCTTTAGATATCAGCGGCTTAAGAAAGGCTGCAGAGTCTTTGATCCTGGTTAATGATTAGTAAGTAGAATGGTTTCATATATTGTATGAAACACACAGACCCTGTTAATACTGGGTCATAAAATGTTTGTAGCGAGGGAATAATGATTGAAATAAAACTCTACTCAAAGCCTAAACATTCAGGTGTAACTGCTATTAACCCTGATATCCCACTCCCCCTGTCTTTATCACAAAGATCCAGGAAGCTGAGATATGAGGAGCTGTTTGGTATGTTCCCCACACTGTAGAGCTGGTTTAGCTGTCCTTGTACCTGTCATGACATGGCGTGGACCAGGTTGTCACTAGTTGCTTTCTTTCTCAATCAAAGAGTCAAAAACTGATTTTGTAGGCAGTACGGGTACAGCTAAAGCAGCCCTTGTGTATAGACCTCACCAAAAAAGGGTTGTCCCATGAAAGGGAAGGTGTCGCGAAAATATTTTTTTTTATATAAATTTGCTTTTATTGTGTTATTTAAATACATTTTATTTATTTGTGTGTTTGTGTTTTACTTTTTTATTTTTTCTAACTTTTACTTCACTATGGGGGCTGCCATGTTTTTTTTTCATCTCTGTATGTGTTGATTAATGACACATACAGAGATGGAATACGGCACAAACATCCCCATAGAGAATGCGAACGGGGCCCGTTCCATCCACTATGGTGTACGACGTCTGTGTGGGAACGGCGCATGCGCCGCTCCCACACAGTCCAAAAGGAAGGTCTTCGGCCGAGCGACATCCGGCGCCATTTTCATGTGGACTGGAAGCCGCGGCCGGACAGTAAGATTACTACTTCCGGTCGCGGCTTCCGGACATGTGATCAGAAGCAAGTACTAGGAGCGGAGCGAGCAGACGGAGCGAAGGGAGCAGCGGCAGGAGAAGGTAAGTTATTTCTGTGTATGTACGTGTTATACTGTGTGATTACTACTGTATGTAAACCTACTACACTGTGTATTTGCTCAAAACATGGCGGCACACAGTGTAGGAGGTTTGAACATTCAACCCCCTCCTTTCTCCTGGCACTAGCTAGAACAAGTGTGTCTTCTCCAATTTTGCAGCATAAAGCAATGAGGTTGCTTTACCACATGCCAATGCTGCAATTTTGTGAATTGCTCCCTCTAGTGACCAGCACATGGAAATGTTATAAATTAGAATCTAATTTATAATATTTCCTGACTTGTGAAAAAATTAAAAAAATTAGAACAATATCTAATCATGTATATACTAACTGTTAAACTAAAAAAAAATATATATATTTTCTAGCAACACATTCCATTTGCTCTAATATGATCATCATAGAGAGGTCCCTTGCTCACGACCAAGAGTGGGTTTCCCCTTAGGAGTCAGAACAACCATGTATTACATAGTCGGTCAGTCATTTAAATAAGGGCCCTGCCATACCACATTTCTCCTGCAGCAGCTACAACCTCCCCTGGAGATAAAAGCTGGCCATTTTTTCGATAGCTCCTGAATTTTTAGGGCTTTGAGTTATGCTACAGGTGCTTCTCCAAAATATATATCATTTTACATTTCTTATGACTATACATATAATATTTACTCTGAATGTCCACTTTGCTTGGTTCTTCAGGTTTCTCAATGGTGTTCATGAATTATGATTTCTATGATTGTCTCCATCCATCTTGTTTCGAGTCGTCCTTTTCCCTTCAACTCTTCCAATCATTATTGTCTTTTTATTGAGCTGGATCTTCTCATAATGCTTCCAAGATTAGATAAAGCTTCAGGTTTGGTCATTTGTGTATCTATTGCAAAGTTCACCTTGATTTGGTTAAGGATCTACTCATCTGTTTTATATATTGTCCAGAGATATCTGAGAAGTCTTCACCAACACCAAACTACTAGGGTCTTGATCCTTTTCCTATTCAGTTTTTTTCCTTTTCCAGCTGTCTTATCCATAAAGATCCACAGAAGCTATCAGAGCCTAGACCAACAATGGAGGAACCCCTGGAAAGCATTTCTCTCATGAGGAACCCCTACAATGACCCCATTCCTACTGTAAAAGTGACAAAAGATATATTAGCCTAGACCAGTAATGATGGAACCCCTGAAATAAATTCACCTCATGGGGAATCCCTACCATGACCCCATTCCTACTGTAAAAGTGACATATCTTGGCTGTCTACTGTGGAAGACAGAACTAGCCTCCAAGGGACCCCGGATCCCTGGTTTGGAAACACTTGCCTCTGCAATTCTTAATCAGATATTTTATAGACATATCTGTACAACTAAAGACCTTTACTAGTTTTTTCACCATGATCTACCAAGTGTTAGCCCATATGGAAATAATGATGGTTGTCTCATGAAGGCAACCCTGGTCAACTTGCCCTATCAAGAGGGTGCCGACAGCGACGCAGCAGCTTCTATCTGAAAGGTTGTTGGTTCATTTGTTGTAAATAATTGATCAAAATATCTACTACTACTTCTATGTCCTCACCATCAACTCTGCAGCGAGCTATCTCTCCTGTTACCTTCCATTCAATATAGTGTTAATGAAATGTCACTTTTCAGCTTGCAGGTTGATTTACGAGCAATAAAGTGTTAAACAAGGACAATTTGCAACAAGTTTAAAAGATTTCATTTTCAGCTTTCTGAACTTTAGACAGAAGAATGATGGTTCTCCTACAGAAGACAATGGATTATCCTTCACCAGTTCACATGTCTAGTGAAATAAATGTGATTTACAAGTATTTCAAAGCTCATTATCCACTTAACAGCAGCTATTCAGGCTGTTATACAAACCACAGCTATTAAGTTCCTGTATCGAATTGTGACCTTCACCCCTGTTGACCACTAAATACAAAATCAGTCATTGACGTATGGGCTTTTAGGTTTCTAGGTCTTCTATCTTTCCCAATGCAATACAGTACATGGAATTTTGAGCTATTTAAAGGGGTTGTCTGGTTTAGAAAACCAATTCTGATAGGGGGGGGGTCACACATTCAGGACTCTCATCTATCAGTGAAGTGGAGAATAGCTTTGACGAGCGTTTCTTCCTCTAGAGGACCCAACACAGCTGTTCATTACTTGGATAGCTCATTGATTTTAAAAGGATACTGTGTAATGCTTTGTTTCTCCTGTGGAGGTGCTGCAGAGCTTGCTATCGCGTTCCCTCACAGATTAGTTTATTGTTTAAGAAATCCTTCTAAAAAGAAAAGATTGTCCAATGGGGATAACTTTTTTTTAACAAAAAAATATAAAATGCTAAGAAGGGTCGACTCCAGGTGTACATATGTGGGCCCTTGGGTCCCTCGAGTCACAGTGGGCCTCCTGTCTAACCAATTATTGGCTTGACTGTTTAGAGAATGTTTACCCAGATCGCTAAAGGGTCCCTCAAACCTAGTGGGCCCTGGCATCTGCCTAGGATTGCCTGGTGGCGATGGCGGCCCTAATGTTACATATAAACTCTAATGCCCATGTACAACCCAACTAATACAACAATCGTGCTCTGAATCATTCAGGCCCAAAGGGTTGCGGGGGGGGGGGGGGGGGAGCTGGCTATACACATAAAGCTGGCCATACACATTAGATGACAGTTGGCTAAACATGATGATTTTGGTGAGATCAGTCAACAATCTGATGTGTATGTTGGCAGCCTGATGGTCCGCAGATGGCAGATGTTCGATTTCAACATCCCCAATTCTTTGTTTCTGCTGGAGATAAGCCGCTGCCACAGGGGTCTACAGTGGACAGAAGTGTCGGGCAGTGGAATATGAATTTCTTATCTCAGTTGCTGCAGCCATTAGCATACTGGATAACATTAATGATATTGAATGACATTCATTTCCATGGTTGGTAATAAGTAAAACGGTGATTACTATTCTAGACCTGCACAGTAAATTGAGATGCCGGGAGATCAAACAATCTAATTTTGCTTCCTGGTTTTTTTCCGGTAAAGTGAAATGTAACTTCATTAATGTGAGAAGTAAAAAGTGATATCAGGAGGAAATGAGGAACTGAACTGAAATATATTGTGGCAAACCAATTACACTACTTAATTGTATTTTCTCTGATATCTTTCAAGCAGAACTGTTGAATCCTGTTCGGTAAATTGATCCAAGAATTTAAATTGTTACATTATAATTTTTTATAATTACCTGATGATTCTAATTCTATGCAAAATTGAAAACCGCTGAGCTGTACCTGTAAGGCTATGTTCACAGGGAGTATTTTACAGGAGGAATATCTGCCTCAAAATTCAGTTTGGAAGTTTGAGGCAGATTTTCCTCTCCCGGCACGCCGATTTTCACAGCGATTTTCGCGCCGTTTTTCGCCCGCGGCCATTGAGCGCCGCGGGCATAAAATCCAGCGAAATACGCTTTCTCTGCCTCCCATTGAAATCAATGGGAGGTCAGAGGCGGAAACGCCCGAAGATGGGGCATGTCGCTTCTTTTTCCCGCGAGGCAGTTTTACAGCTCGCGGGAAAAAGACGCCTACGCCTCCTATTGAAATCAATGGGAGGCGTTTTCGGGCCGTTTTTGCCGAGTTTTGCGACGCGGTTTCCGCGTCAAAAAACTCGGCAAAATACTCTGTGTGAACATAGCCTAAGGCTATGTTCACACTGAGTTTTTTGCAGGAGGAAAATTCCTCCTGCAAAAACTGCTCCTGATGTTTTTTGCACAGTGGTTTGACAAAAACTCATCAAAACACTGGTCGAGGCGTTTTTTTTCCTCTTGCTGACTGATTGAAATGGGGTTTTGGAGGCGGAAACCGCCTCAAGATGGGTCATGACGCTTCTTTTTACCGCGACGCGTTTTTTTTACTCGCGTTAAAAAAACTCGTCCAACTCCCATTGAAATCAATGGGAGGCATTTTCAGGCGGTTTTTGATGAGTTTTGCGGCGCGGTTTCCGCGTCAAAAAACTCGTAAAAAAAACTCAGTGTGAACAGGGCCTTAGTCAGGTTTATACGGTCCCCTAACATATGGGTGGTCTAGAAATACCCTCTCCAAACCCTAACCCAGTAGAAGTCCCTCCTGCAGGTCCATGTCCCCATCCTAACTTATTATCTTCACCAAAAAAATCTAAAGTTATAGTCTTATATCTAAAATTTGGGATCATTATCTAACTTCTATAGCAAAATTCCAGGGGAAAGGTTGCTACAGAGTAGAAGGTGACCATTAATGGGATATAGCATAGTCACCCATTGACCAAAGGTCCTGCCACTAGTTTACAGCCCAAACTAAAGTCCCCTACCCTATTTTATGTATTTTTATATACATGGCATTATACCTTGGATTCACATCAGAAAGAACATGATTCGTTCCCCCAGAGGAGAGCAATATGTCCTGAGAATGTCGCCCTCTTTCAGATAGATAGCTGAGAAACATGATGGATGTGCAAAGACCATAACTAATAGGCTTCATGACCACAGATGGTCAGTCCTCCATACAAACAGATTGTATTGCACTATTATAGACTTTTAATAAAGAGATCTGGCCAGCGTCCATAATCCCACTAATGGACAAGCAACGTGAAGGGGACCAAGGTGCCCCGAAGCGCATTACTTCTTGGGTCAATATAGTTTTCTTCAATAAAACTGGTCTTCACCTCTTCCATTGGAGATAGTGCCTTGATGGTGTCCTTGGTTTTTCTGGTTCTATATGGTCCTTGACCTGACATATTACAATGCATTCACTTTTTGGGTCATCTGATTGGGTCCTCTGATTGGCACTTAGGGGGGCAGTTAATGTGTGTTATAGCACAGATTTTTAAGTTTTAAAACCGAGCACCATGGAGATCCCTAAATCAAAAGTGGACCTGTCCTGGTGGTGGTTCTCCTTTAAATTTTAACTTTCCCAAGGAAAATGCAGCCGGCTGTGCACCACTTCTCTAAAAATAGTGCTCTATATGTGTGTGACAAAGAGCAGGTTAAGTGTTTATTAAAAATGTATACTTTCTTTTAAAATGTGTGAAATAAACATTTGGGACTTGTGGAGAGGTTTGGGAATTTAAGTAGCACTTAAAATAACCCCAGAGACCAAAGATATATTTAGAAGAACAAGTAAATGGTACTAACAAAACAATACCTAAAAATATAGACATAGACTCCATATCTACCTCACTAATGGGGTATTCTAACTTATATATAGGTATGAACCAACAGAACTAGTGGACTTCTGAAACCCAAAGTGCATGTAAGTAACATCAATACAAGTTTTGCAGCCCCAAGTTCAAGTATGTTCCAGTTGCTATTTTGCTCACAGGGACCGATTGATGGTGGGGACGGATCGGGAGCTTGCTGCTACCCTTCTTCCTTGCAATGGATGGAGACATGGAGGAAGTAATTGCTGAGCACTCCTTGACTTTTACTATGTGCCCCACTCTCAGGGTTGCCAAACTCCAGTTCAGTAATTTCTGGACAACTTAGTCTAAAAATCACAGACAGGCCAAAATATTTTTGGACACATTACAAAATCACTCTGGTAGTCTCCACCATGCTGCACATCCGCACCGCCATGTCCAGGACAGATCCACCCCTACCATCGCTATCACCACGCTCTGCCTCTGTTCGAGTGTAGTGGCGTCACGTGTGACGTCACTGACATGAGTCACATGATGTCTCTTGTGACTGGTCCCCGTGACCCCGCCCTTTCCGACGTCTTCTCCTCCTCAGTGCCACTCCAAGACTTCACTCATTCGGGACTCCGGCACTCAGTGCCACTGCATGCCACGACCGCCACTTCTTTCTTATTTGTTCTGTGCATATCAAATTGGCGCATGAACAGTGCAGACTTTCGGGGAAAAAAATTCACAGACTGTGTTTTTTTGTGTCGGACGCTACGGACGGCAGAAAAAACACCCGGTTTTTGTTGACAGTCCGTAGATCTACGGACAGTTGGCAATCCTGCCCACTCCTCTATGTGTATACCTCAACCCAGAAGCATAACTTGAAGCTTCTGGTTCCCTATGCAAAATATAGAACAGGGTCCCCCCCACCTACCACGTGACATTTATAATACTGGTGTCTTCTTAAGGGGCAGAGAGGCCTTTGGTGTGACTGCCACCTCTGTAGCCCCTATAGCTATACCACTGCCCCTACCACAGCCAATTCAGATGCATTCTTACCCGAATAGGGAATAAAGGGGTACTATGGCAGTATGCCTGTCTTTATTATGCAGGTAGCAATGTAGTTGTATAGGCTGTATCCAAAAGTGGCCTAATTTTTCATTGTGGGAATATTGCCAAAATCTCGATTTAATGCCTTTTAGTATCATAATTATGTATTTTTCCATCTATTCCCATCATCTGTAGCCCACTTGGCTTGGCAGACTCTGATAAAACTGTCCCGTTCTGGTTGTAGGCAAACTTGCTACACACTTGAATTGATAAATATTGCAATCCCTACAGAACCCTTTGGGAGCTTGAAAACTACTCTCATACCAAAAAAGAGAGACCATCGACCATGCAAATGAGATTTTGGGGCAACATTTCCATAAAAGAACAATTGTCCAATGGTGTAACTACCTATTTAGATCTTATAGAGACCTTTTACAGCATGATGTCATCATATAAGGTGATGTCACTGGTGGCAGGTTGATGAGATCTTGGAGATGAGGTTCTCCTGGTCTGCTCAGGAACTAGTGGTAGGGTTGGTCGGACTCAACAGTATGAACAGATGTGAAAGACGTGTACGTGGGGGCGAGAATTTTATATATATATATATATATATATATATATATATATATATATATATATATATATATACACATATATATTTATAGTGTTACAGTAAACTATAGTTAACACCGGATTTTCCCCGGAAGATGACCTTCAACAATGTCTTCTTATCAGTTTCCATATTTTATCAATGAAAAAACCTTCTCCAAAGATCATTTTTGGCATTGTGTGCTGCTGAGAGTGGTTTCTGCCTTTCCATCTGCTGAGATTTCTGCCACATTTCTCTGTTGCTGGGCCTTAACATGGTTTTAACTTATGTAATAAAACACATGGAATCGGATACATGAGAATTTGAAAGTGTACTGGGAAATGGTCCAAGACTTTCAAAGACGATATACTCAAAGTAAAAATAGCTCCACGTATTGACATAGCTATATATTTTTTGCAAGTGGTCTGTTGTGTAGATAAAAGAACAGCTTTACTAGATGGAGAAAATATGAGGCTGTCAATAATTATGTTAGTATAGTATACTGTCTCTCAATTGCGGTACAAGGGCACACATGTCATAATGGGAGATCATGTGGCTGCTACAGGAGGCTTGGAGAAAGGGTGCCCAGTCCTGGTTAGTCCCATCTCCTATGCTACATGTACATGACTCCCCCTCCAGAGGAAAAGCATTGTTAGCAAACAAGGTGGTGGGGAATTGACCCAAGGGTCATGATGGAAAGAGCTCGGAGAGGGCCCTTCTGTTCTGGGTTGAAAAAACCCAACTCCATAATGATAGTCCCTTTTAATCTTTTCTATGGAGCCCCCTCTCTTCTATGTATGCCCCTGTTTCTGTGAGTTTTGTTGTCAGATAAATCTGAAGCTGGCCATACACATGAGATATATGTTGGCTGAACAGCTATCTCCCATAACCATTCTTGCACAGCTTGGCCTAGGTGCATATTTAATACCATGAAGCTACACTTAAAGGGGTTTTCCCATCAGAGACATTTATGACATATCCACAGGATATGGTAAACTGGTTGTCCACAGCACTCACTTGATCGGAAAATGACTACTTCATTTGAGCGGGATGCAAATTCCAAAGTCCAGCGATCCCTTCTGCACAATCAATTGCTGCAAAAAACTTGAGGACAGCATCCGTATGACAAAAGTAAAAAAGTGTTTATTAACACATCCCAATATCAAAGTGCTAAGTTTCGACTCCGCAGGAGTCTTTATCAAGCATCCACAGGATATGTCATAAATGTCAGATAGATGAGGGCAGGGCCGGCATCAGCAGCCGGCGAACCTTTGGCAAGTGCCGGGGCCCACTAACCTTGGGGGGACCACTCGGCTGCGGGGTGCTGACGCTGCCGTCGTCGCGGCATCACTGTCCACATATGGACAGTAATATCAGGGGCAGAGCAGTGTCCCATTTAATGGCAAAAGGGGAGCGTAGATGGAGGGGGAGACGAGCTCCGCCAGGAACTTACTCAACCAACCCTCCCCTCCGGATAACATACGAGCCCTAAAGGCTCCAATCAAGTTCTCATCAGCAGATGCCATGGTAAAGCTCCTACTGGACAGGGCAGGGGTAATCCAGGATGCTCAGAAAGAGGAAGATCCTAGTGGGCAGGGCACAACTGCGCAGCATCATTCTAATTGGCCAAGTGTGTGGCCAGAACCAACCTTCCATAATACGGGGGGGGGGGGGGCGGGGGCTATGTGCTTATGGCCATAGAGATAGGGAAAGGTAAAGACAGGAGGAAGGAGGGGTCAGCCCCCCGCGCCGCGGATGCCTAGCACATGAATCTCCTCTCATCCAGACCTGCTTGCAGTCAGAGTGCACACTCCCTATTTGGTTGTATGCCATCAGTTTGCTTACAGGCTGCCAGCGATGATGTGCCATACCAGCATGTGACCGCTGCAGCCAGTTAGTGGGCTCAGCTGTCATGTACTGTATGTAGTACTGGCATCACCGCTCGGCCATGTCATTGCTGGCAGCTTGTAAACAAAGACCAGCAGAGGATCACCCAAGCATCTACGCTGGATCGGCAAGGGATTAAAGAGGTGACTAATGCTTTTTTGTTGTTTTTAAGGTGTGGCTTTTAAAAAAAATAAATTTCAAGGACTGGACAATCCTTTTAATACTTGTGGGTCATAAATTTTTTTTTACTTTTTAGTTCCGGGAAAAGGATCCTCTTGGTAAACGTGATTTCTAAGTTTTAATTACCAATAAAGAATATAGAAAAACAATCTATTTCCTTGGAAGCATCAAGAGACAAGACTAAAAGAGATAATGGGGTAGCTATTGTCGGGTAGCTGACAGGACATGTGCTGGATGTCGGCAAGCCACTCAAGCCTTGGCCAGGGTATGTAGATACATGGCAAGAGCGATGGACAGGATCATTGCCCCAGGTGAAGCAAAACCTAGCTACGACTCTACATAGAGACAAATAGTGACAATAATTTCCCAGACAGAAAGAATTTCAAATTCTCGCCTATTACATTGGGGACGACCTGGGCAAAATGTCTTCTTGTGGTGGAAAAGTTGCCAGTTGATTTGGGTTTTCCTTGGTGCAGTAATGCAGACAATTTGGCATTCGCCTTCAAGACAAACACATTGCAATAGTTTTGCACCACAATGCTAGGGGCACTATTAAAATGTGATGTCGCCATGTGTAGGCAATAGTTTTAATGTCTTATGTCATCATGTAAACTGGGCCTCGTAGACTGTCTTAGACCAATGAACTATACAAAGAACCAATTTCTGGTGTGTCCTTTTTTGCACATTTTTGTCCATTTGAGTACAGAAGAAAATTTAGCTGTTAGTGCTTGTTCAGACGATTGTATAAATCGTCCGTGTGACGAACGTTTTTTTTTAACGGCCGTCACACGGCTGCATATATTTCTATGGGGCTGTTCACACGGCCGTTGATTTAATGGACCGTGTGAAGGGCCCGTGAAAAAATAGGACGTGCTATATTTGTCCTTTTTCACAGATCCCTCAATAGACTCAAGTCTATGAGGAATCCATGAAGACAGGTCTGGCAAGGGTGCGATTCGTCCGTGATATCACACACGTTCGTCTGAATAAAGCTTTAATGAATAATACATACAGAACTTTTCTCCGTTAACATGGATTTAGCGCGCCTTTATTCAGACTTGAAATCATTACTTGCTCACCAGTTGCTTAGAAAAATGTCCTGACAGCCGCTGATATCTCAGGACAGCATGTAGGCTGCGAGGCCGGAACCGGACGAACAATAGGTCAGTTTATCTAGTAAGTACAATGGCCGCGCACATTACTCAGCACTGTTTATAATCTGTATCCTCAGCTTTTCAGACGGAAAATGTTTTTAAGCCTCTTGTGTGAAGTAATCCCTGGTCGACACATTGTGTTTTTGCTTCATCACCATGTAAGTATGAGATAATCGACTAGAGTAACTGGCTTGATGAGAATTAAAAGGAAAAAAATCAACAGCATCGGCTTGTCAAAAAACAGTCTCTTATGTAATATGCTGAGATTTATAAAAATTTGTATCAGGGTATGTTCACACAACAGCGCAAAATACGTCTGAAATTACGGAGCTGTTTTCAGGAGAAAACAGCTCCTGAATTTCAGACGTTTTTGCATGTACTCGCGTTTTTCGCGGCGTCTTTTAAGGACGTAATTGGAGCTGTTCTTCATAGGAGTCAATGAAAAACGGCTCCAAATACGTCCCAAGAAGTGTCCTGCACTTCTTTGAGGCGGGCGTAATTTTACACGCCGTCTTTTGACAGCGACGCGTAAAATGACACCTCGTCTGCACAGAACATCGTAAAACCCATTGCAGGCAATGGGCAGTTGTTTGTAGACTTTTTGAAGCCGTATTTTCAGGCGTAATTCGAGGCGTTAAAAAACGCCTCCATTACGTCTGAAAATAGGTTGTGTGCACATACCCTGAAAGGTACTCACTTTATATTGGGTGTATATAACAGTCCATGTAGGGCCCGAGAAAGGGCCAACTAGACTTAACCCTCTTTACTGTGGACTATGTCAGCCTGCACACAAATCCGACTATATACAGTAATAGCAATGTTAACATATAAGTGAGGGGTAAATGGCCAGAGGGTCATGCTGCCCTTATATCCAATAAGTAATGCCTGAGTGTTAGTGCAACAGGGGTCTTCCCTTCTTTTTCTGGGGAGGATGGTGTGATGGCATGAACTAGGAATAGCAGACGGAGGGGGGAATATGACTACATTTTGCCTTAAAGTTAATGTGCGTTCTTGAAAACCATTTTTTTAATTTAAATGGGTCTTATGGGTCACCTCTTCTGACATGTCCGTTTTAGTACATACTTGTATTACCCATAATATAACGATTCTAGAGCAGCTTTTCTTAGAATTCTACGTTGTGCCGTTCCTCTGGTATTCTTCCTGGAAAGTTATGAATAAATTGACAACTAGGTGTTAGCAGTTGGGGGGTCTGTGTCCCTACACAGACTGACAATGTCCAATCAGTGCTCACAGAGACATTGTAGGGACATGCCCCTTTGTCAAGGGAAATTGCAACACCCACTTGTCAATTTATTCATAACATTTCAGGAGGAGTAACAGAGGAACAGCACAACACAGAGTTCTAAGAACAAATACTCCAGAATTGTTATTTCATGGGGAATACAAGTATTTACCAATACAGGCATGTCAGGAGAGGTGACAGGTCCTGTTTAACTTCTTAATCTATCTTCATAGCAGTCAAAGCTCAGTTTTCCAAAAACAGAGCTCCAAACCCCTTGAATTGGATCTTACTGCATACCGTTTATACTTCGAACTCAATAATACCACGGTGTACAGCAAGCTCCCTCTAGTGGTGGCAGCAGGCAGACAGAATTTATTGTTTCTCTATGTCTAGGCTGGGTATTTGGAGCTCTGTATCAGCAAAACAGAGCTCCATCATGTCCTATAAAAATATAATAACCTATTAAAGACCAAGGCTCTTATACTATACTTTTAATTACCAGAGGAGCTTTTCCCTTTTTGCGTCACTGCATTCCGTGAGCCATAACTCTTTCACTATTCTGTAGACATAGCTGTATGAGGTCTTGTTTCCTGCGAGATAAGTTGTATTTTTTAAATGTATTTTGGGGTACATTTGTTGATTGAACTTTTTTTGGGTGGGAAATGGAAAAAAAAAACTTTATTCCGCCATCGTTTTACGGGTTAGTATATTAAAGTATTATTGCCTGTTAGTAATAAATTGGCAGTCAATCTGTTAGGCCAAGTCTTTGACCCGCCATGTTAGGCATATAGACATGGCAGACCTGTTGGCCTTTGTTAGGCCTCCGGCTGCCTTGGCTACCCATCGGCTCCTTGCAATCACATCACAGGATACCACTGGCATGACAAAGGGAGCTATCGACTTCGGCATCTAAGAGGTTAACGACCAGGTTCGGAGTTCTATCCTATCCTCGTCTTGCAACAGGATGTTGGTTGTTAACGTGCCATCCCCTGACCGTTCTATTATGTCCTTTTGCGGCCAGAAGACCTCAATTATGATGTAATAGGACATACAAATGCAAGAAGGGGTTAAAACGACATGGTGTTAAAAGATGAACCTACAACATAATGTATCTCCAAAACATACTCAACTATAAGTACCAAAATAATATTCCTATATAGGCTCTACTTGGTATCAATGTATATGGCTTCAGTATTTAAGGGGGTCATTTATGTTGAAGGTTTATGGTGTAGGGTCTCCATAGGTCAGTATGTGATATACTGAATAGTTGGCAATCCTGAATTGAGTATTACGAAGATTCATCCCTTCAGCCATAATACAGCCCTGATATATAAGCGCGGTATCTTTACTGAAAAGAGACAAACCACGTACCATCCTTCAGTATTAAATATTTACAAGGTTTCTGCAAGTTGCCAGCTTTTTATGAGACTTCCTTCTAATATATGGTAGGATAAGTCTATTTGTCTTTTCCTCTGTGACTATTACCCCCATTACTTAATATTAGAGCTGTTGTGAAATATTGGGTTTATGGGCAAAGTTATTTTTTTTATATTCTTATCAATATTTACTGGGTAAATAGAGAAGAGCAGTCCTTCAATGCAATATCTCAGTATTATTGAATGATGGACTATAAATTTGACCTTTGGGAAGGTTTCCTAGAGCTTCTGCAGTATGGAACCAAGCTTTCCTAAAAAAAATATTTAAGAACTTGAATAACAAAAACCTCAGTTTTGTGTACTCCAATATAGACTAGTGTATGGCTTGGAAGTACATTGCATACATTATAGTCTAGCACTCTATGACATTTTCTAATTTCAGCAATACAAAAATACTGGTAGTAGAAATAAATAGGGTGCAATCCTGGATAAAACAAAACAAATCATCACTTTGTATTAAAGTGGTACTCTTATCGGGACATTCTCTTAAGCCAAGGTAAGTGGACGTGGTCTGTCCCTTTTGGCTGGGGAGCGGTTCACTGCAATGTTCTTCTATGTGCAGAAAAACCCCTGCCCCATGATAAAAACTTGATTTCATATTTCTCCAATGAGAAACTCCAGAAACACTTAAAGAGGTTTTCCCATAATCAATATTTATCACCAATCCACAGGGTAGATGATAAATATCTGATCGGTGGGGGTTCGACCGCTGAGACCCCCACGGATCACGAGAACAGGCTTACCTTGCCATTCCTAGGAGCCCCATATGAATGGAGCGGTAGTGCTTATGCTCAGCCACCGCTCAATTTATGTCTATGGGACTGCTGAGCGCTATCTTCAGTAGCCCTATAGAAATGAATAGAACGGTGGCCGAGCATGCGCAGTACAGCCCCATTCATATGGAGCTAACAGAAACGGCATGGTAAGCCCGCTCTCGTGATCGGTCAGTGTCCCAGCAGTCGGATCCCCACTGGTCAGATATTTATCATGGGGCCAAGACAGGTGCTAAAAATTGTTTAAGGGAAAACGCCTTTAAAGAATATGCAAAGTATGAAACACAATTACACTTGTTTAATGCGTGGTAAACAACATTCACAAAAACATATGTATAACTTGCTATCCATTAATAAAAATAACGAAAAAATGTACGCTGGCCGCGTCCTTGTCATAGGCTGCAAGTGGCAAGTGCCGGACTTAATGGCTGCTGTTTATAAGATAGCGAAGGAGTGGCCGACCCCTTCCCAAAAAGAGGTCAATTTCACGTCTGTGAACCTTTTTATTGGGTATTGGATGGGGGAAGGGCTTCGGGCTCTATATGGTACTCCTTGCCATCTAAACAAAATACAGTATCTACCCACAATCACAATCTCTGAAATCTCACTACTGATAGTCCTGCTGACCTTCTATGCCAGAATTTGGAAAAGTTTCTTTACAAATAACAACTGTTCCCTTAAATCTGACAAGTGAACAAGGGACTCATGGGACAAGAGGTATGTTACATCTTAAAATCACTACTATTATATGGACTGTTGGTATCAGATGTCCCTTTTGATGATGTCCCTTTTGTAGACCATCCAAAGCCCTAGAGGGTTCATTAAAGGTCAAGGAGTAATTTCTTTTAAAAGCCAACAGTCCTATTTTTGCCCAGTGCCCCAAGGCCGAGTAAAGATCCTCAGCCTGTGAACCTGTTTCAGGAACATTACAATTAGCCGGTCCTATTTTTAGTTAATTTGAACCTCCAGATGGACAATACTTGTATTTCGCCTGCTAATTGGAAGTAGCCTCTCATGAACTGAAATGACAGCTGATCATTTCCAGTCAAAGACCCTAGTAGAGGATTACGGGGTCATAACTTGGTGTCACTTCAAAGCCGGAAGAGGAAAGTGTACAAATTAGGACTTTATAAACATCCTGGTTTGTTCTAGACATTCTACAAACTGGAGGACGTGGTTGTAAATGATGGTTTCTTGACACTAGTCAAGTCAGCTCAAGGAAGCAGTGGAGGAAACTCGATAAGGGAGTAGAGACAATGAGAATCTTCTGCCACGTGTTAATTGATTAAATAGGATCATTGAATAATGATAATTAGATCAATTAATTTGTGACCGTCACTGTGGCCTAATTCAAGCTGACCCCAGCACTTAATGAGGCCAAAGGAATCCATTTATCTTTAGATAGATATTTTTGTAAGGGGGAAATCAAATACAGCTCCTGTATGAAAGTCGCCTAAATAATCATTTAGCCAATCAACATAATGATTTTGATTTAATGGAATTGGATGGAATTTCCATTCACTTCATTATGTTGAGTACTATTACAACTTATTGAAGTAACTTCCATTATTTGAAGAGTACTTATGCCCAAAATCACCTGCTCAAACCTCAGCAACTTTGATACAAAGGGAACATGTCAGCGGGGCAAGCTCTATAACAGCTTAACTATGGGGTCTTGGTTATACTCCATATTATATGTAATTATAATAAAGTCAAGGGACTGTACACAGAGAAGGAAAGGTTTATTCAAAACAATGTGTATTATGGGGAGGTTCCTATAGTTTACTATGAAATACATAAAATACATTACTAATCTTTTGCGGATCCTGACTTACAGCCTGTATTATACTCCAGAGCTGCACTCACTATTCTGCTGGTGGAGTCACTGTGTACATACATTAGATTACTTATCCTGTACTGATCCTGAGTTACATCCTGTATTATACTCCAGAGCTGCGCTCACTATTCTGCTGGTGGAGTCACTGTGTACATACATTACATTACTTATCCTGTACTGATCCTGAGTTACATCCTGTATTATACTCCAGAGCTGCACTCACTATTCTGCTGGTGGAGTCACTGTGTACATTCATTACATTACTTATCCTGTACTGATCCTGAGTTACATCCTGTATTATACCCAAGAGCTGCACTCACTATTCTTCTGGTGGTGTCACTGTATATATACATTACATTACTTATCCTGTACTGATCCTGATCTCTTGTCATTTCTTGCTGGCTCAATGTCTGCACAGAGCATGTTCTGGTGATTTCTAAATTCCCCACTCTATTATAGGAGCTGAGCTAAGCTGATCGGGGGTGCCTGTCAACATGCTTGCTGATTGTTTCCAATAGAAGCAGGATTTGATACTTTTAGAAACATTCAGTCCTGGAGTAAAATTCATGCTGTAACAAGATCAGTAATGTAATGTATTTTCATGTTACTCAGCTTTTTTCTTTTAGATTATTTTCTGCATATAAACTGAAAACTGGTGTGCAAAGGTAGATCTACGCTTTAAGCAGAATATAAGATAATGTCTGACATTTGTTTTCTCACACTGTATAAATTTACGAATATCATTGATAATCAGTTATATCTTCACTATCCCACAGTGGATAATTCAGGCTCCACTGAATTGATAAATTGATATAATAAAATCTATATTTGCTCAGCCTGGAGACAGACAGTGGATATATTTGTTTTAGGAGACTTTATTTTCACTGGCTGATCTTTAGTGAGTTCCAGACAAATGTATAAGGCCCTATTCACATCACGTTAGAGCCCTAGGTTCGCTGTATTTGCCGGGACAGCTCCTAGCGTATTTTCCAAACATATCCATAGGCCCCTGTTTACTCATATTGAATGGTGTCGTTTTGGTAAATACCGGCCCGGTATACGACAGAATACCTATTTCATGCTGTATAGAATAGCATAGTAGACTACGTCACTCTAAAGAGATGGATGCAGTAAAAAAAAACGTATAGCATGCGGTATACGTTGTTTTGATAGTGGGAGCCTATAAGCAATGTATACTACTGTATGCTCTAAGGTGATATGCTGTGAACAAAGCAGATCAAATCCTCCAGTGGAACCTCTGACTACAGCTTTTACAGACCAATGGATGATCAGTTCATAAAAGCTGAATAGCTGCTTATATAGAGAAAAATGGGACCTATAGAAAAAAATCTATATGGGACTTCCTTCTGGTCATGGTTCATTCCATCACTTCACCACTCCTTGAAGGGGTTCTCTCACCACAGACAACCCCTGTAACATGGGAGCTAGGACGATCAACTGATCGTCACAGATCCGGTTCACGAGATCTCTGACAAACAACTCTATGACTCCTCTATGACATCCATATGTTCGTTTAGGCAGGGGCTGTCCCAATGATTGCCATGCCACTTAAACCCTGTGAAGACACTAAGCTAGTAAGTAATGCTGAGAGATTTGAGCTCTGAAGACTGGAGAATTGTGAATGCATCTCTGGAGTTTAATACAGGCTGTAATACAGAATTCATATGTTTTTACAAAATGACTCAACTTTTTATGATGATTATAGAGGACCTGTCACTATTCCTGACATGTCCAATTTAGTAAATGCTTGTATTCCCCATGAAATAACAGTTCTGAAACATATTTTTATACATTGTGCCGTTCCTCTGTGATTCCTCCTAGAAATGTATGAATAAATTGACAACTGGGTGTTACCATTCCTATTGTCAAAGGGGCGTGTCCCTACACAGTCTCACTCTGTCAGCACTGATTGGACATTATCAGACTGTAGGGACACCCCCAAATGGTAACACCCAGTTGTCAATTTATTCATACATTTCTAAGAGGAATCACAGAGGAACAACAGAATTGTTATTTCATTGGGAATACAGGTATTTAATATAACAGACATGTCAGGAGAGGGGACAGCTACTCTTTATTTCTACACATAAACTGTAATAGGTAGCTCAAAGTTGGACATACCCCGCAGGTAATAAAAGTTGATATGTACCATTAGTCGTCTGAATGATAAAAAAGCTGTTGAAAGTCAGGAAATATGTGAAGACGAAATAGCGGTTTTCAGGAAGACTTAATCTCTCTGAATGTAAAGAAAATTCTGGAATATCACAGAAATTCACACGACATAAACAAGGTTTATGGGACACATTTGTGTTTTACATTAACACTTGAAAATATTTGCTGGACTTTTTTATCCTTGAAATTTTTCTTTCTCAATGTCTTGGATTTCCTCCAGAGACAGGATTTTCGACACTTTTTTCCTATCGTAGCAGTTTTGATGTATACTGTGGGAAACTGCACTACTGGAAAACTCATCTGTTCCTCATACCAGCATACTTATTATCTTATAAAGTGCTGAAAAACTATGGCCCAGACTAAACAGCCACCACACGTCAATATAAGTGTTCCTCATCCAATGCTCAAGTGTCATGGTTCCTCCAGATTTACATTGCCTTCTACGAGGGTGAGTCAAAAATCCGGCTGAAGAATTTTAATGAACTTTCAGAAAAGACAAATAGAATTTTTTCTATAATCTCGCTGCTTTTAAATACACTTTGTCCATCTGTCAACAAGATTTCGTGTTCCCACATTAGAAAATGTTTTAGTCTGACCCGTGAGCCACGAATTCACCTCTGTCTTCGCCTCTTCATCAGGCGTGAATCTTCATCCTCGTAGGTCTTCTTTCAGGGGACTAAACAGGTGATAGTCCATTTAATAGAATCAGTTCACGTGCGCGCTCAATGTTGTCATCAGTCGTGGACGGGCGTCCGGCTCCTTCTTCATGGCTAACACTTGTACGACCTTCCTGGAACTTCTCTATCCATTCATACACACTTCTTTGTGACAGAACACTCCCTCCATACTGTGCACAAAGTCTTCGATAAATATCGGCACCAAACGCACCCTCAGACCCCAAAAACCGAATCGCTGCAAACTGCTCTTCTTTTGTGCAAATCACAGGTGGGGCAGCGATTGTTTCTCACACCGTAGTCATAAATAAACAGACGTGACATGTTCAAACCTGCACAGCAAAGACAGGGGAGACAGCAACCTTGTACGGAAAGCAAAGATAAGAGTGCGGCCAACAGAAGTTTTAATATAACCAGAGTGCGGATAATTTTTGACTTGCCCTCGTATGACAAGGTATCTTTTAGAGGACACTATCATCCTGTAGAAATGCTACACGGATAGCACACATTGTGTGACTATATAGTTCAATGACCCCATGCAACCCAGGGCCAGTGAAGGAACTGCTGCCGAATCAGCCATGATGGCCAAAGGGGACAACCTAGCATCCTAATAACTGTTATACTGGAATAATCTTTGAATTCCTTAGTATTTAAGTTTGTGCTATAATTGCCAGTATAATCAGCCATGTATGGGCAGAGACTTGTATGAGGGTTAAGGGACTGGCATCATTACCCATTTCCTGTTCTATAAGGGCATGCCTGGCACGACAACCAAATTACTAGAAGATCCTCTAGAGGACCAAGACTGACAAAGTAGACAATCGCATTGGCAGGTGACTTTCACTTACCACTAGGGTCTATTTATTATGGGATGATCCACAAATACCCTATGAGATTGCATTTATGATATGTCCTTTGTGTGCAATGATAACAAAGATTACGAAACAATTTAAATTGGACATGCGATTGTTCTGTTTAGATGGAGGGTGGCCCTCAGAGTCATTTCCCCTGGTGGGTCCAAGGAACCTCCGTCCAAAGTTGGTGGCCATGCTGCCAGCTGGACTAGACACCCTTAACATCAGTAAATATTCATATTATGTGTGAGTGCCTGTGTATACCCATGTAGGTGTGCATATATATTGGTTTGTTCGTGTATATACTTTTACTTGCACTAAACCCACAGTTGCTTGTAGCCCCATTCCAAAATGTACCTGTAAAGGATCTGCCAGGCACTGCTTCGGGGTTAACTCCCAGAATTAATCAGTCAACACCTGAGTGTACATCCCTGAGACAGACACCAGCTTCCTCCACTCAGGCTGGCAGGCTTAGGAGTGGGAGAGCCTATCGCAACCTGGCCAGACTCAGCTAGCTCCCGCCCTCGGTCTATTTAAGCCTGCTCTTCCTGTCCATCTAGGCTTGTGAATTTGTAGTGGTGGGGGGGGTAGGGAAACGGACAAGTGAGCCCTAATCTACCCGCCACTCTGTCCCTGCCTACTTGCAACGACCCGCCCTAGGCGACGGGGTACAACTGGGCGGCGGTCCCTGCGCTCAGTAAGTGCATGACAAACACGACAAACAAACAAGGGAATACAAGCAAGGGAAATGGGCAGTTGCTCGCGGAAACACCGTGAGCAACAGAGTAGTGAACGAGCCGAGTCAAGCCAGGAGAGTGCGAGGTACAAAGCGAAAAGCAGAAGAGTAGTCGGTAAGCCGGGGTCTGTATGGAGCAGGATCAAAAAGTAGCAGGAGCTGTAGCTGGGCCAGGAAACCTCAAGGAAAGAATTCACAAGCACAGATGGACAGGAAGAGCAGGCTTAAATAGACCGAGGGCGGGAGCTAGCTGAGTCTGGCCAGGTTGCGATAGGCTCTCCCACTCCTAAGCCTGCCAGCCTGAGTGGAGGAAGCTGGTGTCTGTCTCAGGGATGTACACTCAGGTGTTGACTGATTAATTCTGGGAGTTAACCCCGAAGCAGTGCCTGGCAGATCCTTTACAGTACCCCATGATTTCTTGTCAATCCACTGCCTTATGCTCATGATTTTCTAACTTTTCCATAATCACTATATGGCCAAATATCTCTGATGCCACATTATGTAAATTCCTCCATTATCACAGTCACAACAACCCATATTCTTGCTCCTCACCCACGTACACCTTCTAAGAGCAATGACTGATATGTACTGAACTATGTGAAGCCTTGACTTCATATATGTTGATAGTATAGATAAGACTTAATCTTATGTGTCCTGTCTATAGAATAGCCCGTATGGATAAGTCAAATATCCCATCACCACCACCACTACTACTGTCCCCTAAATCAGCACTGAGGGTCTAAATCTGTCTTAAGATACATAGTTCCAATCTGTCGGTAAATTTACTATTCGGGAATTAGGACATGGTCAGAGTAGACCCATAATGGCTATAGTGGTTAGTGTGAGGTCCATGACCTTCAATGCCCAAGGAGCATCTCCTAGCCCAATCAAATGACTACTGGCCATGGTTCTCTATGTGCCATGTGTGGGGTACCATATATTCTGGGGAATCCAGACATCTTGAATTACCTGGATACTTTACGTCATCACAGATTTCTCATTTATATAATTTTCGTTTTGGTTGTTGAATTTTTCTTTATATCTAATGAGTTAATTCAAATTTTGGTAAATTATATCTTTATGTAATATAAAAATAATATTATTAATGCCCTGACGTAATAGTTGGTGCCGGTGTATTTCATAATGAATAATACATGTAAATGCATTAGAGAACTGCCATTACCTTTACATTTTGGAATAATACATTAGGATGTCAAACAGAATCTAGAAGTCCGCTCGGCATGCTGAGAACAGTATGACCTAATACTTTATAAGATTTCTGGCTGCAAAAGCTGAATTTTCTTGGACAATACTATTACTGCCTCCCGGGGACGGTGTTTTAGTTCATGATGACCTGCAACTTGTGGAGTAACAGTCCTGTCAGCAGTTCTGGCTGATCAGTTGACAACTGGCTTAGTGTATTATATTTTACATGAATTCTACAACTGAGCAAATTAAATGACATGTTAAATTTTTGTCACCTTTTGGACACTCCTTTTTTGTTAGAACAGTCCCCGAAAAATAAGCCCTTCACTACAGTTATTTTAGTTCAGGTTGCCTAACAACTGTTTGACTTTCTGTCTGAGTGACCACCGTTAGAACACACGTAGTTAATTGTAGCAAAGTGATCACTGACGATCTGCCTTACAATGCTCCACAGACTTGTTTTTAGATACTCTCACCTTGGCATCAAGAAACAAGAAGATTATACAGAAAAAATAGACCTACAAGATGACAAATAAGACAAGGGAAATGTAAAGGAACAAGATAGAGTAAAGGATCTGCCAGGCACAACTTCTGTGTATACTCGCATAGGTGATCAGTCTGCACCTGAGTCTATGTCTCTGAGACTGACTCCATCTTCCACCACTCAGGATGGCAGGCTTAGGAGTGGGAGAGCCTATCGCAGCCTGGCCAGACGGAGCTAGCTCCCGCCCTCTGTCTATTTATACCTGCCTTTCCTGTTCCTCCTTTGCTTGTGATTCTTCTCGTGTGGTTTCCTGGCCCTGCTACAGCTCCTAACTATTTGATCCTGCTCCATACTGACCCTGGCTTACTGACTACTCTGCTGCTCTGCGTTTGGTACCTCGTACACTCCTGGTTTGACTCGGCTCGTTCACCACTCTTGATGCTCACGGTGTTTCCGTGGGCAACTGCCCCATTTCCCTTAGCTTTGTGTACCCTTGTCTGTTTGTCTCGTGCACTTACTGAGCGTAGGGACCGTCGCCCAGTTGTACCCCGTCGCCTAGGGCGGGTCGTTGCAAGTAGGCAGGGACAGAGTGGCGGGTAGATTAGGGCTCACTTGTCCGTTTCCCTACCCCCATCATTACAGATAGATTGTATGTTATGTGCTGAGAACCAGCCTAATGGCCACTTTCTACTACTGGCACTACTGAAGCGGGCACCACTGGCACTGATTGCCTTGGCATTCAGAGTTTGCACCTGTGATCCAACACTTGGAACCAAAACCTATTAAGAGGCAGCTGTGTAGTAGTAGTAATTTGGCAGTGTTATTTGGGCACCCTATGGTAATGTTAACTGGGCACAGTATGGTTATTTGTACATTGTATGATTATATTATTTGGGAACTATATAGCATACCATGAGGGGGGGCATCAAGATTCCAAGGTCGGCTTTGTTGGTGCTCTTTGTGTACAGTGAAGGAGGCCTCTCTGAGACATTGTGGGGCAATGTAGCTACACTTTAAAGGGTACCTCCAATGTTACTGGCGTTCAGCATCTTGTGCTGTCAGATTAAAACTTCTGTCTAGGAACAAGAACGCCAGAAACATGCTAGGAGTTGTAGCTTCACAACAGCTTAAGAGCAACAGTTTGAGGACCAATGGTCTATAGGACTACAGGGGTTTTGAGATTTACAGGATCTATGGATATATATTAGATATATGATAAATCAGATGTATAATAGATAAACCATTAGTGATCTGTGTATATGCTATGCAGTGCAGTGCTTTGTGGATTGAAGACATACAAGGAGAGCAGGCGCCGGGCACCATCCTGCTCCTCAGTGTCAGATAGCTGCGTGACATGCCTGTGGTTATTCTAGCAGGCGGACGTTGTGTACAGTAAACCATTGCAGACACTCTTACGGATAATAGAGCCATTGAAATCACTGTAACTCTCACTCTCTAGCCCACTTTGGCATGATATACAAAGAATCTTCATAGCTGATACATTTTTATAGGGTGTAGTTTCTGTGTTCTTAAGTCCAGACGACACTGGATTCAATAGATCATAAAAGCTGCACGAATGTTGATGAGAATAGTTAGGGAGATAAAAAGAGTTTATCCAATGAATGGTTTGCTTTAAGTAGAATATTTCTGCAATTGCAAATAGAGCAGAGTCGCCATGTGAAATTACCCTGAAAACTACAAGACCATACATCGTAATAAGATTAATACAAATATTCATAACCTGTCCTTAAAGTGAAGGTCCATGACATAAGTATTTATAGATCACCAAAAAGAGACTCATTGTGTCATGCTCCGCCCTTTCATGCCTTGTCCTAGTCATAAGACCGTGTAGCAGTTTTCTTTAATTAGCTTGCATGTCTCTATTCTTTCTATGGATCTTCAGCCATAAAATAACCAGTGTCTGCTGACAGGTCAGGGAGGCAGTCAAAGGGAAAATACATTTCTTACAGGTCTGCAAGCTTCTGATTGGAAGTTTCCCGGTTTTAAAGGGAGAGGCTCTGATAATTATAGTATATTGGTGTTTTCAGTAGTGCACCAGGTCCTGGCTGGCGGCTGAGGCTCCTGCGATGTCTCCGTCTTCTGTCTCCACATTGGTGCATTGGGTTTTTCCTGAGACAACCGGCACACAAGGATGACATCAGGCCTTGGCGTCCTATTTAAAGAGGACCTCAACTGCAGAATGACTTGCTGACTAATCTGATCTTCATCCTGACCTCAACTTGTTCCTGACTTGTCCTTTTTCATTGTCTGCCGGGTACCTGTTGTCCTACTCCCAGTTTTGACTCGTGGCTGTTCCTGACTATGCTCCTGGTTTATCCTCTGGCCTGTTGCATTACCATTGATCACCTGGTCATGACCGCTGGCTCCATTCCTGACTATGCCACTGCCTCTTTAGCGCTACCACTGCCAATCCGTGACTATTCTGGGGACCACGACTTGGGGATTGTCCTGCAGCATAGTCAATATCTCCTTGCTCGGGTTAAGTGTGAAGAGCAGGGTATCCCTTAGACTCCGCACCCCAGTCTAGCCTGCCAGACGGATTGCGACTTAGTGAATCCACTTTCCAGTACATGACCATAACACACATAGTGTCTTTGTAATCTCCACTTGTTTGCGTACAGAGAAACAAATGCGGAATGACAAACTGCAAAACTTTTCTAGTAAACAGAAGCTGAATCCTGCAGGCATTTTAGAGATTTCATAACTGAGCACTCAGCGTGAGAAGACCCAGGACACATCTATCTGAACATTAAATGATTAATCGTTAACCTGGGAAATAATAGTCTATCGCCTACCGCATACCGCATGATACTGTCAACACGAGAAGAATGAATTCCGTCTGGGAAAATTGATGCTAATAGGAATAGGCTGGCTGCGCCACACAGATCATAAATCTCACAGTGAAATGTCGAAATAATGCAGTTGTTCAAAGGGAACAATGGCCGAAGTACAAGACTCCTTGACCTGCGCTTACTCTTATGGATGGATAATAAATATAAATGTAGAGCTTTGTATTTCAAAAAGACGTTGTTGCTGAGGACCCCTCCCTTCATAAGTCAGCTGCGAGGGAACAGCAATGTTTATCCGTGACTAGGTAGATAGAGTAGATAGAGTAAATCCCCGGTAAGGTTGGACTGGTCTACTAGAGAATCTGGTGGTACCAGGTTTTGTTACAATAATGGGACCCCACTACGAAAGAGCTGGAAAGGACATTATTTGAAGGGACGTTGGAGCCAATCACTTGCTGTTGGGGTCTATTTCTTATTATTGATTTACTCACAAATAACCTTTTAGATCTTATCGATGATACAATGATAACAGCTACATTTACAATACAAGCTGCACATGTTTTCTAGAGTTGCATGGTGGCGCTCAGAACCATTTCCTCTGGTGGGCCCAAGTTATCCCATACAGACACCCATACATTTTTATTTTAAATATTTTTAAATATGTTGTTGCTTTTTTTTCTACATTTAAAAATCTTGAAATTTTGCCATTTTCACACTGGCCACTAGAGCGTTCACAGTAGGCTTCCGCTTTCTGTTCCCTGCAGCTTAATTGTCAGCTTTACTGTATAGGCTGGTTCTAAATTAGCAGATTCATCTCATGAAAGGATGGGAGAGTTAAGGTGTTAGTTATTCCCATCTTTTAAATTTATGTCATTTTTCTCCATGACATATGCCATAAATGTCTGATAGATGCTGACCCCAGCTCTGGGACCTGTACCTATCTCCAGAATGGGGGTTCCCTTCACCCTTGTCCTGCCTACTCAGGCAGCCACCACATCTAGCGGGAGAATGGCTGAAAAGGTGAGTACGCATGTGCACGGCTCTCTCTATTCACTATTATTGGAGTTCAGAAAACAACTGACCACACTTCTGCAGTTACCATAGAGAAGGATAGATAGAGCCACACACAGCATCGGACTGGCCCACCGGAGGTCCCAGATCTGGGACCTGCACCTATATCAAGAACTGACCGCAGAATCCAGGCGGAGACCAGTGGAGAGAGGGTCACTCATGCGTGCAGCTCTCGCTATTCTGTTGTATGGTTGTTATGAAAACAACCGAGCAGCTCTTGCTCGGCTGTTTTCCTAACTCCCATTGAACATAATGTAGAGAGCTGCGCGCACGCGTGACCCTCTCTCCACTGGTCTCCGCCTTGATTCTGCGGTCAGTTCTTGATATAGATGCAGGTCCCAGAGGTGGGACCCACAGACCCGCATCGATCAGACATTTTTGCCATTTCCTGTGGATATGCAATAAATGTCTAAGATGGGAAAACTCCTTTACATTATATGATCTGCAGAGCGCTTGTGTAGGACTGGTGTCTATCCCCATCTGGTCACTATGTGGTGGTAATATTGATCTTTTATTTACTACACGTTTTACTATACAATTGAGTGGTTGCATTATTTCTATTTAGCTGATGGGTGGGCCCAAATAATTATTTCTGGTGGGCCCAAGGTACTCCAGTCCAACAATGGCCACACACTTGCGCGCTCACCTCTCCATTCATTCTCCACCTAGATGTGGCTGACACAATATAATGTGGGACTGTCGACCCTTGTTCTCAACATAGCTGGGACATCTATCAGACATTTGTGGCATATTCCATAGAGATAAGGTGGGAATAATCCTTTAAGCACAGTCTAAATTGGGATGTGGAATGTAAAACTGTCTTGATATTCACCTATAATTAAGGACCCGGCCCTACAGCTCCTCGCTTGTCTCTATTCCCGCCTCAATGACACTGCCCCAGCGTACCACAATTCTTTATAATTGTATTATTGTTTGTTGCTTTTATGCTCGGGATGATTTAGGAGAATGTTATATGTTGTCCTTGTGCTCACCTTGAGAGGTTTGAGAAGTTTTTTTCTTATTGATAAGCATTTGAGGATGTAGGAAACTACAGGAAATACTTGTATGGTTACATAGACCTTCCGGAGAGTTAATCATGAACACAGAGGCAGTAAAGGGTTCTTTGTAGCTAATCGTTCCTCTGTGACAATGAATAACACATTTAACTAAATATGTGTCCTAGTGCTCCAATATTGACATAGTTCTGCCTTCCATTCATGTGGCATGTCATCATGCTATTTGGCCTTTCACTTTTTCCTTTTGCAGTTTCCGCTGCTGTTTTGATCTTTTTTTTTTTTTTTAACTATCTCTATGTACATATAAAACACACCCTTTTACACTTATATTACTCAGCTGCAGGCCATTTATACTATTTTATGTACATGAGATGTAACTATTGAAAAACATCCTTTCTGCTGTATTGTCCAGGATTACAAAACCATGGATGCTTTCTTTCAAAAATTGCACCACACCTGTCCACAGGTTGTGTGTGGTATTGCAGCTTAGCCCTATTCACTTCAAAGGAGATAAGCTGCAATATCAGACACAACCCGTGGACAGATGTGGAGCTATTTCTGGTAGAAAGCAGCCATGGTTTTCTCATCCGGTGCAACCCCTTTAACCACCTAACAGTTTATCCCAAACTGTGCTTAGGCTGCAGGAAAAGGATGTTACAGTTTAGCCCGTGCACAGCTCGGGGCAGAGTGAGCTGTTACTCGAAGGGCTCTAGCTCGGCTTGAATGGGGATAGATTCGCTATTTTAATTTTGTTTTTAAGCCAAGAATCTAATTGCAATCAAGCCTGAGCTAGAGCAATTTGTAGTGGACGCTGCATATATTTTACTTGCAGCTCTTACTTCTGCCTGTGTGAAGAGCAGGGGAAGGCAGGGGGGAAGTGCTGACATTGTTCAGGGATGGTAGAGGGATCTATATTCCTTCTCCTGTCCCTGTATTACTTAAGATGATCCCAGGGGGAGGTGTAACATAGACTTTTATTCATGATATTACCCCCCCCCCCCATATCAATCAGAAAGCATATTTGCTCTTTGATTGTATATATATGGTGTCTTTTTATTTTATTTTTTTTACTCCATGACACGGCTGTTTAATTCCTTAGATGCCACAGTCAATGCTGACAGTGTCACCTAAAACCTTTTTTTTTTCCTTACACATTTTTTTAGTATGGAAAAAATTAAATAATAATAAAGAAACTTCACATAATTTGTATCGCCGCATTCGTACCGACCCGTACTATAAAATGAATACGTTATTTATCTATGGGACAACCCTTTTATTAAGTAAATGAGGCAATCAGACCCACATCACTACATTATGTACTGAAAGTACTTAATAGAGGCTCATAATAAGAATAATGGATCCATCAACAACAGCTTGTTGATGGTTTCCATGGTGCAAGTTCAGATCACGGTATTATGAATCATCAAAACAGTTACAGCCATAAATGTCAAACTTAACCAAGTGGACTCAGGACATTTATCTTCTGCTATGTCAACATTGAAATTCTTATTTTTGCCCCTTTTACGAACCAAAGCCAGTCTTTCCCTACCATGGCTACCTGGTAACCTGGGCTTCCTTAAAACCTGGTTAAGGTCTCCCCAGAAGACCACAACAACAAATGCTGTTTTCGCAGTTGGTTTTGGAAAGTTGTAGGGGTTCAACAAGGGGAGAATTTTTTTTCAGAGGTTCCCCCCTCCCCCCCCCGTGGGTTAATAGGTTGGGAATCACTAACCCATGCTAACCCCGTGATATTCTCTTTTGAAGATGGCGTTAATAGGTAGCATCATTCACATTTCCCACTATTATCATTTGCAGTGGAAATAGTCTGTCATCCTGCTGTGCACCCCCCATGAGAACTAACATTATATCACTCAACAGTATACATGTATTTGTTCCAATACTATTGTCAGCCAATATGTGGTATGTAAGGTCATTCGTTTTATGAATGGAAAGTGTAAAAAGTTACACATGCGGAAATTGCTCTTTCTTGTGTTGCTCTTCCCTGTGCTGCTAACACATTTCATGATTTATCTATTTTTTATCTTGTGTTGAGTAACTAAACTGTATAGTTAGTAATCATAAACTATTTTCTGTTAGGCTCTGTTCACAAGGCGCACTTGCCTTCCATCAGAGGAATATGTTGGGAAGATTTCCCAACATATACCTGTAATAAAAGGCTGCAACATATTCCACTATATAGGGATACAGTGGAAGACCTCGCCCATACTCTCCTCTATTAAAAAAAATTGTATACTATGCAGTGTACTTTTTTCTTTTTACTGTATAGAATAGCATAGTTTACTGTGCTAATCAGCAAAAAAAAGGTATAATGATGTATAATGGCCCTGCGTATGCCAAAAGGAAATTCGATCAGTGAATGGGATACATTCGGTATAAGAGCCGGGAGCTTTCCCAGCGCATACACCTAAATTAGGACTCCAACACGATGTGAACAGAGCCTTACAATGTTAAAGAGAAAGGAAACAAGGAAAAGAAGATAGGATCCAGCGCTGTGATGCGTTTAAAATGGAAATCGATGTTTCCAAGTTTAATGTCCTGAGTTAAAAGGAAGTCCAGTGGTATAGGTCCAGGGTGTGCATGAAGTGGAGAGAGGGTATCCTCTGTGGCCTACGCGTTTCGGACGACGCTGCGTCCTTAGACTTGGCTGTGGTGTACCACAGCCAAGTCAGGACATTAAACTTGGAAACATCGATTTCCATTTTAAACGCATCACAGCGCTGGATCCTATCTTCTTTTCCTTGTTTCCTTCTTGTAACCCGTGTGCCGACACGAGGAACCGGGCGCTATCAACGACACACAGGTGTGTGTCAGATGAGCTGGAGGATTTCTCCACAAGTTTTCTTTGAATGTTAAAGAGACTTAAGGTGCACATACATTCAAGGTTGGCTTGGCCCACTAGAGGATCCTTTGGTGGACCCAAGTTCTGACACAAAAAATTGGCACCAAAGGAGCAGCAGAAGACAACCCCCATCTTTACCTGATTTTGGAGCCAATCATTTGTCACTAGGGTCTCATTCTTATGGGTTCATGCACAAATAACCTTTTAGATCTTATGAACTCACAGGGTTTCCTGCAACTTTTTTCTTCATGGTAAAACATTGAAGTTATGGCACGGTCAAAGCTGTCTGGGCTAAATAATGAACAGAAACCATGACGCTAGTTTGGCCAGAGACTTACAAAATGTTTTATTTTTTGTATTATTATGGTCTTTAGTTATATTTTTTTTTGTTTGAGAACAGTATAGACACATGTACACTCAAGAATAGCAACAAGTGCCATAATCAAAGTAATAACAAGAAAATCTGTTGAGCTTTCCATAGGCAGAACTACAGAAGAAAGCAAATGCTAAATAATGAAAAAGAGGGGAAAAGGAAAATTATTTCCAAATGTCGAAGCAGCTTAGAATAAAGTGGAATCCTAAAAAAGTGCTTAAATGGCTTTCTGTACTGTATCTTGACCTTTGTGAAGTGCTGTATTATTTAGTGTTTTCCTTTCTTCCTTCGCTCATATGTTATAATATGTTACGATGCGTAGTAATAATATCGCCACGTTGCAGAGTGGTCTGTTTTATGTTAGGACAGGGAGGTTTTTCTCGACTAGAGATGAATTCTCCAGCAATATACATAGATAATTGGTGCCCAACTAGTCCGGGTTTTGTAAAAGGTCCTCCTATTCACATCATAGCATGGTCGCTGCTTGATTGGGCCACAGAAGGACCTCTTTGGTCAAATTTCCAGGCCCAAGAACAGAGACCACCAGTAGTTTCAAGAGCAATTCCACCCTATGAAGAAAAATGATACTTCATGATTACTACCATGACAACGGGACAGTCATTTGGGGTAGTATTTTGTAGTACTAAAAAGAGTTTTCCCTTATCCTACATGGAATCGAAGGGGGAAAAGGCTTTCCTACACTATCGGCAAATGTGGCTCTTATATGGAAAAACTGGAGCACTTCAGAAGATAATACCAACTAGTAAAAACCATCATTAACCAAACATACCCTAAATCAGTGGTTTATAACCTTTGGCTTTCCATCTGTTATGTCACTACAACTGTCAGGGAGAGCCGCTGGTTGGACCTGGAAAGTCGCCGGTTGGAGGCCATTGACCTTAAATGGTTATTACAAGACTTTTATCGCAGTTAAACAAATTTAAGCCTGGACCAACCTGGACACTAATTTTCATTATTCACTTTAGATCTCTTTTATACACAGCAATTCTTATGACTATAGTAAAAATAACATCATGGTACCCCAATCTAAAAATCATCCAGGGGCTACTTTGTGTCTTGACCAAATATAAACCCCTTTAAGGGAACCTGTCAAGTGGATGCAGTCTGTACGGCAGGCAGCATGTTATAGAGCAGTTGATCAGATTGATATAAAGTTTTGCGACAAAAGATTTAGGAAATCCTGTAATTTTTTCATTTAAATCCCTGTACACTGGGGAATAAAGAGTCTAATGGATGGGGTCAACCATTGATTGACCGCCTTCCCTGTATGATTTTGCATAGAGAATCAGCTGCCAATCACTGAGTAGGACCGCCCACTGGACTCTTAAGCACAGAGTTAACAAGGAATTAAATCCATAAATTACAGGATATCCTAAATCTATTCCCACAAAGTTATATATCATTCTGCTCAGCTCTTTCTGCTCTATAACATGCTACCTGCCATACAGATTGCATATATAACATGACAGGTTCCCTTTAATGCATTGGGCACCAGACCAGGGCTACAAAACCCTAATGTCCCTCAAACTACAAAAACAATTTCTCAAAGTATCTTCTCATTCATCAAGTTTCCAAATTTCTAGATCATTACAGTACATCTTCAGTTGCCATAGTCTTTAGAGAACTATGAGTCAAATAGGTTTTTGGGAAACAACTATTTTTCCAGACTCACGCATAAACATGCACCTTCATTTCAGCCGAGTATTCATGTTAAGGTGTCCATACACATAAGACAAAACTCGCCCAAACTCGCCAATTTCGTCAGGATTGGTTGATGATCTAAAGTGTATGGGCGCCACGCGACTTTTGCCTGATAGCAGAGACATTTCAATATACCTGATCATCTGCCACGGGAGATAAGTCGATGTAAAAGGTGACTGGTAGCGACTCATTCCCTTCTCTCCATTGACATAAACTTGCTTGTTTGGAGGGGATTAGATACATAAAAGATACTAAAGAAAGCTAAATCTGCTGGTAATTGTACGCGGAATATCTTGCAGAAAATAAATTACATCATCAATAGCCAGTTTCACCCTTTTAGCACGGTTGGAGGAAAATGGTGCACCCTTTCAACATTCACAAATATACCGTCACAACAGACTCTTTCATCTTCTTAGTTGAATAAACTTCCAGTATTCCTTAGTGTACAGAGAAAGAACGAACCAAAAACATTTGTTGAAAGACCAGAATAATAGCTATATTTTTGTTTCTTTGTCACCATGGCAAACAAAGCTCGAATGTCAATCTGTGTCATGGGGGCCAGACAAATCTTTCAGTTCTTCACATGCCGGGTGCAACGCAAACAGAGAACTGTCAGGATAGGTATGTAAGCTCGGATAAAGAAACAGTGTTTGTCTTGGCCTGTGCTGACAAGGAAGGTGAAAAGCTAAAATGTGTTCAGCAACTGTATGTCTCCCGTCACTTATAAACTTTAAAAAAAACGTACAAATAAATATATATATATATATATATATATATATATATATATATATATATATACTGTATATATATCGTCTGTGCCGCTAAGCTCATGTTTTTTTTACTGGGTTTACATTGTTAAATATTTGAGACTCAGCAAAAATGATTTTCAAAAATATTTTGCCATACCCATTACCTTTGATGTAGTATCCGGCCAAGCACTATAGGAGTCCCATTCTGTTGTCTTAGATTATAAAAGACAACACGTCTCGTAATGAGGGATGGGCCCATCAAATAAGGTCACTCTTGTAGAGCAGCAAAATGTTTTAGGAACCAATAAAAATAATAAAAATGTTCTTACGTAGTGCTTTTAATCTTTTGACCCGGGCAGAATTTGGGCCCTTTTGTAAATCACATATCCCCTTTTGAACAAAAATTTGTGCACATAGAAAGTGCCCGTCAATCCAAGTCATAACTTTTTTTGTTTTTTAACCAGAAATTCCAGCTCAAATTAGATTGGTTCCCTTTATCAGAACCTCCACTTTTTGTCCACACTAATTTTTATACACATAAGACACTTGTCTAGGAGCTTATACATTTGTTGGAATAACCTGCAAAGCACAAATGTGCAGCAAATATTTGGTGGACGATAACGTTAGGGTGAGGCCACACGGAGCGGCCCTGACTAGGTCGCAACGCGGCCAAAAACCGCGCCGGCACCATGTTCGGTGCAGCTGTCAAATAGCCTGTTAGTGGCACGTGAATGCGGGTGACCGTGCCTTTATCTGCAAAATCGTGCCGCCATGAATTAATACATGCTTTATGGGCGCACGATTTTGCAGGTTACAAGTTACCCCCCTATCCGTAGGGTAAGGGGTAACTTGCTGATCGGTGGGTGTCCAACAGCTCGGACCCCCACCGTCTACGAGAACGGGGAACCCCAAGTTTGAACTGAGCGGCAGGTCGCTCATGCGCACTATCTCTTCATTCTTTCTCTATAGCAGCACCGGAAAAAGTCGAACACTGCACTCGGCTATCACCAGCGTTCCCATAGAGAATGAATGAAGCGGCAGTGCGCATGAGCGACCTGCCGCTCGGTTCAAACTTGGGGTTCGGACAACTTCGGGCTCCATATTCCCGCTGTCGGACACCCGCCTATCAGCAACTTACCCCTTTACCCTACGGATAGGGGGTAACTTGTTGTAGCCGGAATACCCGTTAACAAGGTATTTGACTACCGCGCCTAACATAGTGCCAGCGCAGTTGTTGGCCGCGTCGCGACTGTGTCGGGGTCGCACCGTGTGACCTCACCCTAAGTGCAAAATACATATCATATTATTACATAACTCTTGTTCTTTTGTTTCAGGTTTTCAAATGTTTCGTTTAGGGAGCATTCCCTCTAAGCAACTCAAATTCAGTGATGCAGTTTCACATTTGCCATTGTCCCATTGTCCCAGGAAAGTATTCTATTGTTTAAAGAGAACCTTTCACCTCCCCATACGTGTGCAGCGTGTAATAGGTAGGGCTGCACAAACACTGTCTCACTTGAAACAATTTTTCTAACTTCCTCTATTATTTACATATAGCTGCCGTTATATTTGGCACCCGATATGTAAGTAAGCCCCTGAACTGTCAATGGGGTGTTTCTATTTAACAAAATGGTAAGGGGGCGTGATGTCTTCACTTTGACACTGTCCAATCCGCTACGGACAGTTGGCCGCGTCGCGACTGTTTAAATAACCCCCTGAACAGTCAAGGGGGCGTGTTACTATAGCTGTGACACTGTCCAGTCAGATATGGACAGTGCCACAGCAAGAGCGAGAAGAGAGAGTGTGTGCACGCATGCTCTCTCACTCTTCAGCTTTGAAGATCAGTCTTTTCACCCGAACTGGCAAGGGGGCGTGTCACTGCTCTCCTCGCTCTTGCTGTGGCACTGTCCATATCTGATTGGACAGTGTCACAGTCATTGTAACACGCCCCCTTGCAAGTACTCGCCCTGTTGACTGTTCAGGGGGTTATTTAAATATCAGGCGCCAAATATAACGGCACCGATATCTAAATAACGGAGGGAGGTAGAAAAAAAATGTAAAGTTCCCTTGGGTTTGTTCACCCCTTCCCATTACATGCTGTACTCAGCTGCACATGTATGGGGAGGTGAAAGGTTCTCTTCAAGAAGAAGTGATCAGTGGTTGCCACTGTTTTGAGTCTACTATGGTTGGCTCTATCATGTGGGCACTTGCTGGCTCTATTATAGAGGTACTGTGGTTGTATCTATCATGAAGGCACTAGTTGGCTCTACTATAGAGGCACTGTGGTTGGCTCTAACATTAAAGCACCAGCTGACTATTATAGAGGCACTGTGGTTGGCTTTATTATTAAGGCATTAGTTGACTTTTATAGAGGCACTGTTGTTGTCTCTATCGTGAAGGCACTACCTAACTATTATAGATTGGCCTGATGAAGACGCCGGTCCGGCATTGAAACGCGTAACCTCTTCTGTCTATAATAAATACTTTTACCTCATGCTTGCCTAAGCCTTGTGACACTAAATACTACAGCAGCGCCTTTGGTCCTTTTTTTACTCCGCTTCTAAGTTATCCTCTTGACAACAAACTCCGATTTGTTTGTGTACGGACCCGGCAGCAGCTTTCTTACCCTTGTGACACTTGCCAGTGTCTACAATCTAAGGTGAGCACTTTTTGATTATTAGGTGCTCCCTTGTTACCTCGCTTTTATTTGCACCATGTGGCGCCGTGTCTTTTTTACTCTCTTTTAGCTTAACTATTATAGAGACATTGCATTTGGCTCTATTATGCGGGCACTTGCTGGCTCTATTAAAGAGGCACTGTGGTTTTATCTGTCATAAAGGCACCAGCTGACTATTATAGAGGCACTGTGTTTGGCTCTATCATGATGGTACAAGCTCTCTATTATAGAGGCACTGTGTGGGGCTCTTTCATGCCGGTACTAGCTCTCTATTGTAGAGGCACTGTGTTTGGCTTTTTCATGCCGGCACGCTCTCTACTGTAGAGGCACTGTGTTTGGCTCTATAATGATGGTACTAGCGCTCTATTATAGAGGTACTGTGTTTGGCTCTATCATGATGGTACTAGCTCTCTATTATAGAGGCACTGTGTTTGGCTTTATCATGACAGTACTAGCTCTCTATTATAGAGGCACTGTGTTTGGCTCTATTGTGACGGTACTAGCTCTCTATTATAGAGGCACTGTGTTTGGCTCTATCATGATGGTACTAGCGCTCTATTATAGAGGCACAGTATTTGGCTCTATCATGATGGTACTAGCGCTCTATTATAGAGACACTGTGTTTGGCTCTATCATGCCGGTACTAGCTCTCTTTTATAGAGGCACTGTGTTTGACTCTATTGTGACGGTACTAGCTCTCTATTATAGAGGCTCTGTGTTTGGCTCTATCATGACGGTACTAGCTCTCTATTTTAGAGGCACAGTGTTTGGCTCTATCATGATGGTACTAGCGCTCTATTATAGAGGCACTGTGTTTGGCTCTTTCATGATGGTACTAGCCCTCTATTATAGAGGCGCAGTGTTTGGCTCTCTTATGATGGTACTAGTGCTCTATTATAGAGGCACTGTGTTTGGCTGTATAATGAAGGTACTAGCCCTCTATTATAGAGTCACTGTGTTTGGCTCTATCATGCCGGTACTAGCACTCTATTATAGAGGCACTGTGTTTGGCTCTATTGTGTTGGTACTAGCTCTCTATTATAGAGGCACTGTGTTTGGCTCTATAATGACAGTACTAGCTCCCTATTATAGAGGCACTGTGTTTGGATCTATCATGTCAGTACTAGCTCTCTATTATAGAGGCACTGTGTTTGGCTCAATTGTGACGGTACTAGCTCTCTATTATAGATACACTGTGTTTGGCTCAATCATGACGGTACTAGCTCCCTATTATAGAGGCACTGTGTTTGACTCTATCATGATTGTACTAGCTCTCTATTATAGAGGCACTGTGTTTGGCTCTATCGTGACGGTACTAGCTCTCTATTACAGAGGCACTGTGTTTGGCTCTATCATGATGGTACTAGCTCTCTATTATAGAGGCACTGTGTTTGGCTCTATTTTGACGGTACTAGCTCTCTATTATAGAGGCACTGTGTTTGGCTCTATCATGATGGTACTAGCTCTCTATTATACATGCACTGTGTTTGGCTCTAGCATGCCAGTACTAGCACTTTAATATAGAGGCACTGTGTTTGGCTCTATTGTGACGGTACTAGCTCTCTATTATAGAGGCTCTGTGTTTGGCTCTATCATGATGGTACTAGCCCTCTATTATAGAGGCACAGTGTTTGGCTCCCTTATGATGGTACTAGCGCTCTATTATAGAGGCACTGTGTTTGGCTCTATCATGATGGTACTAGCGCTCTATTATAGATGCACTGTGTTTGGCTCTATCATGCCGGTATTAGCACTCTATTATAGAGGCACTGTGTTTGGCTCTATCATGACGGTACTAGCTCTCTATTATAGAGGCACTGTGTTTGGCTCTATCATGACGGTACTAGCCCTCTATTTTAGAGGCACAGTGTTTGGCTCTATCATGATGGTACTAGCGCTCTATTATAGCGGCAATGTGTTTGCCTCTATAATGCCGGTACTAGCTCTCTATTATAGAGGCACTGTGTTTGGCTCTATTGTGACGGTACTAGCTCTCTATTATAGAGACACTGTGTTTGGCTCTATCATGACGATACTAGCTCTTTATTATAGAGGCACTGTGTATGGCTCTATCATGATGGTACTAGCTCTCTATAATAGAGGCACTGTGTTTGGCTCTATCATGATGGTACTAGCCCCTATTATAGAGGCACTGTGTTTGGCTGTATCATGATGGTACTAGCTCTCTATTATAGAGGCACTGTGTTTGGCTCTTTTAACACTAGCATTGTTGGGCAGCTGAAAAATGTTCTGCACTGTGCACATTGCACCACATGTCCTATCCCACCTTCCATTCTCCACAAGTATGGTGGGAGGAGTTTTTCCTCTTGCCCCTTACAGTATTATTAGTGCTGTGTCCCCCCTGCGGGAGGTAAAGGAGCTAATGTTGGAGTATTCAGTAGATCCTGTCCATGCATCCAGATGAGTTGTAGATGTACTGTCAAGACGATCTAGGATATTCAGGAGTGAAAGGTGGTGGTTTGGATGATTAGTCGTTAGATGGGGAAAGAGGGCCTTTTTGAACCCCTTAAGCAATATTCCCTCTAAGTCTTGGCAGCTTTTGAGCAGGGTAGCTAGGGAGCAGGGTAAGTCTCCATCAATGGTGGGAGATTTGATGACCAAAAGTAATACCCCAGTAAACGCTAATATAGCGACTAAATAAGAGAATAAGAAAACTTATTTTAAATTAATTTTAATTACTTTTTTAAATACTATAATATTATAAGTCCACCAGTAAAATAGACAATTATAAACACCAATTATAGGCATCAATGAAAGAATCCCTCATTACACCACTGTCCCTATAGATAGCGCCACACGGACCCCCTGTAGATAGCACTACACAGACCCCCTGTAGATAGCGCCACACAGACCCCCTGTAGATAGCACTACACAGACCCCCTGTAGATAGCGCCCCACAGACCCCCTGTAGATAGCGCCACACAGACCCCCTGTAGATGCGTTACACAGACACCCTGTAGATAGCGCCCCTGTAGATAGCGCCACAACCCCATTCTGTAGATAGCGTCACACAGACCCCCTCTAGATAGTGCCACGCAGCCCCCTTGTATATACTGCCACACAGTAATCCCCCCCTTGTATTTACTGCCACACAGCAATCCCCCTCCCCTTGTATATACTGCCACACATCAATCCCCCCTCCCCTTGTATAGACTGCCACACAGCAATCCCCCGTCCCCTTGTATATACTGCCACACAGCAATCCCCCCTCCCCTTGAATATACTGTCACATAGCAATCCCCCCTCCCCTTGTATATACTGCTAAACAGCAATCCCCCTCCTCTTGTATATACTGTCACCAGAGGCGTAGCTAGGTTCTCCAGCACCTGGGGCAAAGATTCAGTTTGGCGCCCCCCCCAACCTCTTTCCCGACATCTCCTTCCCCCTCGCCGTGTTTGTTTTCTCTACCAATCGACGTGTCATTTATTTTTATGTAATGCGAGCATAAAAACATTTGTACATTTTACAAGCAATATGGTTCTATACACAACACCAGAACCAAGCTCAGTACATATATACAGCCCCAGAAGCAAGCTCGCTACATATATACAACACCAGCACAAATACAGCTCAATTTAGTGCAACCCCTGCCGTATAGGTGTGTACGGCGTAAAACTACAGCTCCCAGCATGGCCCAAACAATGTTAAGGATATGCTGGGAGATGAAGTTTCACAAAAAATAAATCCTATCATAATCACACCACCCATCATCTCGCTGCAGATCATACAGTGACTACAGTGCTGATTAGAGGCAGAATAAACATTTACATTAAGTGACTCACCGGTGACGTCTCAGATTCTAGTTCTTTTTCTCCATCCGGTCCAGACCTCTATGGTGGCTTCTCCCAGTCACAGACCATTTCTGCAGTTTGCCGCTCAGATGTCTTCAGCTTCTCACTTTTCCAACATTTCTGCACCTATAAATAAAGATAAAGTTATCATTATACCACACACTACGGCCCTAAATATAATAGCGCTATACACTGCACCTCTAATTATAATAGCACCATACACCGTGTCCCACACACACACTGTGCCCCCTGTAGATAGTGCCTGCCATAGAGCCCCTGTAGATAGTGCCTGCCATAGAGCCCCCTGTAGATAGTGCCCCCATACAGACCACCCCTGTATATAGTGTCCCACAAATAACTCCCCCCTATAGTGCTCTACAGATAGCCCACCCCTGTATATATTCCACTGTAGATGGAGCCCACCCCTGTATATAGTACTCTACAGATAGCCCAACCATGTATGTAGCCCCCTGTAGATATAGCCCACCCCTGTATATAGTGCTCCACATATAGTCCACCCCTGTATATAGTGTTTCACAGATAGCCCACCCCTGTATATAGCCCCCCTTGTACATATAGTCCACACCTGTATATAGTACTCCACTAGATAGTCCACCCCTGTATATAGTGCTCCACAGATAGCCCACCCCTGTATATACTATATACAAGGGTGGGCTATCTGTGGAGCACTATATACAGGGGTGGACTATATGTACAAGGGGGCTATATACAGGGGTGGGCTTTCTGTGGAGCACTATAGGGGGAGCTATTTGTGGGATACTATGTACAGGGGTGGGCTATATCTACAGGGGGACTATATACAGGGGTGGGCTATATCTACAGGGGGACTATATCTACAGGGGGACTATATACAGGGTTGGGCTATCTACAGGGGGACCATATCTACAGGGGGACCATATCTACAGGTGGACCATATCTACAGGGGTGGGCTATATCTACAGGGGGACCATATCTACAGGGGGACCATATCTACAGGGGTGGGCTATATCTACAGGGGTGGGCTATATCTACAGGGGTGGGCTATATCTACAGGGGGCTATATACTATATAGCCCCCCCTGTAGCTATAGCCCACCCCTGTATATGGTGCTCCATAGATAGCCCACCCCAGTATATAGCCCCCCTGTAGATATAGTCCCCCTGGATATAGTCCACCTGTATATAGCCCACCCCCTGTAGATATGGTCCCCCTGTAGATAGCCCACCCCAGTATATAGCCCCCTGTAGATATAGTCCCCCTGTATATAGCCCACCCCCTGTAGATATAGTCCACCTGTATATAGCCCACCCCCTGTAGATATAGTCCACCTGTATATAGCCCACCCCCTGTAGATATAGTCCACCTGTATACAGCCCACCCTCTGTAGATATAGTCCCCCTGTATATAGCCCACCCCTGTAGATATAGCCCCCCTGTAGATATAGTCCACCTGTATATAGCCCACCCCCTGTAGATATAGCCCCCCACGTAGATAAAGTCCCCCTCCCCCGCAGATACAGCCACACTTCTATTACAATTAAAAAAAAATATTCAAACTCACCTTAATCCCGCTCCCACGCCGTCCGGCAGCCATGGAGACCTGCTCTCTTCTGCGTAAGTCTCCAGGGGGTTGAACGCAGCGTCTATGAAAGGCGCTGATTGGCTGGGCAGGATGACTTTCCCTGCCAGTCAGTCAGCGGCTTTCATCGACGGAAGCGTCACTGGTACAAAAGGTACCAGTCGCTTCATTCGTAGAGAGGCGCTGAATGGCCGGGCACGGAACGTGCCCGGTCATTCATTGCTTCTAATTGTATCTGTGTCCTTGCGACACAGGTACAATTATAGTGAAGGAGGTGGCGCTGGCGCACCCCTCTGAGCTGCGCCCGGGGCACGTGCCCCGCCTGCCCCCCCTAGCTACGCCCCTGCTGTCACACAGCAATCCCTCCTCCCCTTATATATTCTGCCATACAGCAATCCCCCCTCCCCTTGTATATTCTGCCATACAGCAATCCCCCCTACCCTTGTATATACTGTCACACAGCAATCCCCTCCCCTTGTATATCCTGTTTAACAGCAATCCCTCCTCCCCTTGTATATACTGCCACACAGCAATCCCTCCTCCCCTTGTATATACTGCCACACAGCAATCCCCCTCCCCTTGTATATTCTGCCACACAGCAATCCCCCCCTCCCCTTGTATATACTGTCACATAGCAATCGCCCCTCCCCTTGTATATACTGTCACACAGCAATCCCCTCCCGTTGTATTTACTGTCGTGGAAATCCATTGCTCAAAATATATTAGACTGAAATTTATACGAGTCCAAACAGACTCTCAAGGCCAGACCCCATTAGTCAGTATCCTAATTAGGATATTTCACCGATATATATCGAGAGAGGAGAAGATAACACACAGACTCTGCTGATATGCTCAAAATGCTCCTCTGAAGGATTTATTACCAAACTCAAACTGTTAAACTGAAATTCAGAAGGGGTGTAGGCTTGAGGTTAACCAATCCGAGACAATGTGACAATATTTGTTATTCAGTAAAAAGCATAAAATAAAATACATCCCAGATACATCATTATAATTCTTCACACATTAGGTTTTGCAGGTGTCTTATCTCTTTTGGACAGAATGTTCCCGTGGAGATGGGGGAGACCTTCCTTCACGCATACTTGCCACCCTCCCATCTCCCTCCCTGTCCATTCTCTATCAACTTCGCATGGGAACTAAGGTCAAAGATAAAACATACGAAATCAACATTACTTGTATTAAAGGAACAATGACTTTTCTATTCACTACAAAAGAACCAAGATGGGAACTCCAGACAAGATGGCTGCTGCACGAAACAAAATCATTTAAACATTATCATCACTTTCACATAATACATATCTTAGTAATTCGGCATCCTGCTTGATAATTCACAATGTAATTTCATACAGAGAATATAAGCAAATAAATCATCCTTCACAAACCCCCCTTTTTATCATATTAAATTACAGAAATTATATATTATGATTATGAAACTCAAGCAATATATCAATAGGGCCACAACTAATATGATGCCATCACCAATGTCCGGTTTGGGTATGGGGTCCCACCAGTGTATTGACAAGTGCTTTACATCATCGTCCTCTTCTTCTCCTGTCTTCTGATTAAAACACTTGATACTGCTGATGGATTCACTCAAGTCTTTGGTCCTTACTTTGAACTTTGCTGATGTCATCAGGACTTGGTTTGGTCCTTCTCATCTGTCAGACCCCGTCTCTTTTAGTTTACGTCACCAGGCTGTACACAGCACCTCATGCTGTGAGCCTGGTGTGAGATCCCACGTAGGCGGATTAGTGGAGTGTTATTGTGACTACCACAAACCCTCCGCTCATCTGTCTTCTTCCTCCGGTAAGTTACTTGTCTGGGCGGCTGCTTGGAATTGAGACACTGCCGTCAGTTCATGACAAACGCGTTGTACTGGCTCCGGCTGCGCCTGCTGCACCTCAGTGATGGAGTTTATCGTATTAAAAGTCTTTTAGATCATGTTTACTGCCACTTGCTGGGGACCCCCAACCCTTGTCAATTGTTAAAATAAATACTAATCTGGTGATAACATCTACGTACTATAAAAGTTGTTCTAAGTACATACAATAACAATGTCAGGCCCTTAAACTAAATCAAACAAACACCTTTATATAAGAAAAACGTCTCTGTTCCAATGGACATGGCACCTAGAAGATGTGTAATTATTGGGCACATTTCATTTGCACTTGGTGTCACACTTTCCAGCAGGATTTGTACCTTGATCTGAGCTGATTGCCTGGAACATCTCCAGCTCACCAAAATATACACAGATTCCACATGTTTATCTGACAAATGTCGCAAACCAATTTGCCTTACTCTTATTTGTATTGCATGGGAAGGCCTCTCATGGTCTGTTCTCTTTGTGGGAGGCGGGTATGATAAGGTTGGCACCGGTCTGCCAGGACTGTTCTGTAGGCAAATCAAACAGCTCTAACAGAATTTAGCAGCAACAGCTGTAAAGCCTGGGACATACCAATTAGATATTACCAAATCGATCCTTCCAGTCTTGGGGCATATGTGAGGTCATACACCATCAATGCAAGGGCCATCAAGAGTGCCTTGGGTGTTACCGGTTCACCTTCCCTTATCCGTCCACATTCTGTTAGAATCTGGTTCTCACGCCTTCCGCTCCCAGTTGGACTCTTCCTGTGGAGAACAAGCTTTTTCATTGTATAAACATTAATTGATCTTAATCAAATAATTAATTTGAAGAAAAACATTAACAAATAACATCTTTACATCAAACGTTTACATTGAGCAATAACTAGAAGTGATACATGTAAACTCATTTTTCTTCTTTATATATATATATATATATATATATATATATATATACACACACACACACACACACAAACACTGCACAGAATTTTCCTTTCACAATAACAACGACAAAAAACAAATAACTAAAAATGTTTTCAAATGGGAATATTCCACTTCTGTACCTTTTATCTGACGCATGACTCTAATAGTCCAATGCTAAGGCTGGTCCAGAACTTTACATAAAACTTAACTTCAGTATTTAATATTCCCACAACACTTCTTAAATACAATTATTAAACAAACTAACTTTGGAATAACATCTGGAGAACTGCTGATATCTTATTGTACAAACATCAGGTCAATACTTGGGATAACACTGTTCCCCTGTCACTACACAAGTTCTGCAGTGGGGAAGATACCGGCCGGGCTTCAGACCCCCCCTGAGAACGAGCACATTGTCATACACTTCTACCTTGGGTAGTTGTATGTTCTGCAGTCGCTGGGACGGGCAATCTGGCCGGGCCGCACTTTTCACAGGTACCTTTGCTGTTTTACCTATGTCATGCCGTGCGCACATCATGCCGGCTGCTACAAACCTAGTGGTGGCATTATTGTATCCAGGGACAAGCCAATTTACTGATACCTGGCTGCACATACCCTTGTTGTCAGGTCTGTTTTCTCTTGCTCTCTCAATTGGCTTACCCGATGATCCAATAAAGTTCCTACTACCAATGGGCCCATAATTGTGAGCGATGCCAAAAGCGTACCTAGAGTCAGTGTAAATGTCGGCTGTCTTACCTTCTGCCGGGTTACAGCCTCAGCGAGCACCTCCAGCTCCGCTCCTTGAGATGAACAAGAAGGTGAGAGTGGTTTCTGGGTAATTTACCTTTACACGTGTAAATCCCACCCGCCAGGTCCTGTAAATACCTGATTAATACAAAAACAAACAAAATATGTTACTGAAATCTGGCATAAAATAAACAATATTCAAACAATTTTTTTGTTTTGCCTTCTCCCCATCTAAATCTGTAAAGACTCATCTGTGAGTGACGTCACCTCTGCCTCCTGTGTAAATTTGCTGGAGGGGGATGGTCTTTTACACAATACCTCATATTGGGTGGAGACTACAGCACAGCTTACCCAGTGCCATATTCACCGTTCTGAAAGGATCTGGAACCATCTACACAGAAAAACCTCAAAATGTAGGTTACTGTCATACACATTTAATCTGGGTTACTCCTTGAAGCTCATACACATTTTGTAGATCTCCTAGAACCAAATTCATTAATTCAAAACAAAATAAAACACAAAACAAAACTACCTGATCAGTCCCTTCACCATTCCCTCCTATTTGGACTCTGCGAAAGCAATGTAGCAGGGTTCAAAACTACATATCAACACAATAAAATTAGGCACTCTATCGGGGTGGCACTAATTTTACCCCCTGTAATACACAACAGCCTGGAACAAAAAAGATTACTTTCTCCTGACAAAAATACATTTTATCTTTAAAATGACCTGCAACCATTTACTTGTAAAACATCTCACATTTTCAAAAATAACATTTAGGCAGCACCATAGCACGTGCCTCATGTGTGAAAACAAAAACAAGACAAATGTAATTAGTTATTCAATAACACAGAAAATAATATATCTGGTAATATTAATTACTGCAAACCAATAAGCTGTACATAAAAATAGGGAACAGAGGGGGCACATACATTTTCAAGACCCCGTGTCTCACAATATCTGTATTTTAATTCATTTGAATCAACATCAAAACATTCCAACATTAAATCTTATCACATTATAACAAATTAATCTGCAGTATAGCTTTTATCTTTTTACAAACAGATCCAGCCGGCTGTAATATTTTTCTCGCTTGGTGTAGCTACAGACGACTGCGCGTGCGCGAAGATAAGACACGTTCCATAAAAAAAATGAAAAAAAGTGGAACTGATTTTAACCCCATACACAAAACACTAACATTTTTACACATTACTGCTGTTAAAAATAGGAAACATACAATATAGTTCTGCTTTTAATGTGGCCATTAGTTTCAAACTTCAGACATGTTACATTACACACATCACACATCACACATTACACAGATGTCACATCACACCTGTTCACATTAGTCACTGCAATGTACCCGGCTGCTCCGTTTTCTTCACTCTTCCAATGAAAATTTACACCTGTATTTAAATTGTTCTTTCTCACATCATCTTACTTGTAACCACCTGTAATCACCTGCTTTGTCCTTTTAACTTATGCCTTGTCCTGGCCACTCCACTCCCTTTCTCAACTTTCCACAAACCATTGTCTTTATCACATGCAGACATCCTTCTTACGGCTGCCAGCCTCTTCAACAATTTTTTTCACAGTGTGTTATTTTGCCTTCACATACTTTACAATTAAAGCCCCAGCTCCTTTTGCTCATTCTAATGTTGGCCGGGACCAGTGCCCCAAAGCATCTTTGTCCAACTTCCTCCTGACCCCATGGTCGGAGAGCAGTAGGGTGATGTCCGGTAAATCCCCCACCTCCAGGCAAACAGGCCACGTTTGCCGACAGATATCTCAGACCAGTCTATCTCCTAGACTATCTTACCAATACGATATCAAAAGTCGTTCCTCCAGACATTCTAGCAGTAGGATCCTCTGATCCCTCACTGGATTGAACATCAAGAACATACAAAATGCTGCCAATCAACAATTACAAGAGCAAATTCTTCAACACAATCGACATTCATGAACCTCCATTGATTCAAGCAGGAGTTGGTAACACTTCACTTATGCGGAACACTTGCTGCCGGGGTGTGTCTTTTGGTTCATACAGCCCGTGATGTAGCATATATCCCAAACTCTTTCCTCTAGCACTTTGCAATGGTTTCACATGCAAATTATATTTGGTAACATATATATATTATCCTCCCCGCTCAGACGTTCACTCTGTGGGTTGTAGTTTAGGGGGCTGTTATGTATGTTGGTGATGATTTCTTTATGGGCTATGGGTCTGAGCCAATACCAATGTCCTTCACTGTAATTACCACTACGACACAGGTGGCACCTGGGGTAAGTGTCAGGGTCATTCATTGAATACAGGATGTTATATTACAACGGTATTCAATCCAGCGGTCTGATGTTATACTACTACAGACTTAATTACTTGGATGTTATTTTACATCAAAGTGTATATGCCGGATTATCACATGTGCTAGAAATCAGTCTGTACTGATTCCCACCTTATTCCAGCCTGGCAATGCATACAACTGGTTTATGGACCCTTACACACAATATCACTGTCTGGCAATGAGTTAGGAAAATATAAATGATTTTCTAATATAGTATTCAAAGTTTTCCCTATTGCACTGGGTAATGGTATTGAGTGCAAATTCTATATAGACACAATTGCTTCTCCTTGCACTGTATTCTACATTATCAGGACTTAACCATTGAAGCCCCTGTGGTACTACAGGATATTACTCACAACTATCCAACTGTCCTCACACCTACAAACAGTCAATACCTCCCACAGAAACGGGTAACAGAACAACTATTAATCCTCAACAATTTTACACAACTAAATAACAAATGACACTACAACAAAGCAGCAAGCAGAAGTTTTGTTTTTTCCTCACAGTCCAGACTACAATCTTTTCATTTCAAATACTTCACATGTGAGTTACGACTTCTCTCCGCCATGCGCTACGTCACTGCATTCCAAAGGCGGAGGTCTTACACTTCTCACAATTTTTCTGGTTAACAATGTAATTGCTGGCAAAAATTCTCTCATGTCTTTCATATCAACAGTTTAAGATCACGTACACACCTGCAATCCTTCATCACACAAAAAGCTTCAACATACCTTTTTGGATCCATCTTTCAACCCACTTCTGACTAAGTAGGCCTCGTCCAAAAGAAGTGACGTCTGACAACTAGATTCCAAGGCTTACGCAATACATGTGTGAATGAAAGAATAAGTTCCTTACCTACCGCGGTTTTTTGTAATTCACAGATGCAAAGCCAGACCTCTCCAGTGACAGCTTATCAGACGTGCAATCTTCCGGGATTTACCTGTCGTGGAAATCCATCGCTCAAAATATAGTAGACTGAAATTTATACGAGTCCAAACAGACTCTCAAGGCCAGACCCCATTAGTCAGTATCCTAATTAGGATATTTCACCGATATATATCGAGAGAGGAGAAGAAAATAAACAGACTCTGCTGATATGCTCAAAATGCTCCTCTGAAGGATTTATTACCAAACTCAAACTGTTAAACTGAAATTCAGAAGGGGTGTAGGCTTGAGGTTAACCAATCAGAGACAATGTGATAATATTTGTTATTCAGTAAAAAGCATAAAATAAAATACATCCCAGATACATCATTATAATTCTTCACACATTAGGTTTTGCAGGTGTCTTATCTCTTTTGGACAGAATGTTCCCGTGGAGATGGGGGAGACCTTCCTTCACGCATACTTGCCACCCTCCCATCTCCCTCCCTGTCCATTCTCTACCAACTTCGCATGGGAACCAAGGTCAAAGATAAAACATACGAAATCAACATTACTTGTATTAAAGGAACAATGACTTTTCTATTCACTACAAAAGAACCAAGGTGGGAACTCCAGACAAGATGGCTGCTGCACGAAACAAAATCATTTAAACGTTATCATCACTTTCACATAATACATATCTTAGTAATTCAGCATCCTGCTTGATAATTCACAATGTAATTTCATACAGAGAATATAAGCAATAAATCATCCTTCACAATACTGTTTAACAGCAATCCCTCCTCCCATTGTATATACTGCCACACAGCAATCCCCCTCCCCTCGTATATGCTGCCACACAGCAATCCCCCCTCCCCTTGTATATACTGTCACATAGCAATCGCCCCTCCCCTTGTATATACTGCTAAACAGCAATCCCCCTCCCTTGTATATACTGCCACACAGCAATACCCCCTCCCCTTGTATATACTGCCACACAGCAATCCCCCCTCCCCTTGTATATTCTGCCATACAGCAATCCCCCCTCCCGTTGTATATACTGCCACACAGCAATCCCTCCTCCCCTTGTATATACTGCCACACAGCAATCCCCCCTCCCCTTGTATATTCTGCCATACAGCAATCCCCCCTCCCCTTGTATATACTGCCACACAGCAATCCCCCCCTCCCCTTGTATATACAGTCACACAGCAATCCCCCCTCCCCTTGTATATACTGTCACACAGCAATCCCCCTCCCCTTGTATATACTGCTACACAGCAATCTCCCCTCCCCTTGTATATACTGTCACACAGCAATCCCCCTCCCCTTGTATATACTGTTCCTGTGCAGGAAGTCTTCCCAGTGCCTTATAGGCAGCAGGCCTAATGTGGCCTGCAGTCTATAGTATTCATTTGTATCTGTGTCCTGAGGACGCACATACAAGTGAATGTGGCTTTTGCTAGCACCGGAGCCCCCTCTTGTGCTAGCGACGTCACTGCATTCACCCGCCGCCTGTGACAGTGCACGCGCTTTAAACTTTAGTGAGCCGGCGAACTGTGGAAAATGCGCAGCCGCGCACCTTATAGGGAACACTGCCCTTAAGGACGTGTACTAGTTGGCACGTTCAGGCAGCAGCCCCATTTTTTAAATCTGACGTGTTTCACTTTATGTGGTAATAACTTTGGAGTGTTTTTACCTATTCAAGCGATTCTGAGATTGTTTTCTCGTGACACATTGGACTTTATGTTACTGGCAAAAATTGGTCAATACATTCAGTATTTAATCGTGAAAAACGCCAACATTTTGCAGTTTTCTACATTTAAATGTATTTGATTGCAAGAGAGGCAGTTGTACCACACAAAATAGTTGCTAATTAACATATTCATATTTATTCACAGTAATAATTACACGGTATTATTGCTTGACAAAGGCTGCATGGAGCAGCTGAAATGTTGCTATCTTTTTGCACTGATGGATGAATAAATACCTTTTCCATTTTTGATACGAACTTTGGAGTGCTGCCTCTCTATTTCGTTCACATTTGGGGATTTACAAGTCGGATCCGTGGAGGCTTGCACCCTGATACCCTAGAGGTTTATGTTCTGCTGTGCTGCCCATACTCTCTTTGGACATAAAGTTCAATGTGTCACGAGAAAACAATCTCAGAATCGCTTGGATAGGTGAAAGCATCCCAAAGTTATTACCACATAAAGTGAAACATGTCAGATTTAAAAAATGAGGCTCTGTCAGGAAGGTCAAAAGTGACCAAGAGGGAAGGTGTTAATCGGCTGGATCGGAAGCATTAAGCTGTCGCTGCTTTAAAACTGTGTCTGCAGACGTGGCTGCCGACAAAGTAGCCTGTTAACGCGATGACATAATAGTACATCAGTTCGCGTTAACAGGCCAACACCCGTGACGTAGTACGTCACAGGGCATTAAGGGGTTAAAGCTAATAGCCAAGGTCACAAACCATGGTGGACCCCCATTTTAATTTTGCTGTAAAGCCCCCTCCTAGATTATTCTCTAGAAGAATTAGACTGCAAAGTTAAAGAGGCTCTGTCACCACATTATAAGTGGCCTATCTCCTACATAAGGAGATGGGCGCTATAATGTAGGTGACAGCAGTGCTTTTTATTTCGAAAAACGGTCAATATTCACCACGTTATGAGCAATTTTAGCTTTATGCTAATGACTTACTTAATGCCCAACTGGGCGTGTTTTACTATTGACCAAGTGGGCGTCGTGGAGAGAAGTGTATGACGCTGACCAATCAGTGACCAATCAGCATCATACGCTTCTCTCCATTCATTTACTCAGCACATAGTGACACTGCGTTGTTCCCACTGTGTCTATTCACAATCCCGACACTTCGGTAACGTTTGTGTGGGACTTACAGCACAGCAAAGCGTAATCTCGCTGTAAGCTGTCATTTACAACGTGATCTCGCAGGATCATGCTTGCTCTGCTGTAAATCACACACAAACGTTAATGAAGTGTCGGGATTGTGAATAGACATTGCGTCCTGTCTGGAAGGTGATGTCTATTCACTATCAAGACACTTCAGTAACGTTAACGTGTAAGTAAGTGACTGCACATACTGATTAGCAAGATCACTATGTGCTGAGTACATGAATGGGGAGAAGTGTATGACGCTGATTGGTCACTGATTGGTCGGCGTCATACATTTCTCTCCACAATGCCCACATGGTCAAAACTAAAAACACGCCCAGTTGGGCATTAAGAAAGTCATTGGCATAAAGCTAAAATCGCTCATAATGTGGTGAAAATAGATAGTTTTTCTAAATAAAAAACACTGCTGTCACCTACATTACAGCGTCAATCACATTATGTAGGAGATAGAACACTTCTAATGTGGTGACAGAGCCTCTTTAAGTTGCTTATTTGACAACTGTAGTGTTTTTTAAAAATTTTTGTTCATTCTCCCTGTAGTGGAGCATTCAAAGTTTTTGGAGTTCTTCATGACTTTTTTCTCTTTTATTTAATATGATCTATAAACCTTAAAATACTCTGTAGTGTGTAAAACTGCTATGCAATGTTATTCTGGGCTAATTAACCCCCATATTTTTACACATTTGTCAGCAGATTGGTCTTTGTCACAAAGCACCATATTGTCTGCATGTGGTCTCTGTGCTCCCTGTTCCATCTGGTGGCCAGACATTAGTAAATATCATTAGCAGGCTTCATATGACTGCAATCATACCTGACCCTGACTGCAGCGCTCTGCTTTCTACCTAGTGGTTGAAAAAAACAACAAGTAAGGCACCAATTTCGAGGCCCCCGTGAGCCCCTGCACCCTTTACCATACAAGAAATAGTGTGTGATTTGTGAAAGTTACGTTTGTGTAGCTGGTCCTATGATGTGAGCTTCTTGTCTGCAAATTAATGTCCTAATTCATCTCCTTCCAGATGTGTATACCTCTATTTTTTAACAAAATATCACCCTTTCTTATTCCTATCACTTTTATAGTCGGTGAGGGTAGAGTAAAAATATTAACATAGTTTGTTAGGTCAATATCGTATGGAGCTTGAAAAGTGACAACCAGTTTTATGAGACGGAAATGTTTCCAAAGTTGTAGTCAATTCCCTTCCTCCAATCAAGGGCATGCCCAGGGCCGCCATCAGGAATTTCAAGGCCCCATACAGCCAAATTGTCTGCCCCCCCCCCCCCATGGCGCCGACCATTAACAGTTCCCTGTCCAGCACCATATCATGCTCTTTGTGTGATACATAACTAAGAACTTTCGAATCAGCTGCTTTGAAGCATCAGCAGCGCAGTACGACGCTGCTCCTTCATTCCTTGCTCCTACTGTGAATTGTTGTTATGCTTGTAGCAGGGTTTCACAGTATTACGGCCTTCTCCCATTCACTTGAATGGGAGAAGGCTGTAATACTGTGAACCCCCGATACAAGCATAATGGCGATTCACAGTAGAAGCGGGGAATGAAGGGAAAGCAGCAACATACAGTACGAGCGCAGCTGGTCCTTCAAAGTAGCTGATTGGTGAGGTCCTGAGAGCCTGACCCTCACCCATCAATTTCTTATGAATGGAGAGATCAATGTGACCGGGTTACCAGCGGTCACATTGAAAGTAGGTCACTGATATCTGATCCACGCTGCTGCTACTGTATTACGCTGCAGATTTTCTGCAATGAAATCGGGTTGCATAAAATCCGCAGTGTTTACACTACGTGTGAACATACCCTAATAATAATGCTTAAGCTAAGTTCACACAGGGCGGATACGCTCCGTAAAGATACACATCGTATCCACCCTAGTGGCCGCAGGGAATTCCGGGAGAAAAACCACATCAAATTGTAGTCCAGTTTTTCGCCCGGAATGACTGCTGCGGAAAACTGTAGAACTGACATTTCATCCCAGGAGACCGCTGCAGCCTGTGATTGACTTAATCGGCGGTCACATGGGATGAAACGTCATCCCTGGAGGCCGGCCCGCTGACGTCATCCCATGTGACCGCCGCTACAGACTGTGATTGGCGGCAGCCTTCACACAAGGGATGAAACGTCATTCCTGGAAGCTGGCCTGCAGATCGTCAGGTAGGTGTTTGTCTTTTTCTAAGTTCCGTTTTTTGCTGTGTAATCGCTGCGATTCTGCTACAAAGTCGCAACACTTGACCGTTTGTTGTGCGTTTTAGATCCCCATTGAATTCAATGATGAAAACAAGCAACAAAGTACTGGCAATTCCGCAACCACAATTGACATGTTGCGGCTTAAAAAACCGAACCGAAGGTCAATATGTGTGGGGATTTTCCGCATATTACATACACAGCGTGTGGATGAGATTTCTTGAAATCGTATCCACTCCTCTGCTATTGTATTATGCTGCGGCTTTTCTGCAACTAAACACGTTGCGGAAAATCCACAGTATTTACGTCACGTGTGGAATAGTCCTTATTCGGCACTTTTAGACACTTTACTTACTGTGTCAGAAGAGCTAACAGTGGCTCCAGCACACAGGTCAGTCCTCTAGGGCTAGGCTCCAGAAAATGGCTGTGGGCAGAGAACGCCCGCCGCGTTATAATTTGGGACTCCTACTCCTCTCCTCACGCAGCTACATTCTTACATTGATGAGGAGGAGGTCAGTAGAAGGGGTGGGCAAAGGGCCAGGCGTTGGGGTGGACGGAAGGCTCTGCAAATAGAAGAAGTTTACGAGTGGGGGGCGGGCGTTGGCCGGGCCCCCATGATGGGAGGTAAGTGAGGGGCGGGGGCCCGGCAACTGCACAGCCCCTGCGCTTGTAATCTTCTGCTATGTGCAGAGCCTCCAGCCTACTCGTAAACTGTTGCTATCTGAAGAACCCTGTGATAAGCGCCGGCAGGTCCCCCTCTTAGTTTCATTTGGTCCGGGCCCCTGACAGCAGGACCCCTAGTACTGCCCTAATGGCGGCCCTGGGCATGCCCACCAAAGAGGCAGACCATCAGGGCCGGATTAAGGATTGTGGAGACCCCTGCAAAAAAATTTAGTGGGGCCCTCATCCCACCTCTAGGACCCAGACTTTACCTAACCCCCTATCACACCAACATATATTGGATGTACGTGTGTGGTCTTCTTCACCAAAGTCTATGTGAGTAATTGAGACAGCCAAATCAGCGATTCCCCTAGACTTCAGAGGAGAGCCGCACATATGTGTGGCCATCTCTCCACTTTTTAGTATCAGCTGGATAAGATCACCAAATGGCCATTAGAGAAGGTGAGTAATGGAGGCCCCCTAGGAGTTGATGTGACATGTGCACCATGTGCGCACCCTATAATTTGGCTGCTATGGAGTCTATGAGAAGAGGGAGCACAGCTCAGACTAACAAGTGAGGAAGTAAGGGGGTAAAAGCTCTTTTGTACCTGAATGTTGGGGTGTAAAGGCATGGATCGGCACAAGCAGAGTGCCCCATTTTGTATTTATTTTTTGGGCCCTCCCTGCTTTATTTTTGCCACTGCCCCCAACTCCTCCTGGTGAATGACCAAGAAGAATGATTTACCAGGGATAAGAGAATATTCCATCCTGAGGCATGGTGGAAGTGATATTGGGAATATAAAATGATATTTAGCAAAACTTATTTTCTAAATGTCTTTTCCATATCACTGAGGAATGTTTCATACATTATAGATGGTAATATCAGCTGTGACTAAAAATGCTCTTTAAGATTGAAAGTAAAATGTACATGAGAGAAATGAGTGAATAGAAGAATTGGACTTGGCGTCTTTATTTAGAAGAGTAAATTGACCCTGGTTAATTAGTCCCTTTAATTGGTTTTGAGCATGTGCACATTCCAGGTCGAGTTCTCTTTGTGTCCTCTCCAGACGACAGATGGATCCAACCTCCCGTCAGTAAGTTAGCTTGTCTCTGTCTTCATTTGGCTTTCTGGGAATAACCATTATAATCAGAAGTTCACATCCATTTATTGGAAACATACTTCTGGCTTGTTACAGAATCATTGACTTTTCTGTGCCGTGATCCCGCGACAGCATACATTTTGTTGAGATGGATTCCTATTTTTAGGGCGCGTAGCTCTTTAATACTTTGTTCTTATTAATACCACATGTGGCACCATACTATTAACCTAAAATCTAAAAAAAAGAAACAATTAACTAAGTGTATATTTAAATGCAAAGTTTTGTTTTTTTGTAAACCTTATTAGGGCTCTGCTACAACGTTTTATGTCTTAGGGGCTCTCACTGTTATCTTGCAGCTTTGGGGTCCTGAGAACAAATTCGACTAGGGGACATCATCTGTGTGGAGATACTCTAGTTTCTTTCCACATTTCAAAAACATACTAGTAGGTCAAATGTTGTCATGTGGAACATATTGTGTTGAAGGGCTCATGCACATACCTTGTATTGCCCACACGGGTCTTTATTGTTTGACATACACTACCGTTCAAAAGTTTGGGGTCACCCAGACAATTTTGTGTTTTCCATGAAAACTCACACTTATATTTATCAAATGAGTTGCAAAATGACTAGAAAATATAGTCAAGACATTGACAAGGTTAGAAAAAATGATTTTTATTTGAAATAATAATTTTCTCCTTCAAACTTTGCTTTCGTCAAAGAATGCTCCATTTGCAGCAATTACAGCATTGCAGACCTTTGGCATTCTAGCTGTTAATTTGCAGAGGTAATCAGGAGAAATTTCACCCCATGCTTCCAGAAGCCCCTCCCACAAGTTGGATTGGCTTTATGGGCACTTCTTGCGTACCATACGGTCATGCTGCTCCCACAACAGCTCTATGGGGTTGAGATCTGGTGACTGCGCTGGCCACTCCATTACAGATAGAATACTAGCTTCCGGCTTCTTCCCTAAATAGTTCTTGCATAATTTGGAGGTGTGCTTTGGGCCATTGTCCTGTTATAGGATGAAATTGGCTCCAATCAAGCGCTGTCCACAGGGTATGGCATGGCGTTGCAAAATGGAGTGATAGCCTTCCTTATTCAAAATCCCTTTTACCTTGTACAAATCTCCCACTTTACTAGCAACAAAGCAACCCCAGACCATCACATTACTTCCACCATGCTTGACAGATGGCGTCAGGCACTCTTCCAGCATCTTTTCAGTTGTTCTGCGTCTCACAAATGTTCTTCTGTGTGATCCAAACACCTCAAACTTCTATTCGTCTGTCCATAACACTTTTTTCCAATCTTCCTCTGTCCAATGTCTGTGTGCTTTTGCCCATATTAATCTTTTCCTTTTATTAGCCAGTCTCAGATATGGCTTTTTCTTTGCTACTCTGCCCTGAAGGCCAGCATCCCGGAGTCGCCTCTTCACTGTAGACGTTGACACTGGCGTTTTGCGGGTACCATTTAATGAAGCTGCCAGTTGAGGACCTGTGAGTCGTCTATTTCTCAAACTAGAGACTCTAATGTACTTGTCTTGTTACTCAGTTGTGCAGCGTGGCCTCCCACTTCTCTTTCTACTCTGGTTAGAGCCTGTTTGTGCTGTCCTCTGAAGGGAGTAGTACACACCGTTGTAGGAAATCTTCAGTTTCTTGGCAATTTCTCGCATGGAATAGCCTTCATTTCTAAGAACAAGAATAGACTGTCGAGTTTCACATGAAAGCTCTCTTTTTCTAGCCATTTTGAGAGTTTAATCGAACCCACAAATGTAATGCTCCAGATCCTCAACTAACTCAAAGGAAGGTCAGTTTTATAGCTCCTCTAAACAGCAAAACTGTTTACAGCGGTGCTAACATAATTGCACAAGGGTTTTCAAGTGTTTTCTAATCATCCATTAGCCTTCTAACACAGTTAGCAAACACAATGTACCATTAGAACACTGGAGTGGTGGTTGCTGGAAATGGGCCTCTATACACCTATGTAGATTTTGCATTAAAAACCAGACGTTTGCTGCTAGAATAGTAATTTAGCACATTAACAATGTACAGAGTGTATTTCTGATTAATTTAATGTTATCTTCATTGAAAAAAACTGTGCTTTTCTTGCAAAAATAAGGAAATTTCTAAGTGACCCTAAACTTTTGAACGGTAGTGTATACACACGGTATATGGTGTTTCCGTGAGGCACCGTGCTTCAAGAGGACACCTCAATAATACTGCATGGAAAGGAGCCAGATGAAATCGCAAGCATTTGGAGGTACAGTATTGCCCCATAGAATTATTTTGGTAGCGTATTATGGATCCGTACAACAGGAGTCTGTTAAATTGCCATGTGCATAAGCCCTTTCTGCCAGTAATAGGACAATTGCCCCGCCACTATATTCCATATCCAACACTGCAGAATATCTTGGTGCCAGGGGCAAACTAAGGCCTCATGCACACGACCGTAGCCATGTGCACAGCCGTGATTTTTGGGTCGGCCGGCCACGGAGTGTCAGCCGCGAGTCGCCCGCAAATCGCGGCCTGTGCACATGGCCGCGGCCATTATTTTCAATGAGCCCGGACCGCAGAACATGGCCATAATAAGGCTTGCCCGTTCTTTCTGCGGTCCGGGCTCCGGGGCCATGCACGGACCGTGGAAACCATGGTCGTGTGCATGGCCCCATAGGAATGAATGGGGCCGCAATTCTCCCGTGGATTTTCGGGGGGAATTGCGGCCGCAAAAGCACGTTCGTGTGCATGGGGCCTAAAAGTTATAACCTACACTGGACCTTTCGTCAGAACATGTTTTATCACAAATATATAATTAAATGTGACGTTTCGGCTGTCTTTGGCAGTGAGGGCACTAAAGTATGTGTAACTTCTCATTTGTTCATCTAATGGAAACAATTTGTGATTCAACACCTTAACAATGTATTGCGGGACCCAAGTTTATGGCTTTCGTTAGACGGCAGACCTGCTCGAGAAAGTCCATTTCCTGTTATGAAATATTTTACACTTCATTTCCCTTATAAAACCTCTCTTCTCTGAAATGTCATTGGTCTAACCTCTCTTACTCATAATACATATGTCTGGACACAAATCATTCCGAACCACAAAGTCTATTCTAAAAAAGAGAAAACAAATGAGTTCATATCACTTGCAAAACTGAGACCAAAAAATATATATCCAGTAACCAGAATAAGCAAAAAGTTCTGCTTGACAAAAAAATCATTCTTCTACATTTTCCAGTAATCTTCACTATTCAGAAAAAAAGTAATAGAAGATTTTCTTAATATAAAAATGTTGCATTTGTGCTGGTAATGCCCCTGTGGTGCTAAAAGGGAATTAGCCAATAGGAAAGACCCTAATATACAAGAGCTAATCGGCCTATTTCCACAAGCTAAAAATCACCCAACCTCTAAAATGTGATAACTTTGAAGGGTGGGGAAAAGTACTGTGTGCTATATATGACTAACCTCCTCTCACTGGGCCCTCTTGGAGAGTTAGACAGGTTAAGAAGGCTTAAATATAGGTAATTTTCCATGGTCCAGACTCATTGACTTTTTTAAGGCGGAAGACTCAATACTCCACCTGCAAATATGTATGCTGGATACATACAATGGACTTATGTATATGTGGTGCCGATTCTTTCCATCTGGCAGGACATTGGCCTTACGACCCCACCTGCAGACAATTAGAATGTAGTGGTCCTTCACGCAGGTCGGCTCGTTTTTTTTAAAGACCTTTGGCATTAATGTTGGGTATTTTGTAGTAAAACGGGAAAATGAAAACAATACAATCAGTTATACCATCTGTTTCCCTCCAAATTTTATATTAAAACCCAGGGGGCATTGAACCCGAGCGCTGGAGATATGTCAACAATTTCTTAGTGTATTACAGAAGAATTCTGTCAAAAAGCTGTCGATTACTTGTAGTCCTTTCTAAAATCTTACTTTTCTGGAGTCTACCGTTTAGTACGTTTTTGGGTTTCAAATACTTGTTTCCATTTTCCTGCTTTTTAATGATTTGACAGGTCTAGCCGACCCATAAATACATTGCCTCTCAAATGTAAGGTCTTCAAGGATCAGAAGAGTTTACATTAAACCTCAGGACTTTCCTACAACCTACTGACATTGTCATGTTTCAGATGTGGTGGATCAACAATACATCTGCCTGTGAGGCCAATGAAATGGGCAACAGTAATTTGTAGAACCAAGAATGACCTCCTAAAATCTAGGTAGACCCCCAGTTCAGTAAACTCCAGCAGTATTGGTTTAGCAACATTGATAGCTTGTTTTGTTGCCAGGCTGATGACAACCATCCATCAATTTGGGTTGTCATAGTCCACCCAAATCCAACTTTGTCCAACAGGAGTAACTTGAAGCTCCAGAGCGCAATGTAAAATCTGTAACAGTTACACCCACCTACCATGTGCTATTTATAATACCAGCGTCTTCAGGCACCAGGGCCCAGGGGTGACTGCTACATCTGACCCCCCTATTCCTAAGCCCCTGACAGTCGTCATGCTGGCACAACCTTCCTTGTGACTATATACCCTCTACTGGCAAATAAGACAAAATTCTGCTATACAACAAATAACAATATTCTTGGTTTTGTCTTGAAGTGATTTCACATGGAAACACATATTGCATTCTTCATAGAAGGCAGGCATCAGAGCATGATACAATTTCTGTTCTCACGCTCACTGGTTTTAAGTCACTTCTCTCGCTTCCTCCTGGACAATTTATAGCTCGTAGAATTAAAGCTTCTTAACACTTCAAAACACCTGGCAGTGGTAAAGATGCATGGATCTTTCATGTTGTAGCCATATTATGGGAAGAAGATAATTTTGTGGGATATGTAGGTAGGGAGAGCGTACAGGGCAATATATGGTTTTACGTTGGTTGGCCATTTTTTAAGAACTTTTTTGATTGGGTTAGCCGAAACTCGACAAATTAATTCAAAGTCAGTTTAAAATAGATACCTGACAATATTTGTATTGTTATTAATATAAGAGATGCAGAAGAATGACAAGTGAGAACCTGATGGTCTGTTCTATCACCTTGGACTGAAACCAGTCAAAGCGTTTAAAGGCTATGGCCGCCTTTGCAACAATTTTTATTTTATTGCACCAAAGAATAAAAAGCAAAAATACCTTGATTAAAAATTTTCTACGGTTTTGTGTCCACAGCTCCTACGCACCCTGATGGGTCTCCATGGCTACAGACTACAAGCAAACCCTGTGTAGTCTGATCTTGCAATTATGCTCCCTTCCATCTGTCCTCTACTTCTTACTAATCTACCAAATGTGTGTTAGCAAGAAGAAGACAGATGGAAGGGAGCATGACTGCAGGGTCAGACATCGCAGTTGTTTTTTTGTTTTTTTTGCAGTCTGTAACCATGGAGACACATAGATCTGCATAGGAGTTCTAGACACAAAATAGTAGAAGATTTTTTTAATGAAGGATTTTTGCAAAGTTGCTTAATTTCTCTTTTTTAGATGCATTGGGGCAATAAAAAAAATGGTTGCAAAGGTGGAGATGAGTTAAAGGGGTTTCTCATTTCAGGGACATTTATGGCATATCCACTGGATAAGTCATAAATGTCAGATAGATGTGGGTCCCACCTCTGGGACCCGAACCTATGTCTAGAATGGAGCCCCCTAAACCCTGTTCTACATCTCTGTGCTCCAGCTGAAGCGTGTGATTCCCGACCAAGAAGAAGAAAACAGCAAGCTATGCTGTTTCCATAAGTCCCTTAGAACTGACTGGTAGTTACGGAAACAGCGTAGCTCGCATGCTACGCTGTTTTCCATTCACTACTATGGGTCTTACATAAACAGCGTAGCACAGCGAGCTACGCCTTTTTCTTCTTCGTGGTCGGGAATCACAGGCATCAGCCGGAGCACAGAGAAGTAGAGCCGAGTTTAGGGGGCCCCGTTCTAAAGTTAGGTGCCGCTCCCAGGGGTGGGATCCGCATCTATCTGACATTTATGGCATATCCCGTGGATATGCCATAAATGTCTCTCATGGATAAACCCCTTTAGGTGTTCACTTGATCATGGGCAAATCATGGCAGAGAATATAAAATAATTGGAGTGCTGCATCTGCTTCCCCTGTTTTCTATTTTTGTATATGTGACATTTTCAAAGGGATGTCTCTGGTTTGACTGATAACCAGCTATGTTTCAAAGCACTTTAAAGAGAACCTTTCACCTCCCCATACATGTGCAGCTGAGTGCAGCATGTAATGGGGAGGGCTGAACAAACCCTGGGGCACTTTAAAAAAAAATTCTACCCTCTTTTGTTATTTAGATAGCAGTGCCATTATATTTGGCCCCCGATATTTAAATAACCCCCTGAACAGTCAACGGGGCATGTACTGGCAAGGGGGCGTGTTACTATGGCTGCGACACTGTCCAATCAGATATGGACAGTGCCACAGCAAGAGCGAGGAGAGAGAGTGTGCGCGCGCGTGCTCTCTCTCACTCTTCAGCTTTGAAGATCAGTCTTTTCACCCGAACTGGCAAGGGGGCGTGCCACTGCTCTCTCCTCGCTCTTGCTGTGGCACTGTCCATATCTGATTGGACAGTGTCACAGTCATAGTAACACGCCCCCTTGCCAGTACTCGCCCTGTTGACTGTTCAGGGGGTTATTTGAATATCAGGCGCCAAATATAACGGCACCAATATCTAAATAACGGAGGGAGGTAGAAAAAAAATGTAAAGCGCTCCAGGGTTTGTTCAGCCCTCCGCATTACATGCTGCACTCAGCTGCCCATGTATGGGGAGGTGAAAGGTTCTCTTTAAGTATATCTATTCACAGATAGCAGATTTGTTGCAAAATTTCTGCAATGGAGAATCACGTCCATCTATTTGATTGGGGCTATTTAGTGTGCAAGCAATAATATCTGCAAGTTTCATTCAGATGAATGGGACAGTCGCAGAAATTTCTGCAACAAATTTGTAATGTGACTATACCCTAATGTGGTAGGACATTGACGAACAGGGTAGCCACCTATAGGTGGCAGTACAGAGGCAATTTTCTTTCTTCTAGAGAAGAGCTATTTTGCGTACCTTTTACCAGGGCGTATGCTACCTATCAGCTGGATCTTCACAGAAAGAATGACTATCTTCCCAAAATTATTTTCATACAACTGTAACCAGATGAAAGAACGTACGTTATTAAAATGGCATACACATGTTTGTTCCATAACAATAAGGCTACATTCACACAGGGCGGATACGCTGTGTAAAAGCATACAGTGTATCCGCCCTATGCACCACAGGGAATTCCGGTTGAAGAACTGTACCAAATTGTCAATTTTTTAAAAACTGCACTGAAAAAAAAAGTATACTTACTATGGGGATGGGTTCCTTCGACGTCCTGACGTTCTGCAGCCCTGGGATGACGTTTCATACCATGTGACCGCTGCAGCCTGTGATTGGCTGCAGTGATCACATGGGATGAAACGTCATCCCAGGAGGCCGGGCTGGACGAAGAAACACAGAATTCTGGGTAAGTATAAGATTTTTTTTTTCTCAGTTGCATTTCGCGGAATCACAGCTTTTTTGCCGCAAAAAACGTAACCTCTGCTATTTGTTTCGAGTTTTACATCCCCATTGAATTCAATGGGGAAAACCCGCAACAAATAAGCAGCATTTAGGCAAATACAATTGACATACTACGGATTAAAATACTGCACCACAGGTCAATTTTCTGAGCGTTTTTTCCGCTCATCATTTACGCAGCGTATGGATGAGATTTATTCAATTGTCATCCACTTTGCTGCTACTGTATTATGCTGCGGATTTTCCGCAACAAAATTGTGGAACAGCCACAGTATATACGCTAGGTGTGAACCCGGCCTAACAGAAATGTGGAGTGAAGACATCAGGATTCAGCCTGTGTAATGTCAAATATTTCTGTTTTTCCCCTGACTTCCTTTTCATTTCATTGATTAATCATTCCGGTGTCTTCCTGTACAGGTAAAATGTCATCCTATGGGAAATCGAGAAGTGACATGTCAGCATTTCACCTTCTTATCTCTCTGAGGCATTTGGTGTCTGTTGTGTAGATGACAAATTAATAGGTGGCTGTATCTTCACTGTATAGCAACACAAGATTCCTCAAATCATAACACATTGAACTTCTTCAGGACCAAAGAAATTCTGGCCTTTGTCAGACATAATTTTTTTTTTTTTTCGTTGTTGCAGTTATATAAGCTTTTGTAATTTTAGGCTCAGCAAAATTTTTCCCACCAATTTGGAATACACATACATTAACCTTTTTTTTTTTTTTTTTTGGCCCACTAGGTTAGGGTTAGGTTCCTCTGGGCTTTTATGCCTTCAGAATCACCAGGAATAACAGAGCAAACCGGACATAATGATACTTCCACTTACAGGAAGGAGTTTCTGGGGCTTATGTGGGGACCAGTGGCGGATTAAGTAGACCATAGGCCCTGGGTTGTTACCCAAACTTCTCCACCCAGTCCCCCTTCTCCACCGCTGCCATGCCGTGTCGTAACTATTGTTAACACTTCCTTTTTGTGCAAGCATTAACAAATGGGTGTTACGATTCCCCTTGTCAAAGGGCTGTGTCCCTACATACTGACAGTCTCCAACCATCGTTGACAGTATCACACTGTGCAGGGACACATCCTCCTGACAAGGGGAATAGTAACACCAATTTGTCTATCAGTCCTGGACTGCACAAAGACTTTTTGTGAAATACAAGGATTTCCTATAATAAACATTTCATAAGAGGTGACAGATTTTCTATAAATCCATTGACTCACAGGTGACGTCTTCACAGATTCTAGTAGTTTTTTTTCTCCATCCGGTCCAGACCTCATGATGACTTCTCCCAGCCATGATCCATTTCTGCAGAATTTGCCACTCAGATGTCTTTGGCTCTTCACTTTTCCAACAATTCCACACCTATAAACGAAGATAAAATTCTCATGGTGCCAAACACTGTGCCCCTAAATATAACAATGACAACCATATACTGTGCCCCTGAATATAATTGTGTAAAACACTGTAAAATAAAGCACAACATACACAGTGCCCCTTGTAGTTAGCGCCACACACAGCCCCCTGTAGATAGCTTCACACACTCCCTGTAGATAGTGCCACACACTGCCCCTGTAGGTTGCATCACACCCCCCCTCGTAGATAGCATCACACACACCCCCTGTAGATAGTATCAAACACAGCCCCCCCTGTAGAAAGCGCCACACACACAGCCCACTGTAGGTAGCACCACACCCTTGTAGATGGCGCCAAACAGTCCCTGTAGATAGTGCCACAGTCCCCCTGTAGATAGCGCCACACAGCCCCTCTAAACAGCGCCACACAGCGCCCCTGTAGATAGCGCCACACAGTGCCCCTGTAGATAGCGCCACACAGCGCCCCTGTAGATAGCACCACACAGCCCCCCTGTAGATAGCGCCACACAGCCCACTGTAGAAAGTGTCACACAGCCAGCCTGTAGATACGGCACACAGCACCCCCTGTAGATAGCGCCACAGGGTCCCCCTGTCGATATGGCACACACAACCCCCCTGTAAGAGACGACACACACAGCCCCCCTGTGGATACGGTACACAGCCCCCCTGTAGAATGTGCCACCCCCCTGTAGTTCGTGCCACAGTTACCTGTCCCCGTTCCAGCCATGTCCTCTTCTCCGTCGATGCAGGCCTGGTATAATCTGACCAGGCTGCATCCAGCGGAGCGTCGCAATGACGTCATCGCGCCACTTGCATCAGAAAATAAGGCCAAACAGCTTGAAAGGGAACTGATGGTTCCCTTGCCTTGCCAGCAATGTCAATTGTATCCGCGTTCAAAGTACGCAGATACAATTGAGTCCAAGCCTTCAGTTTTATCGCAGTTTGTGTAGTGATTTGCAGCAAAAACTTGACAAAACTGTGAATTGGTCTTTGGGTGTCCATGGGTCCCCCGTGAGCCTCGGGCCCCGGGCGGCCACCCATAATGGACCTACAGGGATTTGCCACTGGTGGGGACCGCAAAGTATTAGCAGTGTAGGCACAGCAGTATATTAGTACCCTCGCTAATATACATTCCGGTCCGCCGTTGCGCTAATTATGAGATTTTAATAGACTTTTATAGCGCTGCCGGGGGAACGGAAGTCTAGTTGCTCAGTCTTCCTTCATGAAGACACAACTCTTCGTCTTGTGACTGGCCCCGCTGTACTCTATGTACAAGCAGGAGCAGTAGTACAGCGATTACATAGAATACAGCGGGGTCGGTCACATGACGAAGAGTCGTGTCGCCATTAAGTAAATCTGTACAACTAGACTTCCAGTCCCATAGCAGCGCTATAAAAATCTATCAAAAGGTCATAGTCGGTGGGGGGGACAGGAATGTATATTAGTGAGCCTACTCATACTGCAGTTTCTACAGTGCTGATAATTTTCTGTCCCCACATAACCCCTTTAAGGGAAAATATAACCAATTACAAAAAATTATCATACTGGGTGAAATTATGATTTGCTTAATGGGTTGTCTGCTTCAGTCAATCCCTTTTTACTAGAAGGATCACCCCAAACTCTGTAGCAAGTGTTCAATTTCCCTGCAGCTCCACCACAGGTGAAATAAGGCATTACGCTGTTCCTGTTGAAATCTATGGATTATCTGTTTAATGTATGTAATGTCGAGTCCTCCAGAGTCGGAAATGCTCTTTGTAGCTGCTCTCTGCTCTGGTTAACAGATGAAGGTCCTGGATGGAAGGAACCACTCTCCAAAATTCCCTAAGGCTTCCTCCAAACAAACTTTATGTGTGTGGGTTTTTCCCCCCAAAAATAAGACATCTAAAAAAACTGTTTTGGAAAAACAGTACATGCGTTATTTTGGCATTTTTTTCTGACACTTTTATGCCAATACAGAGTTTTCCAGAGATAAGTACACCACTAAATGCTGGAAAAGTCAAAACCAGAGACAAAGACAAAAGATAAAAAAACACCAATTAAAAAAAAATGCGATGTTTCTTTGTGTGTTTTATATTCTTTCTTTGACTTCCAGCTAACATCTGCACGCAGCATCATATGCCGCAAAAAAACATGTTTTGTGTCGTGTGAAGTCACCCTAATAGGGTATTTAAAAATGGGGTTTTCAATCCAGAAAACCCTTTTAAGGCCCTGTTCACACAGAGTTTTTTTGCAGGCGGAAAAAGATTTTGACCTGCAGCAGAACATTTGCTGCATTTTTCGCTGCGAAAAACGCAATCTCTGCCTCCCATCGACATGTCAATGGGAGGTCAGAGACGGAAACACTCGAAGAAAGGGCATGTCACTTCTTTTTCCCGTGAGTGTTTTTTCCGACGCGGTTTCCGCGTCAAAAACAGCGTTAAAATGCTTAGTGTGAACTAGCCCTAAGGGTGTTTTATTCAAATTATATTTTTGTAATGGCTCATGCACGTGACCATATCCATATGATCACAAGGATCCTTCATATGTTGGTAATTCATTCCTACGTAGGCACAAATACACCATATTTGTATATGAAATCCTATTCACACATTGCGTTTTTAAGGCATGCTGTCATTTTTCATAACCCAGTAGGTCACAATTTTGTTTCTTATTCAGTTCAATGGGGAAAACTGCAGACCGTGAAAGCTACATGTAAAAGCCACGATTGTGGTTTTCCATTGAACCGCCGATCTAGGAATAATCTTATATTGCTTCTATAAAAACAAACCATGGCTTTATTAACATGTGATTTTACAAAAATTTTTGTATTGCAGTAGAGTAAATAGACCATTATGTTATTTTCTATTTGTAGTTTCAATATCCACCACTGGAGGCAGCATTTCTTTTTCATGTACTCTAATATAACAGGGCAGCCAAAATGCAGTAATTCTACAATGAATGAAGGTTTAAAAAGATAATAAAAAAAATTGCATAATCAGCGAACTGGATGACTGGCGTGTATACTAATTTAATTACCTAAGTATATAACACACGAGGGGCATAGGATGGTGCTGCTGCAGCTGCTGCTTTGTGAGGCATGATTCTAGGCAGATTTCACAATGGGGAAGATCTAACCCTGGCTTATAAAGGCCCCTCATGCCATGCTGTATGATCTGATTGTTAGTGGCATGGGTAATAAAGCATGGTTAAGTTCACTTTGATGCTCTCACTTAGCCCTTGGGCACTAAGAGCTAGACTGCTTTTTGCCAATCTCTTGTGTTTGAGATAACATTAGTATATTAATTTGCAAATCTATTGTAGGCATGGCTTGTAAAGGTTTTATGCTATTTGTAGCAAAATAAAATGAAATTAATTTAATCAATATAAAGTATTTCTTTCCAATCAGATTAGAAATTATCCTATCATTCAGATCCATATTTTTGTCTATAGGAGGCAGCATTATAGTAGTGCTATTGTTGTATATGGAAGGGGTATTATAGTAGTTATATTCTTGTATATAGGGGCAGTATTATAGTAGTTATATTCTTGTATATAGGGGCAGTATTATAGTAGTTATATTCTTGTATGGAGGGAGCAGTATTATAGTAGTTATATTCTTGTATATAGGGGCAGTATTATAGTAGTTATATTCTTGTATATAGGGGGCAGTATTATAGTAGTTATATTCTTGTATATAGGGGCAGTATTATAGTAGTTATATTCTTGTATATAAGGGCAGTATTATAGTAGTTATATTCTTGTATATAGGAGGCAGTATTATAGTAGTTATATTGTTGTATATAGGGGCAGTATTATAGTAGTTATATTCTTGTATATAGGGGGCAGTATTATAGTAGTTATATTCTTGTATATAGGAGCAGTATTATAGTAGTTATATTCTTGTATATAGGGAGCAGTGTTATAGTAGTTATATTCTTGTATATAGGAGGCAGTAATCTTGTAGTTATATTCTTGTACATAGGGGGCAGTATTATAGTAGTTATATTATTGTATATAGGGAGCAGTATTATAGTACTGTAGTTATATTATTGTACACAGGAGCAGTATTATAGTAGTTATATTCTTGTATATAGGGGCAGTATTATAGTAGTTATATTCTTGCATATAGGGGCAGTATTATAGTAGTTATATTCTTGTATATTGGAGGCAGTATTATAGTAGTTATATTCTTGTATATAGGAGGCAGTATTATAGTAGTTATATTCTTGTATATAGGAGGCAGTATTATAGTAGTTATATTCTTGTATATAGGAGGCAGTATTATAGTAGTTATATTCTTGTATATAGGGGCAGTATTATAGTAGTTATATTCTTGTATATAGGAGGCAGTATTATAGTAGTTATATTCTTGTATATAGGGGGCAGTATTATAGTAGTTATATTCTTGTATATAGGAGCAGTATTATAGTAGTTATATTCTTGTATATAGGAAGCAGTATTATAGTAGTTATATTCTTGTATATAGGAGGCAGTATTATAGTAGTTATATTCTTGTACATAGAGGCAGTATTATAGTAGTTATATTCTTGTATATAGGGGGCAGTATTATAGTAGTTATATTCTTGTATATAGGAGCAGTATTATAGTAGTTTTATTCTTGTATATAGTGGGCAGTATTATAGTAGTTATATTCTTGTATATAGGAGGCAGTATTATAGTAGTTATATTCTTATATGGAGGGAGCAGTATTATAGTAGTTATATTCTTATATGGAGGGAGCAGTATTAGGCTGGGTTCACACAACCTATTTTCAGGCGTCATGGAGGCGTTTTATGCCTCGAATTACGCCTGAAAACACGGCTCCAATACGTCGGCAAACATCTGCCCATTGCTTTCAATGGGTTTGCCGATGTACTGTGCCGACGACCCGTCATTTTACGCGTCACTGTCAAAAGATGAAGCGTAAAATTACAGCCTCGTCAAAAGAAGTGCAGGACACTTCTTGGGACGTTTTCTCATAGATTGGTTTTTTAAAACACAGTGTCTCTCGCCACTTTGCTCAAATACACAAATGCCAATTTAATGAAATCCGCATTACTCCCATTGAACATATTCACCCCGATGTCCCAAACAGGTTCAATAAGTTGAAACAAAGGGATCATTTTTGGATATTTAAAATGGATACATTACACCCCAGAGGCCTGAACGACATCTCAGAGTCGTCTTTGGATTAGTCCTACCAATAGTTATTAATCCTCTTAATTATGATATGTCTTGACCCGTCTAGTAAACACACTAAGACGCACATACATATACCTTCATGATTTCCTTATTATAACCTACCGATCACATACACAATAAAATATTGTCTTCTTCAGATCTTCTAATCAACCTTTATATGTGAATAAACCATTCAAATTGCCTCAACTCAAAACTTCTGACTCACACTAACACTTACCGTCAGTCGCCGACAAACCCCCCTTTTTACCTATATTGTGAATTAAAATTCTTTCATATAAACCTCTACTTACCTCTTCAGCAATAGTTCCGTCCATCTCTCTCCTTAATGACATCTCACACGATCCCCCGGATTTTGCGTTCCATTTTGCGTTCCACCATGCGCTCCACCGTATGCGGTCCACCACCTGGTTTTGGCCCGCCTCGGCTTCCGTAGTCTAAATGATCTCCATGACTACGGCCCGCATTGACCTAAACAAATCCCCATTTACTGTATCAATTAAAACACCGAATAAAAGTAACACATCTACGCTACAGTACCACTGAAGGAAAATAAACCTTTGCCGACCATATTATGAGAGGAACCTATTTACTTAAAATATTTACTTTCTCGGTGCCGTTACAACATTTGACTTATAAAAATAATGCAAAACATTTTTTGTTCTGTATTTTAATATCCCAAGGTTTTATTCATTTAACTATATGTTCCCATTCTAATCGCAATTCAATTTGACTATTCCTGTTATTTTGCCTGGTAATTGTTTGAACTTTGACCCGCCATGTTTTGGCGGTTTTCTTGCCAATTTTGCTCCATCTGAACTGGGCCAATCATTATCCAGTGTTGTATATATATACCAGCATGTTTTAAACCAAAATTTTATGCCTGATGAAGACGCCAGTTCGGCGTCGAAATGCGTTGCAATAAAGCACCTATTTAAACTAAAGAAGAGATTACTCGTTTCTCTGGAGACTACTGTTTCTCCATTGTACTTGGTCCACCCAGCAGCGCCGATATAGATCCCCTCTTTTTCTACATTTATCCACTATTCTTGTATATAGGGGGCAGTATTATAGTAGATATATTCTTGTATATAGAAGCAGTATTATAGTAGTTATATTCTTGTATATAGGAGGCAGTATTATAGTAGTTATATTCTTGTATATAGGAGGCAGTATTATAGTAGTTATATTCTTGTACATAGAGGCAGTATTATAGTAGTTATATTCTTGTATATAGGGGGCAGTATTATAGTAGTTATATTCTTGTATATAGGAGCAGTATTATAGTAGTTCTATTCTTGCATATAGGGGGCAGTATTATAGTAGTTATATTCTTGTATATAGGAGGCAGTATTATAGTAGTTATATTCTTATACGGAGGGAGCAGTATTATAGTAGTTATATTCTTATATGGAGGGAGCAGTATTAGGCTGGGTTCACACGACCTATTTTCAGGCGTAATGGAGGCGTATTATGCCTCGAATTACGCCTAAAAACACTGCACCAATACGTCGGCAAACATCTGCCCATTGCTTTCAATGGGTTTGCCGATGTACTGTGCCGACGACCCGTCATTTTAGGCGTGGCTTTTCTCAAAGATGACGCATAAAATTACAGCCTCGTCAAAAGAAGTGCAGGACACTTCTTGGGACGTTTTTTCATAGACTCTATTGAAAACAGCTCCAAAAACGGCCGAAAAAACGGTGTGAAAAATGCTGCGAAAAACGTGAGTTGCTCGAAAAACGTCTGAAAATCAGATGCTGTTTTCCCTTGAAAACAGCTCTATATTTTCAGACGTTTTTGGCTCAGCGTGTGAACATACCCTTGTAGTAGTTATATTCTTGTATATAGGGGGCAGTATTATAGTAGTTATATTCTTGTATATAGGGGGCAGTATTTTAGTAGTTATATTCTTGTATATAGGGGGCAGTATTATAGTAGTTATATTCTTGTATATAGGGGCAGTATTACAGTAGTTATATTCTTGTATATAGGAGCAGTATTATAGTAGTTATATTCTTGTATATAAGGGCAGTATTATAGTAGTTATATTCTTGTATATAGGGGCAGTATTATAGTAGTTATATTCTTGTATATAGGGGGCAGTATTATAGTAGTTATATTCTTGTATATAGGGGCAGTATTACAGTAGTTATATTCTTGTATATAGGGGCAGTATTATAGTAGTTATATTCTTGTACATAGGGGCAGTATTATAGTAGTTATATTCTTGTATATAGGAGGCAGTATTATAGTAGTTATATTCTAGTATATAGGGGCAGTATTACAGTAGTTATATTCTTGTATATAGGGGGCAGTATTATAGTAGTTATATTCTTGTATATAGGGGGCAGTATTATAGTAGTTATATTCTTGTATAGATTCGGACCGAACTAGTTCTGACCGAACCTGTAATACAAGAAAGCCCCTAAAAATCGTGTATAACACTGTTTTAAAGCCCTAGAAGCCCTTTATAACACTCTTAGGTCACCCATGAGTGTATCCAAGTACTTTTGAGCTGTCTTTAAGGCAAAGTTAGTGTCAAAGTTACGCCAACATGTATGGCTATAGGAAAACGGATGGGACACGGTGATAACTAACAGAAACCACTGCACTTGTGCATGTTGTATGCTTAATGCATTGTTAAAAAAGGTACAAAAATTAACAATTTTTGGCGGCAGATGCCTGCCAGGGTTCATACATATAAGGTGGTAAAAGAAGAAGCAATGGCTTTTGGCAAGCCCTCAAAAAATTTACCCTTTATGGTGGCAGATGCCAGCCGGGGTTCATCCATACATGGATGTAAAAGCAACAAGCAATGGCTTTTCACAAGCCCTCCAAAAATATACCCTTTTTATTGGCAGATGCATGCCAGGTTCATCCATACATGGATGTAATGTAAAAGCAACAAGCAATGGCTTTTCACAAGCCCTCCAAAAATATACCCTTTTTATTGGCAGATGCCTGCCGGGGTTCATCCATACATGGATGTAAAAGCAACAAGCAATGGCTTTTGACAAGCCCTCCAAAAATTTACCCTTTTTATTGGCAGATGCCTGCCGGGGTTCATCCATACATGGATGTAAAAGCAACAAGCAATGGCTTTTCACAAGCCCTCCAAAAATGTACCCTTTTTATTGGCAGATGCCTGCTGGGGTTCTTCTATACATGGATGTAAAAGCAACAAGCAATGGCTTTTCACAGGCCCTCCAGGCCTGCTTGTAGCAGACGGCAGTGGAGGTGTATTGGTCGTAGTAGAGGTAGCCAACAGACAGCAAGGGTGGTAGTAGTAGTAGTAGTAGTAGTAGTAGTAGTAGCAGCACATTAAAACAGACTGGACAGTCACAGCAGGACAAAGCCCTGTGGTGGGCAGGCCTCAGGCTTGCTTGTAGCAGACAGCAGTGGAGGTGTATTGGTGGTAGTAGAGGTAGCCAACGGACAGCAAGGGTGGTAGTAGTAGTAGTAGTAGTAGTAGCAGCAGCACATTAAAAGAGACTAGACAGTCACAGGACAAAGCCCTGTGGTGGGGCAGGCCTGCTTGTAGCAGACGGCAGTGGAGGTGTATTGGTGGTAGTAGAGGTAGCCAACGGACAGCAAGGGTGGTAGTAGTAGTAGCAGCAGCACATTAAAAGAGACTGGACAGTCACAGGACAAAGCCCTGTGGTGGGGCAGGCCTCAGGCCTGCTTGTAGCAGACGGCAGTGGAGGTGTATTGGTGGTAGTAGAGGTAGCCAACACAGACAGCAAGGGTGGTAGTAGTAGTAGCAGCAGCAGCACATTAAAAGAGACTGGACAGTCACAGGACAAAGCCCTGTGGTGGGGCAGGCCTCAGGCCTGCTTGTAGCAGATGGCAGTGGAGGTGTATTGGTGGTAGTAGAGGTAGCCAACGGACAGCAAGGGTGGTAGTAGTAGTAGCAGCAGCACATTAAAAGAGACTGGACAGTGACAGGACAAAGCCCTGTGGTGGGGCTGGCCTCAGGCCTGCTTGTAGCAGACGGCAGTGGAGGTGTATTGGTGGTAGTAGAGGTAGCCAACACAGACAGCAAGGGTGGTAGTAGTAGTAGTAGCAGCACATTAAAACAGACTGGACAGTCACAGGAGGACAAAGCCCTGTGGTGGGGCAAGCCTCAGGCCTGCTTGTAAAAGACGGCAGTGGAGGTGTATTGGAGGTAGTAGAGGTAGCCAACAGACAGCAAGGGTGGTAGTAGTAGTAGTAGTAGCAGCACATTAAAAGAGACTGGACAGTCACAGTACAAAGCCCTGTGGTGGGGCAGGCCTGCTTGCAGCAGACGGCAGTGGAGGTGTATTGGTGGTAGTAGAGGTAGCCAACACAGACAGCAAGGGTGGTAGTAGTAGTAGTAGCAGCACATTAAAAGAGACTGGACAGTCACAGGACAAAGCCCTGTGGTGGGGCAGGCCTGCTTGTAGCAGACGGCACTGGGGGTGGATTGGTGTTAGAAGTAGTAGCAGCACCAACAGAGGCACATTAAAAAAAGAGTGGACAGGACAGAATCCTGTAGTAGCAGGCGGCAGCAGCAGCAGCAATGTCAGATCTAATCAGTGGCATCAGGCACAGGGCTTTTAAAATCCTCACCGATCCACGCTTGATTCATTTTCAGAAACGTGAGATTTTCCAAGCTGTTGGCGGACAATCTTGTTCGCTTAGGGGTGACGAAGCCCCCTGCCGCGCTGAATACCCTCTCTGACGCTACACTGGAGGGTGGACAAGACAGTACACCCATGGCAAACTGGGCCAGTTCTTGCCAATGATCCAATCTGCTGACCCAGAAGTCCATGGGGTCTGGGATCAGCATTTCTGACGGAGAAAGGGCACAGTCCAGGTACGAGTGAACCTGGTTGTTTAGGTGCTGCACCTGGTGATGGTGAACATCCCTTTGGTGACTACGATGTGTGTCAGGTCGGGGTATTGGATCTAAAAATGTTGTCATCATATTTTCCAAACTGAATTGGCTGCTGCTGCTGCCGCTGCTGCCTCCTATTGCAGAGGTAGCTCTGCCAGAGGCGGTGGAACGATGAGACAGTGGGGAGCGGAGAGTGGCCCCCCCGGTCAGACATGCTTGCAGCAGGTGTTTGCCGTTTGAAAGCCGTGACAAGCTGGCTGCATAGCTTCTCTCGATAATAAGCCAATTTTGCCTCCCTCTCAGAAGGCGCAAAAAACTCCCCCATTCTGGCTTTATACCGAGGGTCTAAAAGTGTGGCTATCCAGTACTCATCTCTTTGCTTCATGCTAACAATACGACAGTCAGCGCGCAAGTAACAAAGCATACAGCTCGCCATCCTGGCCAGCGTTTCAGAGGGCCCGGTTGGTTCCATCTCCGCCCCATACTGCCATGGTTGTCCATCATCAAGGTCGTCGTCAGACTCGTCATCACCATCACTGTCATGTTGTGCGGCTGCCTCGTCCCCTATCCCTTCCTGTGATTCCATCTCCAAATCCAGCTTCTCTTCAGGTCCTGTTTCCTCATCCTCCTCCTCCTCCTCAACATCCATAGCCAGATGTGATCCTTCCTCCATCCTTTGCTGAATCATCGCTGTGAGCGTTTGCTCGTTCATTCCGCTAGCGTCACGGCTCACAAATCGTGTGGCCTCTTCAAAGGGCCTCAAAACGCGACATGCGTCTCTAACCACCTGCCAGTGCCTGAGCTCGAAATTACACTGGCTCCAAACGCTGCCCGTCTGTTGCATCAGGAAATCATTCACGGCTTTCCGCTGTTCGTACAGACGGTCCAACATGTGCAGTGTAGAATTCCAGCGTGTTGGAACATCGCAAATCAGGCTGTGTTCTGGGAGATTGTTTTGACGCTGCAAGTCCAGGAGGGCGTGCTTAAATGCATACAAACGTCTAAAACGAACGCAAACCCTCCTGGACATGGCCAGCACACCCTTCAAACCAACATATGACTTTAAGAAGCGTGTTATGACCAGATTGATCACATGTGCCATGCAAGGAGCGTGTGTCAGGTGACCTAGACGCAGTGCAGCCACAACATTCTTCCCGTTATCAGAGACAACATTGCCCAGTGTGAGTTTCAGAGGAGACAGCCAGCGTGCGATTTCCTCCTTGATGCACAGCAGCAGCTCCTGCCCTGTGTGGCTTTTCTCGCCCAGGCTCAGCAGGTGTAAGACAGCGTTGTGTCGCTTCACCTTGCACCTATGAAAAGAGGAGGGAGGAGGAGTGGAAGATACGCTGTGTCCTGTCGAGGACGGGAAGACCTCCATTGAGGAGGGCAAGGAGGAGGAGTAGGAGGAGGAGGATGGTAGGCGCCTGGTGTCCGGAGTTGAACCAGAAAGATACAAGCGTGGAGGTGGTAATGCCTGGCATTGCTGCGGTGGTGCATCGGACTGCAAAATATTGACCCAGTGGGCCGTGAAAGACATGCACTGTCCCTGCCCATAGTTGCTGCTCCACGTGTCGACGGTGGCATGTACCCTGCTGCACACGGATAATTGCAAGGACTGGCACACCTTTTCCTCCACGTGCTTGTGCAAGGCTGGGACAGCTGTTTTGGAGAAGTAATGTCGGCTAGGTATTCGCCACCTAGGCTGAGCGCACGCCATCAATTGCTTGAAGCTGGCAGAGTCGACCAGGTGGTACGGCAGCGACTGCACCACCAACAACTTAGCCAGGTGTGAATTAAGCCGCACGACAAGTGGATGACTGGGTATATATTGTTGCTTATTGGACAACGATTCCGTAATGGATAACTGACGGGACATAGGAGGAGCACTAGATGACAGTGATGATGATGATGATGACAACGACATGGTGGATAAGGCCTGGCTACTACTTAGATGACAGGGACTCGGAGCAGCAGCAGCAGCGGCAAAGGGGTCTTCATTAGATGTACATGATGTTGGGGCATGTCGATTGTCCCACATGGCCTTGTGATGCCGCTCCATGTGTTTACATAGAGCGATAGTTCCTACATTGCTGCCCTGCCCACGCCTTACTTTCTGCTTGCAGATACAGCACTGTGCCATGTTTTCGTCCTCCGGGAAGGTACATAAAAATTGCCACACGGCAGAGTACCGTAAAGAGGTAGTACCACGTCCACCACCACCACCACCACCCGAGCTTGCCCTTTGTCTGGCAGGCTCTTTTCGGGAGCCTACACCAGCATCAATGTCGCCGTCACCGGCTCCTGAGCTAACCCTACCATTGCAACGTTTTGCAGATTGACTTCTGCCCCTACCTCGGCTTGGCTGTTTATCACTGCCAGTGCCGCCACTACTACCCTCCTCTTCTGATGCCGTCATCACCTCGCCACCTGGTTCCCACGTCCTGTCTAAAACAACATCATCATCATAGCCCTCCTCATCATCCCCGCCACTTCTGTCACTGTGTTGTGAATGTGATGTGACATCATGGCGGGCTCCATGCCCCCCCTCATTACTGTGTCTGCCACCACGGCTACCACCACCAACACCCCCACTACCAAAGCTATGGGTCTCGAACACCGCTTCCACCTCAACCACCGCTGCAACACACTCCGTTGGCTGACTCGCGGAAAACAAATCATCATCACTATGTTGTTCAGTATCTTCCTTCGCACCCGAGGAGATGTCTCTTAGGACTCTCAGGAAAGATGGCTTCCCGCTAAGAAGGGGGAGTGAAGACATAGATGATGGAATGGAAACGCTAGAAATACCTATATTACTACTGCCAAGGAACTGTAGAGGATCTGGAATCCAACGAAACCTGGCTTGAAGCCAGATCGTCAGAGTCTTCCTGCTGAGATGACCGCGAGCCAGCCAACCAGTCCACAATGGCCGTATTGTCTAAAGTAACCCGCCCACCGGAGGAGATGGACAAGTCTGGCTTGCTCATACTGCTACTACTACCAGCAGGCACATGGCTGCTGCTACTAGTGGAACTGGGAACATGTCTTGTGCCACAAATGCTGGTATTGGGTCTGGCACCAACAGATCCAACATTTGGACTGGAAGAGGACACGGCATGGGTGTTTCTTCCTCTACCCTGTCCTTTCACAACCTTTTTTTACCAGACATTTCACTGCTGGGGTGCAGCAAGTTGAATCAAAACCCGGGGGATGAGCCCCTTCTAAAAGCGTATTCACACATTGGCTTGGCAAATGGCAATGAATGAGAATTTCTATCAGGCACGCCGCGGTGCACTCAGGGAATGCTGGGCGTTGTAGTACTACTACAAAGGCTGCCTGTATTGTAAGTTGGATTGTTATTTCGTTATGTTAACGGCCGGGGATGAGCCCCTTCTAAAAGCGTATTCACACACTGGCTTGGCAAATTGCAATGAATTAGAATTTCTATCAGGCACGCCGCGGTGCACTCAGGGAATGCTGGGCGTTGTAGTACTACTACTACTACAAAGGCTGCCTGTATTGCAAGATGGATTGTTATTTCGTTATGTTAACGGCCGGGATGAGCCCCTTCTAAAAGCGTATTCACACACTGGCTTGGCAAATGGCAATTAATGAGAATTTATATCAGCCACGCCGCGGTGCACTCAGGGAATGCTGGGCGTTGTAGTACTACTACTACTACAAAGGCTGCCTGTATTGCAAGATGGATTGTTATTTTGTTATGTTAACGGCCGGGGATGAGCCCCTTCTAAAAGCGTATTCACACACTGGCTTGGCAAATAGCAATGAATGAGAATTTCTATCAGCCACGCCGCGGTGCACTCAGGGAATGCTGGGCGTTGTAGTACTACTACAAAGGCTGCCTGTATTGCAAGTTGGATTGTTATTTCGTTATGTTAACAGCTGGGGATGAGCCCCTTCTAAAAGCGTATTCACACACTGGCTTGGCAAATGGCAGTGAATGAGAATTTCTATCAGCCACGCCGCGGTGCACTCAGGGAATGCTGGGCCTTGTAGTACTACAAAGGCTGCCTGTATTGCAAGTTGGATTGTTATTTCATTATGTTAACGGCCGGGGATGAGCCCCTTCTAAAAGCGTATTCACACACTGGCTTGGCAAATGGCAATGAATGAGAATTTCTATCAGGCACGCCGTGGTGCACTCAGGGAATGCTGGGCGTTGTAGTACTACTACAAATGATGCCTGTATTGCAAGTTGGATTGTTATTTCGTTATGTTAACGGCCGGGGATGAGCCCCTTCTAAAAGCGTATTCACACACTGGCTTGGCAAATAGCAATGAATGTGAATTGCTATCAGGCACGCCGCGGTGCCCTCAGGGAATGCTGGGCGTTGTAGTACTACTACTACTACAAAGGCTGCCTGTATTGCAAGATGGATTGTTATTTCGTTATGTTAACGGCCGGGGATGAGCCCCTTCTAAAAGCGTATTCACACACTGGCTTGGCAAATGGCAATGAATGAGAATTTCTATCAGCCACGCCGCGGTGCACTCAGGGAATGCTGGGCGTTTTAGTACTACTACAAAGGCTGCCTGTATTGCAAGTTGGATTGTTATTTCGTTATGTTAACGGCCGGGGATGAGCCCCTTCTAAAAGCGTATTCACACACTGGCTTTGCAATTAGCAATGAATGAGAATTTCTATCAGCCACGCCGCGGTGCACTCAGGGAATGCTGGGCGTTGTAGTACTACTACAAAGGCTGCCTGTATTGCAAGTTGGATTGTTATTTCGTTATGTTAACGGCCGGGGATGAGCCCCTTCTAAAAGCGTATTCACACACTGGCTTGGCAAATGGCAGTCAATGAGAATTTCTATCAGCCACGCCGCGGTGCACTCAGGGAATGCTGGGCGTTGTAGTACTACTACTACTACTACAAAGGCTGCCTGTATTGCAAGTTGGATTGTTATTTCGTTATGTTAACGGCCGGGGATGAGCCCCTTCTAAAAGCGTATTCACACACTGGCTTGGCAGATAGCAATGAATGAGAATTTCTATCAGCCACGCCGCGGTGCACTCAGGGAATGCTGGGCGTTGTAGTACTACTACAAAGGCTGCCTGTATTGCAAGTTGGATTGTTATTTCGTTATGTTAACGGCCGGGGATGAGCCCCTTCTGAAAGCGTATTCACACTGACACTGACTTGGCAAATGGCAATGAATGAGAATTTCTATCAGGCACGCCGCGGTGCACTCAGGGAATGCTGGGCGTTGTAGTACTACTACAAAGGCTGCCTGTATTGCAAGTTGGATTGTTATTTCGTTATGTTAACGGCCGGGGATGAGCCCCTTCTAAAAGCGTATTCACACACTGGCTTGGCAAATGGCAGTGAATGAGAATTTCTATCAGCCACGCCGCGGTGCACTCAGGGAATGCTGGGCCTTGTAGTACTACAAAGGCTGCCTGTATTGCAAGTTGGATTGTTATTTCGTTATGTTAACGGCCGGGGATGAGCCCCTTCTAAAAGCGTATTCACACACTGGCTTGGCAGATAGCAATGAATGAGAATTTCTATCAGCCACGCCGCGGTGCACTCAGGGAATGCTGGGCGTTGTAGTACTACTACAAAGGCTGCCTGTATTGCAAGTTGGATTGTTATTTCGTTATGTTAACGGCCGGGGATGAGCCCCTTCTAAAAGCGTATTCACATACTGGCTTGGCAATTAGCAATGAATGAGAATTTCTATCAGCCACGCCGCGGTGCACTCAGGGAATGCTGGGCGTTGTAGTACTACTACAAAGGCTGCCTGTATTGCAAGTTGGATTGTTATTTCGTTATGTTAACGGCCGGGGATGAGCCCCTTCTAAGAGCGTATTCACACACTGGCTTGGCAAATGGCAGTCAATGAGAATTTCTATCAGCCACGCCGCGGTGCACTCAGGGAATGCTGGGCGTTGTAGTACTACTACTACTACTACAAAGGCTGCCTGTATTGCAAGTTGGATTGTTATTTCGTTATGTTAACGGCCGGGGATGAGCCCCTTCTAAAAGCGTATTCACACACTGGCTTGGCAGATAGCAATGAATGAGAATTTCTATCAGCCACGCCGCGGTGCACTCAGGGAATGCTGGGCGTTGTAGTACTACAAAGGCTGCCTGTATTGCAAGTTGGATTGTTATTTCGTTATGTTAACGGCCGGGGATGAGCCCCTTCTAAAAGCGTATTCACACACTGGCTTGGCAAATGGCAGTGAATGAGAATTTCTATCAGCCACGCCGCGGTGCACTCAGGGAATGCTGGGCCTTGTAGTACTACAAAGGCTGCCTGTATTGCAAGTTGGATTATTTCGTTATGTTAACGGCCGGGGATGAGCCCCTTCTAAAAGCGTATTCACACACTTGCTTGGCAAATAGCAATGAATGAGAATTTCTATCAGCCACGCCGCGGTGCACTCAGGGAATGCTGGGCATTGTAGTACTACTACAAAGGCTGCCTGTATTGCAAGTCGGATTGTTATTTCGTTATTTTAACGGCCGGGGATGAGCCCCTTCTGAAAGCGTATTCACACACTGGCTTGGCAAATAGCAATGAATGAGAATTTCTATCAGGCACGCCGCGGTGCCCTCAGGGAATGCTGGGCGTTGTAGTACTACTACATAGGCTGCCTGTATTGCAAGTTGGATTGTTATTTCGTTATGTTAACGGCCGGGGATGAGCCCCTTCTAAAAGCGTATTCACACTGACACTGGCTTGGCAAATGGCAATGAATGAGAATTTCTATCAGGCACGCCGCGGTGCACTCAGGGAATTCTGGGCCTTGTAGTACTACAAAGGCTGCCTGTATTGCAAGTTGGATTGTTATTTCGTTATGTTAACGGCCGGGGATGAGCCCCTTCTAAAAGTGTATTCACACACTGGCTTGGCAAATAGCAATGAATGAGAATTTCTATCAGCCACGCCGCGGTGCACTCAGGGAATGCTGGGCATTGTAGTACTACTACAAAGGCTGCCTGTATTGCAAGTTGGATTGTTATTTCGTTATGTTAACGGCCGGGGATGATATATACAGAGGAAGGACCCTTGTCGTTGGTGGGCATATGTTTACATTGAAAAAATTGATTTGCCTGCCGGAAAAAGAAGCCCTGTTTTCCAACTCACAAGATTGAAAATAGAAAATAAAAAATATATTTATTAGGTTTATGCAACAAGAACAAACTACATAGACGTTAAAACAAGATCCAATGCTGACTACAAATCGGCACAGTGCAGAGTATAAGGAGCCTAGAGTCAACGGCTGCAGCACGTTGCACTCAGCCCACAATTAGATTAGAGGAGTCAGCAGGACAAGTATTTAAAACAAGGAAGGAAGCCCCCCCGACATGTTTCGCTACGAAGTAGCGTCTTCAGGGGTATCGGGGCTACTGACAGCGCGCGGCGAAAAGTCAGTGTTTAAATGTATCGTGGAGTTGCTCCACGTGTTCCCCTGATTGGCCACCGGCCAATCAGAGACAGGGCAGGGGACAAGCCCTCTGATGGATGATGGACATCTCACCCCACCAATGGCTGACTAATTCCACTCTCCAATGTGGATAGAATAAAGCGCACAGGCGCATTGAGGTGAAAACAGGTAAGTTACTAACAATTGACTAGTTGCTATTGACGCGCTTGCGCAGCAGCAAGAGTAGAGGTGATAGAGAAAAAAAATCCCACATTTCAGCGGCTGTCACAGTGGAATTACTGTCATAGTCATAATGGCCAATCAGAGAGGGGGCAACAGTCGAGCCCCCAATTGAGTAGTGGACGTCCCATATCACAATTGCCGATCACTCATAACAGCCGGCAAGATCACAGCAGGCAAACGTCATTGCGAATGAATGCACGCCAAAAAACAGGCCTGCACTCAGAGACAGTGTAAGGAGATCAAATATGCCAAGGAGCTATATTAGTAGCCTGCCAGCATGTGTAGTGGCGATTTTTGGGAGCGGATGGAGCAACTATATTACTCTGTAGCTAGAGGGTCTAATAAAGATGGCATAGACACGACTATGTCAGTTCCTAAGCATAGAGCTAAAATTATGTAAGAGTAGTTGTTGCCTACAAACTAAAGTACATAGATCAGTTAGTAGAATTAATGTACAAAAAATAGAATAAATGTTTGGTTCAAAAAGGGTCCTGTTTTATAAGAAACAGGTACCAAGATATCTAGTGATCATACATAGTACATAGGCAAAAAGTGCCATTTTAGTGGCCAGTGGCCTAGATTCGTAACGTGATAAGCGCATATGTTTTCATAGAAACGCGGCATAAGTGAAGCCCTCATTAAGACCTCCTGGGCTAAGAGAGCCCATGCGATGGATCCAACGCGCCTCCTCCTGGAGCAGCTTGCGGTCCAAATTACCCGCTCTTGGGCCAAGTTTAACCTGTACGATGCCCCAAAACTGCAAAGAACTGATATCCCCATCATGAACATAACGTATATGTCTAGATAGAGGTGTATCCTCTCTATTATTAATGGTGCTGAGGTGTTTGGATATTCTCCTCCTCAGCTCCTGTATGGTCTTGCCCACATAAAACTTGGGACAGGAACATTTGGCGATGTATACAACTCCCTTACTCCGACAATTAATGAATTGTCTAACCTGATAAGTTCTATTATCAATGGGATTAGTGAACTGTTTGGTGGTAGGCATTAGGTGACAGAAGGAACAGCGGCCACATGGATGAGAGCCTATGACCGATGTCTTGAGCCAGTTTTTGGAGACAGTGGATGGTCCAGTGTGATGACTATGCACCAAGTAGTCACGCAGATTCCTACCTCTGCGGTAAGTGATGGTAGGGACAGAAGGTACAAATCCCAGGAGATCAGGGTCGGACAAGAGGATTGGCCAATGGTGTTCAAGAATACTACGAACCTGTTGGGAGCCCGTATCAAAAGTGCCAATACATCTGACACTGGCAGTTCCACAGGACCCAGTAGCGGCGGTAGTGTGTTGTATACTCGCGGATTTGTGTTCAGAAAGTAGATCAATTCTATTAGTGGCTCTTGCTCTGGCATAGGCTTTGTGTAGCCATTTCCTAGGATAGCCCTGTGCTAGGAATTTAATAAATAGGCCATTGCACTCTCGTTCAAAAGCCTCCTCATCGGAACAATTACGTTTGGCACGAAGATATTGTCCGATAGGTATTCCTTTTTTAAGAGCAGGGGGGTGGTAGCTATCCCAATGTAAAAGGCTATTGGTCGCCGTAGATTTACGTGAGATGTCAGTATGGACACCACCAACAGGGTCCAAGGAGATTTTGAGGTCCAAAAAAGTGATTTCTTTTTCGTGAATAACATGAGTGAATTTCATGCCAATGTGATTAAGATTAAGTGCATGCATGAAGTCATGAAAGGTGTTAAGGTCACCATCCCATAGGAGGAGAATATCATCGATATATCTCCCCCAGAATAGGATGTGACAAGTGTAACAGGCCAGTGTGTCAGTGAAAACCATAGTATCTTCCCACCACCCCAGAAATAAATTTGCATACGTGGGTGCGCAAATAGTGCCCATTGCTGTTCCTTTGATTTGCTGATAGAATTTATGGTCAAATAAGAAATAATTATGTGTAAGAAGAAACCGAAGAAGTGTTAGAAGAAATTTATTGTGTGTATGGAATTGTATACCCTTAGTACCCAGAAAATGTGCAACAGCTGTGAGGCCAAATTGGTGTTGGATATTCGTATAAAGTGACTCCACATCAATACTGGCTATGAAAGTGGAGGGAGTTACATGTATCTCTTGGATCCTGTTGATGGTGTCCTTGGTGTCCCTTAAATAGGAAGGGAGGGAGGTGACAAATGGCGAGAGAATCTCATTCAGGTACATGCTTATGCCCTGGGTGAGACTATCATTACCAGATACAATGGGTCTCCCTGGTATTGGGCGGACCATCTTGTGAATCTTAGGCAGAGCATAGAAGGTTGCTAACGTAGGGGTGGAATTATAAATCCGTTTGAATTCCTCGTTACTTATCATATTTTGTATCTTGGCTGTATCGAGTAAAACAAAGAGTTCATTCAAAAAACGATCCGTTGGATTTTTGTCCAGAATTAAGTACGTAGTAGTGTCGTCCAACAGTTTGTGCACCATGGCCACATAGTCTTCATGATCCATAATGACAATATTGCCCCCCTTGTCAGAGGGCTTAATGGTGATGGATTCATTGTCTCGGAGTTCATCCAGAGCTATTCTCTCCATACTACTAAGATTAGAGCGTGCTCTCTTTTTATCTGGTCTAATTTTTTTCAAGTCGGCACACACCAGTTTAACGAAAACGTCCAAGTGGGCATATTGTGAAAAAGGTGGAGTGAGTTTAGATTTCAGTCGTAGTGATGAAAAAGGACCAACTGCTGTAGTAGGTCCAAACTCATTCTCGTATAATAGGCTTTCAAGATCCATGAGTGTATCACGTTCCATTTTGTTACTGTCTTCCATATTAAAGGTATTATTTTTAAAGTATTTATGTAGAGCTATTTTTCTAACAAATAAGTTGACATCTTTGCTCCAGGTAAATTCATCAAATAGTGGAGTGGGGGTGAAAGACAGACCTTTTCGTAACAGTGTCAGCTGAGAGTCACTTAATTGTACAGAGGAGATATTATACACCTGCATCTGGTCACTTATATTCTGTGCCTGTGACACAGAGGATAATCTTAGCCCAGATTCCATCGAGGGTTCGTAGTCCCTAAAAAAGGAAAAGTGTTCGGTGGTCCGTTTATATTTGTCGTAGTACCCGTAGGGCATTTGGACACCATGGGGGTTTGACTGGAACCGCTTACAATGATGCGGGGTGTAGGAAGTGCACCTGCAGCAGTAGATGAGATAGGTACTGAAAAAGTTGATAACGAAGGAGAGTAAGAGGAGGTGGTGATGTTCGGATATGACTGGCATTTTGTATTAGATCTCGTTTGTACTGTACTACGTTTTGAAGAATTGAATCTGTTGGTAGTATTTTTGCGCTTAGTGCCCAGTTTAGAGTTGGGGGACCGTACAGTATCGTCAGTACCAGATACCTCCGAATCAGAGAAGTCAGTGAAGACTTGCACACGTTTACGGACGAATTGTGATTGTGTTTTGTATGAATACACTTGGCCAATTGCAAGTTGGATTGTTATTTCGCTATGTTAACGGCCGGGGATGAGCCCCTTCTAAAATCGTATTCACACACTGGCTTGGCAAATGGCAATGAATGAGAATTTCTATCAGCCACGCCGCGGTGCACTCAGGGAATGCTGGGCGTTGTAGTACTACTACAAAGGCTGCCTGTATTGCAAGTTGGATTGTTATTTCGTTATGTTAACGGCCGTGGATGAGCCCCTTCTAAAAGCGTATTCGCACACTGGCTTGGCAATTAGCAATGAATGAGAATTTCTATCAGCCACGCCGCGGTGCACTCAGGGAATGCTGGGCGTTGTAGTACTACTACAAAGGCTGCCTGTATTGCAAGTTGGATTGTTATTTTGTTATGTTAATGGCCGGGGATGAGCCCCTTCTAAAAGTGTATTCACACACTGGCTTGGCAAATGGCAGTGAATGAGAATTTCTATCAGCCACGCAGCGGTGCACTCAGGGAATGCTGGGCCTTGTAGTACTACAAAGGCTGCCTGTATTGCAAGTTGGATTGTTATTTCGTTATGTTAACGGCCGGGGATGAGCCCCTTCTAAAAGCGTATTCACACACTGGCTTGGCAAATGGCAGTCAATGAGAATTTCTATCAGCCACGCCGCGGTGCACTCAGGGAATGCTGGGCGTTGTAGTACTACTACTACTACTACAAAGGCTGCCTGTATTGCAAGTTGGATTGTTATTTCGTTATGTTAACGGCCGGGGATGAGCCCGTTCTGAAAGCGTATTCACACACTGGCTTGGCAAATAGCAATGAATGAGAATTTCTATCAGGCACGCCGCGGTGCCCTCAGGGAATGCTGGGTGTTGTAGTACTACTACAAAGGCGGCCTGTATTGCAAGTTGGATTGTTATTTCGTTATGTTAACGGCCGGGGATGAGCCCCATCTAAAAGCGTATTCACACTGACACTGGCTTGGCAAATGGCAATGAATGAGAATTTCTATCAGGCACGCCGCGGTGCACTCAGGGAATGCTGAGCCTTGAAGTACTACAAAGGCTGCCTGTATTGCAAGTTGGATTGTTATTTCGCTATGTTAACGGCCGGGGATGAGCCCCTTCTAAAAGCGTATTCACACACTGGCTTGGCAAATAGCAATGAATGAGAATTTCTATCAGCCACGCCGCGGTGCACTCAGGGAATGCTGGGCGTTGTAGTACTACTACAAAGGCTGCCTGTATTGCAAGTTGGATTGTTATTTCGTTATGTTAACGGCCGGGGATGAGCCCCTTCTAAAAGCGTATTCACACACTGGCTTGGCAAATAGCAATGAATGAGAATTTCTATCAGCCACGCCGCGGTGCGCTCAGGGAATGCTGGGCGTTGTAGTACTACTACAAAGGCTGCCTGTATTGCAAGTTGGATTGTTATTTCGTTATGTTAACGGCCGGGGATGAGCCCCTTCTGAAAGCGTATTCACACTGACACTGGCTTGGCAAATGGCAATGAATGAGAATTTCTATCAGGCACGCCGCGGTGCACTCAGGGAATGCTGTGCCTTGTAGTACTACAAAGGCTGCCTGTATTGCAAGTTGGATTGTTATTTCGTTATGTTAACGGCCGGGGATGAGCCCCTTCTAAAAGCATATTCACACACTTGCTTGGCAAATAGCAATGAATGAGAATTTCTATCAGCCACGCCGCGGTGCACTCAGGGAATGCTGGGCATTGTAGTACTACTACAAAGGCTGCCTGTATTGCAAGTTGGATTGTTATTTCGTTATGTTAACGGCCGGGGATGAGCCCCTTCTGAAAGCGTATTCACACACTGGCTTGGCAAATAACAATGAATGAGAATTTCTATCAGGCACGCCGCGGTGCCCTCAGGGAATGCTGGGCGTTGTAGTACTACTACAAAGGCTGCCTGTATTGCAAGTTGGATTGTTATTTCGTTATGTTAACGGCCGGGGATGAGCCCCTTCTAAAAGCGTATTCACACTGACACTGGCTTGGCAAATGGCAATGAATGAGAATTTCTATCAGGCACGCCGCGGTGCACTCAGGGAATGCTGGGCCTTGTAGTACTACAAAGGCTGCCTGTATTGCAAGTTGGATTGTTATTTCGTTATGTTAACGGCCGGGGATGAGCCCCTTCTAAAAGCGTATTCACACACTGGCTTGGCAAATAGCAATGAATGAGAATTTCTATCAGCCACGCCGCGGTGCACTCAGGGAATGCTGGGCATTGTAGTACTACTACAAAGGCTGCCTGTATTGCAAGTTGGATTGTTATTTCGTTATGTTAACGGCCGGGGATGAGCCCCTTCTAAAAGCGTATTCACACACTGGCTTGGCAAATAGCAATGAATGAGAATTTCTATCAGGGATGCCGCGGTGCACTCAGGGAATGTTGGGCCTTGTAGTACTACAAAGGCTGCCTGTATTGCAAGTTGGATTGTTATTTCGTTATGTTAACGGCCGGGGATGAGCCCCTTCTAAAAGCGTATTCACACACTGGCCTGGCAAATGGCAATGAATGAGAATTTCTATCAGGCACGCCGCGGTGCACTCAGGGAATGCTGGGCGTTGTAGTACTACTACTACTACAAAGGCTGCCTGTATTGCAAGTTGGATTGTTATTTCGTTATGTTAACGGCCGGGGATGAGCCCCTTCTGAAAGCGTATTCACACTGACACTGGCTTGGCAAATGTTACATATTCTTGTATATAGGGTCAGTATTATAGTAGTTATATTCTTGTACATAGGGGGCAGTATTATACTAGTTATATTCTTGTATATAGAGGGCAGTATTATAGTAGTTATATTCTTGTATATAGGAGGCAGTATTATAGTATTTATATTCTTGTATATAGGGAGCAGTATTATAGTAGTTATATTCTTGTATATAGGGGCAGTATTATAGTAGTTATATTCTTGTACATAGGGGCAGTATTATAGTAGTTATATTCTTGTATATAGGAGCAGTATTATAGTAGTTATATTCTTGTATATAGGAGCAGTATTATAGTAGTTATATTCTTGTATATAGGAGGCAGTATTATAATAGTTATATTCTTGTATATAGGAGCAGTATTATAGTAGTTACATTCTTGTATATAGGGGCAGTATTATAGTAGTTATATTCTTGCATATAAGGAGCAGTATTATATTAGCTATATACTTTACATTATTATTATAATTATAATTATAATTATTATTATTATTATTATTATTATAGGTATAGAATATGAAATTATTGCTAATTGGGATAGGAGTGCATTTAAGAACAAACAAATATATTCCTTAAAATGTCTTTACTGTCTTGAATGTTCACTGTTATATTATTATAAATGTCAATTGTGACTGAAATGTCTCTGAAAAACAAGTTGATTGAGTCTGTATGTAGTTGTTGTGTTTTTATTCAGACGTGTAATCCTAAGTAACAGAATGGAAAATATAGTAGTTACAGTTTTTAATACATCTCCTACAGTAAATTGTAACTTTAGGTTTATACTATTTTGCTTCTTTAATTGTTACCAATCTCTTCCTATCATCAAAAAACAAATTTACTAAATGAATAGTGTTATTGGATGAATGCAATTCGATAACCATATATAACTTGTTCCTCTGCCCTAAAGGTGGTTTTACACTGGGTGATTAAAGGGAATGTGACGCTAGAAAAATATTTTTTTTTTTATAGTTAAACTGTTAGTATATAAATGATTACACATTGTTCTAATTTTTTCACAAGTCAGGAAATATTATAAATTAGATTCTAATTTTTAACATTTCCATGTGCTGGTCACTAGAGGGAGCAATTCCCAAAATTGCAGCATTGGCATGTGGTAAAGCAACCTCATTGCTTTATGCTGCAAAATTGGAGAAGACACACTCGCTCTAGTGTGCTCAAATAATCCCCCCTCCTTTCTCCTGGCTAGTGCCAGGAGAAAGGAGGGGGTTGAATGTTCAAACCTCCTACACTGTGTGCCGCCATTTTTTGAGCAAATTTTTAGGAGGATTAGATACAGTGGTAATCAGACAGTATAACATGAACATACATACACAAACATACATTACCTGCTTATGCCGCTGTCGCCGCCGCTGCCCCTGCTCCCTCCGCTCCCTCCGCTCCTAGTCCTTGCTTCTGAACACATGGACGGAAGCCGCGACCGGAAGTAGTCATCTTACTGTCCGGCCGCGGCTTCCGGTCCACATGAAAATGGCGCTGGATGTCGCTCTGCTGAAGACCTTCCTTTTGGACTGTGTGGAAGCGGCGCATGCGCCGTTCCCACACAGACGGCGTACGCTATAGTGAATGGAACGGCTCCCGTTCGCATTCTCTATGGGGATGTATGTGCCGTATTCTATCTCTGTATGTGTCGTTAATCGACACATACAGAGATGAAAAAAAAAATGGCAGCCCCCATAGAGAAGTAAAAGAAAGAAAAAAGAAAAAAGTACAACACAAAAACACAAATAAATAAAATGTATTTTAATGATATACTAAAAGCAGTAACATATAAAAAAAAATTTTGGTGACACCTTCCCTTTAACCCTTAGTTACAAACTTTGAAGACCAATCTGCAGTTTTAGATGAGAAAAGTACTCAAATTCATTATAATTTTTTCCTATATATTAGTACAATTATGAAATAGGGGAGGGGCTGTGACAACCTATCATTTCATTATCAGCTCTTTTAAGGTGTCTTTGCCTAGTCTGCTCACTTTAACCATCTGTGTTACTCCTAATTTCAGTTGTGAATTATGGTAACGCTCTTTATGTGCCGCCATATGGTGCCTCCATACGACTTCCTATGAATTATGCCACAATTTTATTTATATTTTTCATATAAGGCATACCTTAGATTTCTATGGTACCACATTATGGCTTTGTACATCTCGAGCTTGTTCGGAGTCAGAATATGGCAATGCGCATCAGGAATTAGTATTATATTATAACATTACATTATTATATTCAATATAATATATCACTTAATTATTATATCACTTTATTATCATTATATGGTGGATTAGTGGCTGGAACTATTGTCTAAGCTAAGGCATCTACGTCAGAGCTTTCTGTTCTTCTGCTCCATCATAGGAGCAGAGCAATGAAAAACCAGGGCCAACGGGTCCGTCGCACTGAAACCATGATGCCCAACGGAACCCATTGACTTTAAAGGAATCAGTTTCCGTCACGGTGTATATCGTTAAGGCAGACAAAATTGTGCAGCATGTTGCGCTATTTTGTCTGGCAAAAATTACGGAATCTGCAACGTAGCCTCTGACGCAGTCCTAAATCACCGGAGTCTTGAGTTTGAATTTGCATGGAGTTTTTATGGTCTCTCCGGGTTTCTGTGTGTCTCCTTTTAGGTTTTCTTTACACACACAATTTTTCTGGCAATTTATACTGCATTAAAAAACGCTGCTACAAACGCTAGCGTTATTAAAATGCAACATGTGAAATGTTTTTAATGTAACATCTGGCAGCACTAAAAAAGAAATTTAAAAACACCAGTAAAAACGCCACGAAAAATCCACAAAAACGTAGCAAAACGCAGTGTGTGAATCCAGCCTATAAATTGGCCATGCACATGAGAAAAAAGTCAGCCAATTTATATGGGACTGGCTGAGGATCTCATGTTTATGGGGACCTGAGGACTCTCTTCTGACAGCAGGTGTCGGAGAAAAGAAGATTGGGGCATGTTAGATTTCAACATACCCGATCCTTTGTTTCCGCTGGAGATAGGCCGCTACCCAAGGTGTCTGATAGGGATTTATTGCCCTCTCCCCATTAAAATAAACATGCACGTTCTACCAGTCCGAGCATTCATGTTGATGGCAGAAATTACTATTTCATGAGTATAGCTGGCTTAAAGGTCCTATTACATGGCCCAATATGGAAAAAAGAAAAGTAGGACATGCTCCATAATTCCCCGCACGGTTCTACGGTAGCGATACGGAAAGGTGTCTGTGGCCAATAGAACCGGGCAGGTCCGTAATTGCAGACCGTATTACGGTCCGCAATTAGGGAGATTTTTTACGGTCGCGTGCATGGGGTCTTATTTAGATACAGGGCTAGGGCAGTGAACTCACTCTTTGCCCCGGGTCTTAGACTCTGCTGTTATATTTTCTTATTAAAGTAGCAGTTTTACAACCGTGCAGCGAGTGGTAGCCTCACAGTCTTGGCTATTGTTACTCCAATGCACAATTTGGCAACTAGAAATTTGAGAGTGAAGCCAGAGCCGGGCGGAGAGGAGAGAAAAACCGAGAGGAGTGTTCAATATCTGAGTAAAAATCTCTACTTCCAATGAGTGATAACAGACAGACCTGTACTGGTCCCTTAACCCTGGGTCTGGTCTACACCCTCATATGGAGTGCTGAGGAGAAGAGAGGGGAGGAGGGAGGAGGAGGAGAAGGAGGAGGCGATGGTAGGGAAAGGCTGCGAAGGGAGGAGAATCAAAAGAAAAAGTATTGTGAAGAGGTTGGAGGAAATGAGACAAGTCTATCAGACTCCAGGCTTTCTAGCAAATGTTAAAGTGTGTGTGTCTGGGAACACTCAGTCTGTTAGGGCAGTGTGCCTGCACCACAACCATTGGCCGCTGCAGCCGTCTACTAGTCTGGTTTTGTTTAAGCTGCTCCCCATTCATTTAGAGAACCATTGGATAACTCTATTCATGCTCCACGGGACCAGCAAACCCAGGATTGTGTGTTACCTGTGCCACAGCATGCCAGTCTATGGATAAATCTTCATCTCTGGTTGCAGGAAACTAGGGGGGTGTGGGGGTCACTTATTTATCTCCAACTTTGCAAAGTTTGGAAACAGGATACCCAGAAGAGATTGTCAATTCCTGTCCGAAAGGTAGGATATAGTTGCTGTTGTGATCCCAGATGTAGTAGAGCTGAATTTGTCATTGATCATGTGTGTGTGTGGTAAAGATAATGTAGTAGGTTTACCTGCAGTCCCATGTAAGAGAACCATGCCTACCATTTTTAATGTCAAAGTCATTATTGAATGGATAATGTCGAATCTTGATGGACCTCATTGGGTTTAATTAAGTCCGTCTGGTCTCCGTCGGGGCTCTGTACATTTTAAATGGCAGGGATAGTGCTGCAGACTGCGCTATTCTTGCCATCAAAAATACCCAAAAGCCTGATGGAAATCTAGTGTGAACAGGGCTATAAACCTACAGATAACCCAAATGACAAATGGCACACTCAGCTCTACTATTTCTGTATGTGCAAAGTTGCAATGGGGCACGAGCTTGTGCATAGTCTGGATATGAAGTGTGAATTAAATGTATCGAAATGAAATGTTGCCAATGATTTTGTATCCACTACATGAACTAACATGATATAGATGAGCAATTTGCTAGCCAATAAGATATAACAGGAATCAATTATCTTATAAGCCAAAGTTTTCAGTGTGTTCCATGTATTTATCTATGATCCTATCATGTACAAAATCGATGATATGTTAATCCATATCTGCTGCTATTATTTCATGGTTTGTGAATGCCCGATATGATGAATTAGTATATGCAAGTACAGTAGATTTACCGATTACACCTTTAAGTTAACCATTTGTGTTCCAGGTTAAAATCCGGTTTTCATAACATATAATTATTTGGCAGTATATTTTGGTATTTATCTCCCTTATTTCTGGGACTGATGTTTGTGAAGTTTACGTATTCATTGCCTCTAGAGCACCAACCTATTCTTCAGCGCTGCAGATAAATGCACTCACATCAGTTCCTGTGGCCACTGAGGGCTCAGATAATAATACCATCGAAAAGCAAATGGAATGTAGGAGGAAATTGGGGTAAGTGGGGGAAACCTACCCAGAAATGAGGGAGAACACATAAAATCTATGAAGATATTGCCCTGGTGACCAATAGTTATATCCATTGTTAGTCCCCTTACCCCACGATATCCTATAGTCACTATGTTTTTATGGGAATACACCATAAAAAGTTTAAAGGGGTTCCCCAACCACTGAAAATTTCTTTCAAATAGCGTAAAATATTTTTTTTAAAAAAACCTTCTTGCCAAAAGGTGTATTTTCACGATGTAGTCATGTGATGATTTTTGCCTAAATTTTTACAAAATTTTAGCAAAATACCACATTTTGCCAAAAATCAAGGGATAAACTGCTATTCAATCACAATTTGGGAATATGCTAACTCTTGAACAAATTAGGCACTGTTCCCTCGCTGCCAGGCACCATGGCCCTTCACCATTTGATGCTTTAAGTGTCATCATCCCTACATGACTATGACTGCCAATCGCCATCTTGTATGTCATCCATAGTGACGTCACCGTAGCACCCAGTGAATGGAGATGTTGACATTCCGAAAATATCTGCATGTGTGATCTTTTACCAACCAACATGTTAGTTTAGAAAAATATCAGAAAACTGCTCGGAATGGGGCCAAATCTTTGCGTCGATGGTCGCTTTATTCTCATTCTACACCTCCTCCACCACAGTCCTCCACAGTTCCATCTGCTGTGTTCTTTGCTACGTAATCTCATTGAGGATGTCCAGACATTACTAAGAGTCCCTGTTCCCTGGTTTGCTATTGTGTACTGATTACCAGTTCCTGCGTATAACTAAAAATACACAAATTTAGTGGCATGTTAAACAAAAATGTAATAAAAAATCTAAATATTTCAAATTTCTACAAAACGTAAACTTAAAATCTGTTGAGAAAATTTTTCAGAACTACTGTTAAATGTCTGCGGGGTGTGGCCTTTAGTGACAGGGTTTGGGATTATCAAGGTGTTAGGGAGGCTGCATTTCTGGACTGGTGGACATCTAGTTGGAGTGCGGAATTTATTGAGTTCTTGGGTCACAATTCACAATTGGAGTCATTTTGTATGGAAATAGTCCATGAACATGTGGACTATCTATATTTTCACTAGAGTTACCATAATATGGAAACTAAATTGAAAGGATCATCACACAAAGAATGGACAATGCAATTGAAGTTGGATTGTATGTCTGTGACATTGACCTGATAGCCCATTGACAGTGGTTGACACCTTCCATGACCAGATCCAATATTAAGCTTATCATTCCAGTCGGAACTAGTGACATCGAGATGCTGGGACTCAATGCTTAATCCTCATTTATTTTATGTAGCAGAGGGTCCTTTGGGACCCATCAGGCAGCATGGCCTGGGTGCCACGGCTACTTCTGCACCTCCTATAGCTACACCCATGAGTAACATTGACCTATAAGAATTTTTTTCACATAACTTTTTGTTAATTGGATTCTTATCAAAAATTGCTCATCACACTAAATGATTCTTCTGCGAATAGACTTTAGATAGCCATGGGCTTACTAGAGGGAGCCTACTGTGTTCACAATTCATGACAATTCTATACTGAGTGGTTGGTTAATCAAAAAGTTCTCAATGGCTAGATAGATGAGAGGGCCCACATGCCCCTTTCTGCCTGATGCAGAGAACTGTGCCCACATTTAGACCTTCCTCATCTTTGGCTGTTAGTAAAGAATATTACTTTTCACTTTAAATGATGTAATGTGTTGGGTGTTGAACTGGTGACGCAGGGCACCATTAGTCCACCCCTCTTGATATGAGCTTTGTAATGTTAATCTTCTAAAAAAATCAAATACCAAAGTAGGAAAAAAACCCTTGTAAATATAGTTTATTCTTTACTCACCTAACAGGAAAATGAAAAAGTTGCATTCAAAAAGTTACCCTGGTTCATGTTGTATGTAGCTTTTTATGATGTAATTGTTACCTTTTTCCTATTCAAAAAGTTTTCCTCATTTCACAAGTCTGTGCCTTGTGTGATGTAGTCTCATGTCTTTCATTTGTTTGTGTTAATGGGCTGGCTTTCAGGGCAGGCAGGATTATGAATTACTTTTTGTTCTACACCACGTGTGTTGCGAGACTTAATAACCTTCAGAAGCTGTTAGAAAAACTTGCTGGAGAACTTGGGACTTTACAGAATGCTGCATCCACTCCCTCATTCCTTTACATGCTCACACACACTATTTTGCAAAGTTTTTATGTAATTTTTTAATTTATTTTTTATTATTTTAAGTTGCGTACCCTGATTTATTTCAGTTTTCTTTTATTTTTTACAATGTAATGCTTTACCACAATGAGGTCAGATTGCATGTGGACAGGGTGTTCTTAGTACACATTGCTATGTTATTCAAGCAAAGACTGTTGTCCTTGAGTAAGCAAACAAATTTTGTTAAGATTTTACTTTGACAAGGCAGAAATTAACATTGATGGGTGGAGATCCAGATGCTGGGACCACCACCATTGCCGTGCCCAAGTGCTGTGTAAGTGGCTATTCCACTTTTGCATTGATAAGTCTTCCGTGCCCAGACATTAGCTAAGGAAGTTATGGAAATTACCAAGTCAGTAGATGGTTAAAACCGAAGGCGTCCATCTGCTTATCAAGTGTGGAAACCCCATTATAAAAATGTCCAAGCTACAAAACCACACACAAGATTATATATGGATGCCAATCCATATAACTGGTATTTTAACATTTCAATGACCTTGAGTGGATCTACACTATATGGCAATGAGGTTTGTACCAATGCAATGGACGTCTACTGGCCCATCCCCCTTATTTTTCCGCACATGATCATCCACTGAAACACTTGTTACTATTACTGGGGTTAGCGGACCCCAGAGGGGTATCAGCATTGGGACCCCATCAGCTTTTATTGCCAGGGGAAAATAAATGGGAAAGAGGACCCACATTAAGTTGTTCATCAGATAGCAAGAATTAGAATCTATAGTTCTTCACTATAGTATTCACCTATAGGTGGCAGTAAAGAGACGGTTTTATTTTTTCTGAATGAGAGCTATTATGCATTCTTTTCCCACAATGCATTGACCTTAAGAAGCCCTATGAACTGGATCACCACAAGGAGAATCAGTACCCTCCAAAAGCTGGTGTAAAAAATTGTCATGTTTGGTTGGAAAGTTCTGGTCTACATTTTGTCTTTGGTCCTACGTGCACCCCAACACCCCAATTGTATATGCCTAGAAAAGTGTATATATGTAGCACATCTGAGTTTGTCCTTTAACTCTTTGTGGCTGCCTATTTGTAGATTGTAATAATGCAGTAGTTCTACCATCGGTCTTGGCGAAACGGCCACTATGAGTTGTGTTAAAGTTGTCAAAAAGTTTATTTTCCCAGAAAATAAAGTTGTTCAAATAGACACAGTTTATTTCTAAAGGCAACCTCTCGGAGTGTTTATGGTGAATCCATATGTTATAAGGAGCTTGCTTGACCAGAATGTTTATAAACCTATGACATATGGCTCTTGTAGTAATCTTATGTAATGTAAACCTAGATTTGTGATCTGGCTCTGCTGGAAGGGTTTCTGCAGTAAATTAGACTGCAATTTGATTACTACAATCTGCCTGTCAGGAGGCCCATGTGTTTCCTCTCTCCCCCTCCTCCGTCTCGGCCCCAGCACACCTCTCCGTATCAGGTTACATCTATGAATAGTTGGGATATTCCCGCTCTATTCATGGTAGGTTTACCTCTCGGCATCTCATGTAGACACATGTGACACAGCTTTTGAACCATGCACTGCCACGCTTGTCAATGTCTTCCAAGATAAGAAGTCTTCCTGTGGAGAACATGAGTATGTCTATGTTTCTGGTATAACATTGATTGTATGGATAAAGGCAGTTCTACCAGTAGATAAGACATAAGGGTCTAATGACTGTGCCGACTGATGCTTAGTAGTATGAAGTTGGTTATATATACGAAGATAGCTTGGCCAATAAGGGGGGTAAAGGTGCCCATACACATTAGATGAAAGTTGGCGGAACCGGCCAACTATCTAATCTGTATGAGGGTATACTAACCTTCTCCCAATGGCAGATTTCGGGGGGAAAAATTAACAGTCATGTTGTGTTTCAGTCAAAACTTGAAGCTCCAGGGCCCAAATGCAAAACCTGTAATGGTGCCCGCAGATTATGACATATCAGTGACAGTGCTGGTGCCCTCTTATGGGGCGAAAGGACATTTGGGCACAACCACTTTACCCCCTAGAGTTATACCCCTGAACATGCCCTATCCTTTGTTTCTGTGGGAGATAAGCTTTACTCCCCTTTCCCCATTGAAAACACGTGGGCGCTCGGCCGATCCGAGTGTGCATGTGTTTGGGGGAGTCGGGAGGAATAGCTCCAGGCCGAACGGGCGTTCAGCCGACATCTATAGTAAGTGTATAAGCAGCTTTAGTATACTGGGTGCATATGTTGCAGTAGCACCCCAGCCCTGTAGCATGAGGAATACAAAAAGTCCCTCTGCCCCATATGAGGAGACAGTACTACAAATGACATGTGATAGTTGGAGAGCCTGTTACCGAATTTGTATTAGGGCTGAGCAGGAACGTAGCTAAAGGGTCATGGGTCCTGGTGCAAGAATTCAGCTCCCCAACACCACTAGACCCCTGCGCACGCCTATGCCCAGCCACATTGCCCAACAGCCCCATGGATGCCCCCACAGTATAATGCCCCCTATAGCTGGTTCCACAGTATAATGCCCCCACACAATATAATGAACCCCATAACTGCCCCTACACAGTATAATGCCCCCACACAGTATAATGCCCCCCATGGCCGCCCACACATTATAATGCTCCCCATAGCTGCACCCTACAGTATAATGCTCCCCATAGCTGCCCCCACACAGCATAATGCCCCCATAGCTGCCCCCACAGTAAAATGCCCCCCTAAGCTGCCTCCACACAGTTTAATGCCCCCAGCTACTTGCTCCAGCATTGAATTCAACTGTATCTGTGTCCTGTTGGAACCGGGACCAACGCGGTCAGCGTAGTGTGGCAACGGGGTTAGGGGCTCGGTCGCAATTTAGGCTTAGGGATCTGGTCGCAACTGAGACAATTGCTGTTAGGGATCTGCCAGGTACTTCATCTAGGTATACTCCTGGGATTAATCAATCCACACCTGAGGCCAGACCTGTTCGACTGACACCATCTCCCACCAATCAGGGTGGCAGGCTCAGAAGTGGGAGAGCCTATCGCGGCCTGGTCTGTCGGAGTTAGCTCCGCCCCCTGTCCTTTATTACCTGCCCTGTTCTCTCCCTCAGTGCTTGTAATTCTTTTGGATTCCTGGCCCCACTGCTGCTTGCTCCAGCCTGCTTCTGCCGTGCTTCTGCCTTGCTGCAGTTCTGCTTGACCTGCTTGCTTTGCCCCTGGCTTGCTTCTTTCTCCGTGCCCGCTCGGGTGTACTCACTTCGTCCTGGTCCTGACTGTTCGTTCGCCGCTCCGTTTCCTCGTGGCGTTCCGTGGCTACTGCCCCTTCCCTTGCGTGTTCCCTGTTTGTTTTCCTGTGCACTTAGACAGCGTAGGGACCGCCGCCCAGTTGTACCTCGTCGCCTAGGGCGGGTCGTTGCAAGTAGGCAGGGACAGGGCGGTGGGTAGATTAGGGCTCACTTTCCCTTCACCTCCTTCCTGCCATTACATAATTACAAGCCCTTACCTAGTCTACCATTTCTCCTACGCTGACGCTATCATGGACCCCCTTGAGACCCTGACCCAGCAGATGCAGGGCCTCTCCCTACAGGTCCAGGCCCTGGCCCAAAGGGTCAATCAGGGTGACGCTGCTTTAGTAGTACCCCTCACCTCACCTCTAGAACCCGACCTCAAGTTACCTGACCGGTTCTCAGGGGACCGTAAGACGTTTCTCTCCTTCCGGGAGAGTTGCAGACTGTATTTCCGCCTAAAGCCCCACTCCTCAGGTTCCGAGAACCAGCGGGTGGGTATCATCATATCCCGACTCCAGGAAGGGCCCCAAGAGTGGGCCTTCTCCTTGGCTCCTGACGCCCCTGAACTTTCCTCTGTTGATCGTTTTTTCTCTGCCCTCGGACTCATTTACGACGAGACTGACAGGACTGCTTTAGCCGAGAGTCAGCTGGTGACCTTACGTCAGGGTAGGAGACCGGTTGAGGAATACTGTTCTGATTTTAGGAAGTGGTGCGTAGCTTCTCAGTGGAATGATCCGGCCCTAAGGTGCCAGTTTAGGTTAGGATTATCTGACGCCCTGAAGGATCTGCTGGTTAGCTACCCCTCGTCTGACTCCCTTGACCAGGTTATGGCCCTAGCAGTACGACTTGACCGACGTCTCAGGGAACGTCAGCTAGAACGCTTCAGTGTGCTCCCCTCTGACTTTTCTGCGATTCCCCCCGAGGTCCCGTCTCCTCGCCCCTCCACGGAGGACTCGGAGGTACCTATGCAACTCGGGGCCTCCATGTCCCCTCGACAACGTAGGGAGTTTCGCAGAATGAATGGTCTCTGCTTCTACTGTGGGGACGACAAGCATCTACTGAACACCTGTCCCAGGCGTAAGAATAAGAAGCCGGAAAACTTCCGCGCCTAAGTGATCATCGGGGAGGTCACTTGGGCGCACAGGTATTTCCCGTTAATGTGAAACGCAATAAAATTTTGCTTCCCTTTCAGGTCTCGTTTGCTGGCCGGTCTGCCACGGGCAGTGCTTTCGTGGATTCTGGCTCATCTGCTAATATCATGTCTGTGGAATTTGCTATGTCTCTAAAGATGCCTTGTATTGATTTACCTTATCCTATCCCTGTAGTAGGAATCGACTCAACTCCCCTTGCTAATGGTTATTTTACTCAGCATACTCCTGTTTTTGAACTCCTGGTTGGCTCCATGCATGTGGAGCAGTGCTCTGTACTGGTGATGCAGGGATTATCGTCTGATCTGGTTTTAGGCCTTCCCTGGTTGCAGTTGCATAATCCCACGTTTGATTGGAATACTGGGGATCTCACCAAATGGGGTAATGAATGTCTTATGTCATGTCTTTCTGTTAACTCTATTTCTCCCCGGGAGGAGGTAAACACGCTTCCTGAGTTTGTTCAGGACTTCGCCGATGTGTTTTCTAAGGAGGCCTCCGAGGTGTTGCCCCCCCATAGAGATTACGATTGCGCTATCGATTTGCTGCCTGGTGCCAAGCTTCCTAAGGGTAGGATATTTAATCTTTCATGTCCTGAACGTGAAGCTATGAGGGTGTATATCCAAGAATGCCTGGCCAAGGGTTTCATTCGCCCCTCGACTTCTCCTGTAGGTGCTGGCTTCTTCTTCGTGGGGAAGAAGGATGGTGGTCTTAGGCCGTGCATTGATTATCGTAACCTGAATAAGGTCACCGTAAGGAACCAGTACCCACTTCCTTTGATTCCGGATCTTTTTAATCAGGTTCAGGGAGCCCAATGGTTTTCTAAGTTCGATCTACGGGGGGCATATAACCTTATCCGCATCAAAGAGGGGGATGAGTGGAAAACTGTGTTCAACACACCCGAGGGTCATTTCGAATACCTGGTCATGCCCTTTGGGTTGTGTAATGCCCCTGCTGTCTTCCAGAATTTTATTAATGAAATCCTGAGAGAGTACCTGGGTAATTTTCTTGTTGTGTACCTTGATGACATACTGGTGTTTTCCAAGGACTGGTCCTCCCACGTGGAGCATGTCAGGAAGGTGCTCCAGGTCCTTCGGGAGAATAATCTGTTTGCTAAGACTGAAAAATGTGTCTTTGGGGTACAGGAGATACCATTTTTAGGGCAAATCCTCACTCCTCATGAATTCCGCATGGACCCTGCCAAGGTTCAGGCTGTGGCGGAATGGGTCCAACCGGCCTCCCTTAAGGCGTTACAGTGTTTTTTAGGGTTCGCCAACTATTACAGGAGATTTATTGCCAACTTCTCGGTCGTCGCTAAGCCTCTTACGGACCTTACCCGCAAGGGTGCTGATGTCCTCCATTGGCCCCCTGAGGCCGTCCAGGCCTTTGAGACTCTCAAGAAGTGCTTTATCTCGGCCCCCGTGCTGATTCAGCCCAACCAAGAGGAGCCATTTATTGTGGAGGTTGACGCTTCCGAGGTGGGAGTGGGGGCCGTCTTGTCCCAGGGTACCAGCTCCCTCACCCATCTCCGCCCCTGTGCTTACTTCTCTAGGAAGTTTTCGCCCACGGAGAGTAACTATGATATTGGCAACCGCAAACTTCTAGCCATTAAATTGGCTTTTGAGGAGTGGCGGCACTTCCTGGAGGGGGCCAGACACCAGGTAACGGTCCTTACGGATCACAAGAATCTGGTTTTCCTAGAATCGGCCCGGAGGCTTAATCCTAGACAAGCTCGGTGGGCACTATTCTTTACCAGATTTAATTTCTTGGTTACCTATAGGGCTGGGTCCAAGAATATTAAGGCTGATGCTCTGTCACGTAGTTTCATGGCCAATCCTCCTTCCGAGAAGGATCCTGCTTGTATTTTACCCCTTGGTATAATCGTCTCTGCCACGGATTCTGATTTAGCTTCTGATATCGCGGCTGATCAGGGTGCAGCTCCCGGGAACGTCCCTGGGGACAAACTGTTTGTTCCCCTGCAATACCGGCTGAGGGTACTCAGGGAAAACCATGACTCCGCTCTATCTGGTCATCCTGGCATCTTGGGCACCAAACACCTCATTACCAGAAACTATTGGTGGCCTGGGTTGCCTAAAGACGTTAGGGCTTACATCGCCGCTTGTGAGGTTTGCGCTAGGTCCAAAACCCCTAGGTCCCGACCTGCGGGCCTACTACGTTCCTTGCCCATTCCCCAGAGACCTTGGACCCATATCTCCATGGATTTTATCACCGATTTGCCTCCATCTCAGGGCAAGTCGGTGGTGTGGGTGGTAGTCGACCGCTTCAGCAAGATGTGCCACTTTGTGCCCCTTAAGAAGCTACCTAACGCCAAGACGTTAGCTTCTTTGTTTGTGAAACACATCCTGCGTCTCCATGGGGCCCCAGTCAATATCGTTTCTGACAGAGGGGTACAATTTGTTTCCTTATTTTGGAGAGCTTTTTGTAAAAAGTTGGAGATTGATCTGTCCTTCTCCTCCGCCTTCCATCCCGAAACTAATGGCCAAACGGAAAGGACCAACCAATCCCTGGAACAATATTTAAGGTGTTTCATCTCTGACTGTCAATTCGATTGGGTCTCATTCCTTCCCCTTGCTGAATTTTCCCTGAATAACAGGGTCAGTAACTCGTCAGGGGTCTCCCCGTTTTTCTGTAATTTCGGGTTTAACCCAAGGTTCTCCTCCGTCTCCCCTGGTTGTTCCAATAATCCTGAGGTAGAGGATGTTCATCGGGAACTGTGCACTGTCTGGGCCCAGGTTCAGAAGAACCTAGAGGCGTCCCAGAGCGCACAAAAGATTCAGGCGGATAGTAGACGTTCTGCTAACCCCTGGTTTGTCGTCGGGGATTTGGTCTGGTTGTCGTCCAGGAACTTGCGCCTTAAGGTCCCGTCCAGGAAGTTTGCTCCCCGATTTATTGGACCTTATAAGATCATTGAAGTCCTCAACCCTGTATCCTTCCGTCTGGAGCTCCCCCCATCCTTTCGCATACATGACGTCTTCCATGCCTCCCTCCTTAAACGCTGCTCCCCGTCCTGGTCCCCCTCGAGGATACCTCCTGTTCCCGTTCTCACCCCTGAGGGGGTGGAATTCGAGGTGGCCAAGATTATGGACAGTAGGATGGTCCAGGGCTCCCTCCAGTACCTGGTCCATTGGAGAGGATACGGGCCGGAGGAGAGGACTTGGGTACCTGCCCGTGATGTTCACGCTGGGGTATTGATCAGGAGGTTCCACCTTCTCTTCCCCACTAAACCGGGTCCCCTTAGTAAGGGTCCGGTGGCCCCTCATAAAAGGGGGAGTACTGTTAGGGATCTGCCAGGTACTTCATCTAGGTATACTCCTGGGATTAATCAATCCACACCTGAGGCCAGACCTGTTCGACTGACACCATCTCCCACCAACCAGGGTGGCAGGCTCAGGAGTGGGAGAGCCTATCGCGGCCTGGTCTGTCGGAGTTAGCTCCGCCCCCTGTCCTTTATTACCTGCCCTGTTCTCTCCCTCAGTGCTTGTAATTCTTTTGGATTCCTGGCCCCACTGCTGCTTGCTCCAGCCTGCTTCTGCCGTGCTTCTGCCTTGCTGCAGTTCTGCTTGACCTGCTTGCTTTGCCCCTGGCTTGCTTCTTTCTCCGTGCCCGCTCGGGTGTACTCACTTCGTCCTGGTCCTGACTGTTCGTTCGCCGCTCCGTTTCCTCGTGGCGTTCCGTGGCTACTGCCCCTTCCCTTGCGTGTTCCCTGTTTGTTTTCCTGTGCACTTAGACAGCGTAGGGACCGCCGCCCAGTTGTACCTCGTCGCCTAGGGCGGGTCGTTGCAAGTAGGCAGGGACAGGGCGGTGGGTAGATTAGGGCTCACTTTCCCTTCACCTCCTTCCTGCCATTACAATTGCGACCCCTATAGCTTCGCCACTGGGGCTCAGGAGCTTTAAGTTATGTCTCTGTTGGTCCATGTAGCCAATTACAAGTATATGAGCTAATTGGGGACGTTTTGGCAGATTATCATAATCAGTTGTTTGAGCAATGTATTCTAACTTTCCTAAAGCTGTCCATACATATAAGATAACTTCTGAACATGCATGTCAATTTCTATGGAGAAAGGCGGGAGAACATCTTTCACATACATCTGAAGAATTTATGTATGGTGTGGATAAAAAATAAAAAAAATAATAATAATAATTCCAACTTGGCCCGTTCCTGATGTGACACCAGAAGTGGTATAACAGCCCCAAACACAGCCCAAAACAACTGAATACACCAACTTCAGTACAATGTCTATGACATATAACAATATTCAGAGTCGTAGAATTGGGATGGCCAAAAAGGACCAACAGGTCTACACATTCATCAAGACGACGCCTTTTCTAAAAACTGCCACGCAGTTGATCAGCTAATTGATGTGGACCTGGTTCCTAGATCCCCCATGGGGAGAGTTTTGTCTGCCAATGTATTTCCCTGCAGAAAATTAATGTATTACATAGTCCGCCAGAGGAAGACCCCCGCTATGACGTCCATGTGCCCTGATAGACATTTTTGACTGTGCATTGTTCTGAATGTTTGTAACCATGTTGGCCAAAGGTGCAGTCGAAAATTCAATCAGTCAGTTTATATGTGGTCAGTAACCAGATTTAGTGTCCATCTTCACTGTACTCCTAGCATTCTACTCATGAACCAGGGATTTGAGGATGAAAGTCCCATCCAGATAGTAGAATGTTTGACTCTATGCCGCAATGTAGATAACCCCAATGCACATTTTATTCTTTATTTTGTGTTGACGGTAATATGTCTGTCAGTGGCGCAGTGTGACGGGGGACTATTTGAGCAAACTTCCAGTTCTACATTTTAGGAGCTGATGTTGAAACGAAACCTACCCTTAATTTATAGCCAAACACAAAGCATATGAATTTCCTCTGTTTCCAGGTTTGCCAGTGGCGCGTGACGGCACATGCAGGGGCAAGCAGTCTAATGGTCTTCACTCAGCACGTAGCTGACACACTAGCTGCAAGTCGCTTATTTCGGTTTACTTTGGACTGTGTCTGCTTCCCCCCTCCCTATTGTATGGCATTCATTGACTTGTAGTTCCATAACAGGCGACAAACCACAGGATGACCAAATTAAGACTATATTCACACGACAGTGACAAATGGCCATTAAAAAGTGATCAACTGTCAGTTTTTCATGGCCGTTTTGCATCAGTGTCTCCAAATTTTCATCCATTTCCAGTCCGTCAGTCCATTTTTAATGGCCGTTTGACATCCGTTTTGCACCCGTTTTTCATGGCCATTAAAAAACTGATGAATTTCATTTGTGCCTTTTTTTGTCCCAATCCCCTGAAAACACCCAAAGGAAGGTCCTTGTTATGATTGTTTCACAGCCCCTCTGTAGATGATGGCACACAGACCCCTTGTATATGATGCCACACAGTGCCCCTGTATATGCCACGCAGACCCCCTGTAGATGATGGCACACAGCCCCCCTGTAGATGATGGCACACAGCCCCCCTGTAGATGATGGCACACAGCCCCCCTGTAGATGATGTCACACAGCCCCACTGTAGATCATGGCACACAGACCCTCTGTAGATGATGGCACACACAGACCCCTTGTAGCTGATGGCACACAGACCCCCTGTAGATGATGGCACACACACCTCTCCGGAGAAAGCAGCACCCCCCCCCCTCCTGTAGTAATCTTCCGGAACCAATAGTTCCCTTGCCTCTTGAATCCCCATGTCACAGATCAATTTTTAAAGTTTTTTACATGTATTGGCATCCATTAAAAACGGATCCATTGACTTCTATGGGGGCGTCTGGCCGTGAAGACGGCCAAAAATAGGACATGTCCTATTTTTTGATGGCCAATATTCACGGGTCATTAAAAAAACTGCCGTGTGAATACACCCATAGAACATTATTGTCCTGAAAATGACACACGGCCGTTTTTCAGTGTCGTGTGAATAAGGCCTAAATCTATGTATTAGGAAGCCCTCACTTTCTAAGATAATTTTATATCAATGCTGAGGAACACATTATTGGAAAGTAAAGCTATTCTGGTGACTAATTCAATGATGGCAGAATCTATTTCTGATTACATTAGAACCCTATTACAGCACATGGGCATTACATGGACCATACCTCCCAACCGTCCCGGATCCGGCGGGACAGTCCCGGTTTCTCACCGCTGTCCTGCCGTCCCTGCGGTCTGCAAAATGTCCCGCTGGTCGCTACATTAAAACAGCTGATCGCTGCTGACTGCAGCAGCGATCAGAAGAAGGCAGGAGTCTTGCGGCGGTGTTCTCACTTCGATCGATGCCGGCACGGGAGTAGATCAGTACAGTCACCTGACCTGTCATCTGACCTCACCGGTCAGGTGACTGGACTGGTTCACTCCCGGGCCGGCATCGACACCAGTGAGAACACCGCTGCAAGACTCCTGACTTCTGACGGTGAGTGACGTCAAAAGCAGAGCAGAGAGTGGCAGCAGTAGGGCCGGCTACCTCTACCACTCTCCGCTCTGGCGGCAATGTGGCACCTACAGGGGGACTGTGTTTGGAGCTATTTACAGGGGGGCTGTATCTGGCGCTATCTACAGGGGGGTTGTGTGTGGAGCTATCTACAGGGGGGCTGTGTCTGGAGCTATCTACAGGGGGGCTGTATCTGGCGCTATCTACAGGGGGGCTGTGTCTGGAGCTATCTACAGGGGGCTGTATCTGGCGCTATCTACAGGGGGACTTTGTGTGGCGCTATCTACAGGGGGCTGTGTCTGGCGCTATCTACAGGGGGCTGTGTGTGGAGCTATCTGCAGGGGGGCTGTGTGTGGAGCTATCTGCAGGGGGGCTGTGTGTGGAGCTATCTGCAGGGGGGCTGTGTGTGGAGCTATCTGCAGGGGGGCTGTGTCTGGCGCTATCTGCAGGAGGGCTGTGTCTGGCGCTATCTACAGGGGGCTGTGTCTGGCGCTATCTACAGGGGGGCTGTGTCTGGAGCTATCTACAGGGGGGCTGTGTGTGGAGCTATCTACAGGGGGCTGTGTGTGGAGCTATCTACAGGGGGCTGTATCTGGTGCTATGTACAGGGGGGCTGTATCTGGTGCTATGTACAGGGGGGCTGTGTCTGGAGCTATCTATAGGGGGGCTGTATCTGGAGCTATCTATAGGGGGCCGTGTGTCGAGCTATCTACAGGGGGCTGTATCTTGAGCTATCTACAGGGGGGCTGTATCTGGAGCTATCTACAGGGGGGCTGTATCTGGCGCTATCTACAGGGGGCTGTGTGTGGAGCTATCTGCAGGGGGGCTGTGTGTGGAGCTATCTGCAGGGGGGCTGTGTCTGGCGCTATCTGCAGGAGGGCTGTGTCTGGCGCTATCTACAGGGGGCTGTGTCTGGCGCTATCTACATGGGGGCTGTGTCTGGAGCTATCTACAGGGGGGCTGTGTGTGGAGCTATCTACAGGGGGCTGTATCTGGAGCTATCTATAGGGGGGCTGTATCTGGAGCTATCTATAGGGGGCCGTGTGTCGAGCTATCTACAGGGGGCTGTATCTGGAGCTATCTACAGGGGGGCTGTATCTGGAGCTATCTACAGGGGGGCTGTGTGTGGAGCTATCTACAGGGGGCTGTGTGTGCCACTATCTACAGGGGGACTGTGTGTGGAGCTATCTACAGGGGGGCTGTATCTGGAGCTATCTACAGGGGGGCTGTATCTGGAGCTATCTACAGGAGGGACTGTATCTGGAGCTATCTACAGGGGGGTTGTGTGTGGAGCTATCTACAGGGGGGCTGTTTCTGGAGCTATCTACAGGGGGGCTGTGTCTGGAGTAATCTACAGGGGGGCTGTATCTGGAGCTATGTACAGGGGGGCTGTGTCTGGTGCTATGTACAGGGGGGCTGTATCTGGAGCTATCTACAGGGGGGCTCTGGTGGAGAATTTTTCCATTGACCGGTAGCAGAGTTACACAACTGGGAAAAAAACTCCCCATGATGTAACTCTGCTACCTGTCAATTGAAAAGTCATCCACCACAGGGTCTCCCTCTTGACTTTCATTGTTCTCAGCCTTTTGGTTTGTCCTGCAGCTGCTGCTGCCGTGATGAGCAAATGTTATACCCAAGATAGGAAAAGTAACATAAAGACGATATAACCGGATCCATAATATCTGTGATATCCAGACAGTCTAGAGATCCGCAGTGAGAATGTGCGCGCGTTATTTGCAGAAGGATCTGCCCGTGATTTGATGTGTTTATGCGGGATATTGGGCGTGGTTAGGGGGCGTGGCTTAAAATGTCCCTCTTTTCCGAATTCAAAAGTTGGGAGGTATGCATGGACCCCTCTCTATAAGCCCGGGCATAGAGCACTGACGTGTTGTTCATCCCTACATCACCGCAGCAGCTGACAACTGGCCAATGCGGTGACATGTCATCCATAGTGATGTCACCTCTGAGGCCACCCTCAATTGTAGGTGTAGACATAATGATAATAATCAAAGGGTTTGTCTCATGATGATCCCGTCTAGGGTTATGTACATTATAAAGGATACCCACTCTATTAGCCAGTATGGAGAGCCGCCAAGAAAGAGTGGCTCCCACTCATGGACTGATTACATGGCTGCAGAAAATACATTTCCCCTGTAACGGCAGCTGCAGAGTGATAAGCAGGTATTTCAGGACCTTCTGCTTTTTGGCGAGATGGCTTCCTTTTAAAAAAGCAAGATAATCCCTTTAAAGGGGCTAACAAGTTTGGACAACCCAGTTTCCCCTTGTTGGCCACCTTGCCATAAAAGGGATATTGCTCTGCTGATGCCAATCAGCTGAGAATTGCAATTTGTACCCCTTCTTGTCCTGTGACGTACTATTATGTAATGGCAAGCGGGTGCCTGATGATACAGCCAACATCTCGCTCCCATCCTGGCCGTTAAACCCCATAGCCTTCATTGACACCAGCATTCCGGTTTTCTGTTGTTCTACGCCGTCTGTGGAGCAGAACAATGAAAAAACGGAAGTGCCGAATCTGTTGCACAGTGTACATCAACGGTGCCAATCGCAAACCATCGACTTTAATGGGTTCCGTGAGGTTTTCATCATGGTGTCCACTGATTTACTAAACAAAATAGCGCTGCATGCTGCACTATTTTGTTCGGCATTTCTTACCGGATCTGTGACAGAGGTTCCTAACAGAGCCCCTGGTGCAGATGTGAACAGAAACTTAGATGCCGCTGTAAATGCAGAGAGTCTTCTTGCAGAAAACATGCCATCATACAGCAACGTCAATGGAAAAATAAAATTGTTATGGCTTTTAGGCTATGTTCACACGCCGTGTTTTCAGACATTTTTCGGGGCGTAAATGCCTCGAAAAACGCCTGAAGAAACAGAAGCTGAACGCCTCCAAACATCTGGCCATTGATTTCAATGGTAAAAACTTTGTTTCGTTCAGATGGGGTGTTTTTTTACGCAGCCGTTTGAAAAAAAGGACGTGTAAAAAACGCCCGCATAAAGAAGCATGTCACTCCTTGAGCCGTTTTTGGAGCTGTTTTTCATTGTATCAATAAAAAAACAGCTCCAGAAACGGCTAAAAAAAAAACATCAAAAAACGTTTCATGCTTTAAAAACGGCTGAAAATCGGAGTCTGTTTTCCCTTGAAAACCGCTCCATACTTTACAGCTGTTTTTACTTTAGCGTGTGAACATACCCTTAAAATACGGCCACATATTGTTTTAGAGTATTTTTCTTGTGCAAAAGTAGTAAAACATAAAAACTAAATATATAAATTTGGTATCGCTGTAATTGTTTCGACTCACAGAATTAAGTTATTATGTCATTTATACCTCACAATGAACGCCGTAAAAACAAAACCCCAAAAATGACGATATTGTTGTGTTTTTCCGCTCACCCCAGAATACTTTTTTTCGAACTGTTATACAATACATTATATGTACCTTAAGGCCTCATGCACACGACCGTAGCGATGTGCACGACCCGTGATTTGCGGCTCGGACGGAGTGTCAACGTGGGCCGGCTGCAAATCACGGACCATGCACATGGCCATGTACATTCATTTCAATGTGCCAGGAACGCAAAATGTAGTAATTACCAAAGTAATGTTCTGTTCTGTACATGGCAGACGGCTCTGATTCCGATTTGCAAATAGTTTTTCTGACAGTATAAACTGTGCAGCACTGGCTGCTTAGCAGCGTATCCTGAGGCGAGCGGGCCGAGCTGCTAGAGACGTTTGGGAATTGGGCAATGAACCGTTGTCTGCCGAGCCTGCGGCTTTTTATGTGCTACATGAAGATTGACCTCTATATTTAACTATAAATATTACGCTCTGATTGTCGGCCATGACCAATTATTATACCCCACAATGAGCAGTGCTCTGGAGTCATTAGGACCAACGCATTTAACCTTTTAAGTGCCTGTAATTATTACTGTGGGTAACATGTTATTACGAGGCCAAGTAATATCACGGTCTGTGGATGTTGCCTGTTATTTAGTTTAGTTAAATTTCTCTTTGATCTTTCTAAAACGAGTCTCTGTAGACGAAGTTTGGCTGAAATACTTTGCACAGTTCTGTTTTAGACATGGCGACATCTGCCATGTGATGCCCGAAGCAAGAGGTCAATATAAATGTCACATGACTGGTGACGATGCTCAAGACCTGCAATGATTTCTATCAGAGTTCAACCATAGAGCAAAGGTTAACCGAGTGGTCTCCACCTGTTGCACAACTATAAGCCACGCATAATCTCGTGAGATTACGAGGTAAACAAGATTTTGTTTCCCTTGCTGGAAATCTCACAGAAAAGAGTCAGAAGTGTCAGGACTCTGAATACACGTCACGTCCAGGCTGGAGGTCATGTGTATTCATTATCAGGACACTTGTGTATGTGGCTGCACATCATTCTAGTAAGAACACTATGTGCTTTGTAAATGAATGGAGAGGAGTGCATGATGCTGATTGGTCACTGATTCGTCAGCATCATACACTTCTATTCACAACGCCCACTTAGTAAAACAAGTAAACACGCCCAGTTAAAAACACAATACACGCCCAGCTGGACATACGAAAAAAAACACACCCAGTTGTCCATTTCAAAGCTCATTTGCATATATATAAAATAGCTCATAACTTGGCCAAAAATGAACGTTTAAAAAAAAACAAAAAAAAAAACGTTACTGTTATCTACATTGCAGCGCCAATCACATGCAATAGGAGATAGGGGTTAGAGAATCTGGTGTCAGAGCCTCTTTAAGGGGTTGTCCAATTTAGAAGACCCATTGTCATACAACCTATTATGGAATTCTGAGGTAATATAGGGGTCCTCTGTTCAGGTTCCTCATCTCTTGCCCAGAAGGGAGAGCGGATACAACGAGCGTCTCTCGCTCTGAAGAACCTGTCCTGTGTTACACATGAATAGACACTGTTTAATGCTTAATTTCCCCTGTGGGGGCGCTGCAGGGAACTACACTTACTGCCACGTTTCCCCACAGATTACAGATGATCGCTGGGGGTCCCAGCAGGGGGACATTTTGTAATGAGCTTGTTGTTAGGGCACCTTTAAATAGAGACTTTCCGAAGAGGAGAACCCCTTTTAAGTAGTTATTGGCTTCATCAGCGATTGGCCTGATGAAGACGCCGGTCCGGCGTTGAAACGCGTAGCCTCCCTTGTATTATTAAATACTTCTTCAACTTATGCTTGTCTAAAGCCGTAACATTGATGTTTTTAGCAGCGCCTCTAGTCCGTTTTTACTCTGGTTTATTATTTAAGTAGTTATGTTCAAATTGTGCGGATAGAGACTTCCCATTTGTGGCAGGCACACTTAATTTCAAGAGCTCAGTAACCAAAACCTTGCAATGAAATCAATGCTTGGGGAGTTTTTGAATGTCCATTATAACAAAGAAAAAAACTATACAAGAAACTAAACCATTAAATATGAAAGATTATCAGGTAATTCAAACATATACTGAATAAATAAATATATATATATATATATATATATATATATATATATATATATATATATATATATATATATATATATATATATACGGAAGGAGGGGGAGGGGTTGGAGATCTGATTGTTATTTTACCTTCTATATACATAAAGGCCAGGTATCTTTTTCAAAATTCATTATCCCTAAAATATTATGTTCTTGTCTCATTAATGTCACAGAAAATTAAACTTCTCCTGAATTTTAATTTACCTTAATTATATTTTGTTACTTTGTGAGATCGTTCATTGTGATCACCGGTTCTTGATGTCAGTGATAATCTATTTAATGTTTGGCAAAAAAATGATCTCTATGTTAAATAAGATAACTCTATTATACAATTTCTTTTCTGTTGCAATGCTGGTCTGGATGAAATGTGGCTCAGGCGCTGGAGCAGGGAGACCTGGCACCGTGCCCCTGCCTTTCCTTTTATTGAAAAACTCTACTTGATTAGGGTTTGTTTTTTTTCATTATTTCGTATTCATTTTCTAGTCATTTTTTCCTGATCTTTCTTTGTCATAAAGTGAGTTCTGTAAAAAGTGAAGGGGTAACTTCCTAAAAAAAATTGTTGCAGAAGGTCAGTGGAGAAGCATGCAAGGGAATTTGGTTTTGGTGACCCATTCACATATTATGGGTCCTACTTTTACTAAGCAAATTTGGGGATACCCTGGTTGATGTGCCCATGATTAGATGTTTTCATGCAATGTTTATGGCAGGGGTGGACTGACTATTCAGAGGGCAGTGTTTAAGGGTCAATGGCTACAAGAGTCCACAGTCAGGGGCGTAGCTTTTTTTGTCTGATCTGGGGTTTGAATATATTTAGGGGGTCTGTGGTCTGAGATTAATATATGGTTCTGATCTAATGCCAGAGATTAATATAGGGGTCTGATATTAATATAGTCATCTGGTCAGGGGTCTGATATTAATATAGTCATCTGGTCAGGGGTCTGATATTAATATAGTCGTCTGGTCAGGGGTGTGATATTAATATAGTCGTCTGGTCAGGAGTGTGATATTAATATAGTCGTCTGGTCAGGGGTGTGATATTAATATAGGGGTCTGATATTAATATAGTCGTCTGGTCAGGAGTGTGATATTAATATAGTCGTCTGGTCAGGGGTGTGATATTAATATAGGGGTCTGATATTAATATAGTCGTCTGGTCAGGGGTGTGATATTAATATAGTCGTCTGGTCAGGGGTATGATATTAATATAGGGGTCTGATATTAATATAGTCGTCTGGTCAGGAGTGTGATATTAATATAGTCGTCTGGTCAGGGGTGTGATATTAATATAGGGGTCTGATATTAATATAGTCGTCTGGTCAGGAGTGTGATATTAATATAGTCGTCTGGTCAGGGGTGTGATATTAATATAGGGGTCTGATATTAATATAGTCGTCTGGTCAGGAGTGTGATATTAATATAGTCGTCTGGTCAGGGGTGTGATATTAATATAGGGGTCTGATATTAATATAGTCGTCTGGTCAGGAGTGTGATATTAATATAGTCGTCTGGTCAGGGGTGTGATATTAATATAGGGGTCTGATATTAATATAGTCGTCTGGTCAGGAGTGTGATATTAATATAGTCGTCTGGTCAGGGGTGTGATATTAATATAGGGGTCTGATATTAATATAGTCGTCTGGTCAGGGGTGTGATATTAATATAGTCGTCTGGTCAGGGGTATGATATTAATATAGGGGTCTGATATTAATATAGTCGTCTGGTCAGGAGTGTGATATTAATATAGTCGTCTGGTCAGGGGTGTGATATTAATATAGGGGTCTGATATTAATATAGTCGTCTGGTCAGGAGTGTGATATTAATATAGTCGTCTGATCAGGGGTGTGATATTAATATAGGGGTCTGATATTAATATAGTCGTCTGGTCAGGAGTGTGATATTAATATAGTCGTCTGGTCAGGGGTGTGATATTAATATAGGGGTCTGATATTAATATAGTCGTCTGATCAGGAGTGTGATATTAATATAGTCGTCTGGTCAGGGGTGTGATATTAATATAGGGGTCTGATATTAATATAGTCGTCTGGTCAGGAGTGTGATATTAATATAGTCGTCTGGTCAGGGGTGTGATATTAATATAGGGGTCTGATATTAATATAGTCGTCTGGTCAGGAGTGTGATATTAATATAGTCGTCTGGTCAGGGGTGTGATATTAATATAGGGGTCTGATATTAATATAGTCGTCTGGTCAGGAGTGTGATATTAATATAGTCGTCTGGTCAGGGGTGTGATATTAATATAGGGGTCTGATATTAATATAGTCGTCTGGTCAGGAGTGTGATATTAATATAGTCGTCTGGTCAGGGGTGTGATATTAATATAGGGGTCTGATATTAATATAGTCGTCTGATCAGGAGTGTGATATTAATATAGTCGTCTGGTCAGGGGTGTGATATTAATATAGGGGTCTGATATTAATATAGTCGTCTGGTCAGGGGTCTGATATTAATATAGTCATCTGGTTAGGGGTCTTTTATTAATAAAAGAGTCTGGTCTGGGGTTTGAATATATTTAGGGGGTCTGAAATTCATTTAGTGGGTCTGACATGGGGTCTGAATTTTTCTGTCTGATTAGGGGAATTATTTAGTAGTGTAGTCTGGGGTCTAAACATAATTTTGGGGTATGGACTGGATTCATTTTGGGTTTAGTTTGAGGTCTTTTTTTTGTGGGGTCTGGTATGGTCTTCATCATGCAGTCCTGCCTCTGTAAATGTGTGTGTATATTTATATAAAATCAAATTTTATGGGGGAGGGGGGCACATTCAGTTAAGGCCCCATGCACACGACCATATTTTTCATCCGTAATTATGGACCGTAATTACAAACCCATTCATTTCTATTGGCCTCGGACACCTTTCAGTATTTTTATTGATGGGTGTCCGTACTGAAAAAATGATAGAACCTGTCCTATTGTCCGTAACTACTGCAAGGTCTCTCACATCGAAGCCTATGGGCGCTCCCGTAAATACGGACAGCTACGCATGTGCATCCGTATACCGTCCGTATTTACAGAAGCATTGCTAGGCAACATGTTGGTGACCTAATTTGCAGCCTCCCTTTTTTTACGGATCCGTATATACGGATCAAATACTAATGCATTACGGACTGTATTTACGGAAAGATAAAAATACGGTCGTGTGTATGGGACCTAAGGCAGCATGCACATGACTGTGCCCATGATTACGACACGTAATTACGAACACGGACGGCCGTGGACGGCCATCCCTTTTTACGAGCCGTGCTCTTATTATAAAGTAATGGGAGCACGGTCCGTAAAATTAAAAAAATAGGACATGTCCTATTTTTTTCAGCAAGTTTCTACGGCATGGACACCTTCCCGTAAATATAAAGGAAGGTGTCCGTTGGCCATAGAAACTAATGAAAATGTAATCACGCCCCATAATTATGGCCAATTTTTACGGTCGTGTGCATGAGGCCTAAGTTCTAGGTGTGTGTGTAAGTTAAGGAAATCCTTGCCCCAGCTCTGCCCACAGCCCAATGGTCAGGTCCAGTCCCATTACTAATTAAATATTAAGTATAGACCAGAGCCTCCGCTTAAAGAGGATTTTCATTCAAAAGGTAAAGCTGGACATATTTTAATAAAATAGAAGCTAGAACGTAGTCAGTATTTATTATTTTATTGGCACATTTGCTGTTGTTGTTATGGGCACAATGTGGTGGGTACTGTGACAGGTGTTATGGGAACACTGGCCCGCACTTATAGGAACACTGGCTGCCACTGTTATAGGGAAACTGGCTGGTGCTGTTATAGGAACACTGTCTGGCGCTGTTATAGGGACACTGGCTGGCGCTATTATAGGGACACTGGCTGGCGCAGTTATAGGGACACTGGCTGGCGCTGTTATAGGGACACTGGCTGGGACTGTTACAGGGACACTGGCTTGCACTTTTATAGGGACACTGGCTGGCACTGTTATAGGTACATTGGCTGGCACTCCCATAGGGACATTTCCTGGCACGGTCATAGGGACACTGGCTGGGACTGTTCTAGAGACACTGGCTGGCACTGTTATAGGGACACTGGCTGGCACTGTTATAGGGACATTGGCTGGAACTGTTATAGAGAAACTGGCTTGAATTGTTAACGGAACACTGGCTGCCGCTGTTATAGGGAAACTGGCTGGCGCTGTTATAGGGACACTGGCTAGCACTGTTATAGGGACACTAGCTGGCACTGCCATAGGGACACTGGCTGGCACTGTCATAGGGACACTGGTTGGGACTGTTCTAGAGACACTCGCTGGCACTGTTATAGGGACACTGGCTTGCACTGTTATAGGGACACTGGCTGGAACTGTTATAGGGGCAGTGGCTGGCACTGTTATAGGAATACTGGCTAGCACTGTTATAGGGACACTGGCTGGCACTGTTATAGGGACACTGGCTGGCACTGTTATAGGGATATTGGGTGGGACTGCTATAGAGACACTGGCTGGAACTGTTATAGGAATACTGGCTGGCACTGTTATAGGGACACTGGCTGGGACTGTTATGGAGACACTGGCTGGCACTGTTATAAGAACACTGGTTGGCACGGTTATAGGGACACTGTCTGGGACTGTTATAGGGACACTGGCGGGGAGTGTTATAGGGACCCTGCGGTAGTACCACCATTACTGCTATTGGTGGGGCGCTTACAAGTATGTATTTATGGTTGGTGTTAACCTTGGCAAGAAAAAGAAGAGAAAATAACCAAAAACAAAATAATGCTAAATGGTACTGCCTTGGTTGAGTTGAACTTATGATAAACGTACAAGAATTGCTCTTGCAGGCAGCTCTATTTTTTTTTACATGTAGATGTGGTTGAATTGTTGGGTGCAGGGGGGATCTAAATCAGGCCCAATGCTTTGTTCTGGCAGACTAGTCAGTACTTAGAAATCCTGGAAAATATTTTTCCACTTGAAATTTAGGAATATAATTCAGGACAAATTTACTTCTAATTCTAAGAGACAACTCCAAATACTCATGTAATACTTTAAAGAGGCCAATAATATGGCTAGAACTGGTCTAAATGACCTCTTCTTCTTGTGGATTGTATGGCTTTATTGACATAGAAGTGATTGCGTAACGGCCGAGGACCAGTCTGGTCGTGGTTATAATGACAAGAAAGCCGGCACCAGGAGCATTATCACAGTGTTTTACTAGTAAAAAATCATTCACTAGATTTGCAAACACATCCTGGCAGCGTATACTGATGTAATGACGTCGAATGTGTGCATAGCTAAAAATAAAAACCTCCTCTAGACAGGAGTACGGCCAACTCTGCTTCATCTACAAGCCTCTGTGGACTCCACACACACTCATTCATGCATAAATTACAGACATGACACTAACAATCGGCCGTAGTAGTTTTATTAACAGTGAAGTAACTAAGTAACTAAATAATAATATATAACTTTTATTTACCAGACTTTTCTATACAGTAAAAAATATTTTGGGCAATATGGTGTAAAATGTTGGGGCGCTATGTTTAGTAAAATTAATTATGATGAAAACCTCTGTGTAGGAAAAGTGATTATAGCTCATTAAAACCTGAAATCCAGATAAGAACTGTTATATTATATAATTACAATTTCACATTAAAAAAAAACTACTTGAAAACTGCTATGCAGTATACAGATAAAGGAATAATAATAATAATAATAATAATCTTTATTTATATAGCGCCAACATATTCCGCAGCACTTTACAATTTAGAGGGAACATGAAACAAACAATATCAGACATTACATAGTGACAAAGTTCATTTACAATTCAAACCTGGGGAGTGAGGACCCTGCTCGCAAGAGCTTACAATCTATGAGGACATAAGGGAGACACAAAGTGTAACAGTGTTTGTTCTGCACAATAGTCCGGCCATCTTTATACACATGCGGTGGTAACATAAAGCTGCATGAGCCGGTCACCAGCCACTATCCGTGTATGACGGACATGAAGAGAAGGAGTGTGAGGGAATCTTATTCTGATGACTAATCTAAATGGAGGGCCATGGAAAGGAGTCAGATTAGGGAATGTTATAGGCCTGTCTAAATAGATGTGTTTTCAGGGCACGTTTAAAACTGTGGATATTGGGAATTAATCTGATTGTCTGGGGTAGCACATTCCAGAGGACGGGTGCAGCACGAGAGAAATCCTGGAGACGGTAGTGGGAGGTTCGGATTATGGAGGATTTTAATCTAAGGTCGTTGGCAGAACGTAGAGCCCGAGTAGGGTGGTAGACAGAGATGAGGGAGGAGATGTAAGGAGGTGCAGCACTGTGGAGAGCTTTGTGGGTGAGAGTAATAAGTTTGAATTTTATTCGGAAGGGGATGGGCAACCAGTGCAGTGACTGGCACAGATTAGAGGCGTTGGTGTAGCGGTTGGTCATAAAGATGAGCCTGGCTGCTGCATTGAGGATAGATTGGAGAGGGGAGAGTTTAGTGAGGGGAAGACCGACTAGTAATGAGTTACAGTAGTCAAGACGAGAGTGAATCAGAGCAACAATGAGAGTTTTGGCAGTTTCCTCCGTAAGAAAAGAGCGGATTCTGGAGATGTTTTTGAGGTGAAAATGACAGGAGCGTGAAAGTGATTGTATGTGAGGAGTAAAGGAAAGATCTGAGTCAAAAATAACCCCGAGACAGCGGGCGTGCTGCTTAGAAGTTATGATAGTGCCACACACAGAGATGGAGACATCAGGTTTAGGGAGGTTAGTAGATGGTGGAAACACAAGGAGCTCAGTTTTAGAAAGATTCAGTTTCAGATAGAGAGAGGACATGATGTTAGAGACAGCGGACAGACAATCACTGGTGTTCTGTATTAGAGCAGGGGTGATGTCACGGGAAGAGGTATATAATTGGGTGTCATCAGCGTAGAGATGGTACTGGAAGCCAAATCTGCTGATGGTTTGTCCAATAGGAGCTGTGTAGAGAGAAAAGAGGAGTGGACCTAGGACTGATCCCTGAGGAGCAGCACAAATAACAGTACCATAGTGTAACCAAGTAATACCACATACAGTGACCAAATAACAGTACTATACGGTACCCAAGTAATACCACCATACAGTCATGAAATAACCATACCATACTGTACCCAACTAATACCACATACAGTGACCAAATAACAGTACCATACTGTACCCAAGTAATACCACCATACAGTGATCAAATAACTGTACCATACTCACCCAAGTAATAACAACATACAGTGACCAAATAACAGTACCATACTGTACCCAAGTAATACCACCATACAGTGGCCAAATAACAGTACCCTACTGTACCCAAGTAATTCCACCATACAGTGTCCAAATAACAGAACCAAACTGCACCCAAGTAATACCACCATACAGTGACCAAATAGCACTACAATACTATACCCAAGTAATACCACCATACAGACCTCAAATAACAGTACCCTACTGTAACCAAGTAATACCACCATAAAGACATCAAATAACAGTACCATACTGTACCCAAGTAATACCACCATACAGACATCAAATAACAGTACCATACTGTACCCAAGTAATACCACTATACATGCAACAAATAACAGTACCATACAATACCCAAATAATACCATCATCCAAAGAAGAAATAACAGTACCATACTGTACCTACCCAAGTAAGACCACCATACAGTGACCAAATAACAGTATTATAATGTACCCAAGTAATACCACCATACAGTGACCAAAAACAGTACCATACTGTACCCAAGTAATACCACCATTCAGTGACCAAATACAAGTACCATACAGTACCCAAGTAACACCACCATAGTGACCAAATAACAGTACCATACTGTACCCAAGTAATGCCACCATACAGTGACCAAATAACAGTATTATAATGTACCCAAGTAATACCACCATACAGTGACCAAAAACAGTACCATACTGTACCCAAGTAATACCACCATTCAGTGACCAAATACAAGTACCATACAGTACCCAAGTAACACCACCATAGTGACCAAATAACAGTACCATACTGTACCCAAGTAATGCCACCATACAGTGACCAAATAACAGTATTATAATGTACCCAAGTAATACCACCATACAGTGACCAAAAACAGTACCATACTGTACCCAAGTAATAACACCATACAGTGACCAAATGCAAGCACCATACAGTACCCAAGTAACACCACCATACAGTGACCAAATAACAGTACCATACTGTACCCAAGTAATACCCCCATACAGTGACCAAATAACAGTACCATACTGTACCCAAGTAATACCACCATACAGTGACCAAGTAACAGTACCATACTGTACCCAAGTAGTACCACCATACAGTTATCAAATAACAGTTCCATACAGTACCCAAATAATACCATCATACAATGAACAAATAACAGTACCATACTGTACCTACCCAACTAATACCACCATACAGTGACCAAATAAAAGTATCATACTGTACCCAAATAATACCATCATGCAATGAACAAATAACAGTACCATGTTTTCCAGGCCAGAACCCGTCTGAGCTTTGAATGAGTATAATATACAATATAAACTGTGTATATCAGTAAACTTTTCTGACGTGTATTTATAGCACCGCCATGAGGTCTTGGTTACATAAACATTGCATTCAGTAGAAAAGCCGCAGAGAATATCTGCACATTAGGCGTTCATATAGAAAAATAAACCATCATGTTATTGAAGACACAGGATTAACATTTCACTCTATAGAGATAGTCACGAGGACTCTCTTGACATTTTGGGTTCTGTTCACTTATCCACATTGTAATTGAGGATTTTGGTTGGTCTGGTGTGTTTATTTATCTAATTCTGGATCCCTTGTGTAGTATGCATTTTGTTTTCTGAGCTCCCTCCCTAGCCTAAGGGAAAAAAATGGTTCCTCCCAAGTAATATCCACTATCCCAATAATGAAACTCAATACAGAGTGGCTGTGTAGATATGTTTCTAAATATTTAGTGAGAATAAATTCAGATTTATTGCTGTGTAAATTGCGACCAGATGGACTTCCGAGAAATTGCAGCTCAATCATATCTAAAATGACAGCGATGTGGGGCAGAATTACAAAATGAGGAACTTTAATTACATGCTCCTAGTAGTTTAAAGATCATTTTCCCTTAAAAAAAATCCTGTCAAAATAAACCCTTAAATTGTCCTTTTCTGTCAAATATTTCAAAATGTAAATTCGGTCTTTTCTCGGTTAGATCTGATTCTTGAAAATCAGGGCAAGCCACAGTGGCATGGTCATCCATAATAAGCATACAGTACGATTTATTCATGGGTCCACCTAAGCCCAGTGGGTCCTGGCATCGGCCCAGATTTACTTGGTGTTGAAGTCGGCCCTAGTCACAACCAATTTGGCACCCTATGGCAACTATTGGTGGATTTATCATGTCATTTGGGGACCTCTGATGACATTTATATATGGACGCTGATTATAGGAAACCACAAGCACACTTAGGCCTCAAGCATACGACCTGTAATCGTGTTTTCAGTATTCCGGTGGAGAGGCAAGGACTCCAAGCATCATAGATAACTATGATGCTAGGAACCCGGCTCCCTGAACTGTGGTCAGTCCGGGGAATACGGCTGACATACGGTCTGTATATCACGGACCAAACACGGTCTTGTGCATGAGGTCTTAGACCTAAATGGGGGTAAAAAATATTGTCCCATTATCAGCCGTTGACATCCGGTAGATTCAATATAAGTATTCATAAATGAAACATAACAATGATACCCATTAAAACCTTTCAGCGAAATATGACCTTAAAGGGCATTACACAAGGAGTTAAATCAGATGACCCTTTAAAATGTAACTCCACCTAAATGCATATCACTTCCCTAGTTTAGCTGTTTGCCCAGTATACTTTTTTAATTGGGAAGAAGTGAGAGCACACACTTTATACTACAATAAAATATATCCATCATACAACATCATTTTCACAAGAATGAATGAGAGGTTGTCACAGCCCCACCCATCACTGCAGGACAAGCTTGTCTTAGGTTCTTAATTGTAATAGTATATAAAAAAGTAATTGGTACTTTCACACCAAACCTTTTTGTGTTTCTTTAGTTACCTTGATCTATTATTTATATCATACAATTTCAACTATGTCCAAAATGTTTTTTTTCATATTGATGGAGATTTCCTTTAAGTACATCTTGCCCAATGAGCTAAATCATTGAGATAGACAATAGAAAAAACTCGATCATTTACAAATGTGCCACTTACTATGGGTTCCCATTCCATACAATATCTTAAAGGGCCATTTGCTTCTTGCTCCACACTAAAATATTTATTTAGCTTAACATGCAGTAATTGTGTCGCGTCTGTTTACAAGCATTGATCAAAGACTCATTTCACATACTGTTAACTGTAGATTACTATTTAATGTACTCTAAAGTGTTAGTACGTCATAAAATGGTTAGTAAGGCAATTCATAGGGGGCCCATATAAAGTATTTATTATTTTTTTTAGTATTCTAATTAGTTAGATGGAGCGTCATCTACATACTCCATTATTTTGTCCATCTGCTACATTCGGCCGGGTCCATAAAGGGTCATTTAGTAGTTTTTGAAAAGACCTATCGCCTACCTTCTACCTTCCATATAGTCCACTATATCAGCAGTTCTAGGTATATAGTTTGCCACGTGGCAAATAGGAACAATTAGCAGGGATCAAACCCATATCTGAAAATGAAGAATAATACTTGTGTGATGATCTATAAGCTTTGTAAATACCTTGTGATTCAAGAAGGCATTGCAGTACTCACCTGTTTCCAGACACGGACCGTTATAACATAAAAACTCGCAGAGACCTACAAAGACCATCGGAATCAGTGACTGAGCTGAGCTTTCCCTAATTATTACATAAAATGATCAGTCGAGTTAAGGGATTGTCCCAAATTGGGAACAACAGTCCATATTCCCTATTGTGGCACATGGACGTCATAGAGTGGCTCTGGTGGACTCGGTATGACCATGTTCTGCATGGTGGACATCCTGAAACTTTTTGGGTTCGGGGCAAAATGGTGGCTGCCATTTTACAGATTAGAAAAAAGATCATATAACCTCGAATGGGCTTCCCCAAAATCCCTAGCAGGCAGCCTTCCCAAAATGCACAACAGTTATCCCTCCCTCTTCCCACATATGTTGCTGTCGCTTTCACATTAGTAATGTTGTCTTGGAGTTAAAGAGCCTAAATGGGATTGGATACAGTCCTGGAAGACATCAGAGAGTCAGAAATGAGTTTTCCGGGCCATTGGAGCACTTGCGATTCACAGCAAATTTATTTGCACCAAATTAAAATGGCCTGCCGAGTCGACCAAATCGAACTTGAAACTTCGGGAAATACGCTCATCTCTAACCAACAGTGGTCAACTGCTTCACAGGACCACGTGCACTTAAGAAGGGTTTGTCCAGTCGGAACAACCCCTTTGGGTCCATGCTACATAGTAATTTGCTCTTTACAATGTGATGTTTAGCTGGACATGCTGGGACCTGTAGTTGACTTGACATTCGGGAGTGGATACAGACACCGGATAACTGCCCGTGTCATTCTACTCAGAGTCTCGTCCACATTCCTGAAGCTTTTGTTAATTTTCTTAATTGTCCTCGGTACATTGTGTCGGATTACAGATTCCTGTCTGTCGACTATGTCAACTAGTCCTATATGTACATGATTATTGTCTCCCACACACTGGGCTTGTTCTTTTGTTCTATAGATTTTCTTCCGGGCAGTAGGTTTCTGGGTGAAGGCCTGGATTTGAGAGGTCTACATGTCACCTCAGCTTTCTATGCTGATACATGTGTTTCATTATATTGTAATGTCCCATTGTCATTCTCTGTCCAATATAACAAGTTCTGCAACTTTCTAATATACTTTGTGTTTCAATTCCTCACCGTTTTCAAGATCTCTGCTTGCTGTCAGGCCATGGAAACATTATGTACAGTTTAAGGCCCCATGCACATGACCGTAAAATTGCCAGTAATTACGGACCGTAACTACGTTCCGTAATTACGGGCCCATTCATTTCTATGGCCAATGGACACCTTCCCGTATGTCTACGGGAGGGTGTCCGTGCCGTAGAAACATGCTGAAAAAAATAGGACATATCCTATTTTTTTATTTTACGGACCGTAAAAATGGGTCGTAATTACCGACACGGTCGTGTGCATGAAGCCTAAGCATTTCTGACAGCTGAGAGTTTTTTTTTTACAATTATAGACAATACTTTGTGACCTAAACATCCTGGACCTCAGGCTAATTTTACCTGCACTAATACATTGCAACAAACTATCAGAACAAGAGAGAGATTTGTGCTAGCGATGGTAAAAAATAAAACAAGCCCAAAAAATATAGGGAGACATTTTGTAGGAGTCTAGTTAATGGACGTCCCTTCAAAAGTGTAGCAGTCAGTGATGGAGTTCCACATTTTTTTCTGGGCTCTATGGTTGGTATTTACAGCAGGAGTGGGGTAGTCGTATAATCAAGTACTTCTCAAGGGTACAAAATCCTGAAATATTCCAATTTCCCTACTGGCCATTGGAATACACGAAATAAGCTGTAATTTCCTGTTATCTGCAGCTCTCTTTTTTCCTTTGCTGTGCAGACTGGGGTAAGGTCAGCAGGGATAGAGTCATCTCATTATCATTATAGAGGTATTTAATGGCAGATGACTGCTCCATTGTAAATGCTGGAGGCCTAGATAAGGCAGGAAAGTACACACAGATAAGGCTCTGGATGCAGCCCTCCTGTCACTCCCTGTATTCCATCTCTTTCAGGAGGTTTTACACCGGCCGCTAGTAAACGAACACCATTGGACGATAAACCAAGTTATCGTACCACGTTTACATGGAGCAATCATTGAATTGATTGTTCGTTCCCATACCGTTTGCATCATTGTTGGCAGCAATTCCCCTCTTTACACGGGGAGATGTGCTGCCCACAGGGTTGATTTTTTACTGCTACAAAAAAGATGAGATCACCCAAAATTTGCTCCTTTGTTGTCTGATCTCTGGGCCCTTTTACACGGGCCGATGTTTGGAAACGAGCGTTCCTTACCCCCGATCATCGGCCCGTGTAAAAAGGCCTTTAATTTATTAACACTTCTGTCCATTACTCCCATCCATTGCAGCTACCATAAAGCACACACTCCCTGCTGCGATGGTCTATTTGGACAATATAGGATGAAAGAATGCTCCTCCAATATGGCCGCCCCTAGGAAAGTTTTTAAAGGTCTAAGAATACATTATAGTTTTGTTTTTTTACTCTGGCAGTGTACAGACTAAATCATTACTGCGCTAATTATACTGATAGAAAAAAGGAAATCTCATAAAACAAATAAAATCTAGAAGCGCCGCACTGTTTTTTAGAATTCAACTATAAAGTTTCTTCAAAATATACAAAAGACGACCATGTACGTTCCACATAGTGTGATTTGCTTTACACGGGCCAAAGTCTGCTACTTCTTTTTCCACATCTTAAATCAATCATCAACCAAAAATGTCTGCAAAAATTATTTCATAGAACGGAGTCAGCTTTTCATAGGAGTTGTAGTCTCCCACCATATTACATCTCACTATTTTATGATGATGCCATACTTTATATGTTCCATGGTAAAAGTTAAACGGGAATGTCTCATCATGATCAGCTGTGATGGCGGGGGAAACTTAACTTGATTGCCAATTTACCCTACAGCGGCCACTATAGGGAAAATGTAGTATTACAACCCAGCAACGTCATACATGGACGGGGGGAACCAACATAGAGGGAGAGACACTCTCAAATCAACGGGGGCCCTGAGTGGGGGGGACACTCCCCCTCTGTGATGTTCATAGTTTAGTCAACTTCTAAAGGTCGTTATGCAAAAAAGGCCAGATTTAATTTGGATTTCCATGTATCTAATGGCTTATTCAGTATAGAAAAAGTCCTGCCCGGCTGCTGTAGGGTCTCATGTTAGGTTGGTCTCACCTCAACTCCAGCATGGGTGTTGTCAAACTACACTGGACTCTACCGCTCATAATGCCCTATAATGTTATAAAATAGTGAGGAAATGTATTAGGCTGGGTTCACACAACCTATTTTCAGGCGTAAACGAGGCGTTTTACGCCTCGATTTACGCCTGAAAACACGGCTCCAATACGTCGGCAAACATCTGCCCATTCATTTCAATGGGTTTGCCGATGTACTGTGCCGACGACCTGTCATTTTACGCGTCGCTGTCAAAAGACGTGCAGGACACTTCTTGGGACGTAATTTGTACTGTTTTTCATTGACTTCAATGAAGAACAGCTCCAAATTATGTCCGTAATGGACGCCTCGCAAATCGCGAGTACGAGCAATTACGTCTGAAATTCAGGAGCTGTTTTCTCCTGAAAAAAGCTCCGTAATTTCAGCCGTAATTGACGTTATTGTGTGCACATACCCTTAAGGGTCGCAACAGCCTCCTCTCCCACACAGGATAGGAAGAAAGCAAGAAGATTGAAGATTTGTTTTACCTATGTATATGCCTACATAGGTCATTGAAGAAATGGCAATTTCCAAGAAGGAATAGTTTGCTAGGAAAGGGAACAATTTTTGCAACCATTTTTTTTTCTGTTGTAGCAAAAAATACTGCTGATGTTCCTCATTTTGGAGAGTTAATTTGAGGTGAATATCTGCACCGATACGGAATAGCACTGAGCGCAATACGTAAATAATTTTCACCATATTATGGACATGGTCGCGTCCATTACTTACTAAGGAAGCCCATGGTATGTCATCTTCATTTCTTGGGCCACATGTCTAAATCCAAAAGATTGTCACCCTGCAGGATATTCCACAAATATCGGATAAGTAGGGATCTCATCTCCGGGAACCTGACCTATTTGTGGAACGTGGATCCCCTGATTCCTGATCCACCACATCTAGGTGGAGATTGAATGGAGCTAATTTGCTTAGCTGTATCCTTAAAGTGGTTTTCTTGGCACAGGGTGTTTTTTCATACTGATGACCTATCCATAGGATAGGTCATCAGTATATAATCGGTGGGGGTCCGACACCGGGACCCTGCACCGATCAGCTATTCCGGCTGCTTTGGACATCGGATGTCCGTGCCGGAAGCAGATGGCTCCGGTCACAGTATAGTGGTCGTGCTTCAGTAGTGCAGCTCTGCTCCTATTCAAGTGATTGGGAGCGGAGCTGCAGTACTTCAGCACAACCGCTATGTTGCTTCCGACACCGGCCACTGCATACCCTGCATAACATCCGATGCCTGGAGACAGCCAGAACAGCTGATCAGTGAGGGGTCCGGGTGTCGGACCCCCACCGATCATATACTGATGACCTGTGGATAGGTTATCAGTATGGAAAACCACCCCATGCCTGGACAACCCCTTTAACTCCCATAGACTAGGATAGACCAGGCGGATCAGGGGTTAAGGGACTCTGTTCTCCTGTCAGGTGGGGATCCTTCCACGTTTCATAGTATGAACAGAAAAGTTTTATTGACTGTAAGATGTCACAGTCATCGACAAAGTTAAAGAACTTCAAAACTATCAGCAAAAGCAATTCCTCTAAGGGAAAGTAGGTTGTGGGAGGACAAGATTGTGCAAGTATCAGTATGGTGTTGACCAAGAACGCTGACAGAGTTCATTCCTCGGCTTCATCCTGTGCCTCTCCTACCCGCTCGAGTGAACTGTAGGCTGAAACTGAATGTCAAGAACACTTAGAATTAATTTCCACACTTGCTCATCCTTTTTTTATTTTAAATAGGTCCAAAATCTTGAGCTGTTTAATTTCTTAATATAAGTTTATAATGGTCAGAGCTCCGTTTTCCTGACACCGAGCTCCAAATCCCTTGAATAGATCTAGATGTACAAAAAAATTTTTTGGCTGCCGAGAGTCACCACTTGGGGGAGCTTAGGAGCTTACTGCATACAGTTATACATTGAACTCAATAATACTGCAGTATGCAGTTTAGCGCCCTCTAGTGGTTGCTGCAGCTAGCCAGAATATTATCATTTTATTATGTTTAGGAAGGCGATTTGGAGCTCTGTATCAGAAAACACAATGGCCCACATTTATTAATAATGGAATTTTTCTATGGCAATATATTTAGATAAGGTAGATTACGAGAAGTGCGTGTAAGTTATTAAACGTTTTTTTAATAAATGTGGTGTATTTGGAAATGTATGCCTGTCGGAATATCTTCTTACGCCTGCTATGAGCCGCCCTACATATTTGTGCGTTAATTTGGCGCTTTTGTTGTCCTTTCTCAATTTGATAAATATGGCGCAAACTACTCATTTTTCTGTTCACTTTTTTAACATTTGCAGAGAGAACAGACAAGTCCCCAAAACTGTGTACAATTCTGTTGCATATTTATGGTGACTTTAAAATATTTTGCTGTTTACCCCAAAAGTTTACGTAAGATGATGAATAAATGTGGATCTTTTTAATCGCTCACCATTTTCAAGATCACTGTTTGCTGTAAGTGAATGGGAACATTGTTTAAATCCACAGGCTGAAAGTCAGTACAGATCTATTACAGCTGAGTGTTTGCCACAATTGTAACTAATACATCAGCAGCACAGTTCTCTTTTCTGCTGCTGACAGCAAACAGAGATCTTGGGAATGGTGAGCAATTGAAACACAGTATAGTAGAACGTTCCAGAACTTTTTATTATACGCTAATTAAAGGGGTTCTCCAGGAAATTTATATTGATAGCCTATCCTTAGGATAGGCCATCAATAACAGAACGGTGGGGGTTTGACTCCTGGCACCCCCGCTGATCTGATGACTGAAGAGGCCGCAGTGCTTGTCGTGGCTGTGCCTTGAATTGCAACTCGGTCCCAGTCACTTCAATGGGACCAGCACTGCAATCCCAGGCACAACCGCTATTGATGTGTATGGTGATATGCCTGTAATGCCGCAACCCCTTAACTCAGCTGATCGGAAGTTAGACCCCGACCAACCTTATATTGCTGGCCTATCCTAAAGATAGGTCATGAATATAAAATACCCGGAGAAACCCTTTAAGCTTTTTTTTATTATATATATATATATATATATATATATATATATATATATATATATATATATATATATATATATATATATATATAAAAAACTGGAAGACCCCTTTAATATTTAAGAATACAAGCCAAGCTTCCAGGAAGTGTAATGGGGTCTCCCCCGGCTTACCAAGGCATTTACCCTTATGTGCCCACTAATTAAATGGTTCTGATAACCCCTCTAAAGTATATCTCATGAAGACAACCCTTGTCCATATGCCCCCTTAGGGCATATGGATGTCATAGAGGGAGGTCACCTGCTTGGGACCCCCTCTATAGGTCAGAATGGTGGCTCCCGCTCTGGCGCACCTGGCCCGTTCACGGACAGCCATGTACAATGTATAGCCAGGCACGGCTGCCCACGGCAATCACTACGAATCACCGGGCCGGCTTTCATTCAGAATGTAATGCTCTGTCGGTCTCGTCTTAGACATCTCCGGTGCCCGGGTATTGTTGTGCCCTGTATTTTATTATCCCTCATCTCGACTTGTTTTCACATCGGATTTACATAACTTGGGTTCTGTTGGTATTTGCACTCAGAACAGTTGACAGTTTTATTGTGATAATCCATGTTATCCTCCTGTGCCCTGCAAACCCTTCACAATAGTGGCAGCATTGCCAATGTAATGTGGAAATCGGACTGACAGTGGCAAGCTTCCAAATCCAGCAGCTTGTGTTGGCTCTTTAAAGCCAGCCATTGAGTCAGCAGTAATGTGCGTTAACAAGCGGGGGGCAGGAAAAAGGATCACAAGCTCCCCCTCATGAGAAGGCCGCGCGGGTGCTCGTCCTCCTGCATCGGGCGTCTGTTTCCTTTGGAACCTTTCTCGGTTTTGGAACTAAGAATAAAGCGAGTCTTCATTTATTTTATTCAGGAGTTTCATGTTACGGCATCAGATCATGGGATTACTATTTGGGGGGCCATATCATTGAGGCATGAGGTACAAGGTGACTCGTGCCTCAGTTTTTCCATGTAAAGTTATCAGATGCATCACTATTCAGGGAGCAATATAATGAGGTTTGAGGTACAATGTGGCTCGCGCCTCAGTTCTTTCACAATAAAAGTTATTCCATTCATTACTATTCATCGAGTTATATCATTGAGGCATGAGGTACATTGTGGTTCTTGCCTCAGTGCTTTTATGTAAAGTTATTAGATGCATTACTATTCTATTCAGGGAGCGATATCAATGAGGTATGAGGTACAATGTGTCTCGTGCCTCAGTGCTTTTAAGTAAAGAGTTTAGCTGAATTATTATTCGGGTAGCAATATCATTGAGCTATGAGGTACAATGTGCCTCGTGCCTCAGTTATTTCACGAAAAAGTTGTTAGATTCATTACTATTCATCGAGTTATATCATTGAGGTATGAGGTACAATGTCGCTCGTGTCTTAGTAAGATGAAATGAAAATAAAAATCCTACTTTTTCTATCTCAAAATACTTACCGGGAAGACTAGCAGAGTAATCTTATGTTTAGTGGAGCTCTGCACATTGGTTTTAATGAAATGTAGACATGGACTCCTACATACAGGGACTCTTACGTACGTGAACTCTTACTTACATACAGGGACTCTTACATACGTGAACTCTTACTTACATACAGGGACTCTTACTTACATATAGGGACTCTTACATACAGGGACTCTTACTTGCATACAGGGACTCTTACTTACAGGGACTCTTACATACGTGAACTCTTACTTACATACAGGTACTCCTACATACAGGGACTCTTACATATGTGAACTCTTACTTACATACAGGGACTCTTACATATAGGGACTCTTACATACAGGGACTCTTACTTACATACAGGGACTCTTATATACAGGGACTCTTACTTACATACAGGGACTCTTACTTACAGGGACTCTTACATACGTGAACTCTTACTTACATACAGGGACTCTTACATACAGGAACTCTTACTAACATACAGGGACTCTTACATACAGGGACTCTTACTTACATACAGGGACTTTTACATACGTGGACTCTTACTTACAGGGACTCTTACATACAGGGGCTCTTACATACAGGGACTCTTACATACATGGACTCTTACTTACAGGGACTCTTACTTACAGGGACTCTTACTTACAGGGACTCTTACTTACAGAGACTCTTACTTACATACAGGGACTCTTACTTACATACAGGGACTCTTACTTACAGGGACTCTTACTTACATACAGGGACTCTTACTTACAGGGACTCTTACTTAGGCCTTATTTACACGAACGTGTGCGTTTTGCGCGCGTAAAAAACGCAGCATTTTGCATGCGTTGCAGTTCCATGTGTCATCAGTGTTTGGTGCGCGTCTGCGTTATTTTTGTGCGTATAGCATCCTTATGTCACGTGGTTTTGATGTATGCAAAATGAAATAAAGGAGGTGGTTTTCTTTTTCTCATAATTTCTTGAGCAACGGTTGCGCGAATCACGCACAGCACATGGATGTGCGTCCGTGTGCTGTTCGTGATTTTCACGCACCCATTGACTTCAATGGGTGCGTGATCCGCAAAAAACACTCAAGTATAGGACATGCAGTGAGTTTCACACAGCGGACACACGCTGCGTGAAAAACACTGAATGTCTGAATGGCCCCACGTGAAGTACGCTCGTGTAAATAAGGGCTTACATACAGGGACTCTTACATATGTGGACTCTTACAGGGATGCAGGTGAATGTTTTTGTTATGTGCCACAGGAAGCCCCCCAGGGAACGCCAGTCTTTTCTGTTTCCTCTTGTGTCCACCTGCCTAGACCTTACCTACCATCCCCCATCTTTATGACACCCCAGTTTTGGACCTTCCACTAACAGTGTAATTAAATAATAAAAAAAAATGCTTATTCTGTATTGGCGGCAGCCAAGAGGGTTTTTTTTATGCCACAGTCCTGTGCTGGGTAAACCCATCATTACCATAGGCACATCATGTCTGTAAAAATGATCATGTCAGTGTGGTAGGCCGACATAAAAAGGTTGTCTCATGACAGAGCATACAAACAGCATAAAGTCTATGGCCCCCCACTCACAGCGCCTCTAAAATAGCAACTCCTGCTCTGGCAGTGACAAGCTGGCCAGATATTACATGCAATTCTCTAAGCCGGTGGTTTCAAGGCTAGACTTGAGGCAAACAGTTGATCATCGAGAAGTCCTTCTTCAGAAAAAGGGACTGTCTTGTTGAGACAACCCCTTTAATAGCACAAATTTGGCAACTATGGGCACAGGGTTGGACCGGCCCACCGAATAATCCTTCAGATGGCCCAGGCTCTGACATAATAATGGGCCACTAATACTAAGGTCACAAATTGCATCAGAAGACAACCCTATTGTAGATGACTTTGCTCATAAGTATAGATGGGTGGTGGGCCGTCATTTCCTGTTGTGAGCCCAAGGATCCTGAATCTATGAGTAGGTGCACATGTTCAGTATAGATGGGTGGTGAGCCGTCATTTCCTCTGGTGGGACCAAGGAACCTCAATCTATGTGTAGTTGCACAAGTTTAGTATAGATGGGTGGTGAGCCAACATTTCTTCTAGTGGGACCAAGGAACCTCAATCTATGTGTAGTTGCACAAGTTTAGTATAGATGGGTGGTGGGCCAACATTTCTTCTAGTGGGACCAAGGAACCTCAATCTATGAGTAGGTACACATGTTCAGTATAGATGGGTGGTGGGCCGTCATATCCTCTGGTGGGACCAAGGAACCTCAATCTATGTGTAGGTGAACAAGTTTAGTATAGATTGGTGGTGGGACGTTATTTCCTCTGGAGGGCCTAAGAAAGTTATATGTATGGGTAACAACCCTTATATAACTTCTAATTATTTTCCCAAAAGTTTTTCACTTTTGTGCTCCATATCTTTGAATGCCTTCAAATGTCAATGTCGTAGTGACAGTAGCATATTGTGTAGACATCTTTTTGTGCCAACATCATCATTACTTCTTCCTTGGTAGGACTGGAAATCAGAACATTTCCTGTTGAGAGGACAGACAAACTAAGGAACCTTGTCACGCTCATAACACAATAGGAAAGAACTTAATGACTGAGGATATTATTAAAAAATCCATCTGTCTTAGGGCAACCAGGTCACTTAAGGTCTTTGTGAAGGACAATGTCGAATGGATTCCGCGCAGTCTACAAGTTTCTGTTGAACCTGGTTCAATTGCCTGAGGCTATCCATGAATGTATCGCTGAACTTGTGAAGACTGAAGAGTGTATTAGTAATGATGGGTTCATTCCCTCCAGCATAGGGCAAAACCTATAGATAATTGTGTTAAATAAGAGAAGGCAACTGCACGAAGGAGCTGGACCAAAATGACTCGAGTAGAAGAAATGTTTTTGTAATCCATAGTAACCAATCAGATATTTCACATAGTATTTTCCTGTGTTGGATAAATAGCTGCTATCTGATAGGTTGTTGTGATGTAAGATGGCCATATATGTGATCTTTAGGTTAAAACTAGAATTAGCTATACCTTATTTTTGAGCACCATACGAGGTGTCATGGACATCTTAGTGCACATGGTCATTCAATATTATTAAAGAGCATTATTTCTAGGGGAGAATATCTCTGTAATATGGTGATATATGATACATGAAGCTCCAAGAGTGAGTAATGAGCAAAAATTCCCTAAATGGATTGCCATGGCCCTATTTGAGTTCCTTGTTGGAGATTATGATAGGACTATCCTAGCTTGAGAAGGTCTTCCAAAAACCAGAACAAGATCTCAAATGCCCTTTCTTACCGTTGGGTTGGGACGATCTATAATAATTGAGAATGTCATGGGAATATCTGACATCTCTAAGGGGGTCTCAGATTCAAGGGGTATTACCATCTAAGACATTTATGGCATAATCACGGCATATGCCACGGGTAGATGCGGGTCCCAGCTCTTGGACCCTCACCTATCTCCAGAACGGGGGTAGTCCGACCCCCATTCCGCCTCATGTCTGTGGCATCTGGGCAAAGAATCAACTAAGAGGTGGCCCATGTGCCCGGCTCTCTTGATTGATTTCTATGTGGGTTACAGAAACAGCCATGCAAGCCACCATCTTTGCATTGTGCATGGCCAATTCTCCATTGTGCATGGCCACCTCTCCATTGTGCATGGCCACCTCTCCATTGTGCACGACCAAGTCTCCATTGCGCGCGGCCACCTCTCCATTGCGCGCGGCCACCTCTCCATTCTGCACGGCCACCTCTCTATTGTGCACGGCCAACTCTCCATTACGCGCGGCCACCTCTCCATTGTGCACGGCCACCTCTCCATTGAGATGGGGATCAGGAAAACCCTGTTCTGCAGATAGGTGTGGGAACCGCATCTAATCGACATTTAGATGCCACAACCACTGGCGTAGCTATAGGGGTCGCAGCGGTCGCAATTGCGACCGGGCCCCGAAGCCAGGGGGCCCACGGCCCCCCGCACGACATCAATAAAAAGTTACTATAGTAACTCGGGCCGCGGGCCCCTGTTACTATAGTAACATACTTTACTTACCTTCCTGGTTCCGGATCGCAGCGGAGGTCCTGACGTCAAGCGCTGTGCGCAGCGCATGACGTCACAGCACTATGCGCCGCGCACAGCATCGAGACTACAGAACTCCCGCCGCGGCCGAAGAGGAAGGTAAGGTTAGCCCTGACTGGCGGGGTCTGACTCCCGGGACCCGCCAATCAGCTGTTTTGAAGGGGCCGCAACACTCGTACGAGAGCTGCTCCCCTTCATTCCTGTCACTTCATTCCGGTCACACTGTGAATCGGTGTCGGCGATTCACAGTGTGAGCGAGTAGTGAAATGAAGGGGAAGCAAATCTCGTACGAGTGCTGCGGCCCCTTCAAAACAGCTGATTTGCGGGTCCCGGGTGACACATCAGCTATTGATGGCCTATCCTGTGGATAGGCCATCAATGTTTAGGGACTGCACAACCCCTAAGCCTACGATGTATCAGGCTTAGGGGGCCCATGAGACAGGATCACAGATTGTGTGATCCTGTCTGCTGGGCCCTGTATCTAAGCCAATCACATGGTAGGCTTAGATACATGGCCCATGTGTGATCCTGTCTGCTGGGCCATGTATCTAAGCCTACCACACTGTAGGTTTAGATACAGGGCCCCAGCACACAGTAATCTTATACTGTATAAGATTACTGTCTGCTGGACCCTGTATCTAAGCCTACCTTGTGGTAGGCTTAGATACAGGGTCCTACAGACAGTATCACACATGGGCCCTGTATCTAAGCCTTAGGGTATGTGCACAGACACTAATTACATCCGTAATTGACGGACGTATTTCGGCCGCAAGTACCGGACCGAACACAGTGCAGGGAGCCGGGCTCCTAGCATCATACTTATGTACGATGCCAGGAGTCCCTGGCTCGCTGCAGGACAACTGTCCCATACTGTAAACATGTTTTCAGTACGGGACAGTTGTCCGGCAGCGAGGCAGGGACTCCTAGCGTCGTACATAAGTACGACGCTAGGAGCCCGGCTCCCTGCACTGTGTTCGGTCCAGGACTTGCGGCCGAAATACGTCCGTCAATTACGGACGTAATTAGTGTGTGTGCACATACCCTAACACATGTGTTACTAATCATTTTTTGTGTGTTTTCTTACAGGTTCGGTCGTTGGACTACGGCGGATTCCAGGACTACTTCGATGACAGCTTTTTTTTTTATTAATAAAATGGTTAATGAGGGCTGTGTGGGTTTTTTTTTTATTTCAATAAAATATTTTTTCTATGTCTTTGTGGGTTTTTTTTAAACTATATTACTACCGCCTTAGTAATGGCCGCCGGCTGATTGACAGCATCCATTGCTAAGGCGGGGCTTAGTGTTAGCTGGTGCAGAGGCTAACACTAACCCCCTTTATTACCCCGGTACCCACCGCCACCAGGGGTGCTGGGAAGAGCCGGGTACGATACAGTACCTGACCATCTGTAGTGATGGTCGGCCACTGGGGTGGCCGCAGGCTGGTATTATCAGGAGGGGAAAGGCCAAAAACAGTGGCCCTTCCCATCCTGGTAATGCTGCCTGCTGCTGCTTTATTGTATCTGGCTGGTTATGAAAATGGGGGGGACCCCACGTCATTTAAAAAATAAAAAATAAATAAATAATTGGAAAGAACGATGTCGGGTCCCCCCCAATTTTCATAACCAGCCAGATACAACACAGCAGCAGCAGGCAGCATTACAAGGGTGGGAAGGGCCACTGTTTTTGGCCTTCCCCAGCCTAATACTACCAGCCTGCGGCCACCCCGGTGCCTGCCCGTCACTACAGATGATCGGGTACTGGTTTGTACCCGGCTCTTCCCAGTACCCCTGGTGGCGGTGGGTACCGGGGTAATAATGGGGGTTAGTGTAGCCTCTGCACCGGCTAACATTAAGCCTCGCCTTAGTAATGGAGGTTGTCAATCAGCCAGCGGCCATTACTAAGGCGGTGATAATAAAGTTTAAAAAGATACAAGCACATAGAAAAAATATTTTATTGAAATAAAAAAACACAACCCTCATTAACCATTTTATTGAGAATAAAAAAAACGCCGTCATTGAAGTCCTCGTATCCGAAGTCCAACAACCGAACCTGTAAAAAAAACACAAACACAAAAATAATCAGTAACACATAAAGAAGCAAAATTATTATTCTTACCTATCCTGGGTCCAGCGCTGGAGCCGCAATGTCAGCGAGCTGGGCCCTGTATCTAATCCTATCATGTGTGATACAGTCTGCTGAGCTGTGTATCTAATCCAATCATGTATGATACTGTCTGCTGGGCCCTATATCTAATCCGATCATGTGTGATACTGTCTGCTGAGCCACTGTATCTAATCCTATCATGTGTGATACTGTCTGCTGAGCCACTGTATCTAATCCTATCATGTGTGGTACTGTCTGCTGAGCCACTGTATCTAACCTATCATGTGTGATACTGTCTGCTGGGCCACTGTATCTAATCCTATCATGTGTGATACTGTCTGCTGAGCCGTGTATCTAATCCTATCATGTGTGATACTGCCTTCTGAGCCACTGTATCTAATCCCATCATGTGTGATACTGTCTGCTCAGCCACTGTATCTAATCCTATCCATAGTTTATAGGGTCGTAGTGCTATAGATATGCTATGCTGTCTCATATACACACTTTTTTTTGGGGCGGACACATATGTATTGGGGCTATTTCCCGGACATTTTAAGCCCTGAGGGTATGTTCACACGGCAGCGTCCGTTACGGCTGAAATTACTGTGCTGTTTTCAGGAGATAACAGCACCGTAATTTCAGCCGTAATGGCATGTGCAGGCGTCTTTTGCTGCGTCCATTACGGAAGTAACTGAAGCTGGTTTTCCATGGAGTCCATGGAAAACGGCTCCATTTACGTCTGAAGAAGTGACAGGCACTTTTTTACGCGCCGCCTTTTGACAGCGACGCGTAAAAAAAAATGACCGTCGGCACAGAACATCGTAAGACCCATTTAAATGAATGGGCAGATGTTTGCCGACGCTTTTGAGCCGCATTTTCGGACGTAATTCAATGCTAAAACGCCCGAATTACGTCCGTAAATAGTGTGTGTGAACCCAGCCTTAGTGACGCCCCGGCTGCTAGTGCTGCATTGTTGGGTCACTTAGGAGACCCAGCGATGCAGCTGAAAGCGGACCGTCGGCCATGAGAAGTTTGCGGGGGGGGGGGGGCCCAGTAAGGATTTTTGCATCGGGGCCCATGAGCCTCTAGCTACGCCCCTGGCCACAACCTTCTATGGATAGGCTATAAATGTCTTAGATGGACGCCTTTAACCTCCTATTTCTTTATCTACAAAGGGAAAGCCGGTCACTAAGCTCCTTCATTGATCATTAGTCGGATGTGATAACCACACAGACAGAGCACTTACACACAGGTCCCAGTATTAACAGCTGTCCTAGGTTAGTGGGTAGCAGTCCGAGATTTTTCTCTGTTCTTACCATACATAATATAACATTACTGACAGTGATTTATGGCTGTAATGATAGCAAAGCTTTTAAAGGCACAGCATGAATTTATGATGCAATTGGTTTCTTATCGGAGGCAAAAAACTACTGGTATTCCCGAGATTTGCGGCCAAAGAGGCATGAAGGAACGATTTATGTCTACCATTAAATAAGTATTAACCCCTCTCATTTTTTGGATATATGAAGATGTGCTACTCCTCCCAACCTTACAGTGTAACCAGAATTTAAGACTCTTACAACTCCTGAATTTACTTAGTGCACAACCAATGAACTGGGAACCAAACTTGTCGCATCAACTTTTTAAGGTTATAGTGGCCCCCTTATCTACAGCGCCCCTGTCTGTGCCTGACATAGTCCCATGCAGAGGTAGAACAGGAGGCTTCCACCATAAAAGACCTCCCCCGAGGAGAGGGGAGGATCATTGACAACCGTCCACCCTCCATTCGCAATGTCGTTGCCTCCTTCTACATATGGATAACCCCTGGGCATAGGGCATCCCTGACCAACTACTCTTGGGTCAAGATACCTGAAGGAGCTCCAGTCTTCCATCTACAGAGAGCATATTTAAAGCATCTTCCTACTGTCTATTATTTTTCATGTTAGGGACTGAGGTAATGATTTTATAGTTTACAATTACTGGTGGATTGTTGGGAGGAATTCACACCTGGCAGATTTGATGCAGAAATTTCGGCGACAGAAAATCCACCCCATACAAGTGAGTAGGCTTGTTTCTGCAGCATGTGCATGGATTTCTGCCAGTTCTGTATAGATGAATGTGACAGTCGCATAACTTTCTGCAACAAATCTTCTGCGTGTGAATTGACCCTTAGGCTATGTTCACACAGAGTTTTTTTCAAGCAAGGCTTCAGCGCATATACTGAGTTGAAATTTGCATGCAACCTGCCCACCAACAGCCTCCCATCGATTTCATTTGGAAATCCGCACCGCTGTTTAAACAGGGCAGGATTTTCCTACACGCATTTAAAAACCGGCACATAATCCGGCATAGAAATGCACGTCAAAAATTTCCCTTAAAATCCGTGGCAAATTTTTCTGGCTCATAAATCTGTCGTCTGAACATAGCTTTAGAGAGGCATAAGACGGCTGCTCTGTGCTGAGCTACAAGGGGCCCGTACACCGCTTTTAAACAGGGGTCCCCAGCTGTCTGTATACAACAATGCTGCACATTTTGGGGACCATCACTAGCTACTGGGCACAAATACATAACCTTTAACAGGGCCCCCATCTACCATGTAACATTTATAAAACGGCCCTCTATATAGCTCCGCCCCTGAGGACCAGTGAATAGCCCCGTTTTGATGTATGGATTGGTCCCTTTTCACTGTGCTTTCCTGCTTATGCCAACCAACCATGGTTGGTAAGTGATGCCAAAGTGGTTAGTATGAAAATTTCTTCCACAACCCCCCTACCTCCCAAATAAAAATCTGTTCCTTAAATGTAAATTATTATTTTATTTAAAGGCATATAACCCTCCCCCATCTACCAGCATTGGTCATTTAAATGAATAATAGAGTAAATCACAAGAAAAACTTCTTTAGAGTAAGACCACGCGTAGCGGCTGCAACATCGGCCGCCATGGTATTTTACAGCAAATTGCGGCGTTGTTTTAATGATTGTTAATGTCTGTACATTTTCGCAGGTCGACAACAATTTAACCTGCAAAGAATGCAAAAATATTAACAATCATTTAAACACTGCGTCGATATTCGGTAAAACCACATGACGGTTTAGCGTTTTGGGGCGCATTGGGTCCCCTGGCAGCCGTTTACGTGTGGCTTTACCCCTAGACTTTGAGGTTCCTCATTAGCATGTTAACGAATGAGATCAGCTTTCCTAAATATCTGCTTCCCAAGCTGCAATCATTGTAAACAGGGCCCGGCCTCCCCTCTCACGTCTCTGTAATGTTCTCCATATGTGACACTGCTTCATTTATGTCCAAGAAGAGTTTACAAGGAGGAATATACAATACGGCTGCGGCCGTGCCAACCCCTTCACCCCCATCGTTAGACTTTGTAGGCATCAGTGGGAATGGAGGAGCTTTACGTCTGTTATTTTCTGCCACCGCAGTGTAATGAGACTCCAGTTAGTCCTTCTCCGCTCAAAAACATTTGGCCGCTTTATATACAATATCTTAAAAGCTGCACTGTTGGTGGTCCGCGGCGCAGGGTAGGGAACTGCTGTAATCATGCCATCATATTTTGTGAGATTATCACACTCCATTTGTGTGGTAGAAACCGGTATGGGATTAGGGATTGTTTTTTTTCTTTTTGCAGGAGGCCCCCAATTTCAGAAATACTAATCTACTATATGGGAAGAAAATGTAACATTTTTATTTTCCATAATTCTGTGCACTGCAGCCGTTTCCAATGCTCTCCTGTCAGTAAAGGACCTTTCTGGTTCAGGAATATAATTCTAGAACAACAGTGAAGACTGACACTCACACAGTCAGAGCAGTGAGAAGAATTTTTTGCTAGAAAGTGCAAATTTATATGTCATTCAAGAAGACTGGATACCACGGAGGTCACCCAGCGTGTGTTACCCCTGGGACGGATCACTATTGACATATTACGGCTCCCTGATAATGACCATTTGCCGATAAAATGTCTATAAAATTTATAATAAATAGGTACAAACCATCATTATCTGTTGTATCGACCAAACTGCCATGATTATATGTCATATATGTTTTTATTTGGTCTTGAACATTAGATAATTCGGAGTCCAATCCAATGTATATGGGGGTTGGTTCACTGTCCGGTGACATATGCCTTTGAGGGCAAAGAAGGATCAAGCATGTTAGATTTCCTTTGGTTTCTAGGAGATAAGCGGCGCCAGATGTGTCTGGTATCCGCTTATCCCCTTCTCCTTGTATAATATATGTATGTTTGCCTGACAGCTATTTTATGTGTTTGGCCAGATTTAAAGGGTCTCTAAACATTTCCATTTGCTTTGCATTAGATTGGAATCTATTATTCTCTGTTATCAACCATCTCGGATCAGAAAGAGGCTATCTATAGTGGTTTTTATTGGGATTACCCCTTATAAGGGAACGTTTGGACAGATATAGATACATATAGCGTTGTTGTGGACGGGGCCCCTCCGCTATGAGCACATTTTGGGAGGGTTTGTGTAATCACCACGGAGGAAAGTTTATTTAAACCGCACACAAAGCGACCATTGTTTGTCATCCCTGTAAACTTGTGGGGTAGGGAAAAATGAAAACCACACAGAGAGGAACGGGAAAATCTTGAATATTCAAAAAGCATCTGTTACCACCAGACAGAGCCCCTAATGTTGGGGCGTTCCCACAAAAGGGTGTTAGGGGGTTCACTTGTCCTATTATGTCAGTGTATTGAGAATTCTCCCGGCACTGTTGAATTGAAAACGGGCTCGATAGTTAACACCTTAAAGGCCTGTCCACACACAACGGAATTGCTGCAGAAATTTTTTTGCACCAATTCCGTTGAAAGTAGCAGACGTTCCGCTGCAGCAAAAATGCATCATTTCCCGCGTTTTTACGGCACAAAATGGTGCGTATTTTGCTACGTTTTTCTCAATGTTGGGAGATGGTGACGTTTCCTGTGAAACACGCAGCAATTCTGCACACTTTCCGTAGCAGGAATTGACAAGCTGCTGTACGAAAAATACGCACCGCAGGTCAATTTCGGCTCAGAATTTTTACGCAGAGTATGGATGAGATTTGTAAAATCTCATCCACTTTGCTGCTACTGTATTCTGCTGCGTTTATTCCGTCTGCAATTCTGGATGGAAAATACGCAGAGCAATTCCGCCGCGTGTGGACGAGCCCTGACCCTTTCTCGCCGCAGCCATTTTTAATTTTTTACATCTCCGTTTTTTCCTGCCCGCCTTCCATAAGCCATAACTTTTTTATTTTTCCATCGACATAGCCATATGAGGGCCTTTTTTGTTTTTTTTGCGGGACAAGTTGTCGTTTTTAATGGCACTATTTATTGTACCTTATAATGTAGTGGAAACTGAAAAAACATTTGTGGGGTGGAATGAGCAAAAGTCATTGATTACTCCATTTCTTTTCCATTGTAATACGCTGCACAGTGGACACCAGTAGCATATGGAGCAGGATCCCCCCTCCCGACTATGAAGTACATGTACGTCAAATGTCGGGAAGGGGTTGAAATTCTGAGATAATAGAGGGGGGTCCTCATCTCTTGGCCAGAGTAGAGAGCAGTTACAATGAGCGTCCCTTTCGTTCTGGAGGACCTGTCCTCCCCTGTATTACACAGATAATACATTGATGTGAATAGACACTGTGTAATGCTTATTTTCCCCTGTGGTGGCGCTGCAGGGAAATTGAACACTTACTGCAAGGTTTTCCCACAGATTACAGCTGATCACTGGGTTTCCAGCAGGGGGATACTTTGTTATCAGCCTATTGTCAAGGGACCTCTCCAAGATGTAAGGATTTTCCAAAGTGGAGAATCACTTTATTAAAAACGTTATTTGCCTTGGACAATCCTCTTTTGTTAGAAGGATCCTTTAAAATTAAGCTGGGTAAAGGCCACCCGACTGTTTAAGCCCCCCAGCGATCAGCTGTATTCTGTGGGGTGGAATAGGGTGTCTGTGGGGGAAACTTTGCTGCATCAAGTAATCATTTGCCCTACAGCGCCACCACAAATCAATGGGCTATCTGTGTAATGCAAGGATTCTGTCAGATCTTCTAGAGTGAGAGAGGTTCTTCATAGCTGCACTCCACTCTTGCTGCTGAAGGTCCTGAAAGGGGCACTCCCTCTATTAAAGGTGTTCTCCAGGACTTTTATATTGATGACCTATCCTTAGTATAGGTCATCAATATCAGATCGGTGGGTGTCCAACTTCCGGCACCCCCACAAATCAGCTGTCTTTATGGTTTGCCAGGCACAGCACCATACACTTCCGCAGTGGCTGTTCCTGAGATTGAAATTCTCACTCGAATGGGACGGGAACTGAAGTCACAGCCGCTATGGAAGTATATGGCGCTGTGCCTGGTAACCTATGAAGAAGCCATGGCGTTCATCAGCGCGGGCCCTTCAGAGTCGCCCCTTCAGACAGCTGAGCGGTGGGAGTGCCAAAATTCAGACCCCCACCGATCTGATATTCATGACCCATCCTAAGGATAGGCCATCAGAGTCAAAGTACAAGCAAATCCCTATAACTCAGAATTTGAAAATGGGATTTCTAAACCGGTCACCCCTATAATAACTATTAGGGTATGTGCACACACACTAATTACGTCCGTAATTGACGGACGTATTTCGGCCGCAAGTACCGGACCGAACACAGTGCAGGGAGCCGGGCTCCTAGCATCATAGTTAGGTACGATGCTAGGAGTCCCTGCCTCTCCATGGAACTACTGTCCCGTACTGAAAACATGATTACAGTACGGGACAGTTGTCCTGCAGAGAGGCAGGGACTCCTAGCATCGTACATAAGTATGATGCTAGGAGCCCGGCTCCCTGCACTGTGTTCGGTCCGGGACTTGCGGCCGAAATACGTCCGTCAATTACGGACGTAATTAGTGTGTGTGCACATACCCTTAGAGAATTGCTATGTTAAACTCCTATTGATCATATTGCTGATGATTTTATAGTTCTGCATGGAGCCGCCTTCGTTCTTTTCCATTACATAAGATTTGGATGCCTTGGTTAAATTTATCATGATACTTTCTCGTTCAGTGAAATCTAATCTATTGTAGAGAAAATAAACATATTTTAAATGGATGGCCCCTAAGATTAATGTTAATGGAGTAAATTCCTTTACTGCTTTTAATGATTTTTTTTTTTTTTAAAACCTTTTTATGTCTCTGTTTCCTTTTAGTACCAAAGAAACTTCTGCTTGAATCACAGCCAAAATCAACAAATTACCAAGGAGTACGGCAAACACACTTCCCCAGACTGCCGGGAGCGTATGATCGCGATGTGATTGGGGATGGGGTCCTTTTCCCTGATCCTGCATTCATAACTGAACACATTCTGCCAGGTAATGCAACGCAAGGGCGAAACATTTTTGCTCCAAATGAAAATGGTATAAAGGAATTCTAGACCGGAATAGATTCTGTGGTAGCCCCTAAGAAAAAACGTGTGTAGAAAGCTCCTCGGAAATGGAGAATAACGGTCCTATTACAACCGTTCATCTGAGCGCTCATTCCCGATCATTGCCCTGTGTAAACAGGACAACGATCAGTCGATGAAAGAGCAAACTCTTAATCATCGGCTGATCTGCTAGTTTATGCAGCATTAAAAATCGTTGTTGTCGGCAACTTATCTCCCTGTGTATGGGGTCGAGCGATCAGAGTAACGAGCGCTTGTCCCCATACATAAGCAATCATTGCTCCTTGTGAGAGAACCAACCGAGCGCCAATCAATGGGCTGTCTTAAGGCCATGTTCAGACGCTACAGATTTATTGCGGATTCGGCACCGGAAATCTACGTCCCATAGTAGAAATCAGAATAACTACTGCTTCACACTGATTTACACTCCCACTGATCTGTGTTCCTTCCACCCTCTTTAGTAGAAGAGATGGGTGGTGGGGTCTTCAGGTTGATTCCTTTTGAATGACAATATTAGACTCTGTTCCCATTGCGTTTCAGCTTTCTGTCGGAGGTATACGTTGGTAGGCTACAACATATGACGCTGGTCATAGTAGACTACGTTTTTTCTATAAAATTGGAAAAAGCTATATCTTTGTATACCAGCCCTACAGATGCCAGGACACTTTTTTGGCATCTTTTAGGTGATTGCAGACCCAAAGATAAGTTTGGTGTATCACAAACGTAGGGCTGAAACACAACATACTAACTAGCACCACAAGACCTACATTGTCCATGGAAAGAGGTGAGGACACTCAAAAAGGTTGTCTGGTTCAGAAAACCCAATTTTATATACCTTTTTAGGGAATTCTGAGTTAATAGAGTGGGGGGGTCCTCTGTTCAGGATCCTCATCTCTTGGTCAGAGTAGAGAGAGGTTACAAAAAGCGCCTCTCGCTCTGGAGGACGTGTCCTGTATTACACAGACAACTTATTGAAATGGGTGAGCACTGTGTAATACTTAATTTCGCCTGTCGTGGCGCTGCAGGTAAATTGAACACTTCCTGACAAGTTTTCCCACAAATTATGACTGATCGATGGATGTCCCAGCCGGGAAGCACTTTTTGATCAGCTTAATGTCACGGGACCTTTCTAACAAGTAGTGATTGTCCAAAGCTAAGAGCCCCTTTAACATTGTACCCCTCTCCTCCCGCCATGGACCTCACAGCAGCCACAGAAGCCTCCCCTACCATATGTATTCCTTGACCACAAGTTATAAATCTGAGCTAGACATGTAATAAACGTGGAAGATTATACAATTTCCAGGAATATTACAAATTTCTTGTTCTCGCATTGTGAATAATAAGGATTTTCTTTGAGTGTCCTCCAGGCTGAATAGTCCTGCCAGAAGTAGTCTGTGTCATGTTAATAAGCGTCTACGAGAGGAAGTGATTAATACTTCTGTCTCGGGTCTAATTGGCTCCTGATAAAAAGCAGAAGCCAAGGATCCAGGTCTGGAGAAAGTCAAGAGTCTGCGTGTCCAGCCTGATCTCTTATATAGCTCATCACTGAGAAGTTTATATTGGAGACGAGGTCTCATTGTGTTATATGAAACTCTGCAAGAAAATACATCTCAAGTCATTTCTTCTCCAGAATGGGAACGCAGTTATGTTTCGATGCTCCAGGTTTGATTCACTCTAAAGATTATAAAAGGGAATTACCCATTAAGCGATTGCCAGATGTGATTGCTTAAAGCACTCCAACAACGCAGAATCAATTAGAAAATATCTCTATAGGATGATAAGGAAGGGGCATCAATCTGTCCTCCTTTACCATTAGCAGAATATAGATGCCAAGGTTTCGTATATGGAAAGTGAATAACATGGCTGACAAAGGTTATAACTTCTCTTCATCAATTAGAGAGCAGCTCTGAAGAACAAACTGCTGCTCCTATAAAAGAAAAACTGCAGGCACCACTAGATGGAGCATGGGAGCTTCCTGCATACTAGATAATTATTAAATACAATCCATAACAGTAAGCCGTAACCTGCTAAGCTCCTCCTAGTAGTGGCGGCCGGCAGACAGAATTTTATTATTTAACTCTATGGGGAAGGTTTATTAAGACAGGCATTTCATACACCCATCTTAATAAACACCTCTTAATAAATGTGTCACATTTTTTGGCTGACCATGTGCCACTATGAGTCCGGTCCCCCACCCTCAATCTGATACAAAATACAAAATGTACTCACCTCACTGCTCCACTTCTCTCCCCCCTCCAGAGCCTCTCAGACCCCCTCAGCAGGACGCAGCTCATACACCGTACTTGCGTAGGGCATGTTGTATGTTGCGCAGTACTCAGGACATTGAGTGTTGCATCGCATATAAGTCCCTGATGCTGCTCGGTGGCAGGACCGTGTACGAGCCGCTTGGCATGCTGAGGGAGCCTGAGGGGACCCATGGGGAGAAGAGAAGCAGTCAGGTGAGTATGTTTATTTTTTATTTTATGGCCGATGGGAAGGAAGGAATGGATGGTGCATGGCCACGATCGTTGCCTCACAATTTTGGTGCGCGGTTGTTTAGAAAGATGTAACACATTTATTTAGAGACGTTTGCCTCTTGTTAAATGTGTCGCACTTGACTCCAACTGTCTTTCTATTAATACTGGCGTATAAGATGCCAGTCTTAATAAATTCAGAAACAGAGAGTGACCTGTACGGATAAATCTGGTATACATTAACCTGGACCTATATAGACACCATAGTAAGAATGTCTCTTCATCTTGTGTGTTATACAGACACGAAGAAAGGACAGGCAGCTGCCTTTTACCCAGTCGATAATAACCTCTCTATGGGAGAAATAGATCCTCCTATCTCCAATCAAACCATGGCACCGGTGGGGCAAAGCAACTCAGAGATGGCACTGATCAGCAATGTGTTGGCAGCCTACTCTTTCATCACAGGTATGTAGTATGTATTGATAATTTTCATGGTTAGTTAATGGTGGAGCTATGAGTAAAGAGCGGAAAGAGCAGCACATCAAGTACCTATGGACCTGTGAGATATAGGCAATCCATGTGCCACCGTATGGTGTCTCTGTATGGCACCGTATTACAGAAGTATTCTGCCCTATATGCAATGCTTTAAGGGAAGAATATATACATAATACAACATCTCAATGTCTCCGCATGAAATCAAGGGCATATGGAGGTACAGTATGGGCCCACAACTCGGAACTTGTATGGAGCCGTAACACATTCATGTCCACTATTCCTAAAGCACATGTCCGGTTGTGGTCTTCATGCATTACTGTATATGTCACATTCTCCAGGTGATGCTTGCCTATTCTTCAATGTTTAGCTCTTCTTCATTAGAACCAGTGACATTGTCTAAAAGGAGCCTGAAGAAGTCTGAAATCCACCTACTGCCTCAGAGACTCTTGTTGATGCTCTTCCCCATTCTTTGTACTGCATGTTGACTTACAGAGGAAATTCGGTTCTTTAAGGAGACCTAAAAATCTGCCTTAGGTGAGGATGGAAAACTAAGAGTTGTCTGGGATTAAAAAAAAGAGACAGATTTTTTTTCTCAGAAACAGCGCCGCTCTAGGGGCTGTGTCCGGTATTATAACTCATAGTCATTTAACTGAATAGGACTGAGCTGCAATACCAAATGCAGCCGAAAGAGAAGAGTGTTGGTTCTGGAAAAAAAAGCTTGAGCTATAACTTAGTGATGATAACGAGGATAATATAGGAAGCGACAGAACTCGGCTTATTTACCTTCACCCTGGTCACTGGTGTCCTTTAGGGCATTTGGCCCTTTCAAGTACCAGGGTCTGCATCCCTGTTGTTATATCCTTGGATGTGACTTTTTTTTCTCACCATCTCATTGATAGATAAGATGAGTCTTGAAAATTTGTCCTCTTCCCACAGACCCTTCTTATGTTATAAGGATCCAGAAGAGCAGCAAAGGGCCGCTTGTCCTAACACACATTTGAGCCCATTCTCCATGGTGTGGTTACGAGCTGTAATCCGCATGTGTTATTATAAGGAGCCTCGTTTCTTCATAGATGAAAGGTCCCCTTTTTTTCTTCGGATGTCTCTAGTAGCTTTGTTTGCAGATGAGTAATGTCTTCTGGCTTGAGCTCAGGTCTGAAGAACTTTTTTTATTTCCTAAATATAACTGCAAGTAAAACAAACATGCTTTTATATATTTGGGAATATTTAGTCCAGAGGTCTGCTGTACAAGAAGATAAATATCAGCCGCAGCTAGAGGGGCATTTAGTGCAAGGATTTATAAATGAAACATTAACTACACAGGAAATATTTTTTGCTTTTTCGTGTTCTTGTTTTCTTTTTATCTTTTAAATCCTATGAAATCTTGGGTTCGGTTTAATTTAGTAACCAGCAAGTGTAATAACTTACAGACCTGTAGAGCATTCATACAAAAGCAAAGGCCCCTTTACACACATTTGCAATCGTGTGATCGCTGAAGATCAGTGATAACTGATATTATATAGTTTATGTGTTGTTGTTTTTTTACTTTGATCTTTATGATATTTGGCCAGTGTTTTTCATATTTGACCCTTAAAGTAAATTTCCACCTTTGAACACAATTATTTTTTTTAAATCTAAATAGGTTCAAACTTCTGTGCTGAATAATTTCTTAATATATTTTTATAACGGTCGGAGCTGTGTTTCTCTGAAAAAGAGCTCCGAATTCCCTGCATTATAGAATAAAACATGACATCAGCCACCACTAGAGGGAGCTTAGGAGCGTACTGAATACTTGTAGAGATTTTTACGCGTGTTTCGCAGCAGAAACAGCGTGTATTTCACGACGATATACATGTAAAGAACGCTTTATTATCGTGGTTCGTGCTAAATTTTGTCTTTTCATTCAGAGATATTTTGAATGGAAAAATAACACGTTGTTTCCACTCTAAAAAATAAGGCTCTTCTGGGTCCCATAGAAGGTGATCACCTTTACATGCTACGATCGTATAGCGATCCTTAAGATTGGATCAGGAGAATAATTCTATGTAGATCCGATAATTCGTCAGATTCATTCTGTAATTGTGACTATATATAATAGCCATTGCTATGATCCCAAAAATGTTCTAGGATCTGGAAGAGTGGGGTTATATTGGTGTATGTATAGGATAGCTATAATATGATAGGTAAGTGTTATCGAGGGGTTACTCCATAGGGTCGTTGTTCTTTAACCCCCAACTTTTAGTGTGTCATGATTCAATGACTGAAAATTGGAGTGTCAGTGTGGTAATGCTCTGTAATTAGGAATATTCCCAAAAAAAAAGTCTATCTCCATTTTGGTCATAATGACCTCCATCCTTGATGAATGCCCCTGTTCTCTGAGCTCATGCCATTCCTCTGTAATACCAATTGTCATTGTGTAATTCTTAGAAAATCTAAAGTAGCAATTGGTCTTTGACATCAAGAATCAGTTTTTCATTTTTCGATTACTCTTTTCTGGAAATCCACGTGTCAGTCCGTTATTGTTCTGGAACCCTGAGTGTCATTGACATTGACAGGACTATGCACACGACCGTAGATTTAGTCCGTAATTACAGATCTTAATTATGGTCCGTAATTACGGACCCATTCATGTCTATGGCTGACAGACACCTTCCCGTTTGTTTACGGGAAGGTGTCCGTGCCATAGAAAGCTGTTTTTTTTCCTTTTAAAGTACTGCGCTCCCATACTTTATATGGGAGCACGGTCCGCAAATGTGGGGGGCTGCCCGTGGCCGTCAGCAGCCGACCGTGCCCGTAATCATGGACCGTGCAAAAATCACATATTGATGCTTGGGGTCCCAGAAATATAGTGCAAATTAAGATCCCTGTCACTATGTAATATTTCTAGAGCCCCAAGTGTCACTCTACCAATGTTCTAGTGCTCCAAGTATCACTGTGCCATTGTTCTAGAACATTGTTGTGCCATTGTTCTAAAAATCCAAGGGTCCATCTACAATTGTTCCAATTATCAATGTGCCATTGCCCTGGAAAATTGTTGTGCCCAACCCCAAGTTTCACTCTATTATTGTTCTAAAACCCCAAGTGTCGCTGTGCCATAGTTCTAGAACCTTAAGTGTCACTGTACCATTATTCTGTTACTTTGTTGTGCCATTGTTCGGGAAACTCAAGTGACACTGTGCCATTGTTCTGGTGCATTGTTGTGTAATTGATCCAGAAACCCGGGTGTCACTCTTCCATTATTCTAAAACCCCAAGTGTCTGTGCCATTGCTCTGGGACTTTGTTGTGTCCTTGTTCTAGAAACCCAAGTGACACTGTGCGACTTTTCTGGGGCATTGTTGTGTAATTGATCCAGAAACCCAAGTGTCACTGTGTCATTTTTCTAGAACTCCATGTGTAACTGTGCCATTGTTCTGGGACCTGGTTGTGCTATGGTTCTAAAAACCCAAGTATTACTGCGCCATTGCTCTAGAACCCCAAGTATTACTCTACCATTGTTCTAAAACTCCAAGTGTTACTATAACGTTGTTCTAGAACCCTGTGTCACTGGGCCGTTGTTGTAGGACCCCAAGTGTTATTGTGTCGTTGTATCAATTTTCTGTTACTTATATATCAAGTATTGTTGTGTAATTATGTTCCCATGTTCTGGAACGGAACTTCCAAGTATCAGTGTTTCTTTTTTTTTTTTGCATCAAGTGTCAGTTTATCATTGTCCTGTTACGCCACTTGTCAGATTAGGAACCCTAAGTATCAGTGTGCCATTGTTTTAGGATTGTTCTGTGACCTCCAAGTGTCCACTGTTCTTTGACCCAATAAGTTTTTGGGTTCTGTATTTAATTTGCAGACCAGCAAAAAAATATTTCAACTGTTTTAGAGCAATTGGAACGTAATAAGATCAGCCATCTGCTCTTTTTATGTAAGATCTATAAGGACTATAAAGAAATACAAATACACGACACCGCTGACTTATCAGAATAAAAATGACACTAGTCGGCCGGCTTCCCTATCCTCACCATAACATTGTAAGTGAACATATGATGAAATAATATCTGTGTGTACTTTTGGCTCTACTAATCGTAGTGTTTGCACCTGCTAAACTATTGGCCATTACACATCCAGCACAGCTGTCCGGCTCCTATAAATACTGGGACATTCCTTCCCGAGCCGCAAAACCCTATGTCGAATGACTTTATTTTTATGTTGCAATGTTACAAGAGCGTCTTAAATGGTCCAAGAGCAGCAGCTGTAGTGTAGAGGTCTGGACATGAAAGGATAATGTCAGACTCGTGCCTCCCATATGCCTTGGAATCTGTCTGAAGTGCCCGGGTGTAATGATATAGATGATCTATTAGGCACGTTTCATATATAGGAATCTTAGGATACTCTTACACCTAGAAGAAAGGCGCTGCCCCTTCTCAACTTTAGGACACTGTGTCCAAGACCAGCATCAGAGACCATCTAATCAATGTAAATAGCAATAATTGACTTTATTGATATAGAATATGTTTACCGTAATAAATGTTGAACAATAGACAATACCTCCCCAGTCTAGTTGCACAGGGCTTATATTCAGTGGGTCCGGATGGTGATACTTCTCTGTAATAAACCTCAATAAAATTAAACTACTGGGTGCCTCCAATCAGGGGGGTTGTCCAGGATTAGAATAAAAACTCTGTTTTTTTTCCTCCAGAAACAGCACCTCTCTTGTCTATTGGCTGTGCCTGGTATTGCAGCTGAGCCCTACTCACTTAAATAGGGATGAGCTGCAAAACCAGACAGTAAAGGGGGTTTTACACAGGACGATTATCAGGGCAGACGAGCGTTCATAGAACGCTTGTTGCCGATAATTGCCCTGTGTAAACAGGGCAGCGATCAGCAGATGAATGAGCAAACGCTCGTAGTCGACTACACTTGATTCTGTGAAAACGACGGAACCCTTGCACAACTGAGACAAACGGAAACCATTTTCACCGGATCCATCACCATTGTAATCAATGATGATGGAAACGGAAACCTATGGTTTCCGTTTGTGTTAGTCAGGGCTCCGTTCCGACGGAAAGCTTAGATGGGATGTCGGAACGGAGCACTGACGCAGATGTGAACGAAGCCTAAAGCTGTTCACATTTGCGTTGAAGGCTCCGTTCAGAGTCTTTGTCACAGTTTGCATCAGATTTGACGGGAGGAATAGTGCTACATGTTGTCCAAACAACGGACACAACGACGGAACACGATGGACCCCATTGTAAGTAATTTCCTTCCTTTGGCAACTGGTGGTTTCCCAGTGTATGAACTCCTTAAAGTTAATAGATTAGAAACAGCTTATATTTTCTCTGGCAGAGACTCCAGTATATACTGTAGCTGCTTCCAGTTTTACACTATATAAAACACATCAGCGTTATAAAGCAACCTAAAGCATTAACACGTTCCTATGAGCTACAGTCTTACAAAGAAGAAAAGTGTTTCTCTATCTCGATCACACAGGCCCCGGCACCACTTTCATAGGAAGCCAAGTAACTTAAAGTGTTTGGCCCCTTTAGATGATCCCTTTAATGCTGGGAGGTTCCTCCAAAAATAAGCTGAACTCTGGGTGTCCTGCTGCGGGGGAAGTGGACAGCAAGTGTATAATTCCCATGCAGCGCCACCACAGGAGAACGGAAGCATTACACAGTCCTTATTGAACTCAATGGGATGTCCAGTGCTGGATTAGAGAGAGGAGAGAGGAGAGAGGAGAGGAGAGAGGAGAGGAGAGAGAGAGAGAGAGAAGAGAGAGAGAGAAAGCGAGAGAGAGAGAGAAAGAGAGAGAAAAGAGAGAGAGGAGAGAGAGGAGAGAGAGAGAGAAGAGAGAGAGAGAAAGAGAGAGAGAGAAAGAGAGAGAGAGAGAGAAAGAGAGAGAGAGAGAGAGAGAGAGAGAGAGAGAGAGAGAGAGATGCTATGTAGCTGCTGTATGCTCCTGCTAAAAGATTAGGTTCATAAACAGGGGACTCTCCTTTATAAACCCTGAATTCCTTAATGGGGTTTGTAAATCAGACAACCTTTTTAAGCATTTTTGGGACTTTAAGAGAAAATCCACATAATTAAAGTGAGATCATCCAAAACAGGTAAATGTTTCCCTGGTTGGATATAAACCCATGGCAACAGTTCTGCAAGAAACAATGATAAAACCTTACGCACACCAGTAGGGGTAAATTTTGCAGGTAAAAATCTTTAATTTCTCATACCAGGGTGCGACGTTTTGGTCCAAGCATAGACCTTTCTCAAGCACTTCTATAACTGGGGAGTCGGCGTGGCGGCGCAAGGAAGAGCGGTTTACCGCTAATGAGGGCTTCGCTCTTCCTTGCGCCGTCACGCCGACTCCCCAGTTATAGAAGTGCTTGAGAAAGGTCTATGCTTGGACCAAAACGTTGCACCCTGGTAGGAGAAATTAAAGATTTTTACCTGCAAAATTTACCCCTACTGGTGTGCGGAATACTTTCCACAGCATATAAAGGATTGGGCCCCTATCTATGCACCCTTCTACTTAATCACCTGGTGCTATCTAAACCTACGTCAAATGCTAAACCCTTAGTTTCCCGTTCTTATATACTTTCAGACAACTAATATTTACATGCCCTTCTGAATTTGGGGGGGGGGGGGGATTATTTGACTTTTCAAAATGGGGGACTTTAATGTTAAATCCACTTAAAGTCATCTTATGACAAGTCAATTGATGAAGCCGATGGGGTCCGTGACCTCAGACTCAATCTCTCTTTACATCGGTAGTATAGCATTCTTTTAATTTAGTAGTGCCATCCCAAACAGCTCCAAAGGGCTTTAAAGGGAACCTGTCACCAGCATTTTAGCTATAAAGCCAGCAATACCTGGTGAAAGTGGGTGAAAAATCATTGTCATCTAAGCTATAAATATGTTCTAAGTAAGCTCTGTAGCTTTAGTATTCCATTTTTCAGTGGTCCCACACCGTATGCAAATGAGCAGAAAAGAGTCAAATCTTCATCTGAAAAGAGTCAGATTTTCATTCCTCCAGCATCTCAGAGTGGACTCCACCTCCTTCTTTTTGATTGACAGCTCCTTAGCCAGTCAGGGCCAGACAGGTGGCAACGGTGGGCGGGGTTAAGAAGCTGCATCCCAGAGGGAAAAATAATTACCATAAAAGGCGGGAAGAGTTTAAACGACGATATTTACAGACAGAGGAGGACTTCAGGAAAGAAGAGAACAGGAGCGAACTCTGGACAGCTGCGGCCATTGAGGGGTCAGGCGAGTTTAACAGGTAAGATGTTGATGACAGGATCCCTTTAAGCATTCAAAGAAGTGCTGAGGCTTCCTGGTTTGGAGAATATTTTAGGTTCCAAGCTCAGGGACTTCAACAAGTATCATCTTCTTATATAGCATATACTTCCAGTTGAAGATTTTTTTCCTAATAGATACATTGTGATAACTCTTTGAGATAAGGTAATGAGGTAGGTTTATTGGCAGTCCAGTTTAAAACCACAGGAAAAAACATTGTATCACAATGAGCTTGTTTAAAAAAAAACTCAGCTCTACTACATCTTAACTGCTTGAATTAGCCGGATTGGAGTGGTCTACCCCGCGACATCAAGAGGAGCTAAAACTTGTAGGCCCACCTTCCAACTATATGGAGAATGGGAGGACCTTGGTCCATCGGAGGGTTCTTCTGTCCACTGGTGGTCTAGTGCAACCCTGAATTGGCCTAGAGTATACATTTCCTATTAGATTGCAAGCTCCATAGGAAATATAATTCTCTAAATGCTTCATAATACAGAATATTTAGAAACTATTTCACTGCAGATATCCTCAAATAGTTCTATGTATTTTTTTCCATAATTTACCAGATAATATGAAAATGTCTGTGTGTCTTATTTAACGTGTAGATAAAGAAAGATTTAAAATAGCCCCAAACCCTCCTTGTTATTATTAAATGTCCTCCTATGAGTCTGCACAACATTTCTTCTTTTTAATATTGCACAATGGGCCAATGTTCTGGGCTGGAGTTCACTTTATTAAGTTCCCAAATGCATGATTTGTCATACAATCTAGTTTTCCGGCTATTTGCCAAGCTGCCGCAGTACAGGAAGGGCAGATATAATTGAAAGAGTGTAGAGAAGGCTAGAAGCAGAAGAAAATTTAAATGATAAGTCAAACCTCGGTCATGCAGGAATTTCATTTTTCGGTGGTCTGGGCACAGGGCCAGAGTACGTCCTCTTAATGAATGTATGTTGTTAAGGGATTAACTTTCATTATTTGGGATGGATGAAATACGGAAGACTCAACCACGTCAAGTCACGTCAAAGAACAAGGCCATACTCGTTGGGTCATATTTTATAAGTACAGATTATATGGTTTGAACTTATACATTTTAATTCTATGAGATACTTGTACATTTTCAAATCCTCCATTAGGGAGCGGGTCCCATTTTCAGGACCCTCATCTATTAGTCAGAGCAGAGAGCAGCTACAATGAGCATCTCTCGCTCCCTGGAGGACTCTGTATGCTCATACGTTACACAGACAGCCCATTTATTTAAATAAGAAATGAGCAATGCTTAATTTCCCCTGTGGTGGCGCTGTAGGGAACTTGAGCACTTGCTTCCAGGCTTTCCCACAGATTTCAGCTGATCGCTGGGTGTCCTAGTAGCAGGACATATCGTAGTCAGACAATTTTTGAAGGATCTCTTTAAGCACAATATGCATTATATGTATCCTAGGAAACATATTAAGGAATGTTTGGGAAATGGAGAACATAAATTATACAGGACTTGTTAGAGAGAAATTCCATGGAAAACCAATGGATACAAGTAAAATTATGGCACTATGGGAACTTAAGAAAGAAGTCTAGTTAAAGAAGAAGAGTCTAGTTTCAGGGACATGATGTAATTCAGCAAAGTTCGAAATGCCAACTTTTTAAAGGGAATGTGTCGCGAATGAAACATTTTTTTAAAGTAAGTTACTTATTTTTATTACATTTTTTAAGTTTTTTGCTTAATTTTTTTTTTCTTCCACATGGTGGGATGTATTAAAAATTAAATTATAATTCGACATGTTTTCCTATGTTGGCCACCAGAGGGAGCACTTCCCAGAATTACAGCAAGGTGAATAAGGTAAAGCAACCTGATTCACAGCTGCTGTAAATGTGGGAGGGAATCTCACCCCCTCCCTATTTTTGGCTACAAGCCAGGAAAAGGTGTCTTCAAATTGCTAAGCATTGTCCGGCTCCCATTTTGGGAAGAGCTTTTAACAATGTAGCTGGTAGAAGATATAGGACACACCAAAAGGCTAAGGGTATGTTCACACAATTACTAAAAAATGTCGGAAAATACGGAGCTGTTTTCAAGGGAAAACAGCTCCTGATTTTCAGCCGTTTTTTAACCCCTTAATGACCAGGCCATTTTGCACGTTAATGACCAAGGATTATTTTTTGTTTTTTCACGGTCGCATTCCAAGAGTCGTAACTTTTTGTTTATGCCGTCGACATGGCCGTATAAGGGCTTGTTTTTTGCGGGACGAGTTGTATTTTGTAATTGTACCATTTTTAGATGCTTATAATATATTGATTAACTTTTATTAACTTTATTTTAGGAGAGAATTGAAAATAAGCAGCTATTCCAGCATTGATTTTCACGTTATAAATTTACGCCGTTTACTATGCAGCGTAAATTACATGTTAACTTTATTCTATGTCTCGGCACGATTACGGGGATACCAAATATGTAGAGGTTTTATATGTTTTCCTACGTTTGCACAATAAAAACCCTTTTAGAAAAAAATTACTTGTTTTTGCATCGCCGCATTCCAAGAGCCGTAATTTTTTTCTTTTTCCGTCGATGTGGCCGTATGTGGGCTTGATTTTTGCGTGCCAATGTATAGTTTTCATTAGCACTATTTTGGGGTATATAGGACTTATAGATTAACTTTTATTTTTATTTTTTGTGGGGGGAATGGGAGAAAAGAGAGAATTTTGCCATTGTTTTTTGCATTTTTTTGGACGCCGTTCATCCGGCGGTTTAATTAATGTGTTCATTTTATTGTTTAAGTTGTTACGATCGCGGGGATACCATATATGTGTATGTGTTATTTGTTTTGACACTTTTACAAAATAAAACCACTTTTTGGGCAAAAAAAAATCGTTTGATTTGATTTTGACTGTCATTTTTTTTTATTCACAAACTTTATTTAACATATTTACATTTTTTTTTTTAGTCCCACCAGGGGACTTCACTATGCGATCTGCCGATCACATATATAATGCTTTGGTATACTTAGTATACCAAAGCATTATTGCCTGTCAGTGTAAAACTGACAGGCAACCTGTAAGGTCATGCCTCCAGTATCGCCTAACAGGCATTTGCTGAAGGCAGACCTGGGGGTCTTTGTTAGGCCCCCGGCTACCATGGAAACTCGACGGCGACCCGCTATTTCTTTGCGGGTGCGCCGATGGGGCTCCCTCCCTCTGTCAAACACATTAGATGCCGCTGTCACTATTGACAGCGGCATTTAATGGGTTAAACTGCCGGAATCGGCGCGCTCTTCGATTCCGGCAGTTGCAGCAGGAGCCAGGCTGTGTATAACAGCCGTGCTCCTGCCGCTGATCGCGTGGGTACAGTGTCCGTACCCGCGCGATCACAGGACGGATATATCCGTCCTCCTGCGCAAACTAGCAGCTGCTGAGGACGGATATTTCCGTCCTTCGGCGTTAAGAGGTTAATCAAACTCGCGTTTTTGTGGCGTTTATTACGAACATTTTAGGAGCTGTTTTTCTATAGAGTCAATGAAAAACGGCTCCAAAAAGTGACATGCACTTCTTTTTCGCAGGCTTGTTTTTAGGTGCCGTTATTTGAAAATGAGGTGTAAAAAAGATGTAGATTAGGCCTACATGGCAGACTTGAAGTCAATAGGTTCCATGGGCTGCCGGTGGTGTCCGTTGTGCAACAGAACCGTTGCTTCCTTTATTCCCTTGTTCTCCTCCTCTGACGGAGCAGAACAACAGAATGTTAACACAGGTGTGAACCAAGCCTAAGCTGGCCATACATGTTTGGTAAAAGTCGTCTGGACCTGCTGATTTAGTAGGATTGGCCGACGATCTAATGTGTATGGGAGCAGTCCGATAGTACCTCAACTAATCTTTTGTTCTCCCAGGACATTTGGTATCTGGAAGTGCCTTATCTCCCTATTAAATTTGACGTGCATGCTCAGATGATCCAAGCCTGCATGTCTATGTGGAGGTCAGGAGAGATAGACTTCCTTCCAACAGCTATCTTCTGTATGGGCAGCTTTAGATATATGCCCTGTTAGCTTGACAGGTGGCTCCAGGGTCTCATAACAATTCTAGGATTAGTACTTGGCATGTATCATCTTCATCCATTGGTTGCAATAGGTACAGCAATCTACTTTTGGCAAAGTCTAATACCCTAACCAAAAAGAAAACAGAAATTAATTGGTTCTGGTGTTTTTGTACATTTGTTCTATTTTCAAGCAAATTTTTGTAACTTGCAGTCTCTTAGGTATTGGGTAGAAAACGAAAAATGTTTACAATATGCTAGCTGTCCTTATTGAGCCCTGAGACAATAAAACAAACCATAATAGACAATGGTGGAAGAAAAAAAGGTCATTACTAATATTTGAAAATGTTTTTTCTCTATTTTTTTGTTCACTCTTTCTGACACGTTTTTCTGATTTATTTGTAGAAAATCCGGAGAGAGCTGCTTTGTATTTCGTATCTGGAGTATGCATTGGCCTGATTTTTACACTAGTGGCTTTAGTCATGAGGATATCCTGTCAGACGGACTGTAAGAAGTCCAATGTGAAGAAGAACGCCAGGAAACCGCAGAGTGACAGTGACACCAGTGACAGCGATGATGACTCGGACACCACCTCTGATCTCTCTGCCAGGAGGCACAGACGCTTTGAGAGGACTTTGAATATGAACGTTTTTACGTCTGCAGAAGAACTTGAGAGAGCACAAAGGCTTGAAGAAAGGGAGCGCATCATTCGAGAGATATGGATGAACGGACAACCGGACATCCCAGGAACAAGGAGCCTTAACCGTTATTATTAGGAATTCTTCTGTTCTAAGAACAATAGAAATCTTGTATTTTCTGAGAGACAAGGAAAGGAAATGCAGAGGAAGCAATTATTTATGAGTGCAAGCTTAGCAATTCCTCAGTGTTCAGATCCTTGGAACAACAAAAACATGACAATTTTTTGTATTGCCCCAGAGGTCAATTGACAGAAGACCAGTACCGGTATTCCTGTTGCCCCAGAGGACAATTGAGAGAAGACCACAAGCTACGTGACAGTCTTCATTAAGACACTTGTGATGTTGTCTGAGGCTGGTCCTTGATGACTCTCCACGTTCCAAAATATTATGTGACATTTGGGGTTATGTTACCAGCATGGACAATGGAACAATGCAATGCAGAACTTTCTTACCACAATTTTGGGCATTTTTCTTTTTGGAAGAGAACAACCAGAAAGACAATTTATGTTTCTTGCAGATGTAAAATCCTCCTGGTGATTGTACAGTCTGTAATATTTAATAGGTTTTTGAAATCTTCCTTTCTTTGGCAGCATTTAGAACTGACACCTCAGGGATGAATATTGTAGTACGTATGTTCATAAGCTTTCATGGTCAGTGTATGGTATTTATAGCAGAGCTGGATTTACAATTTAGGAGCTTTCAGGCAACTGCAGGCATGGTTGGAGTTGATGCTGGCATTCAATATCTCAAATTAAACTTTGCCATACACATTAGATCACAGTTAGCGGAGCCCGCCAATTTGTAATGTGTATAGAAACCTCCCGACTGTCTCCCAATGGAAGATATTTCGGGAAAAATGGATTGGGCAAGTTAGGTTCCAATAAATATATAATTTTTGCTCCCTCACTGCCAGACACTTCCCCCTCCTCATTGAAATAAATATAAGGGAGTCAGGAGAGATGGCTGTCGGCTAATAGAGTATTTGTACATCAGCTATCGATTGTGTATGACCAGATTAAACGTACATAGTCAGATTTGAATTTAAAAGTCACAAAAATGAACCATTCAGCCCAGGACTTGTTTTGTGGCATTGTTACGGGCTTCCCTGTATCATCATTAAAAAAAAACTTTAAGGATTTGGACCACGAGAAATATTTATCAACCATCCTCATGATGGCTGATAAATGTATAATCGCTGGAAATCCCACCACTGGGACCCCCACCAATCGCGAGAACGAGGGTCCCCATGTCCCACGTTTGAATGGAGCAGTGCACACTACTGCTCTATTTTTTCTCAATGGGACTGACAGGTGATAAAGTTTTTTGTGGGCCAATCACATTATGGCATTTTGCTAATCCAACTTTCACCTTTCCATACCCAGGGTTGACTCCAGGTGTATTTGGGCCCTTAGGTGACTCACAGTGGACTCTCTGTGTAACCCACTCTGAGGTTGACAAGTTTAGAGCAAGTTTACCTCGTTCTCTATGGGCCTTCCAAGCCTAGTAGACCCAAGCATCTACTCACCTTGCTCCATACTTCATTTTTGAGAACATAATTATTGGACATGGGGGTATTCTGTGCCCATTTACTCTGGATGTCAGGTCATTATTAACTCTTTTCCTTTTAAGTCAAATACAAATATTTGTTATTCCTCACTCGTCCATCATCTAAGTTACATAACTATATGCAATATATGTAAATTCTATATTATATTGACAATTATTTTGATACTAATACATAGGGAATAAATATAGTAAAATGAGGAATTGGAGGAAAGAATATCACCAGTCAGCATAATACCGGCTCACAACTCAAGATGTATGACTTCCATAGTATTTTACTCTTCCAGTCCACCCCAAGAAGTCAGCTGAGAGTTTTTTGCAAATATCTTAGATGCATATTATTTCCATCTACTTCTAACAGCAGCCAAAGTTTCTGCCAATGCATGGAAATAATATTTGATTACTCAGTATAATCTCCGCATAATTTATACACTATTCTTGGTCAGGATTCATAAGAACTAAACTTATTTGTATATAGTATGTATGATGTGTTACTATAAAATAAATGGAAAAAAATAAGACTTGAACAGCCCATAAAAATACTCCTGTGCATATTAGATAGTTACTAGTTTACTATACCCCTTTTTAAAACTCCACGAGGTCTAATTTATTGTATGTATTTCTGCAAAAATTTCAGATGAATTTAAAGGAACAGTCCAGGCAAAACTGATACATGACACAGGGAATCTATCTTTGGTGTTTTTTTGAATCCCTAAGTCATGCTCTGCCCTCTCAGGAATTGCACTGAGCATATTACACACTTGTTCAATTTCGACTGGAGTTTTCCTTTAATATATAATGGGACTCACAAGTCGATGACCTCCCAGATACAGGTAAGATGTTTAAAGCATAAAGTTGGTGTTTAAAGTTGAACGTAAGAGACCAAACTAACATTGAAGGGTGAGTATTAGTCCAGTAGGGGCATCAATGAGGTATGCTACCCTATTCCTTTTCCAGCTTTAACTCTTGAAATGCCAAAGCAAATACAGTAGATAGAGGCACTAATATCCAGTAGGAAAGCTTGTTAGCAAGTACCTTAAAGTGTAATTATGGGAACAAACTGAAAATTATGCCTTTAACCTCACTTGTGTACTACAATGCTGCCTTTCTAGAGATCGTCTACTTTTTTTTTTCGAGGCCTCAGCTGAAGCCTGTGCTGCCCAAGAACCCAAACACAGGCTCAGGCGACCTGGCAAACAACATGGGATACACTAAGAGTATGTGCACACACACTAATTACGTCCGTAATTGACGGACGTATTTCGGCCGCAAGTAGTGGACCGAACTCAGTGCAGGGAGCCGGGCTCCTAGCATCATACATATGTACGATGCTAGGAGTCCCTGCCTGTCCGTGGAACAACTGTCCCGTACTGAAAACATGATTACAGTATGGGACAGTTGTCCTGCAGAGAGGCAGGGACTCCTAGCATCGTATATAACTATGATGCTAGGAGCCCGGCTCCCTGCACTGAGTTCGGTCCGGTACTTGCGGCCGAAATACGTCCGTAAATTACGGACGTAATTAGTGTGTGTGCACATACCCTAAAACTGCCAACTGCAGGGCTGCTCAGTTGTCCTGTTGTTGTTGTGGTCAGCACGGGCTTCAGCTGTGACATATTAAAGGACAATAAGTAATCTACGAAATGGTCGCATTCAGTTAAATTCATTTTTACAGAGCTCCATGGGACGGGCCAAAAGCTAAATTTTTTTTTTTTTTGCCCGGAGTTGCCTTTTAAGTTTCAGATGATAAATCCAACTCTGTTTATATATGGAATAAATGAAATTAAGATCTCCCTGTGACTTGTGGTGACCCTGACCTATGAGTGATGTGTCAGATTATATCGAGAGGTTGAACCTTTTTATATGTGTATATATATATATATATATATATATATATAGTATTTTTGGAAATGCTGCACAATTGTGTGCCTTATTGAGTATCGGTTTGTCAAGCTATGTTTCCTTCATAAATGGCAATGCACAATATTTTTATATATTTTATCAAAAGAACAAAAAACATTTGTATGTGGAATACGGAGCGACCAAATTTGATTGAAAAGAAGAAGCAAATAAAACAATAACTTGTCATACAATACATATATGTTGTTTACTGCACGTCATGGGTATTCTTCATATTTTTTGCGGCTGGCCTGTAAAAAACATTTATCATCTATTCTGTGGATACGTGATAAATGTTTTTAATGGGCCAACATCTTTAAAGACCCAACAGAATAGTAACAAAAGAAGAGGATCGTTAAAGGGGTATTCCCATCTCAGACATTTATGGGACATTCACCTCTGGGACCTGGACCTATTTCCGGCATGACTATTCCCGAGCTGTTCGCCCCCTTCTTTACCATCAGGACAGTTACGATCCAGCTTTGAAGAGTTGTGTCAAGTCTGCTGTCCGGTTGGTAAGAAGACTGCTTCTGTCTTTTTCATGGGGTTGTCTGACGCATACTTGCCTACAGTCCTGGTTTTCCTGTGAGCCAGTCCTCAAAATGGTTGGGTTTATGCAGATTTTTATTTTAAAACATAGCTCTTTGTGGCCATTTTCGTGGGAATTCCCGAGCAGAACGGGATGTGACCAAAATTGTCTTGCAGTTTTGGATTCAAAGCACCACAGTCTTTTTATTGGGGTTGTCAGTCACATACTTCTTATCAGTCCCAATTTTTGTAGATAATAATGAAGTATCAATGAACGCCATTGCTGCTGGATTCGCACATCCATCAGCCTGTTGCATTAATGTTATGTACATGACGAATATTTGCCAATAAGAAGACTATTTGTTGATGAGTGCGCAGTTTTTCTTCACTTTTGGATTTCAATTTTTGTGGGACTCTCCCTTGGCTGGACCTAAAAGAAGGCTAGAGTTTTTGCGGATTGGTATTTAAAAAATATGGGGTGTTCCTGTGCGAAACTGGACATAATAATAATAATCTTTATATAGCGCCATCATATTCCGCAGCACTTTACAATTCAGGGGTAGATTATACAGACAATATCAAACATTACATATTGACAAAACTAATTTACAATTCAAACAAGAGGAGTGAGGCACCTGCTCGCAAGAGCTTACAATCTATGAGGAAATAAGGGAGACACAAAATATAATAAGTGCTTGTGAAGTACAATGGTCCGGCCATCTTTTATACATATGGGGTAGTACAAATAAATCTGCATGAGCCGTCACCAGCCGGTATTCGTGTATGACAGACATGAAGTGCATTAGGGTGCAAGGAGAGTGGGGGATACTGCTGAATAAGGCGTTCAAGTTCTTATGGCTAATGTAAAAGGGGGGCCAGGGAAAGTAATCAGATTAGGGAATGTTATAAGTTTAAAACTGTGGATATTGGGAATTCATCTGATTGTCTGGGGTAGCACATTCCAGAGGACGGTTGCAGCACGAGAGAAATCTTGGAGATGGGAGTGGGAGGTTCGGATTATGGTGGACGTTAATCTAAGGTCGTTGGCAGAATGTAGAGCGCGGGTAGGGTGGTAGACAGAGATGAGGGAGGAGATGTGAGGAGGTGCAGCACTGTGGAGAGCTTTGTGGGTGAGAGTAATAAGTTTGAATTTAATTTTGAAGGGGATGGGCAACCAGTGTAGTGATTGGCACAGGGTAGAGGCGTTGGTGTAGCGGTTGGTCATAAATATGAGCCTGGCTTTTGCATTAAGGATAGATTGGAGAGAGGAGAGTTTAGTGAATCGAAGACCGACTAATAATGAGTTACAGTAGTCAAGGAGAGAGTGAATCAGAGCAACAATGAGAGTTTTGGCTGTTTCTACAGTAAGAAAAGGGCGGATTCTGGAGATGGTTTTGTGGTGAAAATTACAGGAGCGTGAAAGTGATTGGATGTGTGAAGTAAAGGAAAGATCGGAGTCAAAAATAATCCCAAGACACCGGGCGTGCTGCCTAGGAGTTATGGTAGTGATAGAGGCAGCGGGCGTGCTGCTTAGGAGTTCTGGTAGTGATAGAGACAGCGGGCGTGCTGCTTAAGAGTTATGGTAGTGCCCCATACTGAGATGGAGACACCAGGTTTAGGTAGGTTAGTAGATGGTGGGAACAAAAGGAGCTCAGTTTTAGAAAGATTCAGTTTCAGATAGAGAGAGGACATGATGTTAGAGACAGGGCCGGTTTTAGACAAAGTGTGGCCCTGGGCAAAGTTAAAAGTGGGGCCCAAAATGCTGAATTAGGGCCTGTTCCGCTGAACTCGGGCCTGCGTCGGGGGTTCCGTTGATGGCTTCGGTCAGACCTTTCTGTCAGAGGAACAGATGAACACAAACCAAACTGAAACCATAGCTTCCGTGTGCATTACCACTAATTTGAATGGTAATGTTTCCGTTGCAAATGGTTTCCATTTGTCTCCGTTCCGTAAGGTTTCCAGTTTTTATTGGCATAAGAAAAACCTGAAATCTTACGGAACGGAGACAAATGGAAACCATTTGCAATGTAAGTATTACCATTGGAATTAGTGGTAATGGAAATGGAAGCTATGGTTTCCGTTTGCCTTTCCGTTGATAGGTTCCTCCGACGGAAAGATCTAACGGAACCCATTAACGGAAACCAAACACTGATGTGAACACACCCTTACTGTATCAATAATGCAGTCAATTCAGAAGGTGGTGTGCAGAGATCTGCATCGCTGATTTCTAGTGCATTCAGTAGTGTTATAAGCCCCATTGCATACATCCCCCCTCTCACACAAAAAAATGATCAATATACATATACAGTCAGGGGCGGATTATAATGAGGGCAATCTGGGCAAGTGCCCGGGGCCCGAGGTTAGAAGGGGGCCCAGTTTGCCCTGGTTCTCCCTTACCGGCTGTTAAAATTACAGCCGGTTCAGAGAACCGGAGTGAAGCGGGACCGCTCACCCAACCAGTGGCGTAGCTATAGGGGCCGCACTACATCAATAAAAAGTTACTATAGTAATGGGAGCCGTGGGCCCGTTACTATAGTAACTACAGTAGTTACCTTCCTGTTTCCGGCGCGCAGCGCATGACGTCACTACCATCCTGTAGTTCAGAGTCAGGACATCCGCCGCGGCTGAAGAGGAGGGTAGGTTTAATTTCCCTGTCTGCTTGAAGCTGATTGGCGGGGTCCGACTCCCAGGACCCCGCCAATCACCTATTTTGAAGGGGCTGCAGCGCTCGTACGAGAGCTGGTGCTTCCCCTTCATTCCGGTCACTCGCTCACATTGTGAATCCATGTCGGCGATTCACAGTGTGAGCCAGTAAGGGAAATGAAGGGGAAGCAGCTGTCGTGCCAGCGCTGCGGTCCCTTCAAAACAGGTGATTGGCGGGTCCCGGGAGACGGACCCCGACCCATCAGCTATTGATGGCCTATCCTGAGGATAGGCCATCAATGTTTAGGGACTGGACAATCCCTTTAAAGGGAATGTGTTGCCAGAAAAACATGTTTTTTTTTTAAAAATTAAACATTTAGTGTGTGGGTGATTAAACATTGTTCAAATTTTTTTTATTTTTTTGCACGAGTCCAGGAAATATTATAAATTATTTCTAATTTATAATACTACCCATTTTTGGTCACTAGATGGAGCTGTTCCCAAAATTGCAGCATTGCAACATTGGGTTAAAAGCCCTCGCTCTAGTGAGCTCTCAGCATCCCCCCCTCCTTTATCCTGGCTAGTGCCGGGATAAACGAGGGGTTTGAACGGTGTAACCTCCTACACTGTGTGTCGCCATTTTTTGAGCTAACCCACAGTGTAGTAGGTTTACATACAGTAGTAAACACACACAAACACGAACATACATTGAAATCTCTTACCTGCTCCTGCCGCCGCGGCTCCCTCCGGCCCGTCCGCTCCGTCTTCTGCCGCTGGTCCAAGTGCACAAGTCCGGAAGCCGCGACCGGAAGTAGTAATATTACTGTCCGGCCGCGACTTCCGGTCCACAGGAAAATGGCGCCGGACGGCGCCAATTTCGAATAGGACTGTGTGGGAGCGGCGCATGCGCAGTTCCCACACAGACGCCGTACACTGCAGTCAATGGGACGGGAGCCGTTTGCAGTCCCTATGGGACTGTGGCTGCCGTATTCCATGTCTGTATGTGTCGTTAATCGACACACACAGAAATGGAACAAAAAATGGCAGCCCCCATAGGGAAGAAAAAGTGTAAAAATAAGAAAAAGTAAAACACAAACACACAAATGAATATAAACGTTTTTAATAAAGCACTAACATCTTTAACATATAAAAAAATAATTTGTGATGACACTGTTCCTTTAAGCCTACGATGTTGCAGGCTTAGAGGGCCCATGAGACAGGATCACAAATTGTGTGATGCTGTCTGCTGGGCCCTGTATCTAAGCCAATCACATTGTAGGCTTAGATACAATGCCCATGTGTGATCCTGTCTGCTGGGCCCTGTATCTAAGCATCTTACATAAGCACATGGTAGGCATAGATACATGGCCCATGTGTGATCCTGTCTGCTGGGCCCTGAATCTAAACATCTTACATAAGCACATGGTAGGCTTGAAAAATAGTTAGAGGGAAACCTCCAGCTCACCTTAGATGAAGACTTGCACAGATAAACCCGCACGGATCCTCGTGTCGGCACACGATGAGTGAATAGCAGAAGAAAAGAGAGGGTTGGATCCAGCGTGGTTGTGGATAAAATGGAAACTTGTTCCAAGTTTAATTTAGTCGAGTTAAAACAGGATCAAGGAAAAAATGGTATCCTTGAGTGTAGGGAGAGGTATTGGAGGTGTAGGGAGCCTACGCGTTTCAGACGCTTCCTGCGTCCTTAGTCATGGCTGATGTTGGTAGGCTTTGCTACAAGGCCCATGTGTGATCCTGTCTGCTGGTCGCTGTATCTAAGCATCTTACATAAGCACATGCTAGGCTTAGATACATGGCCCATGTGTGATCCTGTCTGCTGGGCCCTGTATCTAATCATCTTACATAAGCACATGGTTGGCTTAGATACATGGCCCATGTGTGATCCTGTCTGATGGCCCTGTATATAAGCCTACCACATGTACTGTATAAGATTACTGTTTGCTGGACCCCATATCTAAGCCTGCCTTGACAGACAGTATCACACATGGGCCCTGTACCTAAGCCTACTACATGTGTTACTAATCGTTTTTGTTGTGTTTGTGTTTTTTTACAGGTTCGGTTGTTGGACTACGTCAGATTCGAGGACTACTTCGATGAGGGCGTTTTTATTATCAATAAAATGGTTAATGAGGGTTGTCTGGGAGTTTTTTATTACAATAAAATATTTTTTCTATGTCTTTGTTTGTTTTTTAAACTTTATTAATACCACTTTAGTAATGGCCGCCGGCTGATTGACAATGTCCATTACTAAGGCAAGGCTTAGTGTTATCCGGTACAGAGGCTATCACTAACCCCCATTATTACCCCAATACCCACCGCCACCAGGGGTGTCGGGAAAAGCCGGGTATGATCCAGTACCTGACCATTTGTAGTGATGGTTGGGCAATGGGGCGGCCGCAGGCTGGTATTATTAGGCTGGGAAAGGCCAAAAACTGTGGCCCTTCCCCCCTGGTAATGTTAACCTGCTGCTGCTTTCTTGTATCTGGCTGTTTATGAAAAATGGGGGGGACCCCGCCAGATACAACAGCAGCAGCCTAGCATTACCTGGGGGGGGGGAAGAGTCACTGTTTTTGGCCTTTCCCAGGCTGATATTACCAGCCTGTGGCTGACCCAGTACCCGACCATCACTACAGATCACTACAGATGGTCGGGTACTGGTTCGTACCCGGCTCTTCCCAGTACCACTGGTGGCGGTGGGTACCGGGGTAATGGGGGTTAGTGTTAGCCTCTCTGCCTGCTAACATTAAGCCTCGCCTTAGTAATGGATGTTGTCAATTAGCCAGCAGCTATGAATAAGGCGGTAATAATAAAGTTTAAAAAAATACAGGGACATACATAAAATATTTTATTGAAATAAAAAAACAAATACAACCCTCATTAACCATTTTATTGAGAATAGAAAAAACGCTGTCATTGAAGTAGTCCTCGAATCCGACGTAGTCCAACAACCGAACCTGTAAAATAACACAAACACACAAAAATAATTAGTAACACATAAAAAAGCAAAACAATTCTTATACTTACCTTTTCTGGGTCCAGCGCTGGAACCGCAATGTCAGCGAGCTGGTCCCTATATCTAATCCTATCATGTGTGATACTGTCTGCTGAGCCACTGTATCTAATCCTATCATGTGTGACACTGTCTGTTGAGCTACTGTATCTAATCCCATCATGTGTAATACTGTGCTGAGCCACTGTATCTAATCCTATCCATAGTTTATAGGGTCGTAGTGCTATAGATATGCTGTCTCCTATACACACATATACACACACACACACACACACACACACACACACACACACACACACACAGTGTATAATACTATTATATTCAGGAAAACAGTGTATAGTACTATTATATTCAGGAGCACAGTGTATAGTACTATTATATTCAGGAGCATAGTGTATAGTACTATTATATTCAGGAGAACAGTGTGTAGTACTATAATATTCAAGAGCGCAGTGTATAGTACTATTATATTCAGGAGTACAGTGTATAGTACTATTATGTTCAGGGGTGCAGTGTATAGTAGTATTATATTCTGGAGCGCAGTGTATAGTACTATTATGTTCAGGAGCACAGTGTATAGTACTATTATATTCAGAAGTACAGTGTATAGTACTATTATATTCAGGAGTATAGTGTATAGTACTATTATATTAAGGGCCCCGTGTATAGTACTATTATATTCAGGAGCACAGTGTATAGTACTATTATATTCAGGAGCACAGTGTATAGTACTATTATATTCAGGAGCACAGTGTATAGTACTATTATATTCAGGAGCACAGTGTATAGTACTATTATATTCATTGTATGATACTATTATATTTAGAAGCATAGAGTGTGGCATCATGAGAATTTTATCTTCGTTTACAAGTGCGGAAATGTTGGAAAAGTGAGGAGCCAAAGACATCTGAGCTGTGAACTGCATAAATAGTCCGTGCCCGAGAGAAGACATCATATAGGTCTGGACCGGATGGAGAAGAAAAGAGAAAAAGAACGAAAAAGAATGTCACTCAATGTAAATGTTTATTCTCCCTGTGATTGATCAGTACTGTAGTCACTGTATGATCTGCAGCGAGATGACGGATGGTAGCATTCTTTTTTGTTAAACAGCAACTCCCAGCATATCCTAACCATTGTTCAGGCTATACTGAGAGTTGTCGTTTTATGTCGTACAAATTTATACAGCAGGGGTTAAACTGAATTTGCAAATGATCTCTGTACTGAACTGTATTTGTTCTGGTGCTGTATATATGTACTGAGCTTGGTTCTAGTGCTGTATATATGTGCTGAGCTTGGTTCTGGGTCTGTATATATTTACCTTCTTTTAAGGTAAAAGTATAAGTTAAATCTACTTTTACCTTAAGAGAAGGTAAATATATACAGTAAAAACGAAACCCCAAAAATCATGGAGGAATCTCAGTTTTTTCCAATTCACCCATTATATGGTACTTTACATGGTGCCAATAAAAACTATAACTCCTCCCGCAAAAAAATAATCCTTCACACTCCACTCCATTGACGTAAAAATAAAAAAGTTATAAAGCTCTTGAGCACTTCAGTGTCTCAAAGTATTCTGATTTATTTCTTCTATTTGGCTCATTCTGCTTTTACAGCTAAATTAAAACCGTGCCAGATCTGTGGCCGCCTAAACAGAATTCTGCAAATATATACGGTACAGCATCTTCGGAGTTCGGGGCGGGGGGGGGGAGCCCAGACCTGAAAAAGTGCCCGGGCCCATGGTACCCTTAATTCGCCCCGGTATACAGTTATTATATCATACCACTAAACCAGATGAAATATTATTAGAATAATACCACCACACCATAACCATATAGTGATTGAAGGATAGGGTATGAAACAAGAGATCTCCTATTTGGGACGCTCCCGTGGTTTGCATCTCAGCACAGAACCACGGGAGTGCCCCACATAGGAGCTCTTTTGTTTCATACCCTATCCTGCATTCATTGGACACTGGGAGGATCTCCTTTCCTAGGAAACAGACACCCAGTCAGCTCCGGAGGCAAGCAAACCGCGCTGAGTCAGAAGTTTGCAAAGACCCTATATGCCATAAAGTTGAGTTGTGCCGACCATCCAGCACAACTCGATCAGGTGGGCCTTCTTATTTCACCAACCGTTACTTGCACACATTGCTTAAACGTTAATACCTTAGGGAAGCACCATATTTGTCTCATTTTTGTCTTCACTAAGCACATAGTGACTGAGTAATACCCCCTTACTGTTACTGAATAATACCCCCACACCAAAACCACATTGTGACGGAATAATACCCCCACACCATAATCATAATGTGACTGTATAATACCCCTATATTGTTACTGAATAAAACCACCACACAATAACCACATCGTGACTGAATAATACCCCCATACTGTTACTGAATAATACCACCACACCATCACCACATTGTGACTGAATAATACCCCAATACTGTTACTGAATAATACAACACCATAACCACATAGTGACTGAGTAATACCTCCATACTGTTACTGAATAATACCACCATACCATAACCACATAGTGACTGAATAATACCCCTGTACTGTTACTGAATAATACCACCACACCATAACCACATAGTCAGTGGCGTAACTACCACTATAGCAGCCGTAGCCGGAGGCCCGTGTTGCTTGCCGGCACGGGCCCACACCATGGCCGGAGGCTCCGCTAGCAGCCGCTATGGCTGCTACAGCGGGACGCCACTGAACACTACGGCAGTGCAGGGAGGTATCTCCCCGCTCTGCCATTAAACAAAAGACATGTATCCCCTATCCACAGGATAGGGGATACATGTGTGATCGCTGGCAGCGATAGGGAGAACGGGGGACTGAAAGTCCCCTGAAGTTCTCCATCTCGCACTTCCGGGGTCTGTGTCGGTAGTTCCGTAGAAATGAATGGAGTGCCGGTCGCGCTTTTGCGCATGCGTGACCAGCGCTCCTTTCATTTTTATTGAACTGCGCAGACGCCGGAAGTCAGAGGTTAGTCATGGAGAACTTGGGGGACTTTCGGTCCCCCGTTCTCCCTATCGCTGCCAGCGATCACACATGTATCCCCTATCCTGTGGATATCCTGTGGATAGGGGATACATGTCTTTTCACACTGTAGGTCACATTTTTTTGGGGGGTTGGGGACGCTGTATGGCGTTCCCTACAGGGGGGGTGGCCATATGGCGTTCCCTACGGGGGGGCGCTGTATGGCGTTCCCTACAGGGGGGGGCTCTAAGGCGTTCCCTACAGGGGGGGGCTGTATGGCGTTCCCTACAGTGGGGGGCTGTATGGTGTTCCCTACAGGGGGGGCTGTAAGACGTTCCCTACAGGAGGGGGCTGTATGGCGTTCCCTACAGGGGGGGGCTGTATGGCGTTCCCTACAGGGGGGCTGTATGGCGTTCCCTACAGACCCCCCCAGTAGGGAACGCCATACAGCCCCCCTGTATATAACGCCATACAGCCCCCTCTGTAGATAACGCCATACAGCCCCCCCTGTAGATAGCGCCATACAGCCCCCCTGTGGATAGCGCCATACAGCCCCCTCTGTAGATAACGCCATACAGCCCCCTCTGTAGATAGCGTCATACAGACCCCCTGTAGATAGCGCCATACAGGCCCCCTGTAGATAACACCATACAGTCCCCCTGTGGATAGCGCCATACAGCCCCCTCTGTAGATAGCGCCATACAGCCCCCTCTGTAGATGACACCATACAGCCCCCCCTGTAGATAACGCCATACAGCCCCCTTTGTAGATATCTACAGAGGGGGCTGTATGGCGCTATCTACAGAGGGGGCTGTATGGCGTTATCTACAGGGGGGGCTGTAAAAAAGGCACTATCTTCAAGGGGGGGGGGTTGTGTGACACCCAGGGGAAGGGGGGCCCCAGTTAAAAGTTTTCTATGGGGCCCAGTCTTTCCTAGTTACGCCCCTGCACATAGTGACTGAATAATACCCCCATACTGTTACTGAATAATACCTCCACACCATTACCACATAGTGACTGAGTAATACCCCCATACTGATACTGAATAATACTGCCACACCATAACCACATAGTGACTGAATAATACCCCCATACTGTTACTGAATAATACCGCCACACCATGATCACATAGTTACTGAAAAATACCCCCATACTGTTACTGATTAATACCGCCACACCATAACCACATAGTGACTAAATAATACCCCCAAACTATTACTGAATAATACCACCACGCCATATCTCCATAGTGACTGAATAGTACCCCATACTGTTACTAAATGAAATCCACTATGCAAAGACTAATATTACCACCATATAGTGACCATATAGTGGTAGATGTCAGTTATACAAAGGAGCTCTGCAGACAATATAAGTGATTACCGCACATTTATATCTAGTGACTCACAGGTGATGTTTTCTCTGATTAGTGTCGCTCACTTTCCCTTTTTTTCTCCATCCGGCTCAGACCACTGTGACGACTTATTCCAGCAACGACTCGTCTCTGCAGAATTTGACACACAAACATGTTGGTTTCTCGCTTTTCCAGCATCCTCCCCACTTATACCCCATCCTCTAAACAAACTCGTAATCCACAGAGCCCCAGACAGTAATAATGATCCTTCAGTACTCGACGCAATAAAAGAGCTCCAGTAACCATGCCCCCTCGTGCCCCCACAGTAATGATGCCCCCCTTTGTGCCCCTATATATAGAGCCACACACAGCCCGCTGTAGATAGTGACAGAAACAGCCCCCCTGTAGATAGTGCCACACAGCCCTCCGCCTTGTAAATAGTGCCACACAGCGCCCCCACTTAGTATAGTGCCACACATCGCCCCCACTTAGTATAGTGCAACACAGCACCCCCACTTAGTATAGTGTCACACAGTGCCCACACAGTATATAGTGCCACATAGCCCCCCTTGTGTATAGTGCTGCACAGCCCCCTTGTGTATAGTGCCCCACAGCCCCCATTTGTATAGTGCCACACAGCCCCCTTGTATACAGTGCCACACAGCCCCTCCTTGTATATAGTGCCACACAGCCCCTTGTTTATAGTGCCACACAGCCCCTCCTTGTATTTAGTGCCACACAGTCCCTCCTTGTATGTAGGGCCACACAGCCCCCCTTGTATATAGTGCTACACAGCCCACTTGTATATAGTGCCATACAGCCCCCCTTGTGTATAGTGCCACACAGTCCTCCCCTTGTATATAGTGCCACACAGCTCTCCCCTCCCTTGTATATAGTACCACACAGCGCCCCTCCCTTGTATATAGTGCCACACAGCCCCTCTTGTATACAGAGCTACACAGCCCGTCTTGTATATAGTGCCACACAGCTCTCCTTTGTATATACTGCCACACAGCCCCCCTTGTATATAGTGCCACACATCCACCTCTTGTATAAAGTGCTACACAGCCCCCCTTGTATATAGTGCCACACAGCCTCCTCTTGTATATAGTGCTACACGGCTCTCCCCTTGTAAAGCGCTACACAGCCCCCCCCCTTGTATACAGTGCTCCCACGACCCCCATCTTGTATATAGTGCCACACAGCCCCCCTTGTATATAGTGCTACACAGCCCCCCTTGTATATAGTGCTACACAGCCCCCCTTGTATATACTGCCACACAGCTCCCCCTTGTATATAGTGCCACACAGCCCCCCTTGTATATAGTGCTACACAGCCCCCCTTGTATATAGAGCCACACAGCTCTCCTTGTATATACTGCCACACAGCCCCTCTCTTGTATATAGTGACACGCGGCCCTCACCTTGTATATAGTGCCACACTGCCCCCTCTTGTATATAGTGCTACACAGCCACCTTGTATGTAGTGCCACACAGCCTCCTCTTGTATAAAGTGCCACACAGCCCCACTTGTATAGAGTGCCACACAGCTCTCCCCTTGTATACAGTGCTACACAGCCCCCTCTTGTATAAAGTGCCCCACAGCCCTCCCTTGTATACAGTGCTACACAGCCCCTCTCCCTTGCATACAGTGCTACACAGCCCCCTCCCTTGTATACAATGCTACACAGACCACCCTCCCTTGTATATACAGATGTAGCCATCTTTACCTTGACTTTTAACGCATTTAATAAACAGTGGCTAGATCTCTTATCTTGACTTTTTCAATTACTTTTCAATGGCTTTTGTTGTGTGATATCACGCTGAAGCAAGTTATCAGAATCTAGTTAAAGATGGCTAAATCCATAGTGCCAAGCAGCCCCCCTTTCTAGATACTGCCACACAGCCTTGCTTGTATATAGTGCCAGACAAGTGAATGTGGCTGTCACCCTCTCCGGTGCTAGCAGCGCCACCGAGCATGCCGCCCGGCCCATAAATGCTAGATAAAGTTCTCGTCGTTTGCAGTCACCAGTAGGGGGAGCTTGGAAGCTCATTGCATACTGTTATACATTGCACTCAATATAGAAACAGTATGCATTGAGCTCCTAAGCTCCCCCTAGTGGTGGCTGCAGGCAACCAGAATGTTATGCTTGAAATCTATGTCTATGCAAGGGATTTGGAGCACTGGCCGCAATAAATATATATTAAGAAATTAAGCAGCAAAGAATTTGGGACCTAAAAATGACATGATGATAATAGGCGTAGATTCACTTTAAAGTAATCTTATTTAGTCAACCCAATTTAAGATAAGCTATTAGGGAATTAATAAATGGAAGCCCCTAATTTGAGACCCTCATCTATTACGCAGAGTGGAAAGTAGCAACAAAGAGTGTCTTGCCCTGGAGGACCCAGCATGTCAGTGCATTACTTTAACGACCCATTTATTTGAATGAGCACTGTGTAATACTTAATTTCCACTGTGGTGGCGCTGCAGTGGAATTTAACACTTGGTGTTAGATTACCCCACAGATTATAGCTAAACGCTAAGGGTATGTGCACACACACTAATTACGTCCGGAATTGACGGACGTATTTCGGCCGCAAGTCCCGGACCGAACACAGTGCAAGGAGCCGGGCTCCTAGCATCATACTTATGTACGATGCTAGGAGTCCCTGCCTCTCTGCAGGACAACTGTCCCGTAGTGTAATCATGTTTTCAGTACGGGACAGTAGTTCCACGGAGAGGCAGGGACTCCTAGCGTCGTACATAACTATGATGCTAGGAGCCCGGCTCCCTGCACTGAGTTCGGTCCACTACTTGCAGCCGAAATACGTCCGTCAATTACGGACGTAATTAGTGTGTGTGCACATACCCTAAGGGTACCTTCAACATTTGCTTGGGATCCTTCTATAAAAAAAAAAGGGATTGCCAAACCAGACAACCATGATCTCACAAGTAGAGATGAGGGAATCTGTGAATATTCGCTTTAAGGCCGGGTTCACACATAGCGTAAATACTGCGGATTTTGTTGCGGAAAATCTGCAGCATAATACAGTAGCAGCAGAGTGGATGAGAGTTGATCTCACTGCGTAAATGCTGAAAGGAAAAAACTTTTAGAAATTGGCCTGCGGTGTGTTTCTTTAATCCACAGCATGTCAATAGTATTTGTGTAATCGCTGCTTTTTTGTTGCGATTTTCCTCATTGAATTCAATAGGGAGGTAAAATCCACAACAAATAGCAGATGGAAAAGCTGCGATTTGACCACAAAAATCACAACTCAGAAAAAAAAACGAATACTTACCCAGAATTCTGTGCTTCTTCGTCTGGGCCGGCCTCATAAGGTGAGGTTTTATCTCATGTGACTGCTGCAGCCAATCACAGACATCAGCGGTCACATGAGAGGAAATGTCATCCCAGGAGGCCGGTCTTCAGGACCTCAGAGGGTAAGCATGCACATATTTTTTTTCTCTTCTGTTTTCCGCAGCAGACATTTTGGTGCGGTTTTTCATCCGGATATACCTTTACACAGCGTATCTGCCCTGTGTGTACTAACCCTTACAGTTTTCACAAATTTCCATAGCAGAATTGTACATTTCGCTTTGAAGGTGAATGGAGAAGAAACTTTGAATAGGTATAAGGTGTTTACTAACTTCTGTTTCTTGATGAATAAAGAGGATCAGGAAGACCGATCCGCATTGTCTGTAAAATAAATTGAATAAAGAACAATCTGGACCAGTTGAAACAGAAACGTACAGGAAGTGAAGATGCCAATGCTCAGCGGTGGGTATTGTGTGACGTGTGACGTGTTTATAGCGTGGAGGACACATGGCTTTTGTGTAATGTACAATGCTGGAACCACACATTCTATAAATGTCACGGATATAGAGATGTGAGAAGTCTTCTCTTCTCGTGATTGCTTTTGTGCACATCAAACAAGGATATTTTCTATAACCGTGCCCCGGGTGTTTCCATAGTCTAGCAACGGTGCTGTTATACTGTATACACATATATACACACAGATGATCATTTATATACATGCATCTATATATATATATATATACACAGAGATACACTCACACAGTCACCTTCTTCCAAGGGGCCTTTAACTTCCCGACACATACTGCAGCCGACAGACTTGCTGTCCCTTAACAGCTTTCTTTGGGATTAAATGGGACTTTTCCTGCAGGTGTGCTGGATATAAAAACCCTAGATGTATTTAAAAAAGAAAAATTGGTTATGTCCACATTTCACAATTTTGCCACAATTTGTGAAAAATCGCGATAAAGAGACCAGCTTTTGTTCAAATTTCAGCAAAACCACAACATAAAAGCACCCCCTGCCGATGACAAAGGATGCTGCCCTGTGCAGCTGCTTAGATTGTACACCTTTGAATTTATATATAAATATATATATATATATATATATATATATATATATATATATATATATACTTTTTGAGATACAGCTGCTTTGTATTCTGTATACATAGCAGCTGCATCTTCCGTTCAAACCTGTATCTGTTAGGACTGCGGGACTGACGGGTTCAGTGACAGTGGGTCCTGTGTGTCTCTGACAGGGTCCACCTGTTATCGATATAAATGTGTTATCACATATCAATGTGATTGGTAACAGCTCGATCCTGCATGTGAGAGATACGCAGGATCCGCTGACACTAAAACCGTAGGTCCCATTGATCTGTTGAAATCAGGTCTCAGAGCAAGATGCTGCTATGTATACAGGAGGTATATACAGTGGCATAACTCCCTCTGTAGCAGCCATAGGGGCTGCTATGGGGGCCCATGCCGCGCCGGCACGGGCCCTCCCATGCCCGGTGGCGCCGCTAGCCAGGGCCGAATCTAGCTTTTCTGCAGCCTGATGCGAAATTTAAAATGACACCCCCCAGATTTTGATTGGCATCCCACTGGCTGTTCTACATCACTACCAGCCTCCTCCAACTCTTGCAGATGCATTGTTTCCTTGTACTCCCCTGGCATGCGCAGTGCAGTGCAGTGCAGTGCCGGGCAGAGTACACCTCACTGTACGGGGTGTGCCCAAGTAGTACAAGCCAATGGTGCATCTGAGAAAGTTGTGATTCTTCGGGATAGCGGCACCGCCCCTTGATCTCTTAATGAGTAATTAGCATATAGTGTGCGCCGTTTTAAAAGTTGATTTTATAGATTTTGCTGCATCTGAAAACAACATACAGGAGATTGTTTGGAAATATTGTCAGGTCATGTACTACTACATGCTGGCCGTTCAGGGGGTTAAAACTACCTGACAGTTTCCTATTAAATATACAATGAATTTAAAACAATTCCATCTGCCCTGCGATTATATATATATATATATATATTTACAGCTCCAGAACCAAGCTCTGACATACGGCTCCAAAACAAAGCGCAATACATATATACAGCTCCAGAACCATGCTAATTACATATATACAGTACCAGAACAAAGCTCATACATATATACAGTACCAGAACAAAGCTCAGTACATATAACAACAACAGGTGGTAGAGCAACACAGTGAAAAATGCCAGAATCGGCCGGTGCTAAGCTTCTGAAAAGTTGTGACCTCTCATCATACGATAACAAATCACAAAGAAGCAGCACTAAAAAATAAAGAGATTTAATCACCAGACATGGTCTGCAATGTTTCACCTTCTCAATGAAGGCATTTTCAAGCAATTAGTGATAGGTACAGGTGAGTATATATAAGGGGCAAAGCCCAATCAATTAGTGTTACAATAAAATCACAAATCTACAAAAATACACAATTGTACAAAATACAAAATATAAAATGACATATAAAAAACATTAGTGTACTTATAAGTGAAAATTAGGACATGTCATATAAAAAAAATCAGTACATATATACAGCACCAGAACAAAGCTTAGTACATATATACAGCACCAGAACAAAGCTCACTACATATATACAGCACCAGAACAAAGCTCATACATATACACAGCACTAGAACAAAGCTCAATACATATATACAACACCAGAACAAAACTCAGTACATATATACATCCCCAGAACAAAGCTCACTACATATATACAGCACCAAAACCAAGCTCAGTACATAAATACAGCACCAGAACAAAGCTCAGTACTTATATACAACACCAGAACCAAGTTCAGTACATATATACAGCACCAGAACAAAGCTCAGTACTTATATACAACACCAGAACAAAGCTCATACATAGAGCACCAGAACAAAGCTCAATATATATATACAACATCAGAACCAAGCTCAGTACATATATACAGCACCAGAACAAAGCTCAGTACATATATACATCCCCAGAACAAAGCTCACTACATATATACAGCACCAAAACCAAGCTCAGTACATAAATACAGCACCAGAACAAAGCTCAGTACATAAATACAGCACCAGAACCAAGTTCAGTACATATATACAGCACCAGAACAAAGCTCAGTACTTATATACAACACCAGAACAAAGCTCATACATATATACAACATCAGAACCAAGCTCATACATACAGCACCAGAACAAAGCTCAATATATATATATACAACATCAGAACCAAGCTCAGTACATATATACAGCACCAGAACAAAGCTCAGTACATATATACAACACCAGAACAAAGCTCATACATACAGCACCAGAACAAAGCTCAATATATATATACAACATCAGAACCAAGCTCAGTACATATATACAGCACCAGAACAAAGCTCAGTACATATATACATCCCCAGAACAAAGCTAACTACATAAATACAACATCAGAACCAAGTTCAGTACATATATACATCCCCAGAACAAAGATCACTACATATATACAGCACCAAAACCAAGCTCAGTATATATATACAGCTCTAGAACCAAGCTCTTTACATAAATATAGCACCAGCACAAATACAGCTCAATTTAGTGCAATCCCTGGCGTATAGGTTTGTACAGGGGTTGCAGCGGTCGACATTGTGACCGTGCCGCAGCCCCCGCACCGCGTCTATAGATATTTACTATAGTAACTGGGGCCTATGTCATAAAATATACTGACCCCTGTTACTATAGTAATACCACTACACTTACCCTCCGTCCCGAGTGCAGCGGAAGTCATGACGCTGGATGGTGTCGGGACATTCGCTGCACCGAAGAGCTGGGTAAGTGTAACATCATTACTGCCTGCTGGGGTCCTGTATCTAAGCCTGCATTGTGGTAAGTTTAGATACAGGGTCCAACAGACAGCATCACACATGTGCTTAGATATAGAGCCCATGTGTGATATGGTCTGTTGGTCCATGTATCTAAGCTTACAGCAAAGCAGGCTTAGATACAAGACACCAGCAGACAGTAATCTTATACTGTATAAGATGACTGTCTGTTGGGGACCTGTATCTAAGCCTAACATGTGGTAAACTTAGATACAGGGTCCAACAGACAATATCACACGTGGGCCCTGTATGTAAGCCCATGTGTGATGCTGCCTGTTGCACCATGTATCTAAGCTTAACACAAGGCAGGCTTAGATACATTACCCTAGCAGACAGTAATCTTATACTGTACAAGATTACTGTCTGCTGGGGTCCGGTATCTAAGCCTGCCTTGTGGTAGGCTTAGACACATGGTCTAACTGACAGTATCACACATGGGCCCTGTATCTAAGCATACCAAATGTATTACTTATGGGGTTTTTTTGTGTTTGTGTTTTTTTACAGGTTTGGTTGTTGAACTACGTTGGATTCGAGAACTACTTGGATGATAGCATTTTTTATTTTCAATAAAATGGTTAATGAGGGTTGTTATATTTTTTCTATGTCTTTGTATTTTCTTTTAAACTTCATAACTACCGCCATAGTAATGGCCACTGTCTGATTGACAGCCCATTTCTGCAGTTTGCCGCTAATATGTCTTCAGCTTCTCACTTTTTTAACATTTCTACACCTATAAATAAAGATAAAGCTCTCATTGTACCACACATTACGCCCCTAAATATAATAGCACAATACATTGCACCTCTAATTATAATAGCACCATACACTGTGTCCCCCACACGCACCGTGACCCCTGTAGATAGTGCCTGCCATAGAGCCCCCTGTAGATAGTGCCCACCTAGAGCCCCCTGTAGATAGTGCCCCCATATAGCCCACCCCTGTATATAGTGTCCCACAAATAGCTCCCCCTATAGTGCTCCACAGATAGCCCACCCCTGTAACTAGCCCCCCTGTACATATAGCCCACCCCTGTATATAGTGCTCCACATATAGTCCACCCCTGTATAAAGTGCTCCACAGATAGCCCACCCCTGTATATAGCCCCCCTGTAGATATAACCCATCACTGTATATAGTGCTCCACAGATAGCCCACCACTATATATAGCCCCCTGTAGATAAAGCCCCCCGTAGATAAAGCCCCCCGTAGATAAAGTCCCCCGGTAGATAAAGCCTCCCCGGTAGATAAAGCCCCCCTCTAGATAAAGCACCCCTATAGATAAAGCCACACACTTTTTTATTACGAATTAATAACAAACTATTCAAACTCACCTTAATCCCAAGCCCTAACCTCCCCCTTGTAGATATATTAGCTTTATGCTAATGACTTTCTTAATAGACAACTGGGCGAATTTTACTTTTTGACCAAGTGGGCGTTGTGGAGAGAAGTGTATGACGCTGACCAATCAGTGACCAATCAGCATCATGCACTTCTCTCCATTCATTTACACAGCACATAGTGATCTTACTAGAGCACTGTGTGCAGCCACATACACACACACACTAACGTTACTGAAGTGTCTTGAGAGTTAATAGACCTCTTCAAACCGGACATGGTGCCTATCAAAAAAGAGGCCTCAAAATCCACTAGGTGCTCCTTTGCTTCTGAGGCCGGTGCTTCAGTCCATTATCACACTAGGGCCACATGTAGGATATTTCTCAAAACTGCAGAATCTGGGTAATAAGTACTAAGTTGCGTTTCTCTGGTAAAACCTTTTGTGTTATAAAAAAAAATGGTATAAAAAGGATTTTCTGACAAAAAAAAAATTTACATTTCACCTCTACTTTGCTCTAAATTCCCGTGAAACACCTAAAGGGTTCATAAACTTTCTAAATGCTGTTGTGAATACTTTGAGAGGTCTAGTTTCTAAAATGGGGTGTTTGATAGGGGTTTCTAATATATGGGTCCCTCAAAGCAACTTCAGAACTGAACTGGAACCTAAAAAAAGAAATAAATTAGTCAATACTTCACTTCTTCCATTATACTGATAATGAGCCGTGCCCACCCCGAGATGACCCCAGTTTTGACCATTTGTATAAATGAAGAACCCTATTAGACCGTTTCAGTGCCAGGTTTTCCCAAGCATTCACCCCCGAGAAGTGTATTTCTATTGATGAGTCCTTGGTAGATTTTAAAGGGAGTGTTCAATTCCACCAGTACCTGCCGGGTAAGAGGGCAAGGTATGGCATGAAGATGTATAAGCTGTGCGAGAGTGCATCAGGGTATAACTACAAATTTAGGATATATAAAGGGAAGGACACCAGTATTCAACCCCCATAATGACCCCCCCTTACTGGGAGTTAATACAAAAATTGTGTGGGATTTGGTGCACCCACTGCTGGACCAGGGTTACCACCTCTACCTGGATAATTTTTATACCAGCGTCCCGCTCTTCAACTGCCTCGCTTCCAGAAGTCCTGCGGCATGCGGCACTGCTAGAAGAAACTTGAGAGGCCTCCCTAAGACTCTGCAGGGCAAACAAGAAGGAAGGGGCACCCAGTACTTCTGGAAGCAAGGCCACACGCATCGTACAAGGGCAAAACTTTCCAGGAGAAGTTCCCCAAACTGGCAAGAAGGGAAAAAGGTCAAAAGAGGTGAAAAGTCTGCTATAAGAGGGGGATAAGGGAGGACACACAATATACCAATGTGACACGTGTCCCGAAAAACCAGAGCTCTGTATGAAAGAGTGTTTTAAAATTTATCATACATCCCTTGGTTTATAATTTACCCCAATTTTACTTACCCTGATGTACTCCGTACAGCTTATCCCCCCTCATCTTTCCCTTCTGAGCCCTGCTGTGTGCCCAGGCAGCTGTTAACAGCCACATTGAGGGTATTGCCGTACCCGTGAGAACCCACATTACAGTTTATGGGGTGTATGTCTCCGGTCAAAATGCTCACTACACCTCTAGATGAATGCCTTAAGGGTGTCGTTTTTAAAACGGGGTGACTTCTTGCGGGTTTCAATTGTACTGGTACCTCAGGGGCTTCTGCATACATGACTTCGCACCAGAAAATCCCCAGTAGGCCAAATGGTGGTCCTTTCGTTCTGAACCCTCCCATGGGCCCAGGCAGCAGTTTATCACCACAAATTAGGTATTGCTGCACTCAGGACAAATTGCGCAACAGAATGGGGTATTTTATTTCTCGTGAAAATAAGAAATTTTCAGCCAAAACGACATATTATTGGAAAAAATTAATTTTGTTTTAATTCCCAGCCCAATTCAAATAAGTTCTGTGAAAAAACGATGGGGTCAAAATGGTCACAACACCCATAAATGGATTCCTTGAGGGGTGTAGTTTCCAAAATAGGGTCACTTCTGGTGGGTTTCCATTGCTTTGATACATCTGGGGCTCTGACGCTGGGTGAGAAGGAAACAACTGTTGGTGCAATAGTAATAAAATGGAAGACATACAAAATGACTGTCAATGGACATCGATCTGAGGCTCCATACAAAATCTCACCTCGTGGGGTATCCTTGATCCTGAGAAAGGTGAGAGCTCAGCCGAAAACTACATGGGGGGAACTTGTTAATGATCTCAAGGCAGCTGGGACCACAGTCACCAAGAAAACCATTGGTAACACATTACGCCGTAATGGATTAAAATCCTGCAGTGCCCGCAAGGTCCCCCTGCTCAAGAAGGCACATGTACAGGCCCGTCTGAAGTTTGCAAATGAACATCTGGATGATTCTGAGAGTGATTGGGAGAAGGTGCTGTGGTCAGATGAGACTAAAATTGAGCTCTTTGGCATTAACTCAACTCGCCGTGTTTGGAGGAAGAGAAATGCTGCCTATGACCCAAAGAACACCATCCCCACTGTCAAGCATGGAGGTGGAAACATTATGTTTTGGGGGTGTTTCTCTGCTAAGGGCACAGGACTACTTCACCGCATCAATGGGGAGAATGGATGGAGCCATGTACCGTCAAATCCTGAGTGACAACCTCCTTCCCTCCACCAGGACATTAAAAATGGCTCGTGGCTGGGTCTTCCAGCATGACAATGACCCGAAACATACAGTGTAATGATAGGGGTAGGGAAACGGACAAGTGAGCCCTAATCTACCCGCCACTCTGTCACTGCCTACTTGCAACGACCCGCCCTAGGCGACGGGGTACAACTGGGCGGCGGTCCCTACGCTCAGTAAGTGCACGAGACAAACAGACAAGGGTACACAAAGCTAAGGGAAACGGGGCAGTTGCCCACGGCAACACCGTGAGCAACAAGAGTGGTGAACGAGCCAAGTCAAACCAGGAGTGCACGAGGTACCAAACGCAGAGCAGGACAGTAGTCAGTAAGCCAGGGTCAGTATGGAGCAGGATAAAATAGTTAGAAGCTGTAGCTGGGCCAGGAAACCACACGAGAAGAATCACAAGCAAAGGAGGAACAGGAAAGGCAGGTATAAATAGACAGAGGGCGGGAGCTAGCTCCGTCTGACCAGGCTGCGATAGGCTCTCCCACTCCTAAGCCTGCCATCCTGAGTGGTGGAAGATGGAGTCAGTCTCAGAGACTGAGACTCAGGTGCAGACTGATTACCTATGGGCGTATCCACAGAAGTTGCGCCTGGCAGATCCTTTACAGTACCCCCCCTTTTATGAGGGGCCACCGAACCTTTTCTAAGTGGACCTGGTTTATTGGGGAAACGAAGGTGGAACTTCCTGACCAATACCCCAGCGTGAACATCCCGGGCGGGTACCCAAGTCCTCTCCTCAGGCCTGTATCCTCTCCAATGGACCAGGTACTGGAGGGAGCCTTGGACCAAGATGTCCACAATCTTGGCCACCTCGAATTCCACCCCCTCAGGGGTGAGAACGGGAACAGGAGGTTTCCTCGAGGGAGCCAAGGACGGGGAGCAGCGTTTAAGGAGGGAGGCATGAAACACGTTGTGTATACGAAAAGATGGGGGCAACTCCAGTCGGAAGGAGACAGGATTGAGGACTTCAATGACCTTATACGGCCCAATAAACCGGGGAGCAAACTTCTTGGACGGGACCTTAAGGCACAAGTTCCTAGACGATAACCACACCAGATCCCCGACCATAAACAAAAGGTTAGCAGAACGTCTTCTATCAGCCTGAGTTTTTTGTACGCTCTGGGACGCCTCTAGGTTCTTCTGAACCTGGGCCCAGACTGTGCACAGTTCCCGATGAACGACCTCTACCTCGGGATTGTTGGAACTACCAGGTGAAACGGAGGAGAACCGTGGATTAAACCCAAAATTACAGAAAAAGGGGGAGACCCCTGACGAGTTACTGACCCGGTTATTAAGGGAAAATTCGGCGAGGGGAATGAATGAGACCCAATCATATTGACAGTCAGAGATAAAACACCTTAAATATTGTTCTAGAGATTGATTAGTCCTCTCAGTTTGGCCATTAGTTTCAGGATGGAAGGCAGGGGGGAAGGACAGATCAATCTCCAACTTTTTACAGAAGGCTCTCCAAAAAAATGAAACAAATTATACCCCTCTGTCCGAAACAATATTGACAGGGACCCCATGGAGGCGCAGGATGTGTTTGACAAACAAGATAGCTAACGTCTTGGCATTGGGTAGTTTCTTGAGGGGCACAAAGTGGCACATCTTACTGAAGCGGTCTACTACAACCCACACCACCGACTTGCCTTGAGATGGAGGCAAATCGGTGATAAAATCCATGGAGATATGGGTCCAAGGTCTCTGGGGAATGGGCAAAGAACGTAGTAAGCCCGCTGGTCGGGACCTGGGAGTCTTGGACCTAGCACAAACCTCACAAGCGGCGACGTAGGCCTTAACGTCTTTAGGCAACCCAGGCCACCAATAGTTTCTGGCAATGAGGTGTTTGGTACCCAGGACGCCTGGATGACCAGATAGTGCGGAGTCATGATTTTCCCTAAGTACCCTTAGCCGGAATTGCAGGGGAACAAACAGCTTGTCCTCACGAAGGTTCCCGGGAGCTGAACCTTGATCAGCCGCAATTTCAGAGTCTAAATCAGAATCAATAAAAGAAATGATTATACCAGGAGGCAAAATACAAGCAGGATCTTCCTCCAAAGGAGGGCTGGCCATGAAGCTACGCGACAGTGCATCGGCCTTAATATTTTTAGACCCAGCCCTATAGGTAACCAAAAAGTTGAATCTGGTAAAAAATAGCGCCCATCGAGCTTGTCTCGGGTTTAGCCTCCGGGCAGATTCTAGGAAAACCAGATTCTTGTGGTCGGTAAGGACCGTTACGTGGTGCCTAGCCCCCTCCAGGAAGTGGCGCCACTCTTCAAATGCCCATTTAATGGCTAAGAGTTCGCGGTTGCCAATATGCTCTCAGTGGGCGAAAACTTCCTGGAGAAGTAGGCACAGGGACGGAGATGGGTGAGGGACCTGGTACCCTGGGACAAGACAGCCCCCACTCCCACCTCGGATGCGTCAACTTCCACGATAAATGGCTCCATTTGGTTGGCCTGAACCAGCACCGGGGGCCGAGATAAAGCACTTCTTAAGGACCTAAAAAGCCTGGACAGCCTCAGGAGGCCAGTGGAGGAGATCAGCACCTTTGCGAGTGAGGTCCGTAAGAGGCTTAGCGATGACCGAGAAGTTAGCAATAAATCTCCTGTAATAATTAGCGAACCCCAAGAAACACTGTAACGCCTTCAGGGAGGCAGGTTGGACCCATTCCGCCACAGCCTGGACCTTGGCGGGGTCCATGCGAAATTCATGAGGAGTGAGGATTTGACCTAAAAATGGTATCTCCTGTACCCCAAACACACATTTTTCGGTTTTCGCAAACAGTTTGTTTTCCTGAAGGACCTGGAGCACCTTCCTGACATGCTAAATGTGGGAGGACAAGTCCTTGGAAAACACCAGTATGTCATCAAGGCACACTACAAGAAATACCCCCAAGTAATCTGTTAAAATCTCATTTATGAAATTCCGGAAGACCGCAGGAGCATTACACAACCCAAAGGGCATGACGAGGTATTCGAAATGACCCTCGGACGTGTTAAACGCAGTCTTCCACTCATCCCCCTCTTTGATGCGGATAAGGTTATACGCCCCCTGTAGATCAAACTTAGAGAACCATTGGGCCCCCTGAACCTGATTAAAGAGATCAGGAATCAAAGGAAGGGGATACTGGTTCCTTACAGTGACCTTATTCAAGTTACGGTAGTCAATGCATGGCCTAAGACCACCGTCCTTCTTCCCTACGAAGAAGAAGCTAGCACCTACCGGAGAAGTAGAGGGGCGAATGTAACCCTTGGCCAGGCATTCCTGGATATACTCTCTCATGGCTTCACGTTCGGGACAAGAAAGATTAAATATCCTACCCTTAGGGAGCTTAGCTCCTGGAACCAATTCGATAGCGCAATCGTTTTCTCTATGAGGAGGTAACACTTCGGAGGCCTCCTTAGAGAAAACATCAGCGAAGTCCTGAACAAACTCAGGTAGCGTGTTCACCTCCTCAGGGGGAGAAATAGAATTAACAGAAAAACATGACGTCAAGCATTCATTACCCCATTTGGTAAGCTCCCCAGTATTCCAGTCAAACGTGGGATTATGCAACTGCAACCAGGGAAGGCCTAAAACCAAATCAGACGATAATCCCTGCATCAACAGTACAGAGCACTGCTCCGAATGCATGGAGCCAACAAGGAGTTCAAAAACAGGGGTATGCTGTGTAAAATAACCATTAGCAAGAGGAGTGGAGTCGATACCCACTACCGGGACAGGTTTGGGCAAATCAATCAAAGGCATAGCTAGAGACATAGCAAATTCCACAGACATGATATTAGCAGAAGACCCTGAATCCACGAAGGCACTGCCGGTAGCAGACCTACCACCAAAAGAGACCTGAAAGGGAAGCAAGATTTTATTACGTTTCATATTTACGGGAAATACCTGTGCGCCCAAGTGACCTCCCCGATGATCACTTAGGCGCGGAAGTTTTCCGGCGGCTTATTCTTACGCCTAGGACAGGTGTTCACTTGATGCTTGTCATCCCCACAATAGAAGCAGAGACCATTCTTCCTGCGGAACTCTCTACGTTGTCGGTGGGACACGGAGGCCCCGAGTTGCATAGGTACCTCCGAGTCTTCCGTGGAAGAGCGAAGCAACGGGACCTCGGGAGGCATCATGGGGGAGTCAGAGGGGAAAACACAAAAACGTTCAAGTTGTCGTTCCCTGAGACGTCGGTCAAGTCGTACCGCTAAAGCCATAACCTGGTCTAGGGAGTCAGAAGAGGGATAGCTAACTAGCAGGTCTTTCAGGGCGTTCGACAGACCCAACCTAAACTGGCACCTTAAGGCAGGGTCATTCCACCGAGAAGCTACGCACCACTTCCTAAAGTCAGAACAATACTCCTCAACAGGTCTCTTACCCTGACGTAAGGTTACCAGCTGACTCTCGGCAAAGGCAGTCCTGTCAGTCTCGTCATAAATGAGTCCGAGAGCAGAAAAGAAACGATCAACGGAGGAAAGTTCAAGGGCGTCAGGAGCCAAGGAGAAGGCCCACTCTTGGGGCACTTCCTGGAGCCGGGACATAATTATACCCACCCGCTGGCTCTCAGAACCTGAGGAGTTTGGCTTTAAGCGGAAATAGAGCCTACAACTCTCCCGAAAGGAGAGAAAAGTCCTCCAATCCCCTGAGAACCGGTCAGGCAACTTGAGGTGGGGTTCAAGAGGTGAGGTGAGGGGCACTACCATGGTAGCATCAGGCTGGTTGACCCTCTGAGCCAGGGCCTGGACCTGTAGGGAGAGACCCTGCATTTGCTGGGCCAGGGTCTCAAGGGGTTCCATAGTAGTGTCAGGGACCAGGGTAGACTAGGTATATGGGCTTGTGATTATGTAATGATAGGGGTAGGGAAACGGACAAGTGAGCCCTAATCTACCCGCCACTCTGTCCCTGCCTACTTGCAACGACCCGCCCTAGGCGACGGGGTACAACTGGGCGGTGGTCCCTACGCTCAGTAAGTGCACGAGACAAACAGACAAGGGTACACAAAGCTTAGGGAAATGGGGCAGTTGCCCACTGCAACACCGTGAGCAACAAGAGTGGTGAACGAGCCGAGTCAAACCAGGAGTGCACGAGGTACCAAACGCAGAGCAGGACAGTAGTCAGTAAGCCAGGGTCAGTATGGAGCAGGATCAAATAGTTAGAAGCTGTAGCTGGGCCAGGAAACCACACGAGAAGAATCACAAGCAAAGGAGGAACAGGAAAGGCAGGTATAAATAGACAGAGGGCGGGAGCTAGCTCCGTCTGGCCAGGCTGTGATAGGCTCTCCCACTCCTAAGCCTGCCATCCTGAGTGGTGGAAGATGGAGTCAGTCTCAGAGACTGAGACTCAGGTGCAGACTGATTACCTATGGGCGTATCCACAGAAGTTGTGCCTTGCAGATCCTTTACATACAGCCAATGCAACAAAGGAGTGGCTCAAAAAGAAGCACATTTAGGTCATGGAGTGGCCTAGCCAGTCTCCAGACCTTAATCCCATCGAAAACTTATGGAGGGAGCTGAAGATCCGAGTTGCCAAGCGACAGCCTCGAAATCTTAATGATTTTCAGATGATCTGCAAAGAGGAGTGGGCCAAAATTCCATCTAACATTTGTGCAAACCTCATCATCAACTACAAAAAACGTCTGACTGATCTGCTTGCCAACAAGGGTTTTGCCACCAAGTATTAAGTCTTTTTTGCCAAAGGGATCAAATACTTATTTCTCTGCAAAATGCAAATAAATATATATAATTTTGACAATGTGATTTTCTGTTTTTTTTGTTTAATATAATCTATCTCTCACTGGTAAAATTAACCTAGCCTAAAAATTCTAGACTGTTCATGTCTTTGACAGTGGGCAAACTTACAAAATCAGCAAGGGATCAAATACTTATTTCCTCCACTGTACATAAAGGCAGATATTTGGACTAACAGGCAAATATATATATATATACACACGCATTCTGGAATATATACATACATAAAGGTAAATATGACTACATGTAGAAAAGAAGACAGCACTCACCATTTGCAAAAGGTTTCTCTTTATTCCAAGATTGATGGTGGCTCTGTTGTCTTTTGAATCCCGTGTTGCCTGCCTCAATCTTGGAATAAAGAGAAACCTTTTGCAAATGGTGAGTGCCGTGCTGTCTTCTTTTCTACATGTTGTCATTTGCTGAAACTAACTTCAACATTCACTGAGCACCGCCAGACAAAGGCTGTCGAACTACAGGTCCCAGCGAGCTGAAGCACAGAGTCTGTAACATTGCAAGCTAAGGCAGTGCCAACCATTTTTCATTTCTACATGTTGACACATGTCATATGTTGATAAAGGTAAATATATAGACACACAGACACATATAGAGACACACACACAGGCACATAAATACACAGACAGGAACATATAGAAATACATAAAAGTCACATCTATACAAGCACAAAGACACATTCACATAAAGACCTGTATATACCCACATAGGCACATATATACACAGTACAGATTATGTAGTAGATGTTACCTGCAGTTCTATGTAACCAGGGCTGGCTCCAGCTTTATGTGGGCCCTTGGGCAACACAGACTTAGTAGGCCCCTTTGCGGGGGAACTCACGGCGGCAGCAAAAATATAGACGTCCATATAGACGTTAGGCCCTGTTTATGCCCCCATATAAAAGTTAGGACCCCAATTTGTACCCCCATAAATTTAGTGCTCTCTGTAGATAGTGTCACACAGCCCCCCACAGGCAGTGCCACACAGCCCCCTCCCAGGTAGTGCTACACAGCCCCCTCTCCCTGTAGGTAGGGCCTTTGGGGCTTCCTCTAGGAGTGGAATTCCCATCCAGGGCATATATGGACAGTGGTTGTCAAGGGCAACTCCAGAGCCATAGTCCCGGGCAGAGCGCTGCTAGCACTCTGCCTGGGACTTCTGCTCTGCTCCTGACATCACTGTCCATATGTGGATAGTGATGTCCGGAGCAGAGCTGAAGTCCCGGGCAGAGAGTTAGTAAAAGCTCTACTCCGTTACTCCAGCTTTGGGGAAGCCCCTGGCATCACTGTCCATGTATGAATAGTAATGTCAGGGGCAACCCCAGAGCCAAAGTCTCAGGGGGAGTGCTACTAGCACTCTGCCTGGGACACTGCTCTGCTCCTGACATCACTGGCCATCTATGGACAGGGATGTCAGGGGCTTCCCCAGAGATGGAGTACCAGAGCAGAGTCGCTTCTAGCGCTCTGCCTGGGACTCCTTCTCTCTGCATGACATCATTGCCCATATATGGACAGTGATGTCTGGGGCTTACCCAGAGGCGGAGTCCCGGGCAGAGCACTATTAGCTACTAGCACTCTGCCTAAGAGTCTGTAGCGTAGAAAATGGCAGAGCGGGGAGATACCTCTCTGCTCTGCCATAGTGTTCAATAATATCTGTGTCCTAAGGATGGGGGGCAGTAGTTACGCCGCCTCCTAGACAGGGGCTCCCTCTAGAAGCAGAATCCCCGGCAAGATTCTGGCTGGGGATTATACTCCTGGAGGAGCCATGATGGCAGCGTCAGCACCCGGCGGCCGAGTGGGCCCCCCCAAGGGTAGTGGGTCCTGGCACTTACCTAGGTTCGCCGGGTGCTAACGCCGGCCCTGTATGTAACACCACAGATAACACGCTGTGATAACTCTCTGAGTGCAGATAATGTAGTAGAAAAAACAAACAAAAGAAACAAGCCTTTAGATGGAGGGATGAACCTCAGGAACAGACAGGCAAAGATCAACTAAAGGTAATTAATTTGTCCAATGAGATATTAACGCAGGCACAGTTGGAAGTGTTGGGAATGGGTTTGACCTTCTCTCCAGTATCTAACTTTGATTTCTTTGAGGCTGTCAAGGATGTACACCTTTTTGCTAGGAAACTGCTTTTCAAAAAGCACTTTTCTAGATATGATGTGCAACTTTTCACAGGAAAGGATGAACAACAGGCCCTCAGGGCTCTTGATGAGCTTTTAAAAGAACAAGAACTAACTGTTGAACCTAAATTCCCGGTGGGAGTCAGGGGGCGCTCTACCACATTTCCTCCTTTGTCCATGTGTCCCGCAGTCGACACCTTTGTGAGACTGGTTACCAATGAATTGAGTAAATTGTCTTCACATCGTACACATGATAATTTGAATAGGGCACAACGGGAGGCCCTTGAACAACTTAAAAGAATGAAATCAGTGGTTATTAAGCCAGCTGACAAAGGTGGAAATGTGGTATTGTGGCCTGTTGACAAATACGAGAGAGAAGCCTTTAGACAGCTCAATGATGTGTCATGTTATCAAAGATTGGATGGATGTCCTCTAGGTAGTTTCAAAACCCAATTAGATCAAATTCTATTGAAGGCTTTTGAATCCAATATTATACCTAAAACCACACTTGATGGTCTCATTGTTGATAAACCCATTTTAGCAACCCTGTATCTGCTCCCTAAGGTCCACAAAAATCTAGTGGACCCTCCAGGAAGACCGATAGTTTCGGGCAATGGAGGTTTATGTGAAACTGTGTGTCGCTTCATTGACCATTATCTTAAACCCCTTGTTTGTGAATTACCATCGTACATTCGTGATTCCACTGATGTCTTGAATAGGTTAGAGGGGGTTTACATGGGTCATGATGACTTCTTTGTGACATGCGACGTGGAGTCACTTTATACCTCTATTGAACATAAACATGGTATTGAAGCCGCTAGGTTTTATCTAAATGGGACCAACTTGGAATCCGATCTTATCGATCTTTTGATTGTATTATTGGATTTTGTTTTACATCACAATCTGTTCCTTTTCAAGGATCGATATTTTCTGCAAAAGAGGGGAGTGGCAATGGGGGCCACTTGTGCGCCCTCATATGCCAACCTCTTTCTTGGCCGGTGGGAGCAGAATCTTCAGTTGCCTGATGCGGATGATGGAGGCGTCCTGATATGGATGCGCTTCATCGACGACATACTATTTCTCTGGCATGGTGAAAAAGAGAAGCTTGACAAGTTTCTTGAGGATCTGAATGTCAACCAGCTCAACATCCGTTTGACTTCTAAAATAAGTCGCACTGATGTTGAGTTTCTTGACATTAGACTCACTAGTGACATAGATGGATCAATTGTCACTGATATTTTCAGGAAAAGTACATCAGTCAATTCCTTCCTTTATGCCAAATCATCTCATCCTCCACAGACACTGAGAGCAGTTCCAACGGGACAATTTTTAAGAGCACGTCGGATATGTTCCACAGAATCAGCCTTTGAGAATCAGGCCGCTGACCTCTCAAACAGGTTTCGTGCTAGAGGTTACAAATCTATGGATATTGAGCAAGGATACATGAGAGCCAAAAATACGCAACGAAGTGACCTACTTATACCTAAATTTAAGAAAAAGAACAGTAATGAAGAGGTAAGGTTCATCACTGGATATCATGCCCAATGGAGAGAAATGAAATCGATTTTTGAGAGGTTCTGGCCAATTCTCCATACTGATATGGATCTGAGTGTAGTGCTATCAGATTATCCCCTTATGACTTCACGTAGATCACGTAATCTAAGGGATATATTAGTTAAGAGTCATTATGTAGCTCCTACCTCAGGCTTTATATTCAATTCCAAAGGACCAAAGTGGGGTTCATACCCATGTGGTGACTGTGGGGCATGTTCCCTTATGACTAGATCTCTAGATTTCAGTGACTCTTCTGGGTCAAGACAATATAAAATCTGTCACAACATCACTTGTCGTTCAACTGCTGTGGTTTATTATGCCATTTGTCCATGTCGACTGATATATGTGGGTCTCACTTCTAGAGAACTCCGTGTGAGGATCCTTGAACATGTAAGGGACATAAAGGGCGCTATGAAAACTGACGATCCTGAAAAGTTAAGCAAACTTAAACCGATACCTCGTCATTTTCGTGACCATCATCAAGGTAATTGGAGACTTCTCACCTTCAGGGGAATTGATAAGATCTCCCTAGGAAATAGAGGGGGTAATATTCAGAGAATCCTTGCCCAACGTGAATGCAAATGGATAGTGAAACTACAAACCGTTTTTCCTAAGGGGCTTAATGAAATGATTAGTTTCGCTCCATTCTTATAAATTTCTAATAGGTGCCAACCTCTGTTATGTTTTATCATTTTGTGTGTAGGGAGGATTTATTATTTAACTTTTGCTTGCTTGTCTTTTCAGAGTGGACTGTATCGGTTATATTGGAGGCGCATGAGGTGCATGGCTATATTGAGGTGTATGGGTGCATCGAAGGCACATTATGGAAGTCATCTTATATGTTTTGATACTAATGTGGTTTCGTTGTTTACTTTATTAGGTTACATTTGCAATATAATGTTTGGTTCTTTAACCTTTCTTCTTTTTGATTCTGTGGTTATGCGATGATCGCATTAGGTATCAGTAGCGACATTTCTGTTCATGGTCTGATATAGGCATTCTTGGAGTGGATTGTTTTTTTATCCTGGAATTTCATGGATGCATTACCACATTGATGGATGTTTTGCTCTAACACGTTTTTGATTATCATATGCTTTTTTCTATTCATATGTCTTTTTCACTTTTTCTTTATTATTTGAATTATCTTTCTTGATGTTTCACTTTTGTGCTCTAATTGCACTCTTATTATCATATATTATATATTTTCTTTCACACTCACATATATATATTTCTTTGTGACCTATATGGTCCATTCATACACATACATCTATTTTTATTTTATTTTTGGTCATATGTGTATGCATATGGCCATATATTCACATTAGTGTTCATGCACGTTTACAATTTGTAATATATAGGATTATTTTGTCTTTATATACATGTACTGTAAATGTGCATTTTTTCATACATCTACTTGTTTGTCATGTATGCATTTAAATCACTTATGTCACAATTTATATTTTTATTTCTACACTTTTTTCTTTCATTCATATATTTTTATCCATCTAACTAATCAGGTATGATGTTTGGTCATATATGTATATATATATATGGTGATATTTCACATTAATATCTTTAACTGGTGTGCACAGTGGGCTCCTAGGCATGCATTGGGTCCCCCTCTGTACACTTTGTTCATCTATATTATTGCATGATATACTGTTGCCTGTATTTGATCTATCGGAACTAATGTGTGATTTATGTTATTTCCGTACATTTCAGGATGTCTAAATATACTCTCATCTAGAATGCCTTTGCTATTTTGTAATGTAGTAAACATATATAAATATATTCTAACTGTGAATAGCGCTCATGTATTCATACCGCTCTCCATCTCTTGGATATGGGCAATTGCGGTTGCCTTGCCCTATTCCAAGATGGATGCGGTGGTCTGTGGTTGTTGTGCGCATGCGCGGGGCGGGGGGCCGTTCATCATGTAGTTCACGGCGCAACATGGACTTGGGCTCTGTGCAGTTGCGCACTGCTCACTTCCGGACGCCGTGCACTGCGTGATTGAGGTGCTGCCTCTCCCCGTGCAGGCGCCAGCTGAACATCCTATGGACAAGTAAGTGTGGTACACCGTTCAGCTGTGTACCCCTTATTTAAATCCTCTGATCACACTCTTTCAGCACCCCCTGACGAAGCCAGGTGCGAAACGCGCGTTGGGGTGTTCTGACAGTGTTGTGGCAGTGGAATGGCGCATGGTGGGTCTTTTGGTATGCGTATCTTGAGGTCTCAATGAGCTTCCTCTCCATGACTGTGACTTTACAATTTTTTGTGACTATTTTATAGGCCCTTGTTATGGTGATTATTATCAGTATACATACTTTATAGTCGTTGATATTGTTATACTACCATTGTTTGCCCTGCCTTATATTCAACACTGTCTTCTGTGTACTGTTGTACATTGTTTTTATGGGTGGTTATATTTTTTTAAAATCGTCTTGATCAACTGTGTTGTCTGTCCTTAATAAAGTCATTTTGTATTTTTTCTAAGATACGTTTGATCTTGTTTTATTATAGCATATGGGGATATCTTTTTGGTGTTTACTATGCATGGGGTCCCATATATGCAACTTTATTCATTGATATATGACCTTGAATTTATAGGTATTCTTTTTTTGGCTTAATTATTGTCTTTTTGGTGAATACAGGTCCTGGTATGGATTATCGTGGTCGTGACCAAAATTGGGTCACCCAGTTGTCAGATGTTTTTAAAAGTGATATACATTCAGAGGTTGGCACCTATGCACCGTTGAATAGAGATATTCAGTTACGTTTAAAATTCTTATTGGAAAAGCGGACTAGAACATGGTGGAACAAGGCTTCTCTGGAGCATTACCTTAGTAAGGATATCATCCCTAGGGGATTGAGAGTTAAAATTACACCTTCATTTCCAGTTGATGACGACCTATTCAGACAGAGGTGGGAAGATGCATGTAAAGTCTGCTCCAGAACGATGTTAGAGTTATTGATAGGATGTGATAAACAGACCCTTGAAGCACTTGAGAGTGAAATTGAACCACTACAGCAAGATCTGAAGGCAAAGATGACGGCAGATGAGATGGTCACCTTTGAAAGGGAATTAGATAGTGAATTTCTTAAATGGGAAAAAGAGATCCAACAATTTAAAATGAAGAAATTTCAGCGTGATCTCTCCGATTACCAAAATGATCGTGTCTTTAGGTGGAACTGGCAACAATCTATGAGGTCAAGATCAAGATCTAGATCACGATCGGGTTATACATCCTCATCCTCTAATGAAGGACCATCAACTGGTCGTTTTTTAGGCAAACGCCCAAGATGGGAGCAAGACACTGGACATCTAATGGGCAAAAACAAAAGAAACAAGCCTTTAGATGGAGGGATGAACCTCAGGAACAGACAGGCAAAGATCAACTAAAGGTAATTAATTTGTCCAATGAGATATTAACGCAGGCACAGTTGGAAGTGTTGGGAATGGGTTTGACCTTCTCTCCAGTATCTAACTTTGATTTCTTTGAGGCTGTCAAGGATGTACACCTTTTTGCTAGGAAACTGCTTTTCAAAAAGCACTTTTCTAGATATGATGTGCAACTTTTCACAGGAAAGGATGAACAACAGGCCCTCAGGGCTCTTGATGAGCTTTTAAAAGAACAAGAACTAACTGTTGAACCTAAATTCCCGGTGGGAGTCAGGGGGCGCTCTACCACATTTCCTCCTTTGTCCATGTGTCCCGCAGTCGACACCTTTGTGAGACTGGTTACCAATGAATTGAGTAAATTGTCTTCACATCGTACACATGATAATTTGAATAGGGCACAACGGGAGGCCCTTGAACAACTTAAAAGAATGAAATCAGTGGTTATTAAGCCAGCTGACAAAGGTGGAAATGTGGTATTGTGGCCTGTTGACAAATACGAGAGAGAAGCCTTTAGACAGCTCAATGATGTGTCATGTTATCAAAGATTGGATGGATGTCCTCTAGGTAGTTTCAAAACCCAATTAGATCAAATTCTATTGAAGGCTTTTGAATCCAATATTATACCTAAAACCACACTTGATGGTCTCATTGTTGATAAACCCATTTTAGCAACCCTGTATCTGCTCCCTAAGGTCCACAAAAATCTAGTGGACCCTCCAGGAAGACCGATAGTTTCGGGCAATGGAGGTTTATGTGAAACTGTGTGTCGCTTCATTGACCATTATCTTAAACCCCTTGTTTGTGAATTACCATCGTACATTCGTGATTCCACTGATGTCTTGAATAGGTTAGAGGGGGTTTACATGGGTCATGATGACTTCTTTGTGACATGCGACGTGGAGTCACTTTATACCTCTATTGAACATAAACATGGTATTGAAGCCGCTAGGTTTTATCTAAATGGGACCAACTTGGAATCCGATCTTATCGATCTTTTGATTGTATTATTGGATTTTGTTTTACATCACAATCTGTTCCTTTTCAAGGATCGATATTTTCTGCAAAAGAGGGGAGTGGCAATGGGGGCCACTTGTGCGCCCTCATATGCCAACCTCTTTCTTGGCCGGTGGGAGCAGAATCTTCAGTTGCCTGATGCGGATGATGGAGGCGTCCTGATATGGATGCGCTTCATCGACGACATACTATTTCTCTGGCATGGTGAAAAAGAGAAGCTTGACAAGTTTCTTGAGGATCTGAATGTCAACCAGCTCAACATCCGTTTGACTTCTAAAATAAGTCGCACTGATGTTGAGTTTCTTGACATTAGACTCACTAGTGACATAGATGGATCAATTGTCACTGATATTTTCAGGAAAAGTACATCAGTCAATTCCTTCCTTTATGCCAAATCATCTCATCCTCCACAGACACTGAGAGCAGTTCCAACGGGACAATTTTTAAGAGCACGTCGGATATGTTCCACAGAATCAGCCTTTGAGAATCAGGCCGCTGACCTCTCAAACAGGTTTCGTGCTAGAGGTTACAAATCTATGGATATTGAGCAAGGATACATGAGAGCCAAAAATACGCAACGAAGTGACCTACTTATACCTAAATTTAAGAAAAAGAACAGTAATGAAGAGGTAAGGTTCATCACTGGATATCATGCCCAATGGAGAGAAATGAAATCGATTTTTGAGAGGTTCTGGCCAATTCTCCATACTGATATGGATCTGAGTGTAGTGCTATCAGATTATCCCCTTATGACTTCACGTAGATCACGTAATCTAAGGGATATATTAGTTAAGAGTCATTATGTAGCTCCTACCTCAGGCTTTATATTCAATTCCAAAGGACCAAAGTGGGGTTCATACCCATGTGGTGACTGTGGGGCATGTTCCCTTATGACTAGATCTCTAGATTTCAGTGACTCTTCTGGGTCAAGACAATATAAAATCTGTCACAACATCACTTGTCGTTCAACTGCTGTGGTTTATTATGCCATTTGTCCATGTCGACTGATATATGTGGGTCTCACTTCTAGAGAACTCCGTGTGAGGATCCTTGAACATGTAAGGGACATAAAGGGCGCTATGAAAACTGACGATCCTGAAAAGTTAAGCAAACTTAAACCGATACCTCGTCATTTTCGTGACCATCATCAAGGTAATTGGAGACTTCTCACCTTCAGGGGAATTGATAAGATCTCCCTAGGAAATAGAGGGGGTAATATTCAGAGAATCCTTGCCCAACGTGAATGCAAATGGATAGTGAAACTACAAACCGTTTTTCCTAAGGGGCTTAATGAAATGATTAGTTTCGCTCCATTCTTATAAATTTCTAATAGGTGCCAACCTCTGTTATGTTTTATCATTTTGTGTGTAGGGAGGATTTATTATTTAACTTTTGCTTGCTTGTCTTTTCAGAGTGGACTGTATCGGTTATATTGGAGGCGCATGAGGTGCATGGCTATATTGAGGTGTATGGGTGCATCGAAGGCACATTATGGAAGTCATCTTATATGTTTTGATACTAATGTGGTTTCGTTGTTTACTTTATTAGGTTACATTTGCAATATAATGTTTGGTTCTTTAACCTTTCTTCTTTTTGATTCTGTGGTTATGCGATGATCGCATTAGGTATCAGTAGCGACATTTCTGTTCATGGTCTGATATAGGCATTCTTGGAGTGGATTGTTTTTTTATCCTGGAATTTCATGGATGCATTACCACATTGATGGATGTTTTGCTCTAACACGTTTTTGATTATCATATGCTTTTTTCTATTCATATGTCTTTTTCACTTTTTCTTTATTATTTGAATTATCTTTCTTGATGTTTCACTTTTGTGCTCTAATTGCACTCTTATTATCATATATTATATATTTTCTTTCACACTCACATATATATATTTCTTTGTGACCTATATGGTCCATTCATACACATACATCTATTTTTATTTTATTTTTGGTCATATGTGTATGCATATGGCCATATATTCACATTAGTGTTCATGCACGTTTACAATTTGTAATATATAGGATTATTTTGTCTTTATATACATGTACTGTAAATGTGCATTTTTTCATACATCTACTTGTTTGTCATGTATGCATTTAAATCACTTATGTCACAATTTATATTTTTATTTCTACACTTTTTTCTTTCATTCATATATTTTTATCCATCTAACTAATCAGGTATGATGTTTGGTCATATATGTATATATATATATGGTGATATTTCACATTAATATCTTTAACTGGTGTGCACAGTGGGCTCCTAGGCATGCATTGGGTCCCCCTCTGTACACTTTGTTCATCTATATTATTGCATGATATACTGTTGCCTGTATTTGATCTATCGGAACTAATGTGTGATTTATGTTATTTCCGTACATTTCAGGATGTCTAAATATACTCTCATCTAGAATGCCTTTGCTATTTTGTAATGTAGTAAACATATATAAATATATTCTAACTGTGAATAGCGCTCATGTATTCATACCGCTCTCCATCTCTTGGATATGGGCAATTGCGGTTGCCTTGCCCTATTCCAAGATGGATGCGGTGGTCTGTGGTTGTTGTGCGCATGCGCGGGGCGGGGGGCCGTTCATCATGTAGTTCACGGCGCAACATGGACTTGGGCTCTGTGCAGTTGCGCACTGCTCACTTCCGGACGCCGTGCACTGCGTGATTGAGGTGCTGCCTCTCCCCGTGCAGGCGCCAGCTGAACATCCTATGGACAAGTAAGTGTGGTACACCGTTCAGCTGTGTACCCCTTATTTAAATCCTCTGATCACACTCTTTCAGCACCCCCTGACGAAGCCAGGTGCGAAACGCGCGTTGGGGTGTTCTGACAGTGTTGTGGCAGTGGAATGGCGCATGGTGGGTCTTTTGGTATGCGTATCTTGAGGTCTCAATGAGCTTCCTCTCCATGACTGTGACTTTACAATTTTTTGTGACTATTTTATAGGCCCTTGTTATGGTGATTATTATCAGTATACATACTTTATAGTCGTTGATATTGTTATACTACCATTGTTTGCCCTGCCTTATATTCAACACTGTCTTCTGTGTACTGTTGTACATTGTTTTTATGGGTGGTTATATTTTTTTAAAATCGTCTTGATCAACTGTGTTGTCTGTCCTTAATAAAGTCATTTTGTATTTTTTCTAAGATACGTTTGATCTTGTTTTATTATAGCATATGGGGATATCTTTTTGGTGTTTACTATGCATGGGGTCCCATATATGCAACTTTATTCATTGATATATGACCTTGAATTTATAGGTATTCTTTTTTTGGCTTAATAAATGTAGTAGATGTTACCTGCAGTCCTATGTAACACCAAAGATAACACACAGCGATAACTCTCTGAGTACAGATAATTTAGTGGATGTCACCTGCAGTTCTATGTAACACAACAGGTAACACAGTGATAACTCAGTAAATACTGATAGTATTATGTAGTGTAGTGTATGTTATCTGCAGTCCTATGTAACATCACAGATAACACAGTTATAACTGTACCCACACAGGCACATATGAACACACACATGCACATGCAGACACATATATAGACACACAGACATATACACACATATACACACAGTCACATATACACCCACAAACTGGACCATACACACATAGAGACTTATATGCACGTCGGCACTTACCATCTTTCCTTGCTGACAGGCTCACAGGCATCTTGCAGGACGGGCTGTGGGTAGAGCTTCCTCCTCTTCTCTGCCTCGGCTCTTGTTTACTCCGTGTGTGTAACTAATCGTAGAGGACAGAGCAGAGACAGAGCCCAGTGGCGCCCCCTACATGTTGGGAAGGTGCAGCGCCCTTTGCGCTTGCACGGGCCGCACATCCCTAAGGCCGGCACTGTGAGCGTGTCACAGGCATGTTTCTGGTGCATAGGTGGATTTGCCTGTTTTTGGCATCTTTTTTACTGAAATAATGGTTAAGGCCAGAACTACACCTTAACTTTTTGTAGCGCTATTGATTGTTTTTAACTATTGAGCTACAGCTGAAGTCCGAATGGGTACATTGAGTTGTATGCACTTGGACTGCAGCTGTTGCTCAATAGTCAAAATGAATTATTAGCACTAGAAAAAGTCTAGGTGTAGCCCTGGTCTAATTATACTTGTAGATTCCCATCTTCCCATTTATCTCAATGGGGCAGTGACATGTGTTCACCTTTTGCTAATCACAGGATGTCCCACTGCTAAGACCCCTAGTAATCTTCTGTAAACTGTGTTGGAATGTGATGGCAAGTGTTCAATTTCCCTACAGCGCCACCACAGGAGAAATTAAGAAAATCCCCTTAAAATCAGTACCCAATAGTCCGATTAAAATCAATAGTGCCTGCAAAGTGACAGCCATTTCTTTATATATGCTCACCGCTCAGGCTAATAGATGAGGGTCCTTAACGGGAACTTAACAAGTACCTCCCTTTATTGACTCTATTGAAAATTCATTTTCTTATCCATAAACCCCCTTTAATGCATTTATAAATTTTTTAATTCCTTCCTATTGTATGTAAATCCGAGTACTTCTTCCTTTGTTTAAACATTTCAAAATGTCCACCTTTGTAAAGCAGTCCCTATACATCTTCACTCTAATTTGTTAGCAATTTGGGTTCTTTGACCTCTATTGGGATTCCCAACATCTATAATCTTCAAACGGATGACTTTAAAAACCCATGAACAGCTGGTGTTTAATACTTGACATCCCCCTTCTTCTAAGGTCTAAGTGACTTGACCGAATAACACCTGTGGCAATATCAATTACTCCGGCTACATGTTATGTGTATGGCCTTCTCCACCTCGGGCTAAAATGCGTCTACTTTAGTTTTCCTTTTTATAATAATTAAAGGACAAGTACTACTTTTGTAAACTTTTTGATAAAGTCATAGGGGTGAATTTATTATCAGCTTTACAACACTTTTCTTGTGTAAAAAAGCTGCACATTTTTGATGCATGCCATATTTGCTCTAAAATGTGCAACTTTTCCCTCCTCTTTTCACTTAAAAAGTGGGCAGGTTAAACCGGGAGGGGGCAAGGACAGCAGCTTTCCGACAGAGTTATGACTTTTAAGACCGAACATGGTGCAAATTGTAGCGCAAATCAACTGTTGCTCATAGCAGGCTTAGACTTCATTTTCTCGGCTCGAGATGTGCCAAATTTATTAAGAGGCATACACCGCTTGATAAATTTGGCCCATTTCACTCCAACGTACTTCAGTTTAATACTGGCGTATTGAACACCAGTCTTAATAAATTCTACCCATAGTGAATATAGAATCTAGTAACCTGGAAATGACCATAGAGGTTGTTCTTAATACCTGTCACCTGTTTTACAGCAGTCTATCTTCTGCCTATACGACACAGAATATAGACTATCATATAGAATATATACCACAAGTAATACAACATATAGAATATCTGGTGACGACTGCAGGGAAGTTGTGGCAACTGATTTGAATTCCTTGCACGTTCCTTATGTTCTCAACCGTCCTGCTGGCATTAGGTTTGATAAAGCTAATAATTATATATTAACTATAGTGCAATTTTTTAAAATATTAGAAGAAAATAAAGGATTTGCACAGCTTCACATAAATTAATCGGAACAATATTTATCAGGAGTTTTAATATCTATTCATAAATAATAATTGCAACGCTCTATGAACTTTCTATAGCAGAAGACAAGAGAACAGCCTCCAATGGTGAATAAGCTCAAGACTCCAAGGTCACCGCAGAAGATTTATTACTACTCGTCACTAACTTCTCAACAAACTTTGAATATAAGAAACTAGGCAATATATCTCATGAGAAAAAAAAATTGCTCTTTCTCCACTTATCACACTCCTTTCCTTTATCCTCCCTCCTAATTGTTCAATCAGTCTGAATTTACTGAATAAGTCAAGACGGACTCTAGCTCACTGAGGGATCACATTACAGCTGCCCATAGATGTCTATAGAGAAGTGTAGGGGAGGAGGGAGCAGGAGTAGAGGGAGAGAGAGGTAGAGAGAAACACAGACACACTGCTGCAACTTCTAGTAAGCGTTCTATCTCACCACAGTGCTGGATTCCAAGCTACACTGCTCATTACTGCTATATAATCTCCTCCATGCTGCTGCAGCTTCTATATATGTGATAGATAGAGATAGGAGACCAGGATTCTCTTCTTTATGTGCGGGGTAAAGAAGATATGATAGCAGTTAGGCTCAGAGCAAAATGAGAATTAGAAATAGAGACTGCAGAGGGGAAAACTGCAAAAAAAATACAGAGTAGATATAATAGTCAGAAATAGTGTTATTCCTCATGTACACACATATGACAGCTTATTCTGAAAAGTCACCAGAAAAGTCAGGTATGCTTTAAATGAGCCTTCAGGACAGGAGCGAGAAGGGATGGAGACAAGCCAACAGGGAGTTCGTCTGATAGAATTGACTGTGAACGGCATTCACCAGCTTACAATCTACAGTGTTGAAATACATGCAATATGCTGATGACAAATGGAGGAAATTTTTGTAATTAAACCCAATTACTAAAATTTTATTTTTAGCACAATACATGCAAATAAAAAAAATACTAATTAAACACTGTCCATAGCCATTAATTGTGGTATAATGTATATTTTATTGGCACAATTATTGGTAAATTATAAAATATTGTGTAAGCAGAAAGTGATATGTGGCACACCTATTGGGTAGGTCCTGGAATGTGTCAGGTATTTCATGATATTAAGTGACAGTTTTCTAATACATGTAGGTGTCCTATTACTTTTTTACAGTCTGAACACAACAAGTCATCTCTCGCCCAAACCCCTTAGCTTTAACCCCTTGAAGACCACGTCATTTTTGGCCATAAGAGCCAAAATAATTTGTCCATACGTTTTCTGATTTTAAGTCAAAACTTTTGTATGATGGTTTGGTCTTTGTGGGATTAGTTGTAATTTCTCTTTGTATAACTTTTGGCTTCGTATATGTTAGTGATTATTTTATATTAATGTAGATTTTGATGGAAATGCCGAAAAAATATGATTTTTCCATACTTTCTATTTTAGTTTTTAACGCCATTAACTAATCACCTTAAATATTGTTGTAGATTTATAGAACAGGTTGTTAAGGTGATACCACATTTTTGTATAATATTTGATGTTTTGTAACCACTATGTAATAATAGTAAATAAATGTATTATGTTTGCCTTTATTTTAATTGTTTTTTTTAATTTAGTTTTATTCACATTTTTTAATCCCATATTGGTTTTTTTAAATGAATTATTAGGGCTTATCTAATACAAGGTATGGATATAGTGTATTTACTTTTCCCCTTAGGGCACAGTCAGCTTTGATCACGTCATACAATGGAGAACAGAGGTTTCTCCGCTCTCCATCATGATGGCAAAGTGCAGGTCTCTGTAGAGTCATCAGCTTAAAGGGGTATTCCTATCTCGGACATTTATGGCATATCCACAGTATATAGCATACATTTCTGATAGATGTAGGTCCTACCTCTGGGACCCACACCTATCTCTGGATTTGGCCCCCTGACCTCCATCCCCCTTTGCCACTGTTGATGGGTTCTGGCCACTGTCTGAAGTGGTGGCCAGGTTTTTGCCATGCTGTTTCCGTAACTCCCATAGAAGTGAATGTGGAAACAGTGTGGCACAACGAGTTACGCCATTTCCGGAAGTGGTAGCCACGGGAGCAGTGTAGCTTGTTGTGCTACGCTGTTTCTGTAACCTCCCTTCCACTTCTATGGGAATCAAGGAAACAACGTAGCTCATCAAGCTGAGCTGTTTCCGTACTCCTGCCCACCTCGTAACCAAGTGGCTGGGAGCAGCGTCAGCAGGAAAACGTAGGACAGGGGTCAGAGAGCCCCGTTCTATCGATAGGTGCGGGTTCTATTGATGTTTTCCCATTTACTGACAGCAAGCAGATATCTTAGGTATATTAGAGATTTGCAAAACTTTTTTTTTTTTTAATTGACATGAAACCAGAAAACTTCTTTAGGCCCTGTTCACACTGAGTATTTTGACAAGCTTTTTGGAGCAGAAACCGCTCCGCAAAACTCGTCAAAAACCGGCCAAAAATGGCTCCCAATGATTTCAATGGGAGGTGGGGGCGGTTTTCTCCCGCGAGCTGTAAAACTGCCTCGCGGGAGAAAGAAGGGACATGCCCTATCTTCGCGCGTTTACGCCTCTGACCTCCCATTGACATCAATGGGAGGCAGAGAAAGCATATTTCGCGCCATTTTTTGCCCGTAGCACTCAATGGCCGCGGGCGAAAATCGCGGCGAAAATCACGGCAAACGATGTGCAGGAAGGACAAAATCTGCCTCAAAATCCCAAACGGAATTTTGAGGCAGAATTTTCCTCCTGCAAAAAACTCTGTGTGAACGAGGCCTTAAGATAAGGAAATTATATAGGTGTGAGTGCACTGTATTGTATGTACAGAGCTGTGGGATTTGTTGGTGTTATATAAATAATGATTAAAGGAAAAATAAACCGATATATAAATGATAAAAGTAAACAGAAAAAAAACACGTTGCCCACAGTGTCAGGATATGTTCACATGAAGAGTTATCAGGCGTATTTAGGGGTGTAAACCCCTCAAAATACGCATGAAAAAAACTGTGGCTGAACGCCTACAAACATCTGCCCATTGAATTCAATGGGAAAATGGCATTTTGTTCAGACGGGGCTTTTCTTTTTACGCCGCTGTTTTAGAAAATGGAGCGTAAAAAAACACCCCATAAAAAGAAGGAGCATGTCACTTCTTGAGCCGTTTTTGGGGCTGTTTTTGTCAATAGAAAAACAGCTCTAAAAAGTCTAGAAAAAAGCCTGAAAAAAATGTTTTCAACTTCGAAAACGGCTAAAAATCAGAGGCTGTTTTCTCTAAAAACAGCTCCGTAATTTTCAGCCATTTTTGACTTTGCGTGTGAACATACCCTTAGTCTGTAGGATTTTCTGCAGCTCCTGAAAGGTACAATTTGTAAAGGTCTTGCAGAGATCAAGTTTTTATTTCCTTCGTATACCTTCCATTTTTGCCTGACAGATGGCTAAGGAGGCAGGATTTTCTAAGGGTGTGGGGTTTAGCATGCCTAATCTCCTATTACATGTGGTGGGGGAGGGCTACTGTTGCAGTCAGATGCCTTTAAGCCAGATTCAGGTGTGATCTGCAGCTTGTGAGAAGGAGACGGGATAATAGAAGGAAAAAAAACAAAAAAAATGGTGGAATTTTTTATTTTTTTTTCTATTTAAATGTTGCTTTAATAAATAAAATGAGAATGCAATTGATATTGGGAATTTTAGTGCAAACATTACAATGCGTGATTCTGCTTTTTTTTTTTTAAAAATTTTACACCACATAGGGGCAGACTGACTATTCGGACATCTAAGGGCCCCTCATCCAGAAGGAGCCCACAACCTTTAAGTCAGTTGTGTCGACTGTTACAAAATGCCAGAGATTAATGTGATAGATACTACATGTTAACCCAGCTCAAGGGTATTACAACTATGGTGGGTGGTAAGGGACCCATGACCATAAATGCCAGTAGGCCCATACTGCCTTTGTAGATAAACACAAAAAAATAAATAAATAAATAAATAAAATAATAAAAATTTTTACTGACATACTCCCTGTACCAAATTCTAAACATCACTGCTGTCCGTGGTGTCTGAAAAGCGTCTGGTAATCTGCATGTACTCAGCATTCTGCTGCCTGGGATAAATCAGTCATTAAAACCGCATCATGGAATTCCCAAAAGTAAATGAGGCATGTCCTCCCTCCTGGGACCCTGGTGGCTTTCCAAAAACCAAGATCTTGCAGGGTTTCCAGAGCACATCTGGCCTTTGTAGGCGACCAGCGTTAACAGCCCCCAGGCCATCATCCTCTTACATCTTCTTCTCTATGAACAAAGTCATAGGATTGTTTTTTTCTCCAGTAACTCAATTATTGGCTGTAAGTCTTTCTTTCTTTCTAGAATAAGATCTGCATTGACCACACAGGCCCTGGGACATCACCGCTTGAACAGAAGCAGATTTCTATTCCCATTTTCTTTTGTATATGTTTATTTTATTCTTATAATGCATATCATTTATTTATTCAAAAACAATATTAAACAAGCCGAATTCATAGGAAACAGAAAAGCCTTCCGGTATGAGGCTGTGGGAGGAAACCAGAGCAGCAAGTAAACTCCAAGCAGATGGTGATCTTGTAGGACCCGAACCAAAGGTCTAGTGAAGCAGGTGAACAATGGTAACCACTGTGCCACCTGTGCCTCCTGTTCTTGTAGCAGAAATCATAGCATCTTAAAGGGCTGGTTCAGATAATCCTGCTGTACCTAATACAATGACGTAAGACCTACCCAGCAAACTGCCATTTCTTCTTATGTATTTTACTACTAAATCAGGCAGACCATAAAATATATTAGCAGTACGACTATAGTCAAGAAGTCCATCAGTAAGAACAAGTCATAATTAGAAGCGTTACTATTGAACAGTGGACTCCAACCCCTTGGCTCTGCAGCTTTTGCAAAACGTCAACTCTCAGCATTCCCTTTAGTTTTGCAATAGTTGGAGAGCCGCAGGTTGAAGACCAATGGAATAGAAGATTTAGCAGGATAGCCACATACATATTGCTGGTTGTCTGTGTCCATATCCAAATCAGGTCCCAACAGTTCTCTTAGGCTGTGCTCACTTCACAGTCTATGTGTTCCATTGAGGGGTTGCGTCGGAGGTTTCCGTCGGGTTCACCCCACAGCGGAAAGCAAACGGAAACTTCAGCTTCCGTTTCCCTCACCATTGATATCAATAGTGACGGAAACCTAGTTAATGGTTTCCGTCTGTCACCATTGTGACAGGGTTGTGTAGTTTTGACTGAATCAATAGCGCAGTCGATAGTCTCTTGGTTCCGTCAAGAACAATGGAACCCTGTCACAACAGTGACAGATGGAAACCATTAGCTAAGTTTACATCACCATTGATATCAACGGTGAGGGAAACGGAAGCTGAGGTTTCCGTTTGCCTTTCCGTTGAGGGGTTAACCCGACGGAAACCTCAGACGGAACCCCTCAATGGAAGGGCAACGGTGATGTGAACAAGCCCTTAGAGTGCGTCCACATATATCTGTTCAGCAACATCAGTTTTTATGTCTTTCAAGTGATTATAAGGGTATGTGCACACACAGTAATTACGTCCGTAATTGACGGACGTATTTTGGCCGCAAGTAGTGGACCGAACACAGTGCAGGGAGCCGGGCTCCTAGCATCATACTTATGTACGATGCTAGGAGTCCCTGCCTCTCCGTGGAACTACTGTCCCGTACTGAAAACATGATTACAGTATGGGACAGTTGTCCTGCAGGGAGGCAGGGACTCCTAGCATCGTACATAAGTATGATGCTAGGAGCCCGGCTCCCTGCACTGTGTTCGGTCCGGTACTTGCGGCCGAAATACGTCCGTCATTTACGGACGTAATTAGTGTGTGTGCACATACCCTCAATGATGCAAAAACTGATGCAAAATGTATCAGTTTTCATCAGGCTTTTTCACAATTTTTTCACAATCAGTTGTCCTTAGTTTTCATCAGTTTTTACCATCCGTTTTTACCACAATGGTCCACCAAAAAGGTAGTCTAGGGTCTGAAAATGTTCCAATATTATCAGAGTGGTCCATAGCTTGTGATAGATTGGATACATGATAGATTAGATACATGTTGTGTATTATGTCAGGGCTCTCCTTCTCTGCTCCGGCCTCAGCACTACACTGATGTCTGACACACACATTGTAAGTTCCCTCTGTAGATAGTGCCACACTGCTCTCTGTATATAGTGCCACACCCTCCGCTGTAGATAATGCCACAGTGCCCTCTGTATATAGTGCCACACAGCCCCTGTAGATAATGCCACAGTGCCCTCTGTATAAAGTGCCACACACCCCCTGTAGATAATGCGGCACTGCCCACTGTAGATAGTGCCACACGGCTCTCTGTATATAGTGCCACACCCCCCACTGTAAATAATACCGCAGTGCCCTCTGTTTATAGTGCCACATCCCCCTGTAGATAATGCCACAGTGTCCTCTGTAGATAGCGCCACACAGCACCCCCTGTACATAGTGGCACACAGCGCCCCTTGTACATAGTGTTACACATCACCCCCTGACAGTGCCGTTAGGGGTTACGCCTGGAGCGAAATCCCCGGCAATACTATGTCCAATACTATGATATATGTACAATGCCGTGAGGGTCTCCCCCTGGAGGGAATCCCCGGCCACAGCGGCACTATCAACAGGGGGGGGGTGTCATTAAATTCCGCTCCTGCTCGCATCCACCTTACAGCCAGGTGCTGCCAGAAGGTGGATGCAGTAGGACCCGGCGTTCATCGGGCCATAGTTGATTAGGATAGAATGCGGCGCCGGATCTCCCTGGGAGCAGGACCCAGAAACGCTGCAGGTAACGTTTTTGGATCCGACTCCTGCACAGGTCCAGCGCCGTACGGCGCCACAACTGAAGTCTCCTGTGCCAGAACAGATCCCATAGAAAGCTATGGGATGCTTTCTAGCATCAGTTTCCCTCTGGCTGTTCTGCAACACGCTGGAGGGAACTGAAATAGACAACGGACATATGTGAACGGCCCCTTAATCGTAAGACTGTCCTTACAATACAACTGTAAAGGGAAGGGTTTGTACAGATTTGCATAAAGAAGGGCGTCTTAGTTCCCTTTTCAGCGCATTCCCAAATTGGGAGCCTAATCTTGGGAGGTACGTATGCTGTAGATTTAAAAGGATATAATAACAAGAATCTGTGTGCAAATGATTTACTTGAGTTACTATGTATTGTAAGTTATTAATCATTCTCTTCTATTATTAGGATTTTTTGTTGTATTGAATTGTTTTGATATTCTGATATTATTCCATCTGACATTCTCCAACCCTCCAAACCTTAAAGGAAAGGTGTCATACATTTTATTTTTTACTTAATTTATGTGTTTTTATTTAATAAAATTTTATATGTACTTTATTTATTTTTTCACATAAAATGTTTTTGTTTTTTTTATTAACACTTTTTTAATTCACTGGGGGCTGCCATGTTTTATTCCACCTGTGTATGTGTCTCCTAACGACACATACACGGATGGAATATGGCAGCTACAGGGCATAGGACATAACGAACGGGACCCATTTGTTACATCCTCTGCCTCTGCCGTCTCGCTCTGTGTAGTTCAGAGCGATCCATCATAGAAGCGGGTTTGTAGGGGGAAAGCCTGTGCCATTTTGTGTTTGTTTGTATTTGTGTGTGTGCCTGTGTGTGGCGCGGTTGCATGTTTGGGGGCTTTGTGTGCGTGTGGGGGGGCACTTGATGGAGCAGCGGTTCTCGCCGCTGTTCCTTCAAAACAGCTGATAGGCGGCTATGAGGGATCAGCGGCACACGAGTGTCGCTGAGATCCTTCACAGTCGCTTATCAGCTGTTTTGAAGGATCAGCAGCGAGCACCACTGCTCCATCAAGTCCCCCGCCCCACACACATAAACCCCCCCAAATATGCAGATAAGGTGTGTACGTGCGTGCTTTTGTGTGTGGGGGGTCTGTGTGTGGCACAGTTGTATGTTTAGGGGGGTTAGTGTGTGTGTGGGGTGGGCGCTCGACGGTGCACCGGTGCTCGCCGCTGTTCCTTCAAAACAGCTGATTGGCGGCTGATTTGAAGGATGAGCGGCGAGCACCGCTGCTCTGTCGTTCCTTGCTCCTACTCTGAACCGCTGTGTAGCTACATGGTGATTCACAGTAGGAGCAAGGAATAAAGAAGCAGTACCATATTACTAACTTTTATTTTTTTGTTTTTCAGGTTCCACTGGACCGTTTTGACTATGTGGTAGATTCGTTGGACTACTTCGATGATCTACTTTTTTTTTTTTCTTTTAAATAAAATGGTGAAAGAGGATTGTGTGGGGGAGTTTTATTTCAATAAAAAATATTTTCTTATGTGTCTGTGTTTTTTTAATACTTTATTAGCACCTTAGTAATGGCAGTTGCCTGTTTGACGACATCTATTACTAAGGTGGGGCTTGGTGTTAGCCAGTAAAAAGACTGCAACTAACCCCCCATTATTACCCCGGTACCCACCGCCACCAGGGGTACCGGGAAGAGCCGGGTATGATCCAGAAACCGACCATCTGTAGTGATGGTCGGGCACTGGGGCAACCGCAGGCTGGTATTATGAGGCTGGGAAGGGCCAAAAACACTGGCCCTTTTCACCCTCGTAATGCTAGGCTGCGGCTGTTTTATTGTGTCTGGCTGGCTATGAAAATCGGGGAGACCCCACGTCGGTTTTTTGTTTTTTTTAAATGCATATATTTACAAAAACTATGTGGGGCCCCCCCATTTTCATAAGCAGCCAGATTCCGACGCGTCAGGGGTAATAATGGGGGGTTAGTTGCAGCCTAAAAAAAACGTCGTGTAAACGTGTAAAATACACTTGCGTTTCTTTTTATGTGTTTTTTGTACGCATTTTGCGTAATTAGGACTCCTATTGACTATGGGAACATTTGGCGTGCTTTACGTGCCAAAGAATTAACAAGACGCTTCTTTTTTTCCGCAACGCATTTTTTTTAAACGCTCGCGTAAAAAATCGTGTTGTATGTACTAACGGCGCGATTTCCCTTTGATGCAAATGGGAAGCTTAATCAAGCGTTTGACGCATTTTTTGGTGCATAAAATTCGTCAGAAACCGAGTCAAATACACGCCGTGTGAACCTGTCAACTAAAAAGTCGTTCACCACTGGGGCTTCCCTCTTGACTTTCATGCTTATCTTAAGTATCTTGTAAACATTTGTCTGTATCCCCTTTTCTAGTTGTTACAATTTGTTACCCCAATACCATGCTATGTAAAGAGTTACGAAAACCGATGTTGTTATATGAATATATAGTAATAGTATTAGAATAGTAATTATTATTGAATTTTATTTAACTGTTGCCTGCTCTAAACTTGTAGGCTAGTATCAAGTTAGTTTTTACCAGTTGGGCATATGCCATGGGAAGTATGGCACTCCTACACCTGGGATCAACAGTACATTTTGGTTGAACAAATTAGAGATAATGACCCACATTTACTAATCTTGCAATAGTCGAAATGTCCTCTTACAGGACGAGGGCTGTGTAACGAGCGCCGATCAATGAGACAGCTCGTTGATCGGCGCTCATTTGCTCCTTTCACAAGGAGCTATTATCAGTAATGCATTGGGCGAGCGCTTGTTACTCTGATTTCTCCTCCCCATACATTTCTATCATGTCGGCAGCGCGTCTCCCTGTTTACACAGGGAGATCTGCTGCCGACAACGACAATATTTTAGGCTGCGTAAACTATACAATCAGTCGACGATCGAGAGTTTCATCGTTCATCGGCAGATCGTTGTCCTGTTGCACAGGGCAATTATCGGGGACAAGTGTTTTGTGTAAAAGTGCCTTATGTAAAGGAGATAGTTGGAGTAATTTGCACCAAATTTATTAAATGGTGCACGCTTGACAGTCAGAGATCATGTCATAGATTTGTGGTATATTCACTTAGATTACTAATATGATCTAAACTCTATCTTCTTGTAAATCATGTCCATTTTTCTCGTCACTTTTTCATTTTGGCAAGTGACAAGAAAAGGTGTCAATTTTATCGCAAATTTGCTGCAAACGGCTTAGAAATTTCCCCTTGTACAGCATGAAGGGTATTCTAAGTCCATTATACATTGGTAAAATGCAAGTACTCATTGAAGGTAATTTATCTTCTTCCTCAAAGCAGATGAATAACCATTCCAACAATGTGGCTTAGAGTAGACTGAAGACAAGCAGAGGGAGATATTCTTAATAGTCTGAGGTCAAGAAGCCATAATCTATGGCAGAGACTTGGTGAATGGGGAATTCACATTTTTATTCTCCTGGGAGTAAAGGGCAAAGCAGTTGAGGTCAAGGGTGACTTATTAGTAAAAGCCTTGTTTCCCCAGGAACATGGTCATCATTATTTTCATTGTACCCCTATAAATACATCTATGACATGATTTGTCATTTCAGACCAAGAAAACCCAAGAAAGTAAATTTTTCTTTACCAGTCCATAGTTTGATAGATTTGGGGTTGGAAGAAAGAGAATCCAAGCAGAATAACTCTCACGTACTTACCATTCAGGGATGCCACGTGGTCAATCAGAGAAGAAGGCACCGTATATAATACAGTTATGAACCGGCCTCATGCAAGTTATTAAGGTGTATTCCCTAGTTAGGTTTTTTTCTCTTGGGTATTGACTCCTGATTGAATTCAATTTGACCCAGTTTGTCTAACTCCTCTCCTGACTACCACAGCTGCAGCGAATACCCGGCTCTGCTACATTACCGGTACTGAGCCTTGGCTCACCTGACTACTCTCCTGACTACCACAACTGTATCACATGCCTGGTTCTGCTTAATTTCTGTACTGACACCTGGCTTCTTGACTATGTTATGTCTCACACCTAGTGGCACATCTGTCTCTACATGACACCCGTTGCCAATTTCTAAACTGCATGACATCACTTTATCCCTCTCTGTGTTACCCTTCCCGTTACGTTTCTATAGACTTTTTATTGCTATTGCCCATAGCAACTGTTTCTATAATTCCTCTTATTTCTGGTCTGGCTTCCCCATCAGCTAACATTATTGAGACAACGGACCACCACACTAGCCAGACGCACCTGTCCTGGAGCCAGCCGAGTATCTCCAACCGAACCGGTGTTTTTGGAAAGCTGGTTGCTATAGGTTAAATTATGCAGTCAGGAATCAGATCATTACAATAATTAACCACATTTAGAATATTTGGCACGACATGATCACAAGTGAAATACTGTGCATCGATAAATCTACACTAACATACCTCCCAACTTTCAAGTAGCGCGACACGGCAACAGTTTACAACGGGACATACCACCGGCCATCAAGGACAACGGGACGCACCACCTGGAATACGGGACTGTTCCGTAGAATCAAGGATGGTTGGAAGGTATGTACTTATCATGACTAACGCTCAGCTGCCTCCTCACCTAGAACTAGACTTACACTTGCAAAATATCTATTGTAAATACTTAAAGTTTCTGAAGTGTGAATTAAATTCTTGAGAAAATACAGTATTTGTCCAAGACCTATCCTCCAGGGTGCAGTCGCTGACGGCAGAATGTAAACACATTAACACTCCATTCAGCTGTCAGGAATGTTTTATACTTGGCAGGCGTAGAAACTCATAAGCCTCCATTACTTAATTAAAGCATAAAAAAATCAACATCGATAAATCCACCAAAAAAACACACAAAAAAAAACCACAAAAAGGGCAGATCCCATTTAGATAACCAAATTGAATTAGATCCAGCCTCCCAGTCTACATGCTGCCTAGCGTCTGAGACAGCAGGGCATGCCCAGATGTTCTACTATTTCCCGTAGTTTATACAGCACCAATATATCGTAATTACATCAGTCCCTGATCTCACTGGAGCTTACAGCCTACATTACCTTTTTGTCATATATACTCACTTCAAATAAGCTGAGAGGCAATACCATACACTACTCATGGACTGGTGTGGTGCTTTTTTTTTGAAGAAAGCAGCCATGTTTTTCTGATCACGGACAACCCCTATAACACAATGCTCCCTGAGGAAAATATGCAAGCAGCTCTTGTCCAGTAGAAAATAAACTGTCTTTTCAGTGCCACCTCTAAGTTGCTAACCTGTTAGTCAATGTCTGACACCTTGTAGCCATAAATAAGGAGGGGGCTGAGATTCCCTCCCACATTTACAGCAGCTGTGAGTCAGGTTGCTTTCCCTTATTCACCTTTCTGTAATTCTGGGAAGTGCTCCCTCTGGTGGCCAACATAGGCAAACATGTCAAATTACTATTTAATTTTTAATACTTCCCACCACGTGGAACAAAAAAAATACAGCAAAAAAAATTACAAATATAATACAAATTTTTTACTTACATTTTTTGTTTCATTCGCGAAACATTCCATTTACCTAAATGGAGATGATCTGCAATACCAGACACAGCCCATGGACAAAAGTGGCACTGTTTCTGGAAAAACAGATTTTTATTATTTTTTAAATCCTGGACAAGCCCTTTAAAGGGCCATGTAACATGACTCTGGCTATCAGCTAAACCAGAGCCACCCATCTGTAGACAGCACTGTTTTGGAGCTGATGCGCCATCTTTTTCTGCACACATTTTAGCAAATGTGCACATAACCTTAGACAGGCCACTGACATAATGAATTATAATAATAGTAAACATGTATAAATGAGCGAAGCGACTTGACATTAATCAAATTCGGTCTGAATTTCCCGAAAGTTTAGGAATCGTTAAAATTAGAAACGTTTGGTGTTCATGGCGCACAAATCGGCAAAATCGCGGCCACCAGTGAGTGCTAGCCACAATTTTGCAGATTACAGAAGAAAAGGACACCTCACTACGTAAGACCAAGGGTGGTGATTGTGTTTTTTGTTTTTTTTTTAGGGGTGGAATCGCCTTGGAGATTCCAACTTGGATACAGTCCTAAAAAAGTTCAGAAAGTTAGGCAGGGCAATCGAGGAACTTGAGATACACAGCTAATTTATTTGGACTGAATATAATGCCTGGGGCAGTTCGATAGAATCGTCCCCAAATCGAGTTTTAGGAAATTCACTCATCTTTATAAACACAGTGTTGGGTGAATTGCCCACTGGAAGACTCCATGGGGGGGGGGGGGGGAGTTAACAAAGCTTCTGTGATAGTTTTCTGGCATAAAAAAAATTGGCGCAAACAGCCCAAAAGTCACAACAATTGCGACTTTTGGGCTGTTTCCACAGCACTCCCCGCTTTTCAAAGCAGACACTGTAGAATACAGGGAGTCAGAGTAAAGATCACCTGACCCAGTGGCGGCCCGGAGCGGAGCAGCTACCTGTGAAATACAGAACCAGGTAAGTTGATACACAACATTACACTATACGTCACCACATATTAAAATGGGGGCCGAAAACAAAATATACCAAAGTTCTTTCTCAAAGGGGTTGTTTATCAACCGTTTTTCAAAAATAAACGGTCACTGGGTACAGTTTTTCTCACCCCCGGCTATCAGTTCTTATCGCCACAGGCATACCGCGTCTCACACACATTTCCGCTGAAGGGGAAATGTATCATTACATGTTTGCCATTCAAATGAATGGCTGTCTATATAATGCATGGAAGTGTCCCTTTGCTGGGCCTTCCCCTCTATTAGCCACAGCAAAGAACCACTAATGAATGGCTGGATGGTAATACTGCATTCCCCTGCAGTGGCTGCTGCAGGAAAAGTCTGTGGCCCGATTAAACATCCCCATCTTTACAATGGAGGCTTTAAGAGCACAACGCCAGGCAATAAGCAGATCAATGGGCAGGCTCCAATTGAAAAATGACAACCTCTTAAAATACCTCCACTCTTGATATGTGCACTCAACCACTGACTGCCACTTCAACCATGATCAAGTAAAAGTCGACTGACTTTGAAGAGACTCTCAAGACCCTACTTGCCTTACTATATAGTACTCTGAATCTGTACATTTGGAATGGAATTAGAAGAACATGTACCATGTACTGCATGGTTAATGATTGCCCTCCAGACCCTTATCTGTATCAGTCCTTTTCTATATAAGAGTTAAGTTTACTTTAGTTTCCTATCAGCAGTCTATGAAAAGTTGAGGGGTTTTCGGAGGAAATAAAAAGTTCCTGCAAGGAGGACCTTGGCTTCTGAACAAGCTCATTGTCTTCCATGGAAACGCCCAGAGATGCTGTTTTTAGTTTTACTTTACTCTACCCAAAGCCAAAAAATACAATTATATCTAGTATCCTTCAAGATGACCCTAAATGATGATCCGAAATTAATAGAGAACAGAAATCATGAAGTGAAAGGGGTTGTCTCAGGAAGACAAATCCTGTTCTTATGCTCTATCGGGACCCCCTCTATGAGCCAGAATGAAGAACAATTGTGTTAGGCACCATGCACATGGCCGTGCCCGTAACCGCCCGCATTCTCGGCCTGTACTCCCATAAAAAGCAAAAGATAGGACATGTCCTATCTTTTGCGGTGTACTTCTACAGCCCGGACACCTTCCCGTAAACAAACGGGAAGGTGTCTGTGGACAATAGAAGTGTTGCGGACCGTAAGTACGGTCTACAATTACGGATAATTTTTACAGTCGTGTGCACGGAGCCTAACAGCAGTTCCCACTCTTGCCGACATAAGCTGTCTGAATGGCCACCATGTCATACATTTCCCCTATTGTGTTCACTGCAGGGGAAATGACTAGCTGGCCATGGCTTCCCCCAGCAAGATCAGCTGTTTTCCAGGTATGTTGGGTAAGGGATAAGAAAATAGGATCTTTAAGGCAAGGGTTCTGATATCACATGGCTATGGTCCTCGTTATTTCTAGATGTCCTCTACATGACTTTCTGTTCTCTAGAAAACTCTGCCCTGAAAAGCCATTTAGTAAATAAATTATTGAAAACTGGGCTTTTATTCCCAATAAACTTTTCAATGTGGCATAGATTTACCATTAACTCAAGGAATGTACTTCAAAGTAATTTGAATCAATTCTCAAGTGGTCCATCAATCAATTGTCCAACCAGAACTGGATTTTCCTTAAACTCACTATTTTGCTTTCGGAATGTACAAATTTTAGTTACAGAAAAAAATTGGATTGTTTTTGGATGTATCCTTTTTGGAATTTTTACTCCTACTATAGATTTCAAAAAGGAAAAAAAATGGAATTGCCTTTTCGTGAGAACTTCGATGCATTCTTAGGGGTTCATGCAATGTGGTGATGGCCAACCCCATAATACCGCCTACACGCAAATACCTCCCCTATTTAGTAATATTTCCTGTTTATATAGCGCGAACATATTCCATAGCAGAACTGCCACCATTCACATTAGTTCCTGTCTCCAGTAGGGTTTAAAATCTAATTCCCTTCACACAGGGGCCAATCCAACAGGAAGCCAAATAAACTATTAAGGAGAACATACAAACTCCATGCAGATTTTGTCCTTGGTTGGAGTTGATTCCAGGCCCCCAGCGCTACAAGACCAACATGCTGCCTTATCAATAACTATTATTATAAACATATTCTAATAGATTTGCATGAACAAGAAATTTCCATATATTTCCTTTAAGATCTTGGACTGTGACCTTCATCCTTCATATTATGACCTTGTTGGTGACTAAAGTCTATAATCTATAACAAACCATTGTCTCTGTATTCTTGTATAGCTGTTGAATCCAGACATAAACTATACAGATCTCTGGCACTAGTACCATAAAAATTGTAAACCCCTAAAGGAATGTAGGGAATGGGGAACCCCCTGTAGCCATCTATAGCTTGTCTAAGATAACCTGTGACCTGACCCGTGACTGATCTCCATGTTTACCAGGGCATAAATGACCGATCTAGTTTATGGATTGTATTTGTTTTCACACAACTTTTGTCATGCATAAAATGTTCCATGACCTTTCACACCACTAAGTATCCTGAGGACCCTTTGGATTACAGTTACCTTATCACATATATGCCCTAGCTGTCACAACATAGCTCCAAGTGTCCCATCTGTAGTTGAAGGTCTCCGGTTTGCTTAATGCTTAGTTGCCAAAAATTGTATTAAATAGCACGTAAATGTAGACCTGAGTAGATTTATGGGGAGTAGCTATTGTATTTGCCGTAAACTGCTGCAAAAAAAGATTGCAAACGGTTACGTGCGATAAACTTGCGGTGAACTTTGTTACTTGTACACATTTATAAAGTGACCTAAGGGTGAATTCGCACATAGCGTAGAAATCCGCCACATAGTCCGATTAAAAATGTACCAGGGAAATTTTCTTGAACATGCAGATTTTTCCACAATTTTACCTGTGGAATAACCTTGGCATATTTTGTAGCATTTGTGTTGTGGATTTCAGTGCAAAATTTTAAATAACATTGAAATCTAAAATTCAAAAAGATTTTTGGCAGCGGGCAAAATTACACCATCTACAGTATGAATTGCTCAAAAAAATTCTCTATAGGATAACATGCAGTAATTTTTGGAGTGTACATTTTTTGCAATGAAAATATGCAGTGCTTATGCCACATGTGAATTCACCCTACGGGAAAATGGTGCAAACTTTGACGCTAATTAATGCCTGCTGGGAGATTTTATTGACCAGTTTGAGAGCCTTTAAAATGCAACAAATGTATTAAAAGACGTACAACTTTTGAGATATAGATAGATAGATGGATGGATGGATGGATGGATGGATGGATAGATAGATAGATAGATAGATAGATAGATAGATAGATAGATAGATAGATAGATAGATAGATAGATAGATAGATAGATAGATAGATAGATAGATAGATAGATAGATGCCACATACACAGACACTAACATTACTGCAGTGTCCTGACAATGAATATACATTACCTCCAGCCAGGACGTGATGTGTATTCAGAATCCTGTCACTTCACTAATACAATCCCGACACTACAGCACAGGAAGCGTAATCTCGTTTGAAATTACAGTTTACAGCGTAATCTCGCGAGATTACGCTTCCTGTGCTGTAGTGTCGGGATTGTATTAGCAAAGTGTCAGAATTATGAATACATATCACGTCCTGGCTGGAGGTAATATATATTCACGCATGTACAATATAGGCCACTTATAATGTGGTGACAGAGCCTCTTTAAAGAGGACCTGCCATTAGGTCATATATATTGAACTGGTTGACTGATCTAAATAGCGCTGTCTCCCTGATTCCAGCACTGTTTTTCTTTTTTCTTTTGTCCTGGACCCCCACATTCCAGATAGATGTCCCACGGTTGTGTTGGCTTCCTATAAATTAATTTGCTGTAGTTAGCCAACGGGGTGGAACTAACTTCTCTGCCTCTACTGCTGACCAATCAGGATGAGGCAGCTTGTGGATAGTTCACACCCTGTTAGCTAACTACAGCAAACCAGCATAGAGGGAGCCTACACAACAGTGGGTCATAGAGAATCCCCACCACCGGTCAGTTTCTGAACGTCTCTTCTGTAAAGTTTTTCCGCACTGAAGATGGGATTTATTAAAGTGTCATCCACTTCAGTGCCAATATAATATGCTGTGGAATTTCCTCACGGAAAATCTTCAGTATTTACACTACGTGTGAATTTAGCCTAAGAGTGGATTAAGACGTTGCAGATTTTAATGTAGAAATTAATGCAACAGAAAATCAGTGTCATTCATCTGAAATGAACATGCAGAAATGCATGTACCTGCTGCAGAAACAATCCCATTACAATTCATGAAGCTGATTTTTAGTTGCAGAAATTTCCACAACAAAATCTGCAGCGTGTGAATCCACTCTTATTGCCCCATCGTTTCTAATAACTATTGTGTAACCTGCAAGAAAAAAAAATAACAAGGACAGTTCCTGCAAGCTGGACATAAATAATGGGATAGGGGTTAAGGATTTGTAAAAAGCCAGAGCTGACGGAGCTTTTCATGCCTCCATGTAGGGTCAGTCACCATATGTCTCAGTGCAGATAAATCACACAGCAGTCTAATATCCCTCCAAGAAGTGTAAAGTTTCCTGCAGACTGCTGAGCAAGGTTAACCCTTTTTAGACAGACGGTACAGACACATAGATGAATGCATGCCTACTTTTCCAAACACAGAGTTCATTTGTGTTTGATCCCAATCGGAGTGTTCTGTCTATAGCGTTGACAGAACAAATGAACTCATAAATCATGTTTAGATTATTAAATTCAGATTAAATTGATATGAAACATATACATATATGATAGATAGAGAGAGAGAGAGAGAGAGAGAGAGAGAGAACACTTTACTAGTCACTGACTTTGATATTTTTACTCTATGATTTTTTAATGGTTCAGTGTTTTACTTTTTCTACCAGGTGAAACATTCATTTAAATTTGCCATTGATAATTAATCTGTTTCTCCCCTAAGGAGGGAGCTTGTCTTAACATCGCAGGTCTTTTGAAGAATATATTAATGACGTCTTAGGACGTTGTGGTTAGAATATAAATCTCCTCTATCTGACCTTAGAAATACATTGTGATACATTCCCTTTATAGAAAATATTTCTGTTCTATGTATCTATTGAAAAAATAGAAGAGGAGATACAAGTGCTGCTGTTTTTTGCAATAATGATAATGATCATCGTCAACATCAATCATCATCATCATCACCTATATGCTTTATAGCAGCAACATTGTCTACAGAACTTTTCATCAGGTTATGTGGGAAATATTCCTGAATGACAACATATATTTAATGACTAGGAAAACACAGCAGTAATATTTTACAATATTTTACATTCAAAATGGAGCATTGGTGCAATAGTAATCAGGTCTGATGAGAATATTCAGATGCCCCAGACATGGAATTTGATCTGTGGCTTAACATGGGAATCCCCATTATAAAAAAAATCGGCAGGCAGACACCTGTAGCTTTTTACTCAGAATGATGGTTTTACATAGTGGTTAAATGTCAGTAGCGTGCAGGTATGCAGTGCAGAGCAGGAAACAAAACAAAAAAAAAACAGACTATTTCTATTGTGTTCTTCCTTCTTTGAAATCTGCTTTGTGGCTTTTATTACCGTTGATCCTAAAGATATTTGCTAAATAACATCCATTGTTAATTCATTGCAACGTGATATCAGAAGTAGAACTGGTGTGGGCAGTGCTGGATCTCCTCTGAAACCTGGACAAATGTCAAAACGGCTAGACCTACTACAATGTTCCCTTACATTGTGTAAAATATGAACATCTCTTTTTAGCTGGTGGCAGGGGCATTGCTCATTTTTTTAAGATTTATGGCACAGATCTACCACCATGCAATTCTCCACAAAGCCGTTAGCTTGAATAATACCACAATACACTGCTCGATAGTAACAATTTGCAGCCATAGGGTGCTTGAAGAATGCTATGTATTGTAATAATAATCCTGCCATAAATTGTAATAATAATATTGTCATACATTGTAGTAATAATACTGTCATACATTGTTATAATAATACTATCATACATTGTAATAATAACACTGAAATACATTGTAATAATAATACTATCATACATTGTAATAATAATACTATCATACATTGTAGTAATAATACTGTCATTTATTGTAATAATAATACTATCATTCATTGTAGTAGTAATAATAATACTATCATACATTGTAATAGTAACACTGAAATACATTGTAATAATAATACTGTCATACATCGTAGTAATAATAATACTGCTAGACACTGTAGTAATAATAATACTATCATACATTGTAATAATTATACTGTCATACATTGTTATAATAATGCTGCCATATATTGTAATAATAATACTATCATACATTGTAATAATAATACTATCATACATTGTAATAATAATAATACTATCATACATTGTAATAATAATACTCAATGTCAAATATTTTTGTGTCAAAAAAGACAAAAGTATAGTAGGTATGATACCTTTATTGGCTAACCATAAAAGTTCTATATGCAAGCTTTCAAAGCACAAGGCCCCTTCGTCAGGCAAGTTACAAATGTATTGTTTCTGGCTAACACGGTACTACACTATTTTTTTACTGTACTTCATAATAATAATAGTCATACTTTGTAGTAATAATAATACTGCCACACACTGTAGTAATAATAATACTATCATACATTTTAATAATAATACTGCTATACATTGTAGTAATAATAAAATCATACATTGTAATAGTAATACTGTCATACATTATTATAATAATACTGCCACACACTGTAATAATAATACCATAATACATTGTAATAATCATACTGCCATACAGTGTATTAATAGTAATATCATACATTGTAATAGTAGTAGTGCCATATATTGTAGTAATAATACTGACATATATTGTAGTAATAATACTGTCATACATTGTAATAATATTACTGTGATACATTGTAGTAATAATGTCATATATGTAGTATTAATACTCTGATACAGTCTAATAATAATATTGCCATACTTTGTGGTAACAATACTGTCATACATTATAACAATAATACTGCCACACATTGTTATAATAATAAGGACATAAATTGTAATAATAATACTGTCATACATTGTAGTAATAATATTATCATACATTGTAGTAATAATACGGTCATATATAGTAATAATAATACTGTCATACATTATAGTAATAATACTGTCATACATTGTAATAATAATACTGCCATACATTATTATAATAATACTGCCACACACTGTAATTATAATACTATCATATATAGTAATAATAATACTGCCAATACATTGTAATATTAATACTGTCATACATTATAACAATAATACTGGCACACATTGTAATAATAATACGGTCATATATTGTAATAATAATACTGTCATACATTGTAGTAATAATACTATCATACATTGTAGTAATAATACGGTCATATATAGTAATAATAATACTGCCATACATTGCAGTAATAATACTGTCATACATTGTAATAATAATACTGCCATACATTATTATAATAATACTGCCACACACTGTAATTATAATACTATCATATATAGTAATAATAATACTGCCAATACATTGTAATATTAATACTGTCATACATTATAACAATAATACTGGCACACATTGTAATAATAATACGGTCATATATTGTAATAATAATACTGTCATACATTGTAGTAATAATACTGTCATACATTGTAGTAATAATGCTATCATACATTGTAATAATAATACTGCCACACACTGTAATTATAATACTATCATATATAGTAATAATAATACTGTCATACATTGTAGTAATAATACGGTCATATATTGTAATAATAATACTGCCATACATTGCAGTAATAATACTGTCATACATTGTAATAATAATACTGCCATACATTATTATAATAATACTGCCACACACTGTAATTATAATACTATCATATATAGTAATAATAATACTGCCAATACATTGTAGTAATAATACTGTCATATATTGTAATAATAATAATACTGCCATACATTTTAAGAATAATACTGCCATTCATAGTAGCAATAATACTATCATACGTTGTAATAGTAATAATGCCATATATTGTCGTTTTAACACTGTCATACATTGTAATAATAATACTGCCACACATCGTAATATTAATTTGGGCAAACATTGTAATATTAATACTGCTACACATTGTAATAATAATTTTAATTGCAAAAACTCTGTGGCTACACACTGTGATTCAAAGTATGGTAACACGCATCCAATCAAAGTTATTTCACCACCTTTTGGATTTTATGATAAACGCTTATCTATTGACATCTTTGTGAGTATATGGAATACAATTCCCTTTATTTAGTCATATAAGTTGTCTGTACAACTTGTTTCTCCTTTTTTAATGCAGGGAAGCTGTGTGTCTGCGCACATGCGGAATATAGAGCATTGCATTTTCAATACAGTACACTGCTTAGGAGATCCTGGTGAATCATTGGACACTGATTGACTACCTCACTCTAAACCATATTTCTTTACAAAGGTGGTGAAAAAACTTTGATTGAATGTGTTGCCATACTTTGAATCCTAGTATGTAGCCATAGAGTCTTTTTAATTAAAAGTACTGCAATATACGGAGAACATTAGACTTTTCCTTTACCCTCTGGGTGACTTCATTGGTACATGGACAACAGTATTTTATGACTATTTAGTATTGTTCGTCACAATAATAATACTGCTATACTGTGCCAAAACAATATCATCATACTCTGCCAAATACTACAGCCATGCAGTGCCCAAAGAATACTGCCATAAAGTGCCCACATAACATAGCTATATAATGGCAAATAATACTATCATAGAGTCCCAAGTAGTGTAGCCATATAGTGCTGTAATATTATAACTATTGTTATACAATGTCCAAATATTATCTAAATACAGTATTCAAATAAAATCACTTTATATTACTGCTATGCGGTGCCAAGCAGTATTGCCATACAATGCCCAAATATTACCCTTATACAGTGGCAAAATTGTAGCCATAACAGTGCCACACAATACAAATATACAGTGTCAAATACTATCACCATACTGTGCCTTGGCAATAGTACCATAAAGTGTTCACATAATAACACTATACAGAGCCAAATTATTATCCGTACAATGTTGAAATAATACCGCCATACCGTGCACACGCTCTACATACACTCATATGCACATTCATATACTCTTAGATGTAAACAGATACACATGTATACACATAATACAATGCATACATATAGACAAAGATATGCAGACATAACTTAGTTCAGTGCCAGGCCTCCTTCCAGCACAGCCTCATAGCAGTTGCATGCCCTGCATCTATGGTAGGTACCCTCCGTGGGCCAGGTGCCTTCTGCTAATGCCACAGATGGCAGTATGACAATTCTGGCACATGTTAAGCTGCAAGAATGACTTACTTTCCAGAACATTCTTTGAAGGTGACCTCATTTCAACAATAACTGAAACTGAAATACATAATCCCATCACAATGGTTGTCAATATTTGGGCTTGCTGCGTAACAATGATACCACACACCAGTTATAATATAAAACACAAATATAAAAAAACAAGGATTAGAAGGGTTAGACCCTTGAGGGTGGAAACAATCTGATAAAGACTGGACAATACTTTATATTGTATGCCACGTATTAATAACTGTCTATAAACAGGGGCGTACGCCGGACTTTGTCAAGGGGGATTCACATTATGTGCAGCAATGCACACACACATACAAATAGATGCACATGCACTTAATAGACACAGTCATTGTTCTCATCATAAAGTGAATAACTAATGTCACCATAAAGTGTATGTAGATAATGCTGCCATACTGTGTGCATAAACAATTCCACCGTACCGTACACCTAAATAACACTACAACGCCATACAAATAAATAATGCTGCAATACAGAACACAAATATCACGCCAGTATAATGACAGCTAGTGTAACCTTGATGAGATGTAACTGCTGTAGCACCATCATAGCCAGCAGAGGTCTAGCAGTTCTTTAACTAGCTGGCTTACCATTGGGGCATCTCCCCTTCACAAAAAAGTCTCTCTTCAGAGTACACACTGGTACCACTGGAAATTTAAAGGGGCATTACCCATCTGCATGACCTGTTGATTCCAATAGGCTGGGAACACGGCTCCAATTTTTCTCTAGTTTGTTGGACTGCCTCCACAGACCCCGGTTAAAAGATGTACTGCACCAACCTGCAATTAAAGATGCACAGCCTTAATATCTCATGGAGTTGACACTTCTAAGCTTAATTCATCATCCGAGTCCGATGGTTATCTAAATACATTCCTGCCACAGGGAGCATGTGTGCAGCACTATGTCGAGGGAGCACACCAAAATATCTCTCGGCTTTTCGTCTCTGATTTATAAAAAATTCCATCTCTGTTAATCTAACATTTTCCTAAATTCTATAACTAACTCCTATTGGGAAATCCCCCACCCCAGGAATTCTTGGAAGCCAACATCTCAATGCTTACTAATGATCATTGCCAAAATCGACGTCCAATATCAGTCCTCAATATTAATTATAAAGTATTCATGAAACTGTATTCCAAACATTTGGACCCTTTAATGACACCCTTAATCCTGCCAGACTAAACAGGCTTTATGCCCTCTCACAAAACAACAGAAAACATCCATTTAGTGTTCAATATTCCCCGTTACGCCATCTTCAACAATCAGGAATTAATGTTGCTGAGCCTAGACCTAGAAAATGCTTTTGACTCTGTAAAATGGGAATATTTAGTACTCTTGTTGGGTAGGATGGGAATTCAAGGCCCCATCTTACAAGCTCTTTGTTTCCTCTACTTCCCGAGCCAGAGTAAAATTCCAAGGTCTACTGTCCTCCACCTGTTTAACTGAACATGGAACGAGGCAGGGATGTCCTTTATCCCCTCTACTTTTTGCAATTGGCATAGAGCCTCTTGCCCTTGCAACTCATAAAAATGTAGACATCCAGGGCTACAGTTTGGGTTTGTCTTCCTTCAACCTTAGCATGCATGTGGCTGACATGCTCTATTCATTAAAATTCCATGTCTCTCCACCAAGCTTATGTCAGGTTTTTGGTAAACTTGAGTTTTGCACTTCCAAGTCGGAGGCTATTGGTCTACATACTGTAGGTACACATCCAGCAGTTAAATCTATGTATACATCCAGCAGTTCTATCTTTGTATACATCCAACAGTTATATCTATGTATATATCCAGCAGTTCTATCTATGTATATATCTAGCAGTTCTATCTATGTATATATCCAGCAGTTATATCTATGTATATATCCAGCAGTTCTATCTATGTATATATCCAGCAGTTCTATCTATGTATATATCTAGCAGTTCTATCTATGTATATATCCAGCAGTTATATCTATGTATATATCCAGCAGTTATATCTATGTATACATTCTGCAGTTATATCGATGTATATATCTAGCAGTTCTATCTATGTATATATCTAGCAGTTCTATCTATGTATATATCCAGCAGTTATATCTATGTATATATCCAGCAGTTATATCTATGTATACATTCTGCAGTTATATCGATGTATACATCCATGATCCACCAGTTACACAGATACATTGATGTGTTTAAATTCTGAGCTCGGACAGTAGCGTTTTCTTTCTGATGAATGTTCCTGACGTGTTGTTTTCCCATGGCTTAGCTTTCAGTGGTTACCTAATGCTAAAATATTCGGGAATTATTTTCCATTGGGCTGCAGCACAAGGTTGTGGTTTGTTTTGTCTGTGTCAGACATCGCTCAGGGGGAACAGAAGTTTTTACAAAGAATAAAACCACAGCACTTATCACATTTACTGTGGGAGCCCAGCTTGTTCCTGTAGCACTTGTGTCATCCCTTTTTATACCTTGAGTTACATTTCTTATTAGTGTACCTCCAGCCAAAACAGAAAAACTTAACCCCTTCCCACACTGGGTCGTACATAAGCGGGAGGTACCTTTCATACTGTGCCAAGTAATTTACAGCAGACATCCCACTGCAATGGTCAGGATTGTAGAAAACCAATCTTGGCTGATTAACCCCTTAGATGCCGCTGTCAATAGCGGGGAAGGGTCTTCCTCTTTTACCACATCGACGATCTTCCAAAGTGTTGGGTTGCCACTACAGCCAGGGGCCTAAGAAAGGCCAGTGTCACGTAGGGTTCATGGACCCACTGGGCCATACCGCCTTGGCGGTATGGCAGCTAGCCAACAGGGAGCAGGTCACAGTCTGTAGTTCGTATAGGGTACCTGTGGCAGCTCGGACAGTAGCAAGGCAGGCTTGGCTGAGACTAGGCAGCAGGTAGACGTAAGGTGTGGAGTAGCAGAACAGGCATAGAATACAGCACAGAATGACAACAGCTTAGCATGGCACTTGACTAGGATAGCACGGGATACAGGAAACAGGATACAGGAACAGGGAACACTGGGAACTGGAAAACACTAGGAGACCATTTGCTTAGACAAACTAGGATATGACAAACAACGCTCAGGCAAGGATCAGAAGGGCAGAGGCCTTCTTATAGTTCAGGAAATCATGTGAGTTGATGATGATGATTGTTTTCATGTGCGTGCGCTGGCCCTTTAAGAGCGGACACAGCGGACCGGAGCGGAAGTGAGCGCTGGCGTCTCCTATAAAAGGAGATGGGGACCAGCGCTCACAGATCCATGGCTGCGGGCATCGGGAGGTAAGTAAACCCGACAGCCCGTGGCCATGGATGCTACAGTATCCCCCCTCTTACGCCCCCTCTTCTTGGGGTCAGAGTGAGAGAGGAATTTCTTCAGAAGTGTAGGAGCATTGAGGTTCTCCTCTGGCTCCCAGGACCTCTCTTCAGGACCAAACCCCCTCCAATCCACCAAATAAAAAGTCTTTCTTCTCACTTTCTTGGAGTCCAAGATCTCCTTAACCTCGAAGATGTCTGAAGGGCCGCTGGATGCAACCGCAGGGCTAGGAGTCTTGGTAAAGCAGTTCAGAATAACCGGTTTCAGGAGAGAGACATGGAAGGAGTTGAGGATCTTGAGGGTAGGAGGCAGCCGAAGCTTGTAGGCGACAGGGTTGATCTGCTGAAGGATATCGAAGGGTCCGAGGAACCTGAGAGAAAATTTCTATGATGGCACCCTCAGACGAATATTTCTGGAGGACAGCCAGACCTTCGTGCCAGGAAGAAACTGAGGAGGTTCTCTTCTCCTTGTGTCCGCCTTTCCGTTTCAAGCGGTTGACTGCCAGCAGGATGGAGGTTCGAGTTTGCTGCCAGATCTGCAAAAAGTCCCTAAAAGCAGCGTCAGCAGCTGCTACCTCGGACGTATCAGGTACCGGAAGAGGAATTTGTGGGTGTTGGCCATAGACAATAAAGAACGGTGTATTTCTTGTGGACTCGCTGGTGTGATTATGGTAGGCCGAGGAAAAGTCCAACTTTACACCTAGGAGTCCTCAGAGGGCTCTCCAGAACTTTGAGGTGAACTGAATCCCCCGATCAGACACAGTATGCTGCGGCAAGCCATGCAGGCAGAAGATGTGTTGGATGAAAAGCTTGGCCATTTGAGGAGCAGAAGGAAAACTGGTCAGAGGAACGAAGTGGGCCATCTTCGAAAGTTGATCCACCACCACCCAGACAGTACTGCTTCCAGCAGAGAGAGGCAGGTCAGTGATAAAGTCCATAGCTATATGCTGCCAGGGAGCCTCGGGCACAGGCAATGGCTGGAGCAGGCCAGCAGGTCTGGAGTGAGCGGCCTTGTTAGTTGCACACACTGAGCAGGAAGAAACAAAGTCCATAATGTCCTTGGCAGCGTGGGCCACCAGAAATGTCGGGCAATCAGATCCTGGGTCTTACGGGTCCCCGATTGATATGCCAGTCTAGAGGAGTGTCCTCAGCCAGGCGCACAAAAGTCCTCCCTGGAGGAAGGTCCCCAACTTGCAGGGGATTGACAGAGACAATGCAAGATGGATCAATAATGTTCTGTGGAATCTCCATGGTGTCTTCTGTTTCGAAAGACCTGGACAAGGCATCTGCCCTCACATTCTTGTCGGTCGGGTGATAATGGAGCTCAAACTGGAACCTGGTAAAGAACAGTGACCACCTGGCCTGATGAGGGTTCAGCCGTTGGGCTGTATGAAGATAAGTGAGGTTCTTGTGGTCCGTAAAAATCAGGATGGGATGAGCTGCGCCCTCTAGTAGATGTCCTCACTCTTCCAGGGCCAATTTGATGGCCAGTAACTCCCGATCCCCAATCGAGTAGTTGCATTCTGCGGAAGAGAAGAGCTTAGGGAAATATCCACATACCATTGACTTGCCCTTGGAACCTCTCTGGAACAGGAGTGCACCAGCACCAACAGAGGATGCATCCACCTCCAACGAGAACTGTAGGGAAACATGTGGATGATGGAGGATAGAGGCTGACGTGAAGGTGCTCTGCCTCAGGAGTCAACACCTTGGCGTTCATGCCCTTCTTAGTAAGGTTAGAGATAGGAGATGTCAGTGAGGAGAAGTTTGGAATAAACTGTCTGTATGCGGACTCTGCCTCAGGAGTCAACACCTTGGCGTTCATGCCCTTCTTAGTGAGGTTAGAGATAGGAGATGTCAGTGAGGAGAAGTTTGGAATAAACTGTCTGTAAAAATTGGCGAATCCCAGAGAGCGCTGTATGGCCCTCAAGCCTTGAGGGCGTGGCCATTCCAGGACAGACTTTACCTTTTCAGGATCCATTTTGAGACCTCTATTCGAGACAATGTAGCCCAGGAAGGGTAAAGCATCCTTTTCAAAATCGCACTTCTCCAACTTGGCGTACAGACGATTCTTCCTTAACTGCAGCAAAACTTGACGGACATGTCTCTGATGAGTCATAAGATCTGGAGAAAAAAAATCAAGATGTCATCAAGATAGACCACAACACAAACATAGAGGAGGTCACGGAAAATGTCATTAACGAACTCCTGGAAGACCGTGGGAGCATTACACAGGCCGAAGGGCATTACTAGATATTCATAGTGTCCCATCACGGGTGTTAAATGCAGTCTTCCATTCATCACCCCGGTGAATCCGGATTATGTTGTATGCCCCACCCAGGTCTAGTTTGGAAAAAATCTTGGCATCATGGATACGATCAAACAGTTCTGAGATCAATGGCAACGGATACTTATTTTTCACCGTGATCTGGTTGAGACCCCGGTAATCGATACAAGGACGCAGAGAACCATCCTTTTTTTTGACGAAGAAGAACCCGGCTCCTGCCGGGGAGGAAGACTTCCGTATGAAGCCCCTTTCCAAGTTCTCTTTAACATAGGCGGACATGGACAGAGTCTCTGGCAAGGAGAGAGGATATACCCTACCACGGGGAAGGGATGCACCAGGAATCAGCTCGATAGGACAGTCATACGCCCGGTGCGGGGGCAGCGTCTCCGCCTCCCTCTTGCTGAAGATGTCCGAAAATGCAGCATAATGACCAGGCAATCCTGCCAATGACCGAGACAGACGAGGCTGAGCCAAACGAATCTGCACCAGGCAACGGCTGTGACACTCGGGGCCCACCCAGAGAACCTCTCCAGAGTTCCAGTCCAGGACTGGGGCATGTAGTAGGAGCCAAGGCAGGCCCAGCAGCACGGAGTTAACGACCTTGGACAGGACATAGAATTATAGAAGCTCGGAGTGGAGAGCCCCTACTTGGTCACAGCTATAACTGGGTCTGGCAGAGGTAGTCCATTTACCGATGCAACCATCAACGGCCTCTCCAGAAGGGTAGTGGGTAATTGAAGAAGGTCCACAAGGTCTCTACAAATGAAAATAGCAGCGGAGCCAGAGTCCAGATACGCAGGGACCTGATGCGTTTTCTCACCGGACACTATGGTCACGGGTATGGACAATTAGACGGAATTCCTTTTTTGCCTAAGTTTGTCTGTCCTACCAACCCTAGGCTTTGGGGCTTTTGGGGACACAGACGCACAAGATGTCCTCCAAGGCCGCAATAAAGACAGAGTCCCGAAGTGCGTCTGCGTTGTCTCTCCTGTGTAGATAGCTTACATTGGTCCTTCCTCACAGACTCTTTAGAAGGATCGGCATTGGAGGACAGCAGGGGTTGCTGCAAGGTAGAGACCGGACTAGGAAGACCTCCCTCTTGGAGCCATTCTCAGAGCCTTCTATCAATCCGGGCGGCCAGAAGGATGAGGTCATCCAGGGTAGACGGCAGATCTCGAGCGGCAAGTTCGTCCTTAATTTTAGGGGACAGTCAATGCCAGAATTTAGCAACCAGGCCCTCATTGTTCTACGACAGTTCTCCCCCCAGGGTGCGGAAGTGGATGGCTTACTCTCCCACGGAGATGTCTCCTTGGCATAGGTTCAGAAAGGAAGCCGCACTAGAGGAGACTTGTCCAGGCTCCCCAAACACTGTGCAAAATGTCCGGAGGAACCCCTGGAGGTCACGGGTCTCTGGTCCTTGTGTCTCCCAGATAGGGTTCGCCCATGCAAGGGCCTTGCCATTAAGAAGAGAGACGATGAAAGCGACCCTTGCGCCATCAGACGAAAATGCACTTGAATACAGGCTGAAGTGGATCTGGCATTGGTTCAAAAATCGACGACAGGTACCTGCGTCTCCATCATAGTGGTTAGGAAGAGGCAAAAAAACAACGAGGATCAATACTGCCAGGAGGTGTAGTCTGAGGATCAGTACTGCCAGGAAGTGTAGTAGGAGGAACAGAAGTTTGTGCCTCCTGCCGACGTGCGAGAATATTCAAGGCCTGGAGGAGTAGGTCCTGTCGAGACCGGATCTCTTGTGACGTCGTCATGGTCTTGGATCGACCAACGGGGTCCATGGCATGAGCGTACAGTCACGTAGGATTCGTGGACCCACTGGACCGTACCGCCTTGGCAGTATGGCAGCTGGCCAACAGGGAGCAGTTCACAGTCTATAGTTCAGGCCTGATAAAGATGCTGTTTCAGCATTGAAACGCGTTGCCTTTTATTATTCTCAATAAACCTTTGGTACTCACTCCAACTGCATACGTGCCTTACTACTATTCACGGGTCTGTATATTTATCCCGAGTGTAGCAGCGCCTCTTGAAGACTCCAAGTTTTTTCCTGCATCTATATTATCATTACTTGCGGTCTCCCGAAGGATCACCGGTATCGAGTCTCGGCAGCAGCACACATATGATTCAGGGCTTACATTTATTCTTTACCAGGTTAGTAGTATTTGGTCAATCTCCACTCCATTTTACCTTGGTAACCTGCACCATGTGGCGCCGTGGTTTTTGTTCTTTTTCCCCTACCTATCTCAAGAACGAGGGGTTCCACGACCCCGTCTTTGCCTGGTGATGCGACCACTGGGGAATTAGGAATCGCTGTGCTACACTGTTTTCATATCTCCCATTCACTTCTAGATGCAGTGACCAGAGGCTGCCTCAACAGGCAGGGATGTGATCGGGTGAGCCTTATTCTTTTGATCGATGCAAGTCCCAGAGGTGGAATCCGCATCTATTAGACATTCATGGCATATCCTGTGGATATACCATAAATGCCTGTTGTGTGAAACAACTCCATTAAAGTGTCCCTCCTGCTGGGACCACCAGATATCACTTTCAATCTGTGGAGAAAGCTGGCAGTGAGTGTTTAATATCCCTGCAGCATCCCCACAGGCGAAATTAAGCATTACACATTGCTTATTCATATCCATGGGTTGTCTACGTAATTCAGGACAGGACAGGTCCTCCAGAGAGAGAGAGAGACGCTCTATATAACCGCTCTACACTCTGGCCAAGAGCTGAGGGTTCCAAACGGAGTACCCCCTCGATTTACTCAGAATTACCTAATAGGGAATATAAAAATGGGTTTTCTAAACCAAACATCCCCTTTAAATGACGCACATTTAGGATCTGGATCTTTTTTTCCCCCTTGAATTGGATTAAGTTTATCACCTGCAGCTCTGATTCGGGGCAAAACCACAGCGAAAATAGCTTCTATAGTATAATTTCTGTGGCTAGCAGAGTGGGTATCCTAAAAGTTTATTGTATCTAAGACTGTTGGACAAAAGTGGAACCAATCAATATTTTACTTATTACTTTTACACTTAGCATATGCTAAAATCTACTAAATAGTTGTTTCAACTTTATTTTAATAAATTGGGTTACCAGAAACATTAGCCTTTGATTCGGTAAAATAACTCTTTAAAATTGTACTCTAATCCAAGCGACTCCAGTCCAAGCATTTCAGAAGCCAAATGTATAGTTGTGTTCTGCTGCCCTCTAGTGTGGAAAAAAAATAGGACTGCTGAGTAATCTATCGCCTTATCTGTTCTCAGAGTGCTGTCATCTTGGGCAATCGGTGGTGTTACATAGTACTGCAGATAAACACTATTTGGACAAAAGTATTGGGACACCTTCACATTACACCTACAGGAGCTTTTATGACATCTCATTCTGAATCCATAGTCATTAATATTGAGTTAGTCTCCCTTTGCAGTAAAACAGCTTCCACTCTTCTGGGAAGGTTTTCTAGAAGATTATGAAGTGTGTCTGTGGACATTTTTGCCCAATCATCCAGAAGAACATTTGTGAGATCAGACACTGATGTTTGAGGAGAGGGTCTGGCTCACAACCTCTGTTCTAGACCTTCCATGTGTTGGATGGGGTTGAGGTCAGGGCTCTGTGCAGACCATTCAAGTTCTTTCACACCAAACTTATCCAACCAACCAACCAACCATGTCTTTATGTACCTTGTGTACTGGGGCACAGTCATGCTGGAATAGAAAAGGACCAAACCCCAAACTGTTCCCACAAAGTTGAAAGCTACAATTGTCTAAAATGTCTTCGTATACTGAAGCATTCAGATTTCTATTCACTAGAACTAAGGGGCCTAAACCAACTCCATAAAAACAACCCCATAGCAATATCCATCCACCACCAATAAGTTGTCACAATGCAGGCAGGCAGGCAACGTTTTTCCTGGCATTCGTCAAACCCAGACTCGTCCATCAGACCGCCAGATAGAGAAGATTTATCACTTCAAAGAACACGCTTCCACTGCTCCGGTGTCCAGTGGCGGCGTGCTTTACACCAGCTCATCTGACGCTTGGCATTGTGCTTGGTGATGTAAGGGTTGCATGCAGCTGCTGGGCCTCCATGCCATGATTCTCCTGGGAAGATATGTGAGAGAGAAAAAAGAGGGGGCAGGGGAAAAACAACGGCGCTCCTCTAAGGTGATATTGTATGGAAAAGCATTAAAGCAATGAAAGGTAAGTTGGTGTACTCACCTAATCGCGTTGTGCACATGTAGGCACAACGCTACTGCTTCGCATGTATGATGTAGAAGATATATTTTTGTGGAGTCGGCTGCCACCCGCTGCTATCCCACGGGTAAAACCTCTATACCTGGGGTAAATGAAGACTGGAGATTTGAAGAAAAAGGTTGCAGTTTTCGGGACATGGTGCCAGACCGGTAAGTAGTCAAGTTGATTATATATATTTTTCAGTATGTTTAATTGTTAATACACTACGCGTTTCAGGACCGGACTGGTCCCTTTATCAGGGTAATACAATGTTTTACAAAAGGAGACTCCCTTTTATACACAAAAGACCGGGAAAAAAACAATGGGATCGTTTCTTTCAGATAGCAGTCGTACTTCAATTAAAAAAAACAGGAAATGTGAGGAATGTAGGTTTCCTAGTCTGCTGACGTCCGATAGCAGAATTAAAATCACTCGTAGGGAATAGTGATAATCCTTTGAACACTATCACATATACTTTCTCTCTAGCTGGCTGTGCACATCATTATCAAGAACCTAATCTTTAGGGACCAAGAAGGGGGGGGCACCCAGTACTTCTGGAAGCGGGGCCACACGCATCGGCAGTGGCGGATTATCATATGGGCGGATCGGGCGACATCGTCTTACAAAACTATACAGCGCGCTAGCGCTGATAACCGCCGCTACGAAGATGGGGAGGAGCAGGGAATTGGCCGGCTTAGGACACCCCTCCCTGACAGTGCGGGCGCCGCCATTGAGTAACAGAACAGCGACAGACGGCTGTTCTGTTACTCCAAAGCTGGAAGAGAAGAGCCGGGCAGGCGGTCACCGTTGCTGAGGTGAGTACTGGCTTATCCTCCTGCCCAACTGGTTCCCGACCGCTGGCTGTATTTTTACGGCCAGCAGTCAGGGACAGGTCCTTAAAACCCGAGCCATAGACTTTCTACGGCTCGGGTTTTAACTTGCTGCCCGCGCGATCAGGCAGCTGAATGTCGGGTCTCCGGCTGTCAGTGACTGCCGGGGACCCTGAGGAGAAGATAGAAGCAGCTTTCACTGCTTCTGTCTTCTCCAATGTCTTTTTACACAGCGCTCAGTGAACGCTGTGTATAGGAATAGAGACAGCAGCAGCGGCGCTGTCTCTATTCCTCCCGGTGATCATGTGACTGGTCACATGATCGCCGGGTGCCGTTAGTGACAGACTGCTGCTGGGTCTTACTAGACCCAGCACAGCCCTATTAGTGACAATCGTCACTATGAGAGGGCTGATTTCCCCTGTAACTGGGGCTGCTGTGCAGCTCCAGTTACAGTGGAAAAACATGGTGTAAAAGAAAGAAAAAATATATATAAAGTTCCCCAAAGGTCTTTTTTGACCTTTGAGGAACAGACCATAGTAATAAAAAAATAGTAAAGTGCAAAAAAAAATAAAAAAATAAATACGTATAAAATACCCACCCCAAAAAAATAACGTTCCCCCTGCCAATCATTGTTGTAACGCTAGCGCTGACCCAATTACCCTAATATAGACATGTAATATATTAAAATTTATGGTAAACAATGACGATTACAAATAAAAGGTCTATTTTAGGGTACAACTATGTTATTACCCAAAAAAAATAGCTGTAACGTAAAAAAGCTTGTTTTTTTACTATTATTTTCAAACTTTATGAATAAAAATTCTAAAATAGCAAAAAAGGTGTGTATAAAAACGATAAAAAACGAAAACTGCATTGTCTACAGAAAAAACATCACAAAAATCACGTCGTTAGCCCAACAAATAAAAAAGTTATAGCCATTTAACTAACACGTGCTAAAAATAGCTAAACGGTGTCTGGTCCTGAAGGCTCAAAATAGCCCGGTCCTGAACAGGGTAAAGTCACTGGCCGACTCTAGGTGGGGGATTATGCAGTAAGGGGGAGGGCTAACCATCTAACTGATGGCAGCTAGCTCTATGGGGGGGATAATAGTTTCCCCGAATAGAGCTCTCTTCAGTCAGTTAGACGCTCAACCCCCCCCCCCCTTGCAGTATAGTAACTACTGAGGACCCTATGGGGGAAGGCGGGATTATTCCTAGAGCCCTCTGCCTGCAGTCAGATGGTTAGACCCCCTTGCAGTATAACTCTCCCCCCCCCATAGAGCTCTCAGCAGTTATTATATTTTTTTTTATAAAAATGTGTGTTTGGTGCAACTTTGTAATTACGTTTTATTAAAAAATATTTTCACTTTTTGAGATACAGCTGCTTTGTATCCTGTATCCGTCAGGTCAGCAGGACTGACGGGATCAGTGAAACGGGCCCTGCGCTAAATTATAATCTTAGATGTGATAGATTTGAGGTGGATCCTGCGTGTCACTGATCCTGTCAGTCCTGCTGACCTGATGGATACAGGATACAAAGCAGCTGTATCTCAAAAAGTAAAAATATTTTTTACTAAAATCAATCAATCACACTGATACACACACATACATTATATATATATATATATATATATATATATATATATATATATATATATATACATATAATATAAAGTTTTTAAATGTGTACATAACCTTGTGGCACTATATACAAGGGGGAGCGCTGTGAGGCACTATATACAAGGGGGAGCGCTGTGAGGCACTATATACAAGGGGGAGCGCTGTGAGGCACTATATACAAGGGGGAGCGCTGTGTGGCACTATATACAGGGGGGAGCGCTGTGTGGCACTATATACAAGGGGGAGCGCTGTGTGGCACTATATACAAGGGGGAGCGCTGTGTGGCAATATATACAAAGGGGGAGGGCTGTGTAGCACTATATACAAGGGGGGGCTGTGTAGTGCTATCCACAGTGGTATGTGTGTGGCGCTCTTTATAGGTAGGGCTTTTTGGTGCTATTTACAAGAGGGGGAGGGCTGTGTGGCGCTCTCTACAGGGGGGCTGTATGGCACTATCTATAGGGGGCTGTGTGTAACGCTCTCTACGGGGGGATGTGTGATATATAGAGGGGGCTGTGTATGGCGATATCTATGGGGGTGTGTAATATCTACAGGGGCTGTGTGTGGCACTATGTACAGGGGGCTGTGTGTATGTTTTACAGTGTGTGGTATTATTATATTCAGGCGCGCAGTGTTTGGTGCTATTATATTTAGGGGTACAGTATGTGGCACCATGATAACTTTATTTTCATTTATAGGTGTGGAAATGTTGGAAAAGTGAGGAGACGTCTGAGTGGCAAATTCTGCATAAATTAGTCATGGCCGGGAGAAGTCATGAGCGCTGGACCGGATGGAGAAGAAAAGAGGAAAAAAACTACTAGAATCTGAGACGTCGTCACCTGTGAGTCACTAGATTTATAGAGAATCTGTCACCTCTCCTGACATGTTTATTATAGGAAATCCTTGTATTTCACAAAAAGTCTTTCTGCAGTCCAGGACTGATAGACAATTCCCCTTGTCAGGAGGATGTGTCCCAGCACAGTGTGATACTGTCAGTATGTAGGGACACAGCCCTGTGATAAGGGAAATCGTAAAACTGTTAATGCTTGCCCAAAAAAGTAGTGTTAAAAATAGTTACGGCGCGGCAGGGCGGCGGTGTGGAAGGGGGGCCCCAGTTTGGGTAACAGACAGCCCAGGGCCCATGGTCTACTTAATCCGCCACTGCGCATCGTACCAGGGCAACACTTTCCAGGAGAAGTTCCCCAAACTGGCAAGAAGGGAAAAAGTCAAAAGAGGTGCAAAGTCTGCTATAAGAGGGGGATAAGGGAGGACACAATATATCAATGTGACACGTGTCCCTAAAAACCAGAGCTCTGTATGAAAGTGTGTTTTCAAATTTAGCATACATCCCTTGGTTTATAATTTATCCCAATTTTACTTACCCTGATGCACTCTGCACAGCTTATCCCCCCTCGTCTTTCCCCTCTGGGCCCTGCTGTGTGCCCAGGCAGCTGATAACAGCCACATGTAGGGTATTGCCGTACACAGGAGTACCCACATTACAGTTTATGCGGTGTATGTCTCTGGTCAAAATGCTCACTACACCTCTAGATGAATGCCTTGAGGGTGTAGTTTTTAAAATGGGGTCACTTCTTGCGGGTTTCAACTGTACTGGTACCTCAGGGGCTTCTGCATACATGACTTTGCACCAGAAAATCCCCAGTAGGCCAAATGGTAGTCCTTACCTTCTGAGCCCTCCCATGGGCCCAAACGGCAGTTTATCACCCCAAGTGGGGTATTGCTGCACTCAGGAAAAATTGCGCAACATAATGGGGTATTTGATTTCTTGTGAAAATAAGAAGTTTTCAGCCAAAACTACATATTATTGGAAAAAATTAATTTAGTTTTAATTCCCAGCCCAATTCAAATAAGTTCTGTGAAAAAACTATGTGGTAAAAATGGTCACAACACCCATAAATCAATTCCTTGAGGGGTGTAGTTTCCAAAATGGGGTGACTTCTGGTGGGTTTCCATTGCTTTGATACCTCTGGGGCTCTGCAAATGCGATATGGCACCCGAAAACCAATCCAGCAAAATCTGGACTCCAAAGAACAAATAGCGCTCCTTTCCTTCTGAGCCCTCCCTTGGGCCCAAACGGAAGTTTATCACCACAAGTGGGGTATTGCCGCACTCATGACAAATTGGGCAACAAAATTGAGTATTTTATTTCTTTTGAAAATAAGAATTTTTGAGCTAAAACTACATATTATTGGAAAAAATATATATTGTTTTTTAATTCCCAGCCCAATTCAAATAAGTTCTGTGAAGAAACTATGGGGTCTAAATGGTCACATTACTCATAAATTAATTCCTTGAAGGGTGTAGTTTCCAAAATGGGGTCACTTCTGGTGGGTTTCCATTGCTTTGATACCTCTGGGGCTTTGCAAATGCGACATGGCCCCCGAAAACCAAACCAGCAAAATCTGCACTCCAAAGAACACACAGCGCTCCTTCCCTTCTGAGGCCTCCCATGGGCCCAAACGGCAGTTTATCACCACAAATGGGGAATTGCCGCACTAAGGACAAATTGGGCAACAAAATGGGGTATTTTGTTCCCTTTGAAAATAAGAAATTTTGATCACAAATGACATCTTATTGGAAGAAATTACATTTTTTTAATTTCACAGCCCAATACAAATAGGTGCTATGAAAAAACTGTGGCGTCAAAATGGTAACAACAACCATAAATGAATTCCTTGAGGGGTGCAGTTTACAAAATGGGGTCACTATTGGGGGATTCCTACTGTTTTGGTCCTCAACACCTCTTCAAACCTGGCATGCTGCCTAAAATATATTCTAATAAAAAAGAGGCCTCAAAATCCACTAGGTGCTTCTTTGCTTCTAGGGCTTGTGTTTTAGTCCACGAGCGCACTAGAGACACATGTGGGACATTTCTAAAAACGGCAGAATCTGGACAATACATATTTAGTAGTGTTTCTCTTGTAAAACCTTCTGTGTTACAGAAAAAATTGGAATAACATTGAAATTCAGCAAGAAATATGAAATGTGCAAATTTCGCCTCCACTTTGCTTTAATTCCTGTGAAATGCCTAAAGGGTTAAAAAAAACTTTCCAAATGCTGTTTTGAATACTTTGAGGGGTCTAGTTTTTAAAATGATTTTTTTTATTGAGGTTTCTAATACATAGGCCCCTCAGAGCCTCTTCAGAACTGAACAGGTACCTTAAAAAAAAGGCTTTTGACATTTTCTTAAAAATATGAGAAATTGCTGTTTATGTTCTGTCTTGTAACGTCCAAGAAAAATTAAAAAAAAATTCAAAAAACGATGCCAATCTAAAGTAGACATATGGGAAATGTGAACTAGTAACTATTTTGGGGGGTATTAACCATCTGTTTTACAAGCAGATGCATTTAAATTCAGAAAAATGCTATTTTTTCAACATTTTCTCTAAATTTTGAAATTTTTCACAAATATACACTGAATATATCAAACTAATTTTACCACTAACATAAAGCCCACTGTGTTATGAGAAAATAATTTAAGAATCGCTTGGATAAGTTTAAGCATTCCGACGTTATTACCACATGAAGTGAAATATGTCACATTTCAAAAATGGGCTCTGAGCCTTAAGGCCAAAACAAGGCTGTGTCCTTAACGGGTTAAGAAAAACATTTCTGGCCCTTAATTTGCTAGTGTAAATTATTGGAACAACATTTATTGTGGTCTCTGAAAACAACTATTTTTGCATCCAATTTTGAAAATGCTCCGTTCATGTCTATCTGTAATCAATATATAGAAACCACGAAGTGTCAAGAACAATTTAAAGCTGAGCTATTTTTTAATATCTCTAAAAGATAGCCCCAATGATGATTTTTTACTATTCTTTAACTTTAAAAAGCAAGGCCCATTAAGACTTTAAGAATGAAAATCTGAAAAAGACACGCCCATTTCACCTTCCCATGCAGAAAGAAAGCCTGGCTTGAGAGACGAGGATCCCACCATTAAACTACCATATAAATACAAAATGTTGGTAGGGTTCTTAGCTAGCAATACCCTCCCCAAGTCAGTCATCTCCCTAAAAGAGGGATAAATCCTAAAATACTGGGAGCAAACTTTTTTAAATTGAATGTAGTGCAGGAATGTAAGGGAGAGCCCCGGCAAGAGGTTACGAAAAGTAAGTTCATCAGGGACCAAGTGTGTGTGTAGGACGTGCTGAACAGAGTATAAATTGAGAGCATCCCACATGTCAGGGTACACTTTTGAGTCCATGCTTAAGAGTTCAGGAAGGAGTCCCAGTGGGAGACATGGGGAGGGCAAGTGCATTAAACTAGGGCCCAAGGAATGCCAGACCTCACAGAGTCCCCTTGACATGGGGTCAAAGGAAGGATTCCTGAATATTTTCGGGTCAGGTAACCACAGCATCTTATGAAAGGAATTACCCCAAAAGGACATTGCCAAGGTGGCTTCGAGTGGATATCTACAGGGCCTGACCAAATCCAACCATCTATTGACCTGAATAGCCTTATAATACAAGGACATGTCTGGCAAGCCTACTCCACCTGACATTTTTCTTTTCGTCAAGAGAGAGTGTGAAAGTCTGGACTTCCTCTGACCCCATATAAACCGTGAGAAAATCCCTCGTAGTGATTTAAAAAAGGATCTCGAGAGGCCTATGGGCACCATTTGTAACACATACAGAAACTTGGGTACCACATACGTTTTTAGCAAAGCAATCCTCCCCATCCAAGAAATAAGTGGAATATCATAGTCCTTAAGTAATGTAGTAATATTGGAGAGAAGGGGCCCATAATTGAGACTGAATAATTCGGAGCATTTATTTGACAGGCGAATACCCAAATATTTTATATCGTTTCTTGACCACAAAAATGGGGAAGAGGATTGCGGCATGGACAAAAACTTTTGGGGAGGGTAATATTTAACACTTCTGATTTATTGAAATTTACCTTAAACTTGGATACATGACCGTATTGTTTCAGTATGGCCTCCAGTTTAGGGAGCCCCATCAGAGGGTTAGTGACCAGGAAGAGAAGATCATCAGCAAAGGCCATGACTTGTAGTATTGCCGAGCCCATTGACATACCCTCCACCTCTGGGTCCTGTCTTACAGCTTGGAGAAGCATCTCAACAGCTAAAACAAATAAGGAGGCGGATAGGGTGCACCCCTGTCTCATACCATTGGAGATCTCAAATACCGGTGTTAATAGACCATTAACTTTTAGTCGTGCATGGGGCTGCGCATAGAGGGACATGACCGCCTCAATAAAGACCAATGGTATGTTATATTTAACCAAAGTGGCTCTCATGAATGACCAATCAACTCTATCAAAGGCCTTTTCGGCATCAATACTTAATAGGACTAGAGGTGTGTTTGTCATATGCGCCTCCTGAATGGCTCGGAAGATCTTAGCGGTGTTATCCTTTCCCTCTCGGCCAGGAACAAACCCTGACTGCTCACTATTAATAAGATGTGGCATCAATGGCCTTAACCTAGTGGCCAGAAGTTTGGCCCATATATTAATTTCAAGATTCAACAGCGAAATGGCCTGTAGCTGCAGCAGAGCTGAGGATCCTTTCCTTCTTTGGGTATGAGTACCACATATGCTTCCTGTGTCTGTCTGGGCAAACTACCGCCCATGACGAGCCTATTTTAAACCTTAATGACCAAGCTATTTTTTACGTTTTTCCATCGTTAAAATTCCAAGAGCTATAACCTTTTTATTTTTGTGTCGACATAGCTGTATAAGGTCTTGTTCTTTGCGGGACAAGTTGTATTTTTTAATAGCACAATTTTGAGGTACATATTATTTATTTTTTAACTTTTATTAACTTTTGTTTGGGGGGGAATAGAAAAAAACCCAGAAATTTTGCCACGCTTTTTCACGTCCTAAATCTACGGCGTTTACTCTGTGGTATAAATAACACAATAAATGTATTCAGCGGGTTGTTATGATTGCAACGATACCAAATTTGTATAGATTTTGTATGTTTTACAGGGCCTGACCAAATCCAACCATCTATTGACCTGAATAGCCTTATAATACAAGGACATGTCTGGCAAGCCTACTCCACCTGACATTTTTCTTTTCGTCAAGAGAGAGTGTGAAAGTCTGGACTTCCTCTGACCCCATATAAACCGTGAGAAAATCCCTCGTAGTGATTTAAAAAAGGATCTCGAGAGGCCTATGGGCACCATTTGTAACACATACAGAAACTTGGGTACCACATACGTTTTTAGCAAAGCAATCCTCCCCATCCAAGAAATAAGTGGAATATCATAGTCCTTAAGTAATGTAGTAATATTGGAGAGAAGGGGCCCATAATTGAGACTGAATAATTCAGAGCATTTATTTGACAGGCGAATACCCAAATATTTTATATCGTTTCTTGACCACAAAAATGGGGAAGAGGATTGCGGCATGGACAAAAACTTTTGGGGAGGGTAATATTTAACACTTCTGATTTATTGAAATTTACCTTAAACTTGGATACATGACCGTATTGTTTCAGTATGGCCTCCAGTTTAGGGAGCCCCATCAGAGGGTTAGTGACCAGGAAGAGAAGATCATCAGCAAAGGCCATGACTTGTAGTATTGCCGAGCCCATTGACATACCCTCCACCTCTGGGTCCTGTCTTACAGCTTGGAGAAGCATCTCAACAGCTAAAACAAATAAGGAGGCGGATAGGGTGCACCCCTGTCTCATACCATTGGAGATCTCAAATACCGGTGTTAATAGACCATTAACTTTTAGTCGTGCATGGGGCTGCGCATAGAGGGACATGACCGCCTCAATAAAGACCAATGGTATGTTATATTTAACCAAAGTGGCTCTCATGAATGACCAATCAACTCTATCAAAGGCCTTTTCGGCATCAATACTTAATAGGACTAGAGGTGTGTTTGTCATATGCGCCTCCTGAATGGCTCGGAAGATCTTAGCGGTGTTATCCTTTCCCTCTCGGCCAGGAACAAACCCTGACTGCTCACTATTAATAAGATGTGGCATCAATGGCCTTAACCTAGTGGCCAGAAGTTTGGCCCATATATTAATGTCAAGATTCAACAGCGAAATGGCCTGTAGCTGCAGCAGAGCTGAGGATCCTTTCCTTCTTTGGGTATGAGTACCACATATGCTTCCTGTGTCTGTCTGGGCAAACTAGCGCCCATGACGAGCCTATTTTAAACCTTAATGACCAAGCTATTTTTTACGTTTTTCCATCGTTAAAATTCCAAGAGCTATAACCTTTTTATTTTTGTGTCGACATAGCTGTATAAGGTCTTGTTCTTTGCGGGACAAGTTGTATTTTTTAATAGCACAATTTTGAGGTACATATTATTTATTTTTTAACTTTTATTAACTTTTGTTTGGGGGGGAATAGAAAAAAACCCAGAAATTTTGCCACGCTTTTTCACGTCCTAAATCTACGCCGTTTACTCTGTGGTATAAATAACACAATAAATGTATTCAGCAGGTTGTTATGATTGCAACGATACCAAATTTGTATAGATTTTGTATGTTTTACTACTTTTACACAGTAAAAACGCTTTTTTTTCAAAATTATTTGTTTTTGTGTCTGAATATTTGAAGAGCCATAACTTTTTTTATTGTTCTGCCGATCCAGTTGTATGAGGGCTTTTCTTTGCGGGAAGACTTGTAGTTTTTATTGGTAGCATTTTGCAGTAAATGCGACTTTTTGATAATTTTTTATCACATTTTTTTTAAGTCAGGATTCACAGAAAACAGCAATTTTTCCATAGTTTTTTATTTAATTTTTTACGGCGTTCACCGTGCAGGTTAAATAATGTAATAGCTTTATAGTCGGGGTCGTTACGGACGCAGCGATACCAAATATGCGTAACTTTTTTACTTTATTTTGTTTTTTTAATAGTAAAGCTTTTTGTAAGGGGAAAAAGTGGGTTTTTCATTTTTTTTTAATTAACTTTATTAACCCCTTAAGGACGCAGCCTAGTTTTGGCCTTAAGGCTCAGAGCCCATTTTTCAAATCTGACATATTTCACTTTATGTGGTCATGGACTAAAACACAAGCCCTAGAAGCAAAGCACCTAGTGCATTTGAGGCCTCTTTTTTATTAGAATATATTTTAGGCAGCATGCCAGGTTTGAAGAGGTGTTGAGGTGCCAAAACAGTAGGAATCCCCAAATAGTGACCCCATTTTGGAAACTACACCCCTCAAGGAATTAATTTATGGTTGTTGTTACCATTTTGACCGCACAGTTTTTTCACAGCACGTATTTGAATTGGGCTGTGAAATGAAAAAAATTTCATTTTTTCCAATAAAATGTCATTTGTGATCAAAATTTCTTATTTTCACAGGGAACAAAATACCCCATTTGGTTGCCCAATTTGTCCTTAGTGTGGCAATACCCCATTTGTGGTGATAAACTGCCGTTTGGGCCCATGGGAGGGCTCAGAAGGAAAGGAGCGCTATATGTTTGTTGGAGTCCAGATTTTGCTGGATTGGTTTTCGGGTGCCATGTCACATTTGCAGAGCCTCAGGGGTATCAAAGCAATGGAAACCCACCAAAAGTGACCCCATTTTGGAAACTACACCCCTCAAGGAATTCATTTATGGTTGTTGTTAGCATTTTGAGCACACAGTTTTTTCACAGCACCTATTTCAATTGGGCTGTGACATTAAAAAAATGACATTTTTTCCAATAAGATGTAATTTTTTATCAAAATTTCTTATTTTCACAGGGAACAAAATGCTCAATTTTGTTGCCCAATTTCTCCTGAGTGCAGAAATACCCCATTTGTGGCAATAAACTGCCGTTTGGGCCCATGGGAGGCCTCAGAAGGGAAGGAGCGCTGTGTGTTTTTTGGAGTCCAGATTTTGCTGGATTGGTTTTCGGCTGCCATGTCACATTTGCAGAGCCCCAGTGGTATCAAAGCAATGGAAACCCACCAGATGTGACCCCATTTTGGAAATTACACCCCTCAAGGAATTCATTTATGGGTAATGTGACCATTTAGACCCCATAGTTTCTTCACAGAACTTATTTGAATTGGGCTGGGAATTAAAAAAATATATATTTTTTCCAATAATATGTCATTTTAGCTCAAAAATTCTTATTTTCACAAGAAATAAAATACTCCATTTTGTTGCCCAATTTGTCCTGAGTGCGGCAATACCCCATTTGTGGTGATAAACTGCCGTTTGGGCTCATGGGAGGGCTCAGAAGGAAAGGAGCGCTGTGTGTTCTTTGGAGTCCAGATTTTGCTAGATTGGTTTTCGGGTGCCATGTCGCATTTGCAGAGCCCCAGAGCTATCAAAGCAATAGAAACCAATCACAAATGACCCCATTTTGGAAACTACACCCCTCAAGGAATTCATTTATGGGTGTTGTGACTATTTTGCCCCCATAGTTTTTTCACAGAACTAATTTGAATTGGGCTGGGAATGAAAACAAAATTATTTTTTTCAAATAATATGTCGTTTTGGCTGAAAATTTCTTATTTTCACAAGAAACAAAATACCCCATTCTGTTGCCCAATTTGTTCTGAAGGCCGCAATACCCCATTTGTTGTGATAAACTGCCGTTTGGGCCCATGGGAGGGCTCAGAAGGAAAGGACCACCATTTGGCCTACTTGGGATTTTCTAGTGCGAAGTCATGTATGCAGAAGCACCTGAGGTACCAGTACAGTTGAAACCCGCAAGAAGTGACCCCGTTTTAAAAACTACACCCTTAAGGCATTCATCTAGAGGTGTAGTGAGCATTTTGACCGGAGACCTACACCCCATAAACTGTAATGTGGGTTCTCCCGGGTATGGCAATACCCTACATGTGGCTGTTATCAGCTGCCCGGGCACACAGCAGGGCTCAGAGGGGAAAGATGAGGGGGGATAAGCTGTGCGGAGGGCATCAGGGTAAGTAAAATTGGGGTAAATTATAAACCAAGGGATGTATGATAAATTTTAAAACACGCTTTCATACAGAGCTCTGGTTATTCGGGACACGTGTCACATTGATATATTGTGTCATCCCTTATCCCCCTCTTATAGCAGACTTTGCACCTCTTTTGACTTTTTCCCTTCTTGCCAGTTTGGGGAACTTCTCCTGGAAAGTGTTGCCGCCCAGGTACGATGCGTGTGGCCCAGCTTCCAGAAGTACTGGGTGCCCCCCCTTCTTGGTCCCTAAAGATTAGGTTCTTGATAATCACCTCTTGAAATTCCAGGAAAGTTCCCGTCTGGCCTGCACATCGACGTAGCACGTACGCATTGTACAAAGCCATCTGTATGATGTGCCCGGCCAGCTTCTTATACCACACCGCATGGCGCTCTAGGGCTTCAGAATTTGATCTGACAAGTCCACCCCTCCCATGTACCTATTGTAGTCCAGGATGCAGTCTGGTTTGGGGGTGGCCTTTCCTTCATATATCCTAAACCTGTAGGTATACCCTGATGCACTCCCGCAGCTTATACATCTTCACGCCATACCTTGCCCTCTTACCCGGCAGGTACTCGCGGAATTGAACCCTCCCTTTAAAATGTACCAGGGACTCATCAATAGAAATACACTTCTCGGGGTGTATGCTGGAAAAACCGGGCACTGAAACGGTCTAATAGGGGTGTCCGTTTATACAAACGGTCAAAACTGGGGTCATCTCGGGGTGGGCACGACTCATTATCAGTATAATGTAAGAAGCGAAGTATTGCCTCATTTATTTATTTTTTAAGGTACCAGTTCAGATCTGAAGTTGCTTTGAGGGGCCCATATATTAGAAACCCCTATGAAATACCCCATTTTAGAAACTAGACCCCTCAAAGTATTCACAACAGCATTTAGAAAGTTTATGAACCCTTTAGGTGTTTCACAAAAATTTAGAGCAAAGTAGAGGTGAAATTTACATTTTTTTTTGTCAGAAAATCCTCTTTATACCATTTTTTTTTATAACACAAAAGGATTTACCAGAGAAACACAACTCAATACTTATTGCCCAGATTCTGCAGTTTTTAGAAATATCCCACATGTGGCCCTCGGGCGGTAATGGACTGAAGCACCGGCCTCAGAAGCAAAGGAGCACCTAGTGGATTTTGAGGCCTCTTTTTTATTAGGCACCATGTCCAGTTTGAAGAGGTCTTGTGGTGCCAAAACATTGTGAACCCCCCAAAAGTGACCCCAATTTGGAAACTAGACCCCTTGAGGAATCCATTGTAGTTTTCTTGGGGTGCATGCGGCTTTTTGATCAGTTTTTATTCTATTTTTAGGTGGCGTGGTGACTAAAAAACAGCAATTCTACTATTGTTTTTTTGTTCTTTTTTTTTTTACAGCGTTCACCGTGCGCTATAAATGACACATTCACTTTATTCTGCGGGCCGATACGATTACGGCGATACCAGATGTTTATAGTTTTTTTTTAATGTCTTATGGCGTTTGCACAATAAAATACATTTTGTAAACGATCATTCACTTTTTGTGTTACCTTATTCTAAGAGCCAGAACGTTTTTATTTTTCAATCAATAAAGCCGTGCGAGGACTTATTTTTTGCGTAACGAACTGTAGTTTCGATCAGTACCATTTTTAGGTACATGCGACTTTTTGATCTCTTTTTATTCCATCTTTTGGGAGGTGAAGTGACCAAAGAATTGTGATTGTGGTACGGTTTATTATTATTTTATTTTACGGCGTTCATCGTGCGGGATAAATAATGAAATAATTTTGTAGTTCAGGCCGTTACGGGCGCGGCGATACCAATTATGTATAGTTTATTTGTTTGTTTATATATTATTAATAATAAAGGACTGATAAGGGAAAAGGGGGGATTTTTACTTTTATTACTTTTAAATCTTTTATTTTCTTATTTTTACACATCTTTTTTTAACTTTTTTTTTACTTTATTACTTTGTCCCACTAGGGGACAAGAGGGCAGGAGGCCCTGATCGCTATTCTAATACACTGCACTACCAGCGTAGTGCAGTGTATCAGAGCTGTCAGCTACTCACTGACAGCAAGCATAGTGGGTCCTGACGTTGTCAGGACCCACTAGGCTTCCGTCTATGGCATAGCCGGACGCCATTGTTTGGTGTCCGGTTGCCATAGTCACCAACGCCGGCCGCTATCGCGTAGCAGGCCGGCGATGGCAGCTTAACCCCTAAAAAGCCGCGATCTCTATAGAACGCGGCTTTTAAGGGGTTAATCAGCGGGGACACAGCGATCGGTCCCCGCTATAGGAGCTGTGACAGCTGCTGAACAAGACAGCAGCGTCACAGCTCCTGTATGTGTCGGGAGGACGGCCGAAACGGCCGTTACTCCCGTGACGTACTATTACGTCATGGAGCGCGAACGATACAGCTGCTATGACGTAATAGTACGTCAAGGAGCGGGAAGGGGTTAAACTTTTTTTCAACTTTTTTACTAGTCCCACTAGGGGACTTTAATATGCGATCACCCGATCGCTATTATAATACACTGCAATACTTTTGTATTGCAGTGTATTACTGCCTGTCCGTTTAAAGCTGGCAGCTGAGAGCAGGGAGATTTGACAGCTCCCTGCTCTGTTTACTTATTCTGATGCAGCGCCGTAAAAAGGCTTATGCATCAGAATAAAGCCCATTAGTGGCCGCTGTGAAAAGGCGTATTGGCGGTAACTAACGAGTTAAGACAACTATTTTTGCATCTAATTTTGAAAATGCTCTGTTCATGTCTTTCTGTTATCAATATATAGAAACCACGAAGTGTCAAGAACAATTTAAAGCTGAGCTATTTTTGAGTATCTCTAAAAGATAGCTCCAATGATGATTTTTTAGTATTCTTTAACTTTAAATAGCAAGGCCCATTAAGACTTTAGCTGGGCACGTTTTTACTAGCAGGAATGACGATATATGCTCTGGAACTATGAAGCATTTCAAAGGTTGTTGGTTCGAGCCCTACCAGAGTCATGTTTTTGAGGATAAAATTTAATTACTTTTCCGTTTTTAAAATAAGGCAAAAGGAAATACTGCACAGTAACAGGTTTTATAGTTAAAGAGGCTCTGTCACCACATTATAAGTGCCCTATCTCCTATATAAGAAGATCGGCGCTGTAATGTAGGTGACAGTAATGCTTTTTATTTTGAAAAACGATCTATTTTAAACCACTTTATGAGCGATTTTTAGCTTTATGCTAATGAGTTTCTTAATGCCCAAGTGGGCGTGTTTTTACGTTAGACCAAGTGGGCGTTGTACAGAGGAGTATGTATCTGCACATAACTATATAACTATATCGCTAGTGCAGTGTAAATGAATGGAGAGAAGTGTATAGCGCTGAATGGTCGCTGATTGGTCAGCATCATACACTCCTCTGTACAACGCCCACTAGGTCTAAAGTAAAACACGCCCACTTGGGCATAAAGAAACTCATTAGCATAAAGCTAAAAATCGCTCATAAAGTGGTAAAAATAGATCGTTTTTCTAAATAAAAAGCATTACTGTCACCTACATTATAGCGCCAATCTTCTTATATAGGAGACAGGGCACTTATAATGTGGTGACAGAGTCTCTTTAAGGGCTTAGAGCACAGGTCTTTAATAAAAACATTTCTGGGGCCTAAATTGTTAGTGTAAATTATTGGAACAACATTTTTTGTAAACACTTAAAGCGTAACTAAACGTTCGATCAACTTTTTTTTTTTTATAGCAGCAAGTGTAATATAAATATATTTTGTAATATTCTTTATTAATGAATTTGGGCTCCTTTTTGTGTTATATGTGTTTTAAATGGCCACTCTGACACTTTTGTACCACATTTTATTTCTTGTATTTCTCCTGTTGCTAGCAGATATCCGTACACCGTTTAAATGTATTGGTGTACGGATTCTGCTGCCTATGAGTACGGGTGGGTGGTGACCCCATCCTGATGTCAGATGTGCACGCCCCATCGTGACGTCAGGAAGGTCTCTCTGCCTCTATACACTACACAGTTCTCTTTAGTGTAACCTGCAGCAGCAGAGTGCATGGAAGAGACTGGGATGAGCTCTGCTGCTGTCTGGACTATAGTATGTGTGAGGTGCCCCCTCCCTGTCCCCTCTTCCCCCTGTGCACTGTACTATAACCGGCAGTAGCAGAGCACAGGGAGGAGAATGACAGCTCAGAAATGACAGAGAGAGAGAGAGAGAGAGACACGCCCCTAGCAACTGGCCAGAATCAGGAAGTGTGAGAAAATAGATGTGGACGGTTTCACAAAAAAAAACAAAGCTGCAAAAAAGGTGCTTTAAAGTGAAAAAAATTGCTAGGAGTAATGAAGTCACACAGAGGGACATAATAGCAGTTGAATTTTATTTATTTTTTTTGCGAAAGTTTAGCTACGCTTTAAGACAACTATTTTTACATGCAATTTTGAGAATGCTCCGTTCATGTCCATCTGTTGTCAATATCAAATTAAAGCTAAGCTATATTTTGAAAGACCAGTGCTCTAAGCCCTTAACTATAAAAGCTGTTACTGTGCAGTATTTCCTTATTCTAACAACTGAAAGGTAATTTACATGTTACCCAGTAATACAGAACTCTGGTGGGAGCCAAACACACAACCTTTGAATTGCTACATAGTTCTAGAACAGGGGTCTCAAGCACGCGGTCTGCGGGCTGCATGCGGCCCCTGGGGCTGTCATCTGCGGCCCGCGGGACACAGAGCCGCTACTATCGGCTCTGCTCCGAGGCTCTGGAATTCCCTGACATCGTTGTCCACATATGAACAGCGATGTCTGGGGCTTCCCCAGAGCCGGAGTCCCGTGCAGAGCGCTCGTATCGGCTCTGCATCGGTACTCTGTGGAATTCCCTGACATCGCTGTCGATGTATGGACAGTGTGTCGGGGTCTTCCCCAGAGCGGAATCCCGGGCAGAGCATTAGTATAGTCTCTACTCCGGGACTCTGTGAAATTCAATGACATCGGTGTCCATGTTTAGACACACGATGTCTGGGGCTTCCCAGAGCGGAGTCCCGGGCAGAGCGCTAGTACAGGCTCTGCTCCAGGACCCTGTGGAATCATCTGACATCGCTGTCCACATATGGACAGTGTTGTCAGGGTCTTCCCCAGAGCGGAGTCCCGGGCAGAGGGCTAGTATACTCTCTGCTTCGGGACTCTGTGGAATGTTCTGACATCGCTGTCTACATATGGACAGCGATGTCTGGGGTTTCCCCATAGCTGGAGTCCCGGGCAGAACGCTAGTATAGTCTCTGCTCTGGGACTCTGGGGAAGTCTCTGACATCGCTGTCCATACATCGACAGTAATGTCAGGGGCTTCCCCAGAGCAGGTGTCCCAGTGATGTCAGGAGCACAGCTGGAGTCCCAGGAACAGCCTACTAGCACTCTGCTCGGGACTCCAGCCCTGGGGTTGCCCCTGACATCCATGTCCATATATGGACAGTGATGTCAGGAGCAGAGCTGGAATCCCAGGCAGAGTGCTAGAAGCGGTTCTGCTCCGGGACTCCAGCTCTGGGCAAGCCCCTGACATCAATGTTCATATATGGACACTGATGTTAATGGCTTCCCCAGAGTTCCAGCGCAGAGCCTATACTAGTGCTCTGCTCCGGGACTCCGGCTCTGGGGTTGCCCCTGATATCACATTCCGGTCCAGAAGAATCCCCTGACATCACTGTGTATGGACAGTGACGTCAGGGGCTCCAACAGTAGAGGAATCCCCATCCAAATCGTCGGCAACGCTCTGGCTGGGCATTCCACTCCTAGAAGGAGCCCCAATGGAGCTATCTACTTAGGGTGTGTGTGGAATTATCAGCAGAGGGCACTGTGGCAGCATCTGTGGAGGGCACTGTGGCAGTATCAGTGGAGGGCACTGTCACAGCATCTGTGGAGGGCACTGTGGCAGCATCTACGGAGGGCACTGTGGCAGAATCTACGGAGGGCATGGTGGCAGCATCTAAAGAGGGCACTGTGACAACATCTACAAAGGGCGCTGGCAGCATCTACAGAGGACACTATGGCATTATCTAGGGGTGTGTTGCATTATCTACAGAGGGCACTGTGGCACTATCTAAAAAGGGGCTGCCCAATCTTGACATGTGTGTTTGCCAAACGCTGCTAACTGAGCCGCCGGACTGCATTTAGCGACACTTAAACTGGAAAACTGGATTGTTGAAATAAGCACGTGGAGAAATCTCTCAAACTTTAAACCTGGCAGTATTATTATAGCAATGTACTAGTATTATAGTAGTTCAAATAACTAATTGATTAAGAATAATTTTGTATTGTATCAAATTTGAAAGTAATGCGGCCCGTCAACTTCCCATTTTTTTCTTTATGTGGCCCACTTACCCAGCCGAGATTGAGACCCCTGCTCTAAGCCCTTAACTTTAAAGCCTGTTACTGTGCAGTATTTCCTTTTGCCTCATTCTAACATCTGAAAAGTAATTACATGTTACCCAAAAACACACGACTCTAGTGGGACTCGAACCCACAACCTTTGAAATGCTATACAGCTCTAGAAGTCCAATGCGCTATCCATTGCGCCACAGAGCCTATATTGTCAGTCCTGCTAGTAAAAAATGTGCCCAGCTAAAGTCTTAATGGGTCTTGCTTTTTTAAGTTAAAGGGAATGTGTTGCCAGCAAAACATGTTTTGTTTTTTTTTAGTTAAACAATTAATGTGTAGGTAATTAAACATTGTTCTAATTTATTTATTTTTTTCACGAGTCAGGAAATATTATAAATTGGATTCAATTTATAATATTTCCCAGCACTGGTCACTAGATGGAGCCATTCCTAAAATTGCAGCATTGCATGTGATAAAGCAACCACATTGCTTTATGCTGCAAAATTGGGTAAAAATCCCTCGCTCTAGTGAGCTCTCAGAATCCCCCCCTCATTTATCCTGGCTAGTGCCGGGAGAAACGAGGGGTTTGAACGGTCTAACCTCCTACACTGTGTGTCGCCATTTTTTGAGCTAACACACAGTGTAGTAGGTTTACTGTGGATTGTGCGGTCCATGTCTAGTTTCTCACAATGCTGATATTGTATAGTCTATCCTCCTCATTTCCTTTGTTTTACTTGGTACCAGCACTCCACGCATTTGAAAAAATACCCAGCTGATTTTAATTCCAGAATGACCTCATAAGTGTTCCTGCTCTTGCTTGTGCTCTCAGTTGGCCACTGGGGGCGCATGGCAAGGTGAGCTCATTCCATCTGTTCACATGTTGTGGTGCTGTATGGTGGTGTCTGTTGCTGTAGTGCTGCACTTGTGGGGGGACGTGGCCCAGAGCCAAGGAGGCTTTGCACGGTCTAAAGGCATGGGTGCTTTTGGGCCGCTGGGTTGCTCCCTCTGCAGGAGTGGTGCTGCGGTGGTGGTAGCCGCCATGCGGTGCTGCAACCGCTAGAGTAGGGACCCACTTTAAAGAGGTCGCCGTGAAGTGGCAAGTGGGCTTATACAGTTTGATCAAAATGTTTACAAAGAACCTCATGTTCATGTTTCTAAATTATGCCTAGCGGCTCAGATCAACGTATATACTGTGGATTGTGCGGTCCATGTCTAGTTTCTCACAATGCTGATATTGTATAGTCTATCCTCCTCATTTCCTTTCTTTTACTTGGTACCAGCACTCCACGCATTTGAAAAAATACCCAGCTGATTTTAATTCCAGAATGACCTCATAAGTGTTCCTGCTCTTGCTTGTGCTCTCAGTTGGCCACTGGGGGCGCATGGCAAGGTGAGCTCATTCCATCTGTTCACATGTTGTGGTGCTGTATGGTGGTGTCTGTTGCTGTAGTTCTGCACTTGTGGGGGGACGTGGCCCAGAGCCAAGGAGGCTTGGCACGGTCTGAAGGCATGGGTGCTTTTGGGCCGCTGGGTTGCTCCCTCTGCAGGAGCGGTGCTGCGGTGGTGGTAGCCGCCATGCGGTGCTGCAACCGCTAGAGTAGGGACCCACTTTAAAGAGGTCGCCGTGAAGTGGCAAGTGGGCTTATACAGTTTGATCAAAATGTTTACAAAGAACCTCATGTTCATGTTTCTAAATTATGCCTAGCGGCTCAGATCAACGTATATACTGTGGATTGTGCGGTCCATGTCTAGTTTCTCACAATGCTGAGACAGTAGTAAACACACACTGAAACACGAACATACATAGAAATAACTTACCTGCTCCAGTCGCCGCCGCTCCCTCCAGTCCATCCGCTCCTTCTGCTGCCGCTGCTCCATGTGCACAAGTCCGGAAGCCGCGACCGGAAGTAGTAATCTTACTGTCCGGCCGCGACTTCCGGTCCACAGGAAAATGGCGCCGGACGGCGCGCATTTCAAATTGAACTGTGTGGGAGCGGCGCATGCGCCGTTCCCACACAGCGGCGTACACGATAGTGGATGGAACGGGCCCCGTTCGCAGTCCCTATGGGACTGGAGCTGCCGTATTCCATGTCTGTATGTGTCATTAATCGACACATACAGAAATGGAAAAAAAAATTGCAGCCCCCATAGGGAAGAAAAAGTGTAAAAATAAAAAAAAGTAACACACAAACACACAAATTAATCCAAACGTTTTTAATAAAGCACGAACATCTTTAACATATTAAAAAAAATATTTTGGTGACACTGTTCCTTTAAGGAATACTAAAAAAATCATCATTGGGGCTATCTTTTAGAGATACTCAAAAATAGCTCAGCTTTAAATTGTTCTTGACACTTCGTGGTTTCTATATATTGATAACAGATAGACATGAACAGAGCATTTTCAAAATTGGATGCAAAAATCATTGTCTTAAGAGTCCACAAAAAAAGGTGGTTCCAATAACTTACACTAACAAATTAGGGGCCAGAAATGTTTTTATTAAAGACCACTGTAAGCCGTTAACCATAAAGCCTGTTACTGTGCAGTATTTCCTTTTGCCTAATTCTAACATCTGAAAAGTAATTACATGTTACCCAAAAACACACGACTCTGGTGGGACTTGAACCCACAACCTTTGAATTGCTATATAGCTCTTTTGGAAGGTAGATATTGGCGAAAGCTAAGTCTGCCATGAAAGTTGAGGAGGGATTCGTCCACACTTACATTCTGCTCAGGGGTGTAGAGTTGCAGAAATAAATTATTCAGGGAATTTATTAGCGGTCTTATTTTGAACAACCGATCCGGGTTTGCATCGGTACTTGGGGGGGCCTGTGCGTTGTCATTGAAGTGGAGGAACCTCATTATTGTCTCATAACGAGACCTGGGCATTACTGCAGAATATACTGGGGTGGCTTGGGCGGGTCTCTTTGACCAGTAAGACCTAATGGAGGGCTTTTTGACAATACCCATATTTAGGGTGAGCCCCCAAATTTTTTTTAATTCCAGAAAATTGGTGGGCGTCCAATCTCTGGCATGGGTGGATGAAGGTTTCTGCCTTATATATTGAGTGGCATATAAATTTGTTTCGTGGACAATCTGATTTAGGATGTCGTCCGTTATAAATAAATGGAAGTAATCCATTTGGACAAAATTTGTATTGTCCACGGTTATGCCAGGAGTGGCAGTAAATCCGTGGATTCTAGGCCCAAAAGATGGGGCAGATGCCCATACAAGAGCCTGGACTGAAGGGACCAGGCTGTCCCGTGCTACAGCGCTACTTGGCCCTGCGCTTTCATGTTCTGCAGTTTCAACTGCATCAGGGACAACGTCCCCTGAAGATGAACCTGAAGTGACGCTGTCATCGTCACTACCTAAAACAGGTTCCATCTCAGATGCCATCTCTGATGCGGTCTCCGACTCAGACCACAGCATGGCGTATGCCTCCTCGGCGCTAAACAACTTCCTCGCCATAACGTAACTAACACTAACACTAACTAAACAAATTTTTTTTTTTTTTTTTTTATAAAACACACAAACTAACTGCTATATATATCTACACTACCGCTAACAAAAAAATAAACCGCTATTGCTATATATATTATAAATATATGTGGATATATATATATATATATATATATATATATAATTATATACTCCCTACCTGCCTATTCTAATAGAATAAAAGATAGAAAGGTAGATAGATAGAAAAAAAGATAGATGGATAGATAGATTGTATATAGAGATGAGCGAACTTTTCAAAAGTTCGGTTCGGCTAGTTCGCCGAATTTCACAAAAAAGTTCGATTCGGACCGAACTAGTTCGGACCGAACCTGTCACTTACGTGCGCCGAGCATGCTACTGTCTCGGGTGCTGATAGAGTTAATGGGCTGCACTAACTCTTTCAGCAACCTTGACAGTACCATGCTCGGCGCGCGGAAAATACAATTTAAATGTAATAAAAAAATAAAAATTATACGTTCGTACTTACTTTCCTCCTGTCCGGCCTCCAGCGATGACGTTTCATCCCTTTCGCCGCTGCAGCCAATCACAGGCTGTAGTGGCGGTCACGCACGTCAGGATGACGCTTCATCCCACGTGACCGCCTCTGCAGCCAATCACAGGCTGCAGCGGTGACATGGATGAAACGTCATCGCTGGAGCCCGGACAGGAGGAAAGTAAGTATGAACGTATTATTATTTTTTTTGGCATGTATGTATGTTGGCATGTATGTATGTATGTATGTATGTATGTTGTCATGTATGTATGTATGTATATATGTGCATGTATGTTGGCATGTATGTATATATGTGTATGTATATTTGCATGTATATATTTGCATGTATGTTTGCATGTATGTATGTTTGCATGAATGTATGTTTGCATGTATGTATGTATATATGTGTATGTATATTTGCATGTATATGTTTGCATGAATGTATGTTTGCATGAATGTATGTTTGCATGTATGTATGTTGTCATGTATGTATGTATGTTGTCATGTATGTATGTATATATGTGCATGTATGTTTGTATGTGTATTTGCATGTATGTATGTTTGCATGTGTGTATGTTTGCATGTATGTATGTATGTATGTATGTTGGCATGTATGTATATATTTGCATGTATGTTTGCATGAATGTATGTATGTATGTTTGCATTTTATGTATGTATGTATGTATGTATGTCGTCATGTATGTATGTTGTCATGTATGTATATATGTGCATGTTTGTATGTATATTTGCATGTATATATTTGCATGTATGTATGTTTGCATGAATGTATATTTGCATGTATGTATGTTGTCATGTATGTATGTTGTCATGTATGTATACATGTTTATATGTATGTATGTATGTTTGCATGTATGTATGTTGTCATGTATGTTTGCATGTTTTTATTTTTGCATGTATGTTTATATATATGTGCATGTATGTAATTATGTTTGCATGTATTTATGTTTGCATGTATATTTGTGCATGCTTGTATATATGTATGTATCTTTGCATGTTTGTATGTATGGTTTCATGTGTGTGTGTATGCATGTATGTATGATAGTTTGCATGTATGTATGTTTGTTTGTATACATGTCTGTATGGCCATGTATGATACTGTCTGCTGGCGCCCTGTATCTAAGTCAACTTCACGGCAGGCTTCTATACATGGTATAACAGTCAGTATCACACATTAAACTGAATCTAAGCTTACAACATGTTTTATTTCATTTTTTCTTTTTTTTACAGGTTTCGTGTTTGGACTACGTCGGTTTCGAGGACTACTTCGATGTCGGTTTTTTTTTTTCTACAATAAAATGGTTAATGAGGGTTGTGTTGGGGGTGCTTTATTTCAATAAAATATTTTATCTATATCTTTGTCTTTTTCTTTTCAAATTTTATTACTACCACTTTAGTAATGGCCGCTGTCTGAGTGACAACATCCATTACTAAGGCGAGGCTTAGCGTTAGCCGGTGCAGAGGCTAACACTAACCACCATTATTACCCCGGTACCCACCACCACCAGGGGTGCCGGGAAGAGCCAGGTACGATCCAGTACCCGACCATCTGTTGTGATGGTCGGGCTCTGGGGCGGCCGCAGGCTGGTATTATGAGGCTGGGAAGGGCCAAAAACAGTGGACCTTCCCACCCTTGTAATGCTAGGCTGCTGCTGCTGTGTTGTATCTGGCTGGTTATAAAAGTGGGGGGGACCCCACGTCATTTTTTTTTTATTATTTATTTTTTATTTTTTTTTAAAAGACATGGGGTTCCACCCAATTTATCATAACCAGCCACATACAACACAGTGTTATTAGCCTGGGAATGTACTAAACCAGTGGCCCTTCCCACCCATGTAATGCCAGACTGCTGCGGCCTTGTATATGGCTGGTTATTAAAAATGTGGGGGACCCAACGTCTATTGTTAAATTTGTTAAATTCCCCAAAAAAAACGACGTGAGGTCCCCCCCATTTTTATAACCAGCCCGATACAACAGAGCAGCAGCAGCCTAGCATTACAAGGGTGGGAAGGTCCACTGTTTTTGGCCCTTCCCAGCCTCATAATACCAGCCTACGGCCGCCCCAGTACCCGACCATCACAACAGATGGTCGGGTACTGGATCGTACCAAGCTCTTCCCGGCACCCCTGGTGGTGGTGGGTACCGGGGTAATAATGGGTGGTTAGTGCTAGCCTCTGCACCGGCTAACACTAAGTACCGCCTTAATAATGGACGCTGTCAATCAGCCAACTGCCATTATCTAGGCACTAATAAAGTTTAAAAAAAAACACAAAGACAATTATTTTTTATTGAAATAAGAAATCCCCAACAAAACCCTCGTTAACCATTTTATTAAAATTTAAAAAAAACGTAGATCTACGCAGTAGTCCAACGAATCGAAGATGTAGTCCAATCGGTACATCAAAATCTGCAACAACATAAAAAAACAGTTATCAATGTGAACAATAACAATACTTCTACTCACCTACACACATATATATACGCACGCACACACAAACAACCATACACAAACACACACATATACACAAACACACACATATACACACACCCATATACACAAACACACACATATATAAACACACACACACACACAAACATCTACACACAAACATATATACAAATACACCCATATATATACACAAACACACCCATATATACACAAACACACACATAAACACACCCATATACACACATATACACAAACACACATATACAAAAACACACACACAAATATCTACACACAAACATATACACATACACCCATATATATACACAAACACACCCATATATACACAAACACACACAAACACACATATAAAAACAAAAACAGACAAAGACACATACCCAAACACACACACTGTTTCTTTTAAATGCTGCTTGGGAACCCGCTCGATCCACTATATAAGGCTGCGCTATAGTGCAGCATTTAAAAGAAACAGGATCCTGACCTGTCCATAGAGTTTAAGGCAGCACAGAGTATTTCAGGAGATGAGCGTGCAGATTCAGTGCTGCTGTGAACTCTGCTCCTACCATTACGTAGCTCTCAGTCTGTTACCTCTCCTCCACTCCTGTCCTCAAGAACACCTTCACATGATTGGCAAGTCACCACGTAATGGTAAGAGTAGAGTTCACAGCTGCACAGAGTATTTCAGGAGATGAGCGTGCGGATCTTGTGCGGGGTGGTGACTTGCCAATCATGTGAAGGTGTTATTGAGGACAGGAGTGGAGGAGAGGTAACAGACTGAGAGCAGAGTTCACAGCAGCACTGAATCTGCACGCTCATCTCCTGAAATACTCTGTGCTGCCTTAAACTCTGTGGACAGGTCAGGATCCTGTTTCTTTTAAATGCTGCACTGTAGCGCAGCCTTATATAGTGGATCGAGCGGGTTCCCTAGCAGCATTTAAAAGAAACAGGATCCTGACCTGTCCACAGAGTTTAAGGCAGCACAGAGTATTTCAGGAGAGGAGCACGGCCGGCCACAGGCAGCCGGTCGTTTTTCCAAGCCGTGCTCCCATTATGCACACGACCGTAAAAACACCTGTTATTGTGGGTCGTAATTACGACCCGCAATAACGGGCTCATAGACTTCTGTTACCCATGGGTACCTTCCCGTTTTCTCACGGGAAGGTGCCCGTGCCGTTAAAAAAATAGAACATGTTCTATTTTTCTATTTTACGGGCCGTGCTGCTATAAAATTTAGGGTATGTTCACACGACAGCGTCCGTAACGGCTGAAATTACGGGGATGTTTCCGTCTGAAAACATCCCCGTAATTTCAGCCGAAACGGCAAGTGCAGGCGCTTGAACGCGGCGTCCATTACGGACGTAATTGGCGCTGCTATTCATTGGAGTCAATGAATAACGGCTCCAATTATGGCCAAAGAAGTGACAGGTCACTTCTTTGACGCGCCGTCATTTGACAGCGGCGCGTAAATATACGCCTCGTGTGAACAGACAAACGTCTGCCCATTGCTTTCAATGGGCAGATGTTTGTCAGCGCTATCGAGGCGCTATTTTCGGGCATAATTCGGGGCAAAAAATCACGAATTACATCCGTAATTAGTGCGTGTGAACACAGGGTATGTTCACACTCACTAATTACGGACGTAATTCGGGCGTTTTTGCCCCGAATTACGTCCAAAAATAGCGCCTCGATAGCGCTGACAAACATCTGCCCATTGAAAGCAATGGGCAGACGTTTGTCTGTTCACACGAGGCGTAATTTACGCGCCGCTGTCAAATGACGGCGCGTAAATAGACGCCCGCGTCAAAGAAGTGACCTGTCACTTCTTTGGCCGTAATTGGAGCGATTATTCATTGACTCCAATGAATAGCAGCGCCAATTACGTCCGTATTGGACGCGGCATTCAAGCGCCTGCATATTCCATAACGGCTGAAATTACGGGGATGTTTTCAGGCGGAAACATCCCCGTAATTTCAGCCGTAACGGACGCTGTCGTGTGAACATACCCTTATAATGACAGCACGGCTCGTAAAAGCGGCCGGCCGTGCTCGTAATTACGAGTCGTAATTACGAGCACGACCCGTAAAATAAAAAAATAGAACATGTTCTATCTTTTTAACGGCACGGGCACCTTCCCGTGAGAAAACGGGAAGGTACCCGTGGCTAACAGAAGTCTATGGGCCCGCTATTTCGGGTCGTAATTACGACCCTTAATAACGGGTGTTTTTACGGTCGTGTGCATGAGGCCCCGTAATGACGGGTGGCTACATGTGTGCACCCGTCATTACGGCAGCGTTGCTAGGCGACGTCAGTAAATAGTCACTCTTCAGGGTGCTGAAAGAGTTAACTGATCGGCAGTAACTGTTTCAGCACCCTGGACAGTGACTACCGATCACAATATAGAGTACCTGTAAAAAAAAAAAGACGTTCACACTTACCGGGAACTCCCTGCTTCCTCCAGTCCGGTCTCCTGGCCGTTGCCTTGGTGACGCGTCCCTCGCGACATCCGGCCCGACATTCCTTGATGACGATGCAGCCCATGTGAGCGCTGCAGCCAATCACGGGCTGCAGAGGCCTCTGCAGCCAATCACGGGCTGCAGAGACCTCTGCAGCCAATCACAGGCTGCAGAGGCCTCTGCAGCCAATCACAGGCTGCCGCGTCAGAAAAGAAGGTCGGACTGGAGGAAGAAGAGAGACTCGTCCGCAAGACAACGACCAGGTACGTATGAAATGCTTTTTATTTTATTTTTAATCAGCAGCCTCTTTTCTCTATCAGTGATTGATAGAGACAAGTGGCTGCCGATTTGTATAATATTTTTGACCGGGTTCGGTCAAAACGGGTTCGGCCGAACCCGGTGAAGTTCGGATTCGCTGCGAACCGAACTTTTCCGGAAGTTCGGACCGAAACCGGGTTCGGTTGTCCCGGTTCGCTCATCTCTAATTGTATAGATAGATAGAAATCTATCTATACAGAGAATGTTTTAGAGTGTAACTGTATTTTTTGTGTAACTGTAACTGTAATCTTCTGGCAGCAATTCTCCCGAGTCTCTTCTTCTCCTCAAACTGAAACAATGTTTGAGGAGAAAAAAAAAAGAGGCAGGAGATTTACTGCCAGAAAAGTCAAAATAAAACAAATGTGGTCGCTGTGATAGGTTTTCACAGCGACCACATGTTCAGGGACCATCAGCTTAGTCCCTGATACCCTGCTTAGTGCCCAGAGCTGTTGGTAACAGCGTGGGCACAGGGCTGTGTGCACGCGATCGCGTGCACACTGTTTTCTATGCAGAAATGCATGTGATCGCTGCGATTGGTTGTCACAGCGATCACATGTTCAAGGGCCAAAAAATTGACCCCTGACATTCTGCCCAGTGCCCATGGCTGTTAGCAACAGCCAGGGCATAGAGCTGTGTGCACGCGATCGCGCGTGCACAGTCTCTGAAATGCCACCGTAAATAGTCTATACGGCGGACTTCAGAGACCCTGACCGCTGGGCGTATAAATACGGCCAGCGGTCGGGAACCTGTTAAAGACCACTCTAAGCCCTTAACCATAAAGCCTGCTACTGTGCAGTATTTCCTTTTGCCTCATTCTAACATCTGAAAAGTAATTACATGTTACCCAAAAACACACGACTCTGGTGGGACTCGAACCCACAACCTTTGAATTGCTATATAGCTCTAGAAGTCCAATGCGCTATCCATTGTGCCACAGAGCCAATATCGTCCTCATGCTAGTAAAAAATGTGCCCAGCTAAAGTCTTAATGTGTCTTGCTTTTTTAAGTTAAGGAATACTAAAAAAATCATCATTGGGTCTATCTTTTAGAGATACTCAAAAATAGCTCAGCTTTAAATTGTTCTTGACATTTCGTGATTTCTATATATTGATAACAGATAGACATGAACAGAGCATTTTCAAAATTGGATGCAAAAATCGTTGTCTTAAGAGTCCACAAAAAAAGGTGGTTCTAATAACTTACACTAACAACATAGGGGCCAGAAATTTTTTTTATTAACCCCTACGCGCTCAGCGACGTAATAATCCGTCGCGCTAACTGTACGTTAGCGCTCAGCGACGGATTATTACGTCGTGGGAGTAACGGCCATTTCGGCCGTCCTCCCGACACATACAGGAGCTGTGACAGCTGCTGTCACAGCTCCTACAGCGGGGACCGATCGCGGTGTCCCCGCTGATTAACCCCTTAAAAGCCGTGTTCAATAGTGATCACGGCTTTTTAGGGGTTAAGCTACAATCGCCAGCTTGCTACGCGATAGCGGCTGGCGATGGTGGCTATGGCAACCGGACACCAAAACATGGCGTCCGGCTCTGCCATCGACGGAAGCCTAGTGGCTCCTGACGAAGTCAGGACCCACTATGCTTGCTGTCAGTGAGTAGCTGACAGTTCTAATACACTGCACTACGCATGTAGTGCAGTGTATTAGAATAGCGATCAGGGCCTCCTGCCCTCAAGTCCCATAGTGGGACAAAGTAATAAAGTAAAAAAAAATGCGTAAAAATAAGAAAATAAAGGTTTTAAAAGTAAAAATCCCCCTTTTTCCCTTATCAGTCCTTTATTATTAATAAAAACATATAAACAAATAAACTATACATAATTGGTATCGCCGCGGCCGTAACGGCCTGAACTACAAAATTATTTAGTTATTTATTCCGCGCAGTGAACGCCGTAAAAGAAAATAATAATAAACCGTACCACAATAACAATTGTTTGGTCACTTCACCTCCCAAAAAATGGAATAAAAAGAGATCAAAAAGTCGCATGTACCTAAAAGTGGTACTGATCAAAACTACAGTTCGTTACGCAAAAAATAAGTCCTCGCACGGCTTTCTTGATGGAAAAATAAAAAACGTTATGGCGCTTAGAATAAGGTAACACAAAAAGTGAATGGTTGTTTACAAAACGTATTTTATTGTGCAAACGCCATAAGACATAAAAAAAACCTATAAACATCTGGTATCGCCGTAATCGTATCGCCCCGCAGAATAAAGTGAATATGTCATTTATAGCGCACGGTGAACGCTGTAAAAAAAATAGATTAAAAAAACAATAGTAGAATTGCTGTTTTTTAGTCACCAAAATGTAAATTTCACCTCTACTTTGCTCTAAATTCCTGTGAAACACCTAAAGGGTTCATAAACTTTCTAAATGCTGTTGTGAATACTTTGAGGGGTCTAGTTTCTAAAATGGGGTGTTTGATAGGGGTTTCTAATATATGGGCCCCTCAAAGCAACTTCAGAACTGAACTGGAACCTAAAAAAATAAATAAATTAGGCAATACTTCGCTTCTTACATTATACTGATAATGAGCTGTGCCCACCCCGAGATGACCCCCAGTTTTGACCGTTTGTATAAACGGAGACCCCTATTAGACCGTTTCAGTGCCCGGTTTTCCCAAGCATACACCCCAAGAAGTGTATTTCTATTGATGAGTCCTTGGTGGATTTTAAAGGGAGGGTTCAATTCCGCCAGTACCTGCCGAGTAAGAGGGCAAGGTATGGTGTGAAGATGTATAAGCTGTGTGAGAGTGCATCAGGGTGTACTTACAAATTTAGGATATATAAAGGGAAGGACACCAATATTCAGCCCCCAGAATGCCCCCCCTTACTGGGAGTTAATGCAAAAATTGTGTGGGATTTGGTGTACCCACTGCTGGACCAGGGTTACCACCTCTACCTGGATAATTTTTATACCGGCGTCCCACTCTTCAACTGCCTCGCTTCCAGTCCTGCGGCATGTGGCACTGCTAGAAGAAATCTGAGAGGCCTCTCTAAGACTCTTCAGGCCAAACAAGAAGGGGTGAGCACAGGGCACATTCTAGCAGCAACATATTGTGTGTCAATTACAAGGACAAGAGAGATGTCACACCAGTACCCATGTACCTGTACGAGGTACCAGTACAGAGACCGCTAAACCAGACTGCATCCTGGACTACAATAGGTAAATGGGAGGGGTTGACTTGTCAGATCAAGTCCTGAAGCCCTATAGCGCCATGCGGTGTGGTATAAGAAGCTGGCCGTGCACATCATACAGATGGCATTGTACAATGTGTATGTGCTACGTCGATGTACAGGCCAGAGGGGAACTTTCCTGGAATTTCAAGAGGTGGTTATCAAGAACCTAATCTTTAGGGACCAGCAAGGGGGGGGCACCCAGTACTTCTGGAAGCGAGGCCACACGCATCGCACCAGGGCAGCATTTTCCAGGAGAAGTTCCCCAAACTGGCAAGAAGGGAAAAAGTCAAAAGAGGTGCAAAGTCTGCTATAAGAGGGGTATAACGGAGGACACAATATATCAATGTAACGCGTGTCCCGAAAAACCAGAGCTCTGTATGAAAGTGTTTTAAAATTTATCATACATCCCTTGATTTATAATTTACCCCAATTCTACTTACCCTGATGTACTCCGCACAGCTTATCCCCCATTATCGTTCCCTTCTGAGCCCTGCTGTGTGCCCAGGCAGCTGATAACAGCCACATTGAGGGTATTGCCATACCCGGGAGAACCCATATTACAGTTTATGGGGTGTATGTCTCCGGTAAAAATGCTCACTACACCTCTAGATGAATGCCTTAAGGGTGTAGTTTTTAAAACGGGGCCACTTCTTGGGGGTTTCAACTGTACTGGTACCTCAGGGGCTTCTGCAAACATGACTTCGCACCAGAAAATCACCAGTAGGCCAAATGGTGGTCCTTTCCTTCTGAGCCCTCCCATGGGCCCAAACGGCAGTTTATCACCACAAATGGGGTATTGCGGCACTCAGGACAAATTGCGCAACAGAATGGGGTATTTTATTTCTTGTGAAAATAAGAAATTTTCAGCCAAAACTACATATTATTGGAAAAAATTAATTTTGTTTTAATTCCCAGCCCAATTCAAATAAGTTCTGTGAAAAAACTATGGGGTCAAAATGGTCACATTACCCATAAATGAATTCCTTGAGGGGTGTAGTTTCCAAAATGGGGTCACTTCTGGTGGGTTTCCATTGCTTTGATACCTCTGGGGCTCTGTAAATGCAACATGGCACCCGAAAACCAATCCAGCAAAATCTGGACTCCAACAAACACATAGCGCTCCTTTCCTTCTGAGCCCTCCCATGGGCCCAAACGGCAGTTTATCACCACAAATGGGGTATTGCCGCACAAAGGACAAATTGGCCAACAAAATGGGGTATTTTGTTCCCTGTGAAAATAAGAACTTTTGATCACAAATGACATCTTATTGGAAAAAATGACATTTTTTTAATTTCACAGCCCAATTCAAATAGGTGCTGTGAAAAAACTGTGCGGTGAAAATGGTAACAACAACCATAAATGAATTCCTTGAGGGGTGTAGTTTCCAAAATGGGGTCACTATTTGGGGATTCCTACTGTTTTGGCACCTCAACACCTCTTCAAACCTGGCATGCTGCCTAAAATATATTCTAATAAAAAAGAGGCCTCAAATGCACTAGGTGCTTTGCTTCTAGGGCTTGTGTTTTAGTCCATGAGCGCACTAGAGCTACATGTGGGACATTTCTAAAAACTGCAGAATCTGGACAATACATATTTAGTAGTGTTTCTCTGGTAAAACCTTCTGTGTTACAGAAATTTTTTTTAATAAAATTGAAATTCAGCAAGAAAAATGAAATTTGCAAATTTCACCTCCACTTTGCTTTAATTCTTGTGAAATGCCTGAAGGGTTAAAAAACTTTCTAAATGCTGTTTTGAATACTTTGAGGGGTCTAGTTTTTAAAATGGGGTGTTTTATCAGGGTTTCTAATACATAGGCCCCTCAAAGCCTCTTCAGAACTGAAGAAGTACCTTAAAAAAAAGGCTTTTGAAATTTTCTTAAAAATATGAGAAATTGCTGTTTAGGTTCTAAGCCTTGTAACGTTTCATGAAAAATAAAATAATGTTAAAAAAACGATGCCAATCTAAAGTAGACATATGGGAAATGTGAACTAGTAACTATTTTGGGTGGTATAACCGTCTGTTTTACAAGCAGATGCATTTAAATTCTGAAAAATGCTATTTTTTCCATATTTTCTCTAAATTTTGCAATTTTTCACCAATAAACACTGAATATATCGACCAAATTTTACCACGAACATGAAGCCCAATGTGTCACGAGAAAAGAATCTCAGAATCGATTGGATAGGTTTAAGCATTCCGACGTTATTACCACATAAAGTGAAATATGTCAAATTTGAAAAAAGGGCTCTGAGCCTTAAAGGCAATGGTTTTTTTTTTAAATTAAACATTTAGTGTGTGGGTGATTAAACATTGTTCAAATTTTTTTTATTTTTTTCACGAGTCAGGAAATATTATAAATTAATTCTAATTTATAATACTACCCATTTTTGGTCACTAGATGGAGCTATTCCCAAAATTGCAGCATTGCAACATTGGGTTAAAAGCCCTCGCTCTAGTGAGCTCTCAGCATCCCCCCCTCCTTTATCCTGGCTAGTGCCGGGATAAATGAGGGGTTTGAACGGTGTAACCTCCTACACTGTGTGTCGCCATTTTTTGAGCTAACACACAGTGTAGTAGGTTTACATACAGTAGTAAACACACACAAACACGAACATACATTGAAATCTCTTACCTGCTCCTGCCGCCGCGGCTCTCTCCGGCCCGTCCGCTCCGTTTGCTGCCGCTGGTCCAAGTGCACAAATCCGGAAGCCGCGACCGGAAGTAGTAATATTACTGTCCGGCCGCGACTTCCGGTCCACAGGAAAATGGCGCCGGACGGCGCCAATTTCGAATTGGACTGTGTGGGAGCGGCGCATGCGCAGTTCCCACACAGACGCCGTACACTGAAGTCAATGGGACGGGAGCCGTTCGCAGTCCCTATGGGACTGTGGCTGCCGTATTCCATGTCTGTATGTGTCGTTAATCGACACAGACAGAAATGGAACAAAAAATGGCAGCCCCCATAGGGAAGAAAAAGTGTAAAAATAAGAAAAAGTAAAACACAAACACACAAATGAATATAAACGTTTTTAATAAAGCACTAACATCTTTAACATATAAAAAAATAATTTGTGATGACACTGTTCCTTTAAGGCCAAAACTAGGCTGCATCCTTAAGGGGTTAATGACCACTCTAAGACCTTAACCATAAAGCCTGTTACTGTGCAGTATTTCCTTTTGCCTCATTCTAACATCTGAAAAGTAATTACATGTTACCCAAAAACACACAACTCTGGTGGGACCCGAACCCACAAACTTTGAATTGCTATATAGCTCTAGAAGTCCAACCAGCTATCCATTGCGCCACAGAGCCTAGATCATCCCTCATGCTAGTAAAAAATGTGCCCAGCTAAAGTCTTAATGTGTCTTGCTTTTTTAAGTTAAGGAATACTAAAAAAATCATCATTTAGAGATACTCAAAAATAGCTCAGCTTTAAATTGTTCTTGACACTTCATGGTTTCTATATATTGATAACAGATAGACATGAACAGAGCAATTTTAAAATTGGATGTAAAAATTGTTGTCTTAAGAGTCCTCAAAAAAAGGTGGTTCTAATAACTTACACTAACAACATAGGGGCCAGAAATGTTTTTATTAAAGACCACTCTAAGCCCTTAACCATAAAGCCTGTTACTGTGCAGTATTTCCTATTGCCTCACTCTAACATCTGAAAAGTAATTACATGTTACCCAAAAACACACGACTGTAGTGGGACTCGAACCCACAACCTTTGAATTGCTATATAGCTCCAGAAGTCCAATGTGCAATCCATTGCACCACAGAGCCTATATCATCCCTCTTGCTAGTAAAAAATGTGCCCAGCTAAAGTCTTAATGTGTCTTGCTTTTTTAAGTTAAGGAATACTAAAAAAATCATCATTGGGGCTATCTTTTAGATATACTCAAAAATAGCTCAGCTTTAAATTGTTCTTGACACTTCGTGGTTTCTATATATTGATAACAGATAGACATGAACAGAGCATTTTCAAAATTGGATGCAAGAGTCCACAAAAAAAGGTGGTTCCAATAACTTACACTAACAAATTAGGGGCCAGAAATGTTTTTATTAAAGACCACTCTAAGCCCTTAACCATAAAGCCTGTTACTGTGCAGTATTTCCTATTGCCTCATTCTAACATCTGAAAAGTAATTACATGTTACCCAAACACACATGACTCTGGTGGGACTTGAACCCACAACATTTGAATTGCTATATAGATCTAGAAGTCCAACCAGCTATCCATTGCGCCACAGAGCCTATATCATCCCACATGCTAGTAAAAAATGTGCCCAGCTAAAGTCTTAATGTGTCTTGCTTTTTTAAGTTAAGGAATACTCAAAAAATCATCATTGGGGCTATCTTTTAGAGATACTCAAAAATAGCTCAGCTTTAAATTGTTCTTGACACTTCGTGGTTTCTATATATTGATAACAGATAGACATGAACAGAGCATTTTCAAAATTGGATGCAAAAATCGTTGTCTTAAGAGTCCACAAGAAAAGGTGGTTCCAATAGCTTACACTAACAACATAGGGGCCAGAAATGTTTTTATTAAAGACCACTCTAAGCCCTTAACCATAAAGCCTGTTACTGTGCAGTATTTCCTTTTGCCTCATTCTAACATCTGAAACGTAATTACATGTTCGAAAAACACACAACCGTGGTGGGACTTGAACCCACAACCTTTGAATTGCTATATAGCTCCAGAGGTCCAATGCGCAATCCATTGTGCCACAGAGCCTATATCATCCCTCCTGCTAGTAAAAAATGTGCCCAGCTAAAGTCTTAATGTGTCTTGCTTTTTTAAGTTAAGGAATACTAAAAAAATCATCATTGGGGCTATCCTTTAGAGATACTCAAAAATAGCTCAGCTTTAAATTGTTCTTGACACTTCGTGGTTTCTATATATTGATAACAGATAGACATGAACAGAGCATTTTCAAAATTGGATGCAAAAATCGTTGTCTTAAGAGTCCACAAAAAATGATGGTTCCAATAACTTACACTAACAAATTAGGAGCCAGAAATGTTTTTATTAAAGACCACTCTAAGCCCTTAACCATAAAGCCTGTTACTGTGCAGTATTTCCTTTTGCCTCATTCTAACATCTGAAAAGTAATTACATGTTACCCAAAAACACACAATTCTGCTGGCACTCGAACCCACAACCTTTGACTTGCTATTTAGCTCTAGAAGTCCAATGCGCTATCCATTGCGCCACAGAGCCTATATCATCCCACATGCTAGTACAAAATGTGCCCAGCTAAAGTTTTAATGTGTCTTGCTTTTTTAAGTTAAGGAATACTAAAAAAATCATCATTGGGGCTATCCTTTAGAGATACTCAAAAATAGCTCAGCTTTAAATTGTTCTTGACACTTCGTGGTTTCTATATATTGATAATAGATAGACATGAACAGAGCATTTTCAAAATTGGATGCAAAAATCGTTGTCTTAAGAGTCCACAAAAAATGATGGTTCCAATAACTTACACTAACAAATTAGGAGCCAGAAATGTTTTTATTAAAGACCACTCTAAGCCCTTAACCATAAAGCCTGTTACTGTGCAGTATTTCCTTTTGCCTCATTCTCACATCTGAAAAGTAATTACATGTTACCCAAAAACGCACGACTCTGCTGAGACTCAAACCCACAACCTTTGACTTGCTATATAGCTCTAGAAGTCCAATGCGCTATCCATTGTGCCACAGAGCCTATATCATCCCTCATTCTAGTAAAAAGTGTGCCCAGCTAAAGTCTTAATGTGTCTTGCTTTTTTAAGTTAAGGAATACTCAAAAAATCATCATTGGGGCTATCTTTTAGAGATACTCAAAAATAGCTCAGCTTTAAATTGTTCTTGACACTTCGTGGTTTCTATATATTGATAACAGATAGACATGAACAGAGCATTTTCAAAATTGGATGCAAAAATCGTTGTCTTAAGAGTCCACAAGAAAAGGTGGTTCCAATAGCTTACACTAACAACATAGGGGCCAGAAATGTTTTTATTAAAGACCACTCTAAGCCCTTAACCATAAAGCCTGTTACTGTGCAGTATTTCCTTTTGCCTCATTCTAACATCTGAAACGTAATTACATGTTCGAAAAACACACAACCGTGGTGGGACTTGAACCCACAACCTTTGAATTGCTATATAGCTCCAGAGGTCCAATGCGCAATCCATTGTGCCACAGAGCCTATATCATCCCTCCTGCTAGTAAAAAATGTGCCCAGCTAAAGTCTTAATGTGTCTTGCTTTTTTAAGTTAAGGAATACTAAAAAAATCATCATTGGGGCTATCCTTTAGAGATACTCAAAAATAGCTCAGCTTTAAATTGTTCTTGACACTTCGTGGTTTCTATATATTGATAACAGATAGACATGAACAGAGCATTTTCAAAATTGGATGCAAAAATCGTTGTCTTAAGAGTCCACAAAAAATGATGGTTCCAATAACTTACACTAACAAATTAGGAGCCAGAAATGTTTTTATTAAAGACCACTCTAAGCCCTTAACCATAAAGCCTGTTACTGTGCAGTATTTCCTTTTGCCTCATTCTAACATCTGAAAAGTAATTACATGTTACCCAAAAACACACAATTCTGCTGGCACTCGAACCCACAACCTTTGACTTGCTATTTAGCTCTAGAAGTCCAATGCGCTATCCATTGCGCCACAGAGCCTATATCATCCCACATGCTAGTACAAAATGTGCCCAGCTAAAGTTTTAATGTGTCTTGCTTTTTTAAGTTAAGGAATACTAAAAAAATCATCATTGGGGCTATCCTTTAGAGATACTCAAAAATAGCTCAGCTTTAAATTGTTCTTGACACTTCGTGGTTTCTATATATTGATAATAGATAGACATGAACAGAGCATTTTCAAAATTGGATGCAAAAATCGTTGTCTTAAGAGTCCACAAAAAATGATGGTTCCAATAACTTACACTAACAAATTAGGAGCCAGAAATGTTTTTATTAAAGACCACTCTAAGCCCTTAACCATAAAGCCTGTTACTGTGCAGTATTTCCTTTTGCCTCATTCTCACATCTGAAAAGTAATTACATGTTACCCAAAAACGCACGACTCTGCTGAGACTCAAACCCACAACCTTTGACTTGCTATATAGCTCTAGAAGTCCAATGCGCTATCCATTGTGCCACAGAGCCTATATCATCCCTCATTCTAGTAAAAAGTGTGCCCAGCTAAAGTCTTAATGTGTCTTGCTTTTGTAAGTTAAGGAATACTAAAAAAATCATCATTGGGTCTATCTTTTATAGATACTCAAAAATAGCTCAGCTTTAAATTGTTCTTGACACTTCGTGATTTCTATATATTGATAACAGATAGACATGAACAGAGCATTTTCAAAATTGGATGCAAAAATCGTTGTCTTAAGAGTCCACAAAAAAAGGTGGTTCCAATAACTTACACTAAAAAATTATGGGCCAGAAATGTTTTTATTAAAGACCACTCTAAACCCTTAACCATAAAGCCTGTTACTGTGCAGTATTTCCTTTTGCCTCATTCTAACATCTGAAAAGTAATTACATGTTACCCAAAAACACACAACTCTAGTGGGACTCGAACCCACTACCTTTGAATTGCTATATAGCCCTAGAAGTCCAATGCGCTATCCATTGCGCCACAGAGCCTATATCATCCCACATGCTAGTAAAAAATGTGCCCAGCTAAAGTCTTAATGTGTCTTGCATTTTTAAGTTAAGGAATACTAAAAAAATCATCATTGGGTCTATCTTTTAGAGATACTCAAAAATAGCTCAGCTTTAAATTGTTCTTGACACTTCGTGATTTCTATATATTGATAACAGATAGACATGAACAGAGGATTTTCAAAATTGGATGCAAAAATCGTTGTCTTAAGAGTCCACAAAAAAAGATGGTTCCAATTACTTATACTAACAAATTAGGGGCCAGAAATGTTTTTATTAAAGACCACTCTAAACCCTTAACCATAAAGCCTGTTACTGTGCAGTATTTCCTTTTGCCTCATTCTCACATCTGAAAAGTAATTACATGTTACCCAAAAAGACACGACTCTGGTAGGACTCGAAGCCACAACCTTTGAATTGCTATATAGCTCTAGAAGTGCAATTTGTTCTCCATTGCGCCACAGAGCCAATATCATCCCACATGCTAGTAAAAAAATGTGCCCAACTAAAGTCTTAATGTGTCTTGCTTTTTTAAGTTAAGGAATACTAAAAAAATCATCATTGGGTCTATCTTTTAGAGATACTCAAAAATAGCTCAGCTTTAAATTGTTCTTGACACTTCGTGGTTTCTATATATTGATAACAGATAGACATGAACAGAGCATTTTCAAAATTGGATGCAAAAATCGTTGTCTTAAGAGTCCACAAAAAAAGGTGGTTCCAATAACTTACACTAACAAATTAGGGGCCAGAAATGTTTTTATTAAAGACCACTCTAAGCCCTTAACCATAAAGCCTGTTACTGTGCAGTATTTCCTTTTGCCTCATTCTAACATCTAAAAAGTAATTACATGTTACCCAAAAACACACAACTCTTCTGGGACTCGAACCCACAACCTTTGACTTGCTATTTAGCTCTAGAAGCCCAATGCGCTATCAATTGCACCACAGAGCCTATATCATTCCTCATGCTAGTAAAAAATGTGCCCAGCTAAAGTCTTAATGTGTCTTGCTTTTGTAAGTTAAGGAATACTAAAAAAATCATCATTGGGTCTATCTTTTAGACATACTCAAAAATAGCTCAGCTTTAAATTGTTCTTGACACTTCGTGGTTTCTATATATTGATAACAGATAGACATGAACAGAGCATTTTCAAAATTGGATGCAAAAATCGTAGTCTTAAGAGTCCACAAAAAAAGATGGTTCCAATAACTTACACTAACAAATTAGGAGCCAGAAATGTTTTTATTAAAGACCACTCTAAGCCCTTAACCATAAAGCCTATTACTGTGCAGGTTTTCCTTTCGCCTCATTCTCACATCTGAAAAGTAATTACATGTTACCCAAAAACACACGACTCTGGTGGGACTCGAACCCACAACCTTTGAATTGCTATATAGCCCTAGAAGTCCAATGCACTATCCATTGCGCCACAGAGCCTATATCATCCCACATGCCAGTAAAAAATGTGCCCAGCTAAAGTCTTAATGTGTCTTGCATTTTTAAGTTAAGGAATACTAAAAAAATCATCATTGGGTCTTTCTTTTAGAGATACTCAAAAATAGCTCAGCTTTAAATTGTTCTTGACACTTCGTGATTTCTATATATTGATAACAGATAGACATGAACAGAGGATTTTCAAAATTGGATGCAAAAATCGTTGTCTTAAGAGTCCACAAAAAAAGATGGTTCCAATAACTTATACTAACAAATTAGGGGCCAGAAATGTTTTTATTAAAGACCACTCTAAGCCCTTAACCATAAAGCCTGTTACTGTGCAGTATTTCCTTTTGCCTCATTCTAACATCTGAAAAGTAATTACATGTTACCCAAAAACACACGACTCTGGTGGGACTCGAACCCACAACCTTTGAATTGCTCTATAGCTCTAGAAGTCCAATGCGCTATCCATTGCGCCACAGAGCCTATATCATCCCACATGCTAGTAAAAAATGTGCCCAGCTAAAGTCTTAATGTGTCTTGCTATTTTAAGTTAAGGAATACTAAAAAAATCATCATTGGGGCTATCCTTTAGACATACTCAAAAAAAGCTCAGCTTTAAATTGTTCTTGACACTTCGTGGTTTCTATATATTGATAACAGATAGACATGAACAGAGCATTTTCAAAATTGGATGCAAAAATCGTTGTCTTAAGAGTCCACAAAAAAAGATGGTTCCAATAACTTACACTAACAAATTAGGAGCCAGAAATGTTTTTATTAAAGACCACTCTAAGCTCTTAACCATAAAGCCTATTACTGTGCAGGTTTTCCTTTTGCCTCATTCTAACATCTGAAAAGTAATTACATGTTACCCAAAAACACACGACTCTGGTGGGACTCGAACCCACAACCTTTGAATTGCTATATAGCCCTAGAAGTCCAATGCGCTATCCATTGCGCCACAGAGCCTATATCATCCCTCATGCTAGAAAAAAATGTGCCCAGCTAAAGTCTTAATGTGTCCTGCTTTTTTAAGTTAAGGAATACTAAAAAAATCATCATTGGGGCTATATTTTAGAGATACTCAAAAATAGCTCAGCTTTAAATTGTTCTTGACACTTCGTGGTTTCTATATATTGATAACAGATAGACATGAACAGAGCATTTTCAAAATTGGATGCAAAAATCGTTGTCTTAAGAGTCCACAAAAAAAGGTGGTTCCAATAACTTACACTAAGAAATTAGGGGCCTGAAATGTTTTTATTAAAGACCACTCTAAGCCCTTAACCATAAAGCCTGTTACTGCGCAGTATTTCCTTTTGCCTCATTCTAACATCTGAAAAGTAATTACATGTTACCCAAAAACACACGACTCGAACCCACAAACTTTGAATTGCTATAGAAGTCCAATGCGCTATCCATTGCGCCACAGAGCCTATATCATTCCACATGCTAGTAAAAAATGTGCCCAGCTAAAGTCTTAATGTGTCTTGCTTTTTTAAGTTAAGGAATACTAAAAAAATCATCATTGGGTCTATCTTTTAGACATACTCAAAAATAGCTCAGCTTTAAATTGTTCTTGACACTTCGTGGTTTCTATATATTGATAACAGATAGACATGAACAGAGCATTTTCAAAATTGGATGCAAAAATCGTTGTCTTAAGAGTCCACAAAAAAAGGTGGTTCCAATAACTTACACTAACAAATTAGGGGCCAGAAATGTTTTTATTAAAGACCACTCTAAGCCCTTAACCATAAAGCCTGTTACTGTGCAGTATTTCCTTTTGCCTCATTCCAACATCTGAAAAGTAATTACATGTTACCCAAAAACACACGACTCTGGTGGGACTCAAACCCACAACCTTTGAATTGCTATATAGCTCTAGAAGTCCAATGCACTATCCATTGCGCCACAGAGCCTATATCATCCAACATGCTAGTAAAAAATGTGCCCAGCTAAAGTCTTAATGTGTCTTGCTTTTTTAAGTTAAGGAATACTAAAAAAATCATCATTGGGGCTATCCTTTAGACATACTCAAAAAAAGCTCAGCTTTAAATTGTTCTTGACACTTCGTGGTTTCTATATATTGATAACAGATAGACATGAACAGAGCATTTTCAAAATTGGATGCAAAAATCGTTGTCTTAAGAGTCCACAAAAAAAGATGGTTCCAATAACTTACACTAACAAATTAGGAGCCAGAAATGTTTTTATTAAAGACCACTCTAAGCTCTTAACCATAAAGCCTATTACTGTGCAGGTTTTCCTTTTGCCTCATTCTAACATCTGAAAAGTAATTACATGTTACCCAAAAACACACGACTCTGGTGGGACTCGAACCCACAACCTTTGAATTGCTATATAGCCCTAGAAGTCCAATGCGCTATCCATTGCGCCACAGAGCCTATATCATCCCTCATGCTAGAAAAAAATGTGCCCAGCTAAAGTCTTAATGTGTCCTGCTTTTTTAAGTTAAGGAATACTAAAAAAATCATCATTGGGGCTATATTTTAGAGATACTCAAAAATAGCTCAGCTTTAAATTGTTCTTGACACTTCGTGGTTTCTATATATTGATAACAGATAGACATGAACAGAGCATTTTCAAAATTGGATGCAAAAATCGTTGTCTTAAGAGTCCACAAAAAAAGGTGGTTCCAATAACTTACACTAAGAAATTAGGGGCCTGAAATGTTTTTATTAAAGACCACTCTAAGCCCTTAACCATAAAGCCTGTTACTGCGCAGTATTTCCTTTTGCCTCATTCTAACATCTGAAAAGTAATTACATGTTACCCAAAAACACACGACTCGAACCCACAAACTTTGAATTGCTATAGAAGTCCAATGCGCTATCCATTGCGCCACAGAGCCTATATCATTCCACATGCTAGTAAAAAATGTGCCCAGCTAAAGTCTTAATGTGTCTTGCTTTTTTAAGTTAAGGAATACTAAAAAAATCATCATTGGGTCTATCTTTTAGACATACTCAAAAATAGCTCAGCTTTAAATTGTTCTTGACACTTCGTGGTTTCTATATATTGATAACAGATAGACATGAACAGAGCATTTTCAAAATTGGATGCAAAAATCGTTGTCTTAAGAGTCCACAAAAAAAGGTGGTTCCAATAACTTACACTAACAAATTAGGGGCCAGAAATGTTTTTATTAAAGACCACTCTAAGCCCTTAACCATAAAGCCTGTTACTGTGCAGTATTTCCTTTTGCCTCATTCCAACATCTGAAAAGTAATTACATGTTACCCAAAAACACACGACTCTGGTGGGACTCAAACCCACAACCTTTGAATTGCTATATAGCTCTAGAAGTCCAATGCACTATCCATTGCGCCACAGAGCCTATATCATCCAACATGCTAGTAAAAAATGTGCCCAGCTAAAGTCTTAATGTGTCTTGCTTTTTTAAGTTAAGAAATACTAAAAAAAATCATCATTGGGGCTATCCTTTAGAGATACTCAAAAATAACTCAGCTTTAAATTGTTCTTTACACTTCGTGGTTTATATATATTGATAACAGATAGACATGAACAGAGCATTTTCAAAATTGGATGCAAAAATCGTTGTCTTAAGAGTCTACAAAAAAAGATGGTTCCAATAACTTACACTAACAAATTAGGGGCCAGAAATGTTTTTATTAAAGACCACTCTAAGCCCTTAACCATAAAGCCTGTTACTGTGCAGTATTTCCTTTTGCCTCATTCTCACATCTGAAAAGTAATTACATGTTACCCAAAAACACACGACTCTGGTGGGACTCAAACCCACAACCTTTGAACTGCTTTACAGCTCTAGAAGTCCAATGCGCTATCCATTGCGCCACAGAGCCTATATCATCCCTCATGCTAGTAAAAAATGTGCCCAGCTAAAGTCTTAATGTGTCTTGCTTTTTTAAGTTAAGGAATACTAAAAAAGTCATCATTGGGTCTATCTTTTAGACATACTCAAAAATAGCTCAGCTATAATTGTTCTTGACACTTCGTGATTTCTATATATTGATAACAGATAGACATGAACAGAGCATTTTCAAAATTGGATGCAAAAATCGTTGTCTTAAGAGTCCTCAAAAAAAGATGGTTCAAATAACTTACACTAACAAATTAGGGGCCAGAAATGTTTTTATTAAAGACCACTCTAAGCCCTTAACCATAAAGCCTGTTACGGTGCAGTATTTCCTTTTGCCTCATTCTAACATCTGAAAAGTAATTACATGTTACCCAAAAACAAATGACTCTGGTGGGACTCGAACCCACAACCTTTGAATTGCTATATAGCTCTAGAAGTCCAATGTGCTATCCATTGCGCCACAGAGCCTATATCATCCCTCATGCTAGTAAAAAATGTGCCCAGCTAAAGTCTTAATGTGTCCTGCTTTTTTAAGTTAAGGAATACTAAAAAAATCATCATTGGGGCTATCTTTTAGAGATACTCAAAAATAGCTCAGCTTTAAATTGTTCTTGACACTTCGTGGTTTCTATATATTGATAACAGATAGACATGAACAGAGCATTTTCAAAATTGGATGCAAAAATCGTTGTCTTAAGAGTCCACAAAAAAAGGTGGTTCCAATAACTTACACTAACAAATTAGGGGCCAGAAATGTTTTTATTAAAGACCACTCTAAGCCCTTAACCATAAAGCCTGTTACTGTGCAGTATTTCCTTTTGCCTCATTCTCACATCTGAAAAGTAATTACATGTTACCCAAATACACACGACTCTGGTGGGACTCAAACCCACAACCTTTGAATTGCTATATAGCTCTAGAAGTCTAATGCGCTATCCATTGCGCCACAGAGCCTATATCATCCCTCATGCTAGTAAAAAATGTGCCCAGCTAAAGTCTTAATGTGTCTTGCTTTTTTAAGTTAAGGAATACTAAAAAAGTCATCATTGGGTCTATCTTTTAGACATACTCAAAAATAGCTCAGCTATAATTGTTCTTGACACTTCGTGATTTCTATATATTGATAACAGATAGACATGAACAGAGCATTTTCAAAATTGGATGCAAAAATCGTTGTCTTAAGAGTCCACAAAAAAAGGTGGTTCCAATAACTTACACTAACAAATTAGGGGCCAGAAATGTTTTTATTAAAGACCACTCTAAGCCCTTAACCATAAAGCCTGTTACTGTGCAGTATTTCCTTTTGCCTCATTCCAACATCTGAAAAGTAATTACATGTTACCCAAAAACACACGACTCTGGTGGGACTCAAACCCACAACCTTTGAATTGCTATATAGCTCTAGAAGTCCAATGCGCTATCCACTGCGCCACAGAGCCTATATCATCCAACATGCTAGTAAAAAATGTGCCCAGCTAAAGTCTTAATGTGTCTTGCTTTTTTAAGTTAAGAAATACTAAAAAAATCATCATTGGGGCTATCCTTTAGAGATACTCAAAAATAGCTCAGCTTTAAATTGTTCTTGACACTTCGTGGTTTATATATATTGATAAAGAGATAGACAAGAACAGAGCATTTTCAAAATTGGATGCAAAAATCGTTGTCTTAAGAGTCCTCAAAAAAAGATGGTTCAAATAACTTACACTAACAAATTAGGGGCCAGAAATGTTTTTATTAAAGACCACTCTAAGCCCTTAACCATAAAGCCTGTTACGGTGCAGTATTTCCTTTTGCCTCATTCTAACATCTGAAAAGTAATTACATGTTACCCAAAAACAAATGACTCTGGTGGGACTCGAACCCACAACCTTTGAATTGCTATATAGCTCTAGAAGTCCAATGCGCTATCCATTGCGCCACAGAGCCTATATCATCCCACATGCTAGTAAAAAATGTGCCCAGCTAAAGTCTTAATGTGTCTTGCTTTTTTAAGTTAAGGAATACTAAAAAAATCATCATTGGAGCTATCTTTTAGAGATACTCAAAAATAGCTCAGCTTTAAATTGTTCTTGACACTTCGTGGTTTCTATATATTGATAACAGATAGACATGAACAGAGCATTTTCAAAATTGGATGCAAAAATCGTTGTCTTAAGAGTCCACAAAAAAAGGTGGTTCCAATAACTTACACTAACAAATTAGGGGCCAGAAATGTTTTTATTAAAGACCACTCTAAGCCCTTAACCATAAAGCCGGTTACTGTGCAGTATTTCCTTTTGCCTCATTCTAACATCTGAAAAGTAATTACATGTTACCCAAAAACACACGACTCTGGTGGGACTCGAACCCACAACCTTTGAATTGCTATATAGCTCTAGAAGTCCAATGCGCTATCCATTGCGCCACAGAGCCTATATCATCCCACATGCTAGTAAAAAATGTGCCCAGCTAAAGTCTTAATGTGTCTTGCTTTTTTAAGTTAAGGAATACTAAAAAAATCATCATTGGGGCTATCCTTTAGAGATACTCAAAAATAGCTCAGCTTTTAATTGTTCTTGACACTTCGTGGTTTCTATGTATTGATAACAGATATACATGAACAGAGCATTTTCAAAATTGGATGCAAAAATCGTTGTCTTAAGAGTCCACAAAAAGAGATGGTTCCAATAACTTACACTAACAAATTAGGGGCCAGAAATTTTTTTATTAAAGACCACTCTAAGCCCTTAACCATAAAGCCTGTTACTGTGCAGTATTTCCTTTCGCCTCATTCTAACATCTGAAAAGTAATTACATGTTACCCAAAATCACACATCTCTGGTGAGTAACGAACCCACAACCTTTGAATTGCTATATAGCTCTAGAAGTCCAATGCGCTATCCATTGTGCCACGGAGCCAATATCATCCCACATGCTAGTAAAAAATGTGCCCAGCTAAAGTCTTAATGTGTCTTGCTTTTTTAAGTTAAGAATACTAAAAAAATCATCATTGGGTCTATCTTTTAGACATACTCAAAAATAGCTCAACTTTAAATTGTTCTTGACACTTCGTGGTTTCTATATATTGATAACAGATAGACATGAACAGAGCATTTTCAAAATTGGATGCAAAAATCGTTGTCTTAAGAGTCCACAAAAAAGGTGGTTCCAATAACTTACACTAAAAAATTAGGGGCCAGAAATGTTTTTATTAAAGACCACTCTAAGCCCTTAACCATAAAGCCGGTTACTGTGCAGTATTTCCTTTTGCCTCATTCTAACATCTGAAAAGTAATTACATGTTACCCAAAAACACACGACACTGGTGGGACTCGAACCCACAACCTTTGAATTGCTATATAGCTCTAGAAGTCCAATGCGCTATCCATTGCACCACAGAGCCTATATCATCCCACATGCTAGTAAAAAATGTGCCCAGCTAAAGTCTTAATGTGTCTTGCTTTTTTAAGTTAAGGAATACTAAAAAAATCATCATTGGAGCTATCTTTTAGAGATACTCAAAAATAGCTCAGCTTTAAATTGTTCTTGACACTTCGTGGTTTCTATATATTGATAACAGATAGACATGAACAGAGCATTTTCAAAATTGGATGCAAAAATCGTTGTCTTAAGAGTCCACAAAAAAAGGTGGTTCCAATAACTTACACTAACAAATTAGGGGCCAGAAATGTTTTTATTAAAGACCACTCTAAGCCCTTAACCATAAAGCCGGTTACTGTGCAGTATTTCCTTTTGCCTCATTCTAACATCTGAAAAGTAATTACATGTTACCCAAAAACACACGACTCTGGTGGGACTCGAACCCACAACCTTTGAATTGCTATATAGCTCTAGAAGTCCAATGCGCTATCCATTGCGCCACAGAGCCTATATCATCCCACATGCTAGTAAAAAATGTGCCCAGCTAAAGTCTTAATGTGTCTTGCTTTTTTAAGTTAAGGAATACTAAAAAAATCATCATTGGGGCTATCCTTTAGAGATACTCAAAAATAGCTCAGCTTTTAATTGTTCTTGACACTTCGTGGTTTCTATATATTGATAACAGATATACATGAACAGAGCATTTTCAAAATTGGATGCAAAAATCGTTGTCTTAAGAGTCCACAAAAAGAGATGGTTCCAATAACTTACACTAACAAATTAGGGGCCAGAAATTTTTTTATTAAAGACCACTCTAAGCCCTTAACCATAAAGCCTGTTACTGTGCAGTATTTCCTTTCGCCTCATTCTAACATCTGAAAAGTAATTACATGTTACCCAAAATCACACATCTCTGGTGAGTAACGAACCCACAACCTTTGAATTGCTATATAGCTCTAGAAGTCCAATGCGCTATCCATTGTGCCACGGAGCCAATATCATCCCACATGCTAGTAAAAAATGTGCCCAGCTAAAGTCTTAATGTGTCTTGCTTTTTTAAGTTAAGAATACTAAAAAAATCATCATTGGGTCTATCTTTTAGACATACTCAAAAATAGCTCAACTTTAAATTGTTCTTGACACTTCGTGGTTTCTATATATTGATAACAGATAGACATGAACAGAGCATTTTCAAAATTGGATGCAAAAATCGTTGTCTTAAGAGTCCACAAAAAAGGTGGTTCCAATAACTTACACTAAAAAATTAGGGGCCAAAAATGTTTTTATTAAAGACCACTCTAAGCCCTTAACCATAAAGCCTGTTACTGTGCATTATTCCTTTTTGCCTCATTCTAACATCTGAAAAGTAATTACATGTTACCCAAAAACACACGACTCTGGTGGGACTCAAACCCACAACCTTTGAATTGCTATATAGCTCTAGAAGTCCAATGCGCTAACCATTGCGCCACAGAGCCTATATCATCCCACATGCTAGTAAAAAATGTGCCCAGCTAAAGTCTTAATGTGTCCTGCTTTTTTAAGTTAAGGAATACAAAAAAAATCATCATTGGGGCTATCCTTTAGAGATACTCAAAAATAGCTCAGCTTTAAATTGTTCTTGACACTTCGTGGTTTCTATATATTGATAACAGATAGACATGAACAGAGCATTTTCAAAATTGGATGCAAAAATCGTTGTCTTAAGAGTCCACAAAAAAAGGTGGTTCCAATAACTTACACTAACAAATTAGGGGCCAGAAATGTTTTTATTAAAGACCACTCTAAGCCCTTAACCATAAAGCCTGTTACTGTGCAGTATTTCCTTTTGCCTCATTCTAACATCTGAAAAGTAATTACATGTTACCCAAAAACACACGACTTTGGTGGGACTCAAACCCACAACCTTTGAATTGCTATATAGCTCTAGAAGTCCAATGCGCTAACTAGAGATGAGCGAACCGGGACAACCGAACCCGGTTTCGGTCCGAACTTCCGGTAAAGTTCGGTTCGCAGCGAATCCGAACTTCACCGGGTTCGGCCGAACCCGTTTTGACCGAACCCGGTCAAAAACATTATACAAATCGGGAGCCACTTATCTCTATCAATCACTGATAGAGAAAAGAGGCTGCTGATTAAAAATAAAATAAAAAGCATTTCATACGTACCCGGTCGTTGTCTTGTTGACGAGTCCCTCTTCTTCCTCCAGTCCGACCTTTTCTGACGCGGCAGCCTGTGATTGGCTGCAGAGGCCTCTGCAGCCTGTGATTGGCTGCAGAGGCCGCGGCAGCCTGTGATTGGCTGCAGCGCTCACAAGGCTGCATCGTCATCAAGGAATGTCGGGCCGGATGTCGAGAGGGACGCGTCACCAAGGCAACGGCCAGGAGACCGGACTGGAGGAAGCAGAAAGTTCTCGGTAAGTATGAACGTCTTTTTTTTTACAGGTACTGTGATCGGTAGTCACTGTCCAGGGTACTGAAACAGTTACTGCCGATCAGTTAACTCTTTCAGCACCCTGAACAGTGACTATTTAGTGTATGTGCACACACACTAATTACGTCCGTAAATGACGGACGTATTTCGGCCGCAAGTACCGGACCGAACACAGTGCAGGGAGCCGGGCTCCTAGCATCATACTTATGTACGATGCTAGGAGTCCCTGCCTCTCTGCAGGACAACTGTCCCGTACTGTAATCATGTTTTCAGTACGGGACAGTAGTTCCACGGAGAGGCAGGGACTCCTAGCATCGTACATAAATATGATGCTAGGAGCCCGGCTCCCTGCAGGGTGTTCGGTCCGGTACTTGCGGCCGAAATACGTCCGTCAATTACGGACGTAATTAGTGTGTGTGCACATACCCTTACTGACGTCGCCTAGCAACGCTGCCGTAATGACGGGTGCACACCTGTAGCCACCCATCATTACGGGGCCTCATGCACACGACCATAAAAACACCCGTTATCACGGGTCGTAATTACGACCCGAAATAGCGGGCCCATAGACTTCTGTTAGCCACGGGTACCTTCCCGTTTTCTCACGGGAAGGTGCCCGTGCCGTTAAAAAGATAGAACATGTTCTATTTTTTTATTTTACGGGCCGTGCTCGTAATTACGACTCGTAAGTACGAGCACGGCCGGCCGGCCACGGGCAGCTGGCCGCTTTTGCGAACCGTGCTGTCATTATAATTATAGCAGCACGGCCCGTAAAATAGAACATGTTCTATTTTTTTAACGGCACGGGCACCTTCCCGTGAGAATACGGAAAGGTACCCGTGGGTAACAGAAGTCTATGAGCCCGTTATTGCGGGTCGTAATTACGACCCGCAATAACGGGTGTTTTTACGGTCGTGTGCATGATGGGAGCACGGCTCGGAAAAACGAACGGCTGCCCGTGCTCATCTCCTGAAATAATCTGTGCTGCCTTAAACTCTGTGGACAGGTCAGGATCCTGTTTCTTTTAAATGCTGCTAGGGAACCCGCTCGATCCACTATATAAGGCTACGCTACAGTGCAGCATTTAAAAGAAACAGGATCCTGACCTGTCCACAGAGTTTAAGGCAGCACAGAGTATTTCAGGAGATGAGCGTGCAGATTCAGTGCTGTTGTGAACTCTGCTCTTACCATTACGTAGCTCTCAGTCTGTTATCTCTCCTCCACTCCTGTCCTCAAGAACACCTTCACATGATTGGCAAGTCACCACGTAATGGTAAGAGCAGAGTTCACAGCAGCACAGAGTATTTCAGGAGATGAGCGTGCGGATCTTGTGCGTGGTGGTGACTTGCCAATCATGTGAACGTGTTATAGAGGACAGGAGTGGAGGAGATGTAACAGACTGAGCTACGTAATGGTAAGAACAGAGTTCACAGCAGCACAGAGTATTTCAGGAGAGGAGCGTGCAGATTCAGTGCTGCTGTGAACTCTGCTCTTACCATTACGTAGCTCAGTCTGTTACCTCTCCTCCACTCCTGTCCTCAATAACACCTTCACGTGATTGGCAAGTCACCACCCCGCACAAGATCCGCACGCTCATCTCCTGAAATACTCTGTGCTGCTGTGAACTCTGCTCTTACCATTACGTGGTGACTTGCCAATCATGTGAAGGTGTTCTGGAGGACAGGAGTGGAGGAGAGGTAACAGACTGAGAGCTACGTAATGGTAAGAGCAGAGTTCGCAGCAGCACTGAATCTGCACGCTCATCTCCTGAAATACTCTGTGCTGCCTTAAACTCTATGGACAGGTCAGGATCCTGTTTCTTTTAAATGCTGCACTGTAGCGCAGCCGTATATAGTGGATCGAGCGGGTTCCCCAGCAGCATTTAAAAGAAACCGTGTTTGTGTATGTGTGTGTTTGTGTATATATGTGTGTTTGGGTATGTGACTTTGTCTGTTTTTGTTTTTATATGTGTGTGTGTATATATGGGTGTGTTTGTGTATATGTGTTTTGTGTATATGTTTGTGTATATATGGGTGTATTTGTGTATATGTTTGTGTGTAGATGTTTGTGTGTGTTTTTGTATATGTGTATATGTGTGTATATGGGTGTGTGTTTGTGTGTATATATGGGTGTGTTTGTGTATATGTGTTTGTGTATATGGGTGTGTGTTTGTGTGTATATATGGGTGTGTTTGTGTATATGTGTTTGTGTATATGTGTGTTTGGGTATGTGTGTTTTTGTTTGTATATGTGTTCGTGTATGTGTGTATAACTGTGTGTGTGTGTGTTTGGATATGTGTGTTTTTGTTTGTATATGTGTGAGTTCGTGTATATGTGTGTGTTTGTCTGTTTATGTGTGTGTGTATATCTTGTTGTGTTTGTGTATATATGTGTGTGTCTGTGTATGGTTGTTTGTTTGTGTGTGCGTGTATATATGTGTGTAGGTGAGTAGAAGTATTGGTATTGTTCACATTGATAACTGTTTTTTTATGTTGTTGCAGATTTTGATGTACCGATTGGACTACATCTACGATTCGTTGGACTACTGCGTAGATCTGCGTTTTTTCAAATTTTAATAAAATGGTTAACGAGGGTTTTGTTGGGGATTTCTTATTTCAATAAAAAAGAATTGTCTTTGTGTTTTTTTTTTCAAACTTTATTAGTGCCTAGATAATGGCAGTTGGCTGATTGACAGCGTCCATTATTAAGGCGGTACTTAGTGTTAGCCGGTGCAGAGGCTAGCACTAACCACCCATTATTACCCCGGTACCCACCACCACCAGGGGTGCCGGGAAGAGCTTGGTACGATCCAGTACCCAACCATCTGTTGTGATGGTCGGGTACTGGGGCGGCCGTAGGCTGGTATTATGAGGCTGGGAAGGGCCAAAATCAGTGGACCTTCCCACCCTTGTAATGCTAGGCTGCTGCTGCTGTGTTGTATCGGGCTGGTTATAAAAATGGGGGGGACCCCCACGTCGTTTTTTTTTGGAATTTAACAAATTTAGCAATAGACGGGTCCCCCACATTTTTAATAACCAGCCATATACAAGGCCGCAGCAGTCTGGCATTACATGGGTGGGAAGGGCCACTGGTTTTGTCCATTCCCAGGCTAATAACACTGTGTTGTATGTGGCTGGTTATGATAAATTGGGTGGAACCCCATGTCTTTTTTAAAAAAAAAATGTAAATAAATAAATAATTTAAAAAAATGACGTGGGGTCCCCCCCCACTTTTATAACCAGCCAGATACAACACAGCAGCAGCAGCCTAGCATTACAAGGGTGGGAAGGTCCACTGTTTTTGGCCCTTCCCAGCCTCATAATACCAGCCTGCGGCCGCCCCAGGGCCCGACCATCACAACAGATGGTCGGGTACTGGATGGTACCTGGCTCTTCCCGGCACCCCTGGTGGTTTTGGGTACCGGGGTAATAATGGTGGTTAGTGTTAGCCTCTGCACCGGCTAACACTAAGCCTCGCATTAGTAATGGATGTTGTCACTCAGACAGCGGCCATTACTAAAGTGGTAATAATAAAATTTGAAAAGAAAAAGACAAAGATATAGATAAAATATTTTATTGAAATAAAGCACCCCCAACACAACCCTCATTAACCATTTTATTGTAGAAAAAAAACCGTCATCGAAGTAGTCCTCGAAACCGACGTAGTCCAAACACCAAACCTGTAAAAAAATAAAATAATGAAATAAAACATGTTGTAGGCTTAGATTCAGTTTAATGTGTGATACTGACTGTTATACCATGTATAGAAGCCTGCCGCGAAGTTGACTTAGATACAGGGCGCCAGCAGACAGTATCATACATGGCCATACAGACATATATACATGCAAACTATCATACATACATGCATACACACACACATGAAAACATACATACATACAAACAAACATGCAAAGATACATACATACATATATACAAGCATGCACAAATATACATGCAAACATAAATACATGCAAACATAATTACATACATGCACATATATAAACATACATGCAAACATACATGCAAAAATAAAAACATGCAAACATACATACATGCACATATATACATACATACATGACAACATACATACAAACATACATGACAACATACATACATGCAAACATACATACATGCAAACATACATACACACATGCAAACATATATACATGCAAATATACATACAAACATGCACATGTATACATACATGCCAACATACATGCAAACATACATGCACATATATACATACATACATGACAACATACATACATGCAAATATACATACATACACACATGCACATATATACATACCAACATACATGCACATATATACATACATGACAACATACATACATACATGACAACATACATACATATATATATATATATATATACACACATGCAAATATACATACATTCATGCAAACATACATGCAAACATACATACAAATATACATACACACATGCACATATATACATACATGACTACATACATACATACATACATGACAACATACATGCAAAAATACATACATGCAAATATATACATGCAAATATACATACAAACATGCACATATATACATACATGCCAACATACATGCAAACATACATGCACAGATATACATACATACATGCCAACATACATACATGCCAAAAAATAATAATAATACGTTCATACTTACTTTCCTCCTGTCCGGCCTCCAGCGATGACGTTTCATTCATGTCGCCGCTGCAGCCTGTGATTGGCTGCAGAGGCGGTCACGTGGGATGAAGCGTCATCCTGACGTGCGTGACCGCCACTACAGCCTGTGATTGGCTGCAGCGGCGAAAGGGATGAAACGTCATCGCTGGAGGCCGGACAGGAGGAAAGTAAGTACGAACGTATAATTTTTATTTTTTTATTACATTTAAATGGTATTTTCCGCGCGCCGAGCATGTACTGTGAAGGTTGCTGAAAGAGTTAGTGCAGCCCATTAACTCTATCAGCACCCTGGACAGTAGCATGCTCGGCGCACGTAAGTGACAGGTTCGGTCAGAACTAGTTCGGTCCGAACCGAACTTTTTTGTGAAATTCGGCGAACTAGCCGAACCGAACTTTTGATAAGTTCGCTCATCTCTAGCGCTAACCATTGCGCCACAGAGCCTATATCATCCCACATGCTAGTAAAAAATGTGCCCAGCTAAAGTCTTAATGTGTCCTGCTTTTTTAAGTTAAGGAATACAAAAAAAATCATCATTGGGGCTATCCTTTAGAGATACTCAAAAATAGCTCAGCTTTAAATTGTTCTTGACACTTCGTGGTTTCTATATATTGATAACAGATAGACATGAACAGAGCATTTTCAAAATTGGATGCAAAAATCGTTGTCTTAAGAGTCCACAAAAAAAGGTGGTTCCAATAACTTACACTAACAAATTAGGGGCCAGAAATGTTTTTATTAAAGACCTCTCTAAGCCCTTAACCATAAAGCCGGTTACTGTGCAGTATTTCCTTTTGCCTCATTCTAACATCTGAAAAGTAATTACATGTTACCCAAAAACACACGACTCTGGTGGGACTCGAACCCACAACCTTTGAATTGCTATATAGCTCTAGAAGTCCAATGCGCTATCCATTGCGCCACAGAGCCTATATCATCCCACATGCTAGTAAAAAATGTGCCCAGCTAAAGTCTTAATGTGTCTTGCTTTTTTAAGTTAAGGAATACCAAAAAAATCATCATTGGGTCTATCTTTTAGACATACTCAAAAATAGCTCAACTTTAAATTGTTCTTGACACTTCGTGGTTTCTATATATTGATAACAGATAGACATGAACAGAGCATTTTCAAAATTGGATGCAAAAATCGTTGTCTTAAGAGTCCACAAAAAAAGGTGGTTCCAATAACTTACACTAACAAATTAGGGGCCAGAAATGTTTTTATTAAAGACCACTCTAAGCCCTTAACCATAAAGCCTGTTACTGTGCAGTATTTCCTTTTGCCTCATTCTAACATCTGAAAAGTAATTACATGTTACCCAAAAACACACGACTGTGGTGGGACTCGAACCCACAACCTTTGAATTGCTATATAGTTCTAGAAGTCCAATGTGCTATCCATTGCGCCAAAGAGAATATATCATCCCACATGCTAGTAAAAAATGTGCCCAGCTAAAGTCTTAATGTGTCTTGCTTTTTTAAGTTAAGGAATACAAAAAAAATCATCATTGGGGCTATCCTTTAGAGATACTCAAAAATAGCTCAGCTTTAAATTGTTCTTGACACTTCGTGGTTTCTATATATTGATAACAGATAGACATGAACAGAGCATTTTCAAAATTGGATGCAAAAATCGTTGTCTTAAGAGTCCACAAAAAAAGGTGGTTCCAATAACTTACACTAACAAATTAGGGGCCAGAAATGTTTTTATTAAAGACCACTCTAAGCCCTTAACCATAAAGCCTGTTACTGTGCAGTATTTCCTTTTGCCTCATTCTAACATCTGAAAAGTAATTACATGTTACCCAAAAACACACGACTCTGGTGGGACTCAAACCCACAACCTTTGAATTGCTATATAGCTCTAGAAGTCCAATGCGCTAACCATTGCGCCACAGAGCCTATATCATCCCACATGCTAGTAAAAAATGTGCCCAGCTAAAGTCTTAATGTGTCCTGCTTTTTTAAGTTAAGGAATACAAAAAAAATCATCATTGGGGCTATCCTTTAGAGATACTCAAAAATAGCTCAGCTTTAAATTGTTCTTGACACTTCGTGGTTTCTATATATTGATAACAGATAGACATGAACAGAGCATTTTCAAAATTGGATGCAAAAATCGTTGTCTTAAGAGTCCACAAAAAAAGGTGGTTCCAATAACTTACACTAACAAATTAGGGGCCAGAAATGTTTTTATTAAAGACCACTCTAAGCCCTTAACCATAAAGCCTGTTACTGTGCAGTATTTCCTTTTGCCTCATTCTAACATCTGAAAAGTAATTACAATTTACCCATAAACACACGACTCTGGTGGGACTCGAACCCACAACCTTTGAATTGCTATATAGCTCTAGAAGTCCAATGTGCTATCCATTGCGCCACAGAGCCTATATCAACCCTCATGCTAGTAAAAAATGTGCCCAGCTAAAGTCTTAATGTGTCTTGCTTTTTTAAGTTAAGGAATACTAAAAAAATCATCATTGGGGCTATCCTTTAGAGATACTCAAAAATAGCTCAGCTTTTAATTGTTCTTGACACTTCGTGGTTTCTATATATTGATAACAGATAGACATGAACAGAGCATTTTCAAAATTGGATGCAAAAATCGTTGTCTTAAGAGTCCACAAAAAAGGTGGTTCCAATAACTTACACTAAAAAATTAGGGGCCAGAAATGTTTTTATTAAAGACCACTCTAAGCCCTTTACCATAAAGCCTGTTACTGTGCAGTATTTCCTTTTGCCTCATTCTAACATCTGAAAAGTAATTACATGTTACCCAAAAACACACGACACTGGTGGGACTCGAACCCACAACCTTTGAATTGCTATATAGCTCTAGAAGTCCAATATCCATTGCGCCACAGAGCCTATATCATCCCACATGCTAGTAAAAAATGTGCCCAGCTAAAGTCTTAATGTGTCTTGCTTTTTTAAGTTAAGGAATACTAAAAAAATCATCATTGGAGCTATCTTTTAGAGATACTCAAAAATAGCTCAGCTTTAAATTGTTCTTGACACTTCGTGGTTTCTATATATTGATAACAGATAGACATGAACAGAGCATTTTCAAAATTGGATGCAAAAATCGTTGTCTTAAGAGTCCACAAAAAAAGGTGGTTCCAATAACTTACACTAACAAATTAGGGGCCAGAAATGTTTTTATTAAAGACCACTCTAAGCCCTTAACCATAAAGCCGGTTACTGTGCAGTATTTCCTTTTGCCTCATTCTAACATCTGAAAAGTAATTACATGTTACCCAAAAACACACGACTCTGGTGGGACTCGAACCCACAACCTTTGAATTGCTATATAGCTCTAGAAGTCCAATGCGCTATCCATTGCGCCACAGAGCCTATATCATCCCACATGCTAGTAAAAAATGTGCCCAGCTAAAGTCTTAATGTGTCTTGCTTTTTTAAGTTAAGGAATACTAAAAAAATCATCATTGGGGCTATCTTTTAGACATACTCAAAAATAGCTCAGCTTTAAATTGTTCTTGACACTTCGTGGTTTCTATATATTGATAACAGATAGACATGAACAGAGCATTTTCAAAATTGGATGCAAAAATCGTTGTCTTAAGAGTCCACAAAAAAAAGATGATTCCAATAACTTACACTAACAAATTAGGAGCCAGAAATGTTTTTATTAAATACCACTCTAAGCCCTTAACCATAAGGCCTGTTACTGTGCAGTATTTCCTTTCGCCTCATTCTAACATCTGAAAAGTAATTACATGTTACCCAAAATCACACAACACTGGTGGGTAACGAACCCACAACCTTTGAATTGCTATATAGCTCTAGAAGTCTAATGCGCTATCCATTGCGCCACAGAGCCTATATCATCCCACATGCTAGTAAAAAATGTGCCCAGCTAAAGTCTTAATGTGTCTTGCTTTTTTAAGTTAAGGAATACTAAAAAAATCATCATTGGGGCTATCCTTTAGAGATACTCAAAAATAGCTCAGCTTTTAATTGTTCTTGACACTTCGTGGTTTCTATATATTGATAACAGATATACATGAACAGAGCATTTTCAAAATTGGATGCAAAAATCGTTGTCTTAAGAGTCCACAAAAAGAGATGGTTCCAATAACTTACACTAACAAATTAGGGGCCAGAAATTTTTTTATTAAAGACCACTCTAAGCCCTTAACCATAAAGCCTGTTACTGTGCAGTATTTCCTTTTGCCTCATTCTAACATCTGAAAAGTAATTACATGTTACCCAAAAACACACGACTCTGGTGGGACTCAAACCCACAACCTTTGAATTGCTATATAGCTCTAGAAGTCCAATGCACTATCCATTGCGCCACAGAGACTATATCATCCCACATGCTAGTAAAAAATGTGCCCAGCTAAAGTCTTAATGTGTCTTGCTTTTTTAAGTTAAGAATACTAAAAAAATCATCATTGGGTCTATCTTTTAGACATACTCAAAAATAGCTCAGCTTTAAATTGTTCTTGACACTTCGTGGTTTCTATATATTGATAATAGATAGACATGAACAGAGCATTTTCAAAATTGGATGCAAAAATCGTTGTCTTAAGAGTCCACAAAAAAAGATGGTTCCAATAACTTACACTAACAAATTAGGAGCCAGAAATGTTTTTATTAAAGACCACTCTAAGCCCTTAACCATAAAGCCTGTTACTGTGCAGTATTTCCTTTCGCCTCATTCTAACATCTGAAAAGTAATTACATGTTACCCAAAATCACACAACTCTGGTGAGTAACGAACCCACAACCTTTGAATTGCTATATAGCTCTAGAAGTCCAATGCGCTATCCATTGTGCCACGGAGCCAATATCATCCCACATGCTAGTAAAAAATGTGCCCAGCTAAAGTCTTAATGTGTCTTGCTTTTTTAAGTTAAGAATACTAAAAAAATCGTCATTGGGGCTATCCTTTAGAGATACTCAAAAATAGCTCAGCTTTTAATTGTTCTTGACACTTCGTGGTTTCTATATATTGATAACAGATATACATGAACAGAGCATTTTCAAAATTGGATGCAAAAATCGTTGTCTTAAGAGTCCACAAAAAGAGATGGTTCCAATAACTTACACTAACAAATTAGGGTCCAGAAATGTTTTTATTAAAGACCACTCTAAGCCCTTAACCATAAAGCCTGTTACTGTGCAGTATTTCCTTTCGCCTCATTCTAACATCTGAAAAGTAATTACATGTTACCCAAAATCACACAACTCTGGTGAGTAACGAACCCACAACCTTTGAATTGCTATATAGCTCTAGAAGTCCAATGCGCTAGCCATTGCGCCACGGAGCCAATATCATCCCAGATGCTAATAAAAAATGTGCCCAGCTAAAGTCTTAATGTGTCTTGCTTTTTTAAGTTAAGAATACTAAAAAAATCATCATTGGGTCTATCTTTTAGACATACTCAAAAATAGCTCAGCTTTAAATTGTTCTTGACACTTCGTGGTTTCTATATATTGATAACAGATAGACATGAACAGAGCATTTTCAAAATTGGATGCAAAAATCGTTGTCTTAAGAGTCCACAAAAAAGGTGGTTCCAATAACTTACACTAAAAAATTAGGGGCCAGAAATGTTTTTATTAAAGACCACTCTAAGCCCTTAACCATAAAGCCTGTTACTGTGCATTATTCCTTTTTGCCTCATTCTAACATCTGAAAAGTAATTACATGTTACCCAAAAACACACAACACTGGTGGGACTCGAACCCACAACCTTTGAATTGCTATATAGCTCTAGAAGTCCAATGTGCTATCCATTGCGCCACAGAGCCTATATCATCCCACATGCTAGTAAAAAATGTGCCCAGCTAAAGTCTTAATGTGTCTTGCTTTTTTAAGTTAAGGAATACAAAAAAAATCATCATTGGGGCTATCCTTTAGAGATACTCAAAAATAGCTCAGCTTTAAATTGTTCTTGACACTTCGTGGTTTCTATATATTGATAACAGATAGACATGAACAGAGCATTTTCAAAATTGGATGCAAAAATCGTTGTCTTAAGAGTCCACAAAAAAAGGTGGTTCCAATAACTTACACTAACAAATTAGGGGCCAGAAATGTTTTTATTAAAGACCACTCTAAGCCCTTAACCATAAAGCCTGTTACTGTGCAGTATTTCCTTTTGCCTCATTCTAACATCTGAAAAGTAATTACATGTTACCCAAAAACACACAACACTGGTGGGACTCGAACCCACAACCTTTGAACTGCTATATAGCTCTAGAAGTCCAATGCACTATCCATTGCGCCACAGAGCCTATATCATCCCACATGCTAGTAAAAAATGTGCCCAGCTAAAGTCTTAATGTGTCTTGCTTTTTTAAGTTAAGGAATACAAAAAAAATCATCATTGGGGCTATCCTTTAGAGATACTCAAAAATAGCTCAGCTTTAAATTGTTCTTGACACTTCGTGGTTTCTATATATTGATAACAGATAGACATGAACAGAGCATTTTCAAAATTGGATGCAAAAATCGTTGTCTTAAGAGTCCACAAAAAAAGGTGGTTCCAATAACTTACACTAACAAATTAGGGGCCAGAAATGTTTTTATTAAAGACCACTCTAAGCCCTTAACCATAAAGCCTGTTACTGTGCAGTATTTCCTTTTGCCTCATTCTAACATCTGAAAAGTAATTACATGTTACCCAAAAACACATGACACTGGTGGGACTCGAACCCACAACCTTTGAATTGCTATATAGCTCTAGAAGTCCAATGCGCTATCCATTGCGCCACAGAGCCTATATCATCCCACATGCTAGTAAAAAATGTGCCCAGCTAAAGTCTTAATGTGTCTTGCTTTTTTAAGTTAAGGAATACTAAAAAAATCATCATTGGGTCTATCTTTTAGACATACTCAAAAATAGCTCAACTTTAAATTGTTCTTGACACTTCGTGGTTTCTATATATTGATAACAGATAGACATGAACAGAGTATTTTCAAAATTGGATGCAAAAATCGTTGTCTTAAGAGTCCACAAAAAAAGGTGGTTCCAATAACTTACACTAACAAATTAGGGGCCAGAAATGTTTTTAATAAAGACCACTCTAAGCCCTTAACCATAAAGCCTGTTACTGTGCAGTATTTCCTTTTGCCTCATTCTAACATCTGAAAAGTAATTACATGTTACCCAAAAACAAACGACTCTGGTGGGACTCGAACCCACAACCTTTGAATTGCTATATAGCTCTAGAAGTCCAATGCGCTATCCATTGCGCCACAGAGCCTATATCATCCCACATGCTAGTAAAAAATGTGCCCAGCTAAAGTCTTAATGTGTCTTGCTTTTTTAAGTTAAGAATACTAAAAAAATCATCATTGGGTCTATCTTTTAGACATACTCAAAAATAGCTCAACTTTAAATTGTTCTTGACACTTCGTGGTTTCTATATATTGATAACAGATAGACATGAACAGAGCATTTTCAAAATTGGATGCAAAAATCGTTGTCTTAAGAGTCCACAAAAAAGGTGGTTCCAATAACTTACACTAAAAAATTAGGGGCCAAAAATGTTTTTATTAAAGACCACTCTAAGCCCTTAACCATAAAGCCTGTTACTGTGCATTATTCCTTTTTGCCTCATTCTAACATCTGAAAAGTAATTACATGTTACCCAAAAACACACGACTCTGGTGGGACTCAAACCCACAACCTTTGAATTGCTATATAGCTCTAGAAGTCCAATGCGCTAACCATTGCGCCACAGAGCCTATATCATCCCACATGCTAGTAAAAAATGTGCCCAGCTAAAGTCTTAATGTGTCCTGCTTTTTTAAGTTAAGGAATACAAAAAAAATCATCATTGGGGCTATCCTTTAGAGATACTCAAAAATAGCTCAGCTTTAAATTGTTCTTGACACTTCGTGGTTTCTATATATTGATAACAGATAGACATGAACAGAGCATTTTCAAAATTGGATGCAAAAATCGTTGTCTTAAGAGTCCACAAAAAAAGGTGGTTCCAATAACTTACACTAACAAATTAGGGGCCAGAAATGTTTTTATTAAAGACCACTCTAAGCCCTTAACCATAAAGCCTGTTACTGTGCAGTATTTCCTTTTGCCTCATTCTAACATCTGAAAAGTAATTACATGTTACCCAAAAACACACGACTTTGGTGGGACTCAAACCCACAACCTTTGAATTGCTATATAGCTCTAGAAGTCCAATGCGCTAACCATTGCGCCACAGAGCCTATATCATCCCACATGCTAGTAAAAAATGTGCCCAGCTAAAGTCTTAATGTGTCCTGCTTTTTTAAGTTAAGGAATACAAAAAAAATCATCATTGGGGCTATCCTTTAGAGATACTCAAAAATAGCTCAGCTTTAAATTGTTCTTGACACTTCGTGGTTTCTATATATTGATAACAGATAGACATGAACAGAGCATTTTCAAAATTGGATGCAAAAATCGTTGTCTTAAGAGTCCACAAAAAAAGGTGGTTCCAATAACTTACACTAACAAATTAGGGGCCAGAAATGTTTTTATTAAAGACCTCTCTAAGCCCTTAACCATAAAGCCGGTTACTGTGCAGTATTTCCTTTTGCCTCATTCTAACATCTGAAAAGTAATTACATGTTACCCAAAAACACACGACTCTGGTGGGACTCGAACCCACAACCTTTGAATTGCTATATAGCTCTAGAAGTCCAATGCGCTATCCATTGCGCCACAGAGCCTATATCATCCCACATGCTAGTAAAAAATGTGCCCAGCTAAAGTCTTAATGTGTCTTGCTTTTTTAAGTTAAGGAATACCAAAAAAATCATCATTGGGTCTATCTTTTAGACATACTCAAAAATAGCTCAACTTTAAATTGTTCTTGACACTTCGTGGTTTCTATATATTGATAACAGATAGACATGAACAGAGCATTTTCAAAATTGGATGCAAAAATCGTTGTCTTAAGAGTCCACAAAAAAAGGTGGTTCCAATAACTTACACTAACAAATTAGGGGCCAGAAATGTTTTTATTAAAGACCACTCTAAGCCCTTAACCATAAAGCCTGTTACTGTGCAGTATTTCCTTTTGCCTCATTCTAACATCTGAAAAGTAATTACATGTTACCCAAAAACACACGACTGTGGTGGGACTCGAACCCACAACCTTTGAATTGCTATATAGTTCTAGAAGTCCAATGTGCTATCCATTGCGCCAAAGAGAATATATCATCCCACATGCTAGTAAAAAATGTGCCCAGCTAAAGTCTTAATGTGTCTTGCTTTTTTAAGTTAAGGAATACAAAAAAAATCATCATTGGGGCTATCCTTTAGAGATACTCAAAAATAGCTCAGCTTTAAATTGTTCTTGACACTTCGTGGTTTCTATATATTGATAACAGATAGACATGAACAGAGCATTTTCAAAATTGGATGCAAAAATCGTTGTCTTAAGAGTCCACAAAAAAAGGTGGTTCCAATAACTTACACTAACAAATTAGGGGCCAGAAATGTTTTTATTAAAGACCACTCTAAGCCCTTAACCATAAAGCCTGTTACTGTGCAGTATTTCCTTTTGCCTCATTCTAACATCTGAAAAGTAATTACATGTTACCCAAAAACACACGACTCTGGTGGGACTCAAACCCACAACCTTTGAATTGCTATATAGCTCTAGAAGTCCAATGCGCTAACCATTGCGCCACAGAGCCTATATCATCCCACATGCTAGTAAAAAATGTGCCCAGCTAAAGTCTTAATGTGTCCTGCTTTTTTAAGTTAAGGAATACAAAAAAAATCATCATTGGGGCTATCCTTTAGAGATACTCAAAAATAGCTCAGCTTTAAATTGTTCTTGACACTTCGTGGTTTCTATATATTGATAACAGATAGACATGAACAGAGCATTTTCAAAATTGGATGCAAAAATCGTTGTCTTAAGAGTCCACAAAAAAAGGTGGTTCCAATAACTTACACTAACAAATTAGGGGCCAGAAATGTTTTTATTAAAGACCACTCTAAGCCCTTAACCATAAAGCCTGTTACTGTGCAGTATTTCCTTTTGCCTCATTCTAACATCTGAAAAGTAATTACAATTTACCCATAAACACACGACTCTGGTGGGACTCGAACCCACAACCTTTGAATTGCTATATAGCTCTAGAAGTCCAATGTGCTATCCATTGCGCCACAGAGCCTATATCAACCCTCATGCTAGTAAAAAATGTGCCCAGCTAAAGTCTTAATGTGTCTTGCTTTTTTAAGTTAAGGAATACTAAAAAAATCATCATTGGGGCTATCCTTTAGAGATACTCAAAAATAGCTCAGCTTTTAATTGTTCTTGACACTTCGTGGTTTCTATATATTGATAACAGATAGACATGAACAGAGCATTTTCAAAATTGGATGCAAAAATCGTTGTCTTAAGAGTCCACAAAAAAGGTGGTTCCAATAACTTACACTAAAAAATTAGGGGCCAGAAATGTTTTTATTAAAGACCACTCTAAGCCCTTTACCATAAAGCCTGTTACTGTGCAGTATTTCCTTTTGCCTCATTCTAACATCTGAAAAGTAATTACATGTTACCCAAAAACACACGACACTGGTGGGACTCGAACCCACAACCTTTGAATTGCTATATAGCTCTAGAAGTCCAATATCCATTGCGCCACAGAGCCTATATCATCCCACATGCTAGTAAAAAATGTGCCCAGCTAAAGTCTTAATGTGTCTTGCTTTTTTAAGTTAAGGAATACTAAAAAAATCATCATTGGAGCTATCTTTTAGAGATACTCAAAAATAGCTCAGCTTTAAATTGTTCTTGACACTTCGTGGTTTCTATATATTGATAACAGATAGACATGAACAGAGCATTTTCAAAATTGGATGCAAAAATCGTTGTCTTAAGAGTCCACAAAAAAAGGTGGTTCCAATAACTTACACTAACAAATTAGGGGCCAGAAATGTTTTTATTAAAGACCACTCTAAGCCCTTAACCATAAAGCCGGTTACTGTGCAGTATTTCCTTTTGCCTCATTCTAACATCTGAAAAGTAATTACATGTTACCCAAAAACACACGACTCTGGTGGGACTCGAACCCACAACCTTTGAATTGCTATATAGCTCTAGAAGTCCAATGCGCTATCCATTGCGCCACAGAGCCTATATCATCCCACATGCTAGTAAAAAATGTGCCCAGCTAAAGTCTTAATGTGTCTTGCTTTTTTAAGTTAAGGAATACTAAAAAAATCATCATTGGGGCTATCTTTTAGACATACTCAAAAATAGCTCAGCTTTAAATTGTTCTTGACACTTCGTGGTTTCTATATATTGATAACAGATAGACATGAACAGAGCATTTTCAAAATTGGATGCAAAAATCGTTGTCTTAAGAGTCCACAAAAAAAAGATGATTCCAATAACTTACACTAACAAATTAGGAGCCAGAAATGTTTTTATTAAATACCACTCTAAGCCCTTAACCATAAGGCCTGTTACTGTGCAGTATTTCCTTTCGCCTCATTCTAACATCTGAAAAGTAATTACATGTTACCCAAAATCACACAACACTGGTGGGTAACGAACCCACAACCTTTGAATTGCTATATAGCTCTAGAAGTCTAATGCGCTATCCATTGCGCCACAGAGCCTATATCATCCCACATGCTAGTAAAAAATGTGCCCAGCTAAAGTCTTAATGTGTCTTGCTTTTTTAAGTTAAGGAATACTAAAAAAATCATCATTGGGGCTATCCTTTAGAGATACTCAAAAATAGCTCAGCTTTTAATTGTTCTTGACACTTCGTGGTTTCTATATATTGATAACAGATATACATGAACAGAGCATTTTCAAAATTGGATGCAAAAATCGTTGTCTTAAGAGTCCACAAAAAGAGATGGTTCCAATAACTTACACTAACAAATTAGGGGCCAGAAATTTTTTTATTAAAGACCACTCTAAGCCCTTAACCATAAAGCCTGTTACTGTGCAGTATTTCCTTTTGCCTCATTCTAACATCTGAAAAGTAATTACATGTTACCCAAAAACACACGACTCTGGTGGGACTCAAACCCACAACCTTTGAATTGCTATATAGCTCTAGAAGTCCAATGCACTATCCATTGCGCCACAGAGACTATATCATCCCACATGCTAGTAAAAAATGTGCCCAGCTAAAGTCTTAATGTGTCTTGCTTTTTTAAGTTAAGAATACTAAAAAAATCATCATTGGGTCTATCTTTTAGACATACTCAAAAATAGCTCAGCTTTAAATTGTTCTTGACACTTCGTGGTTTCTATATATTGATAATAGATAGACATGAACAGAGCATTTTCAAAATTGGATGCAAAAATCGTTGTCTTAAGAGTCCACAAAAAAAGATGGTTCCAATAACTTACACTAACAAATTAGGAGCCAGAAATGTTTTTATTAAAGACCACTCTAAGCCCTTAACCATAAAGCCTGTTACTGTGCAGTATTTCCTTTCGCCTCATTCTAACATCTGAAAAGTAATTACATGTTACCCAAAATCACACAACTCTGGTGAGTAACGAACCCACAACCTTTGAATTGCTATATAGCTCTAGAAGTCCAATGCGCTATCCATTGTGCCACGGAGCCAATATCATCCCACATGCTAGTAAAAAATGTGCCCAGCTAAAGTCTTAATGTGTCTTGCTTTTTTAAGTTAAGAATACTAAAAAAATCGTCATTGGGGCTATCCTTTAGAGATACTCAAAAATAGCTCAGCTTTTAATTGTTCTTGACACTTCGTGGTTTCTATATATTGATAACAGATATACATGAACAGAGCATTTTCAAAATTGGATGCAAAAATCGTTGTCTTAAGAGTCCACAAAAAGAGATGGTTCCAATAACTTACACTAACAAATTAGGGTCCAGAAATGTTTTTATTAAAGACCACTCTAAGCCCTTAACCATAAAGCCTGTTACTGTGCAGTATTTCCTTTCGCCTCATTCTAACATCTGAAAAGTAATTACATGTTACCCAAAATCACACAACTCTGGTGAGTAACGAACCCACAACCTTTGAATTGCTATATAGCTCTAGAAGTCCAATGCGCTAGCCATTGCGCCACGGAGCCAATATCATCCCAGATGCTAATAAAAAATGTGCCCAGCTAAAGTCTTAATGTGTCTTGCTTTTTTAAGTTAAGAATACTAAAAAAATCATCATTGGGTCTATCTTTTAGACATACTCAAAAATAGCTCAGCTTTAAATTGTTCTTGACACTTCGTGGTTTCTATATATTGATAACAGATAGACATGAACAGAGCATTTTCAAAATTGGATGCAAAAATCGTTGTCTTAAGAGTCCACAAAAAAGGTGGTTCCAATAACTTACACTAAAAAATTAGGGGCCAGAAATGTTTTTATTAAAGACCACTCTAAGCCCTTAACCATAAAGCCTGTTACTGTGCATTATTCCTTTTTGCCTCATTCTAACATCTGAAAAGTAATTACATGTTACCCAAAAACACACAACACTGGTGGGACTCGAACCCACAACCTTTGAATTGCTATATAGCTCTAGAAGTCCAATGTGCTATCCATTGCGCCACAGAGCCTATATCATCCCACATGCTAGTAAAAAATGTGCCCAGCTAAAGTCTTAATGTGTCTTGCTTTTTTAAGTTAAGGAATACAAAAAAAATCATCATTGGGGCTATCCTTTAGAGATACTCAAAAATAGCTCAGCTTTAAATTGTTCTTGACACTTCGTGGTTTCTATATATTGATAACAGATAGACATGAACAGAGCATTTTCAAAATTGGATGCAAAAATCGTTGTCTTAAGAGTCCACAAAAAAAGGTGGTTCCAATAACTTACACTAACAAATTAGGGGCCAGAAATGTTTTTATTAAAGACCACTCTAAGCCCTTAACCATAAAGCCTGTTACTGTGCAGTATTTCCTTTTGCCTCATTCTAACATCTGAAAAGTAATTACATGTTACCCAAAAACACACAACACTGGTGGGACTCGAACCCACAACCTTTGAACTGCTATATAGCTCTAGAAGTCCAATGCACTATCCATTGCGCCACAGAGCCTATATCATCCCACATGCTAGTAAAAAATGTGCCCAGCTAAAGTCTTAATGTGTCTTGCTTTTTTAAGTTAAGGAATACAAAAAAAATCATCATTGGGGCTATCCTTTAGAGATACTCAAAAATAGCTCAGCTTTAAATTGTTCTTGACACTTCGTGGTTTCTATATATTGATAACAGATAGACATGAACAGAGCATTTTCAAAATTGGATGCAAAAATCGTTGTCTTAAGAGTCCACAAAAAAAGGTGGTTCCAATAACTTACACTAACAAATTAGGGGCCAGAAATGTTTTTATTAAAGACCACTCTAAGCCCTTAACCATAAAGCCTGTTACTGTGCAGTATTTCCTTTTGCCTCATTCTAACATCTGAAAAGTAATTACATGTTACCCAAAAACACATGACACTGGTGGGACTCGAACCCACAACCTTTGAATTGCTATATAGCTCTAGAAGTCCAATGCGCTATCCATTGCGCCACAGAGCCTATATCATCCCACATGCTAGTAAAAAATGTGCCCAGCTAAAGTCTTAATGTGTCTTGCTTTTTTAAGTTAAGGAATACTAAAAAAATCATCATTGGGTCTATCTTTTAGACATACTCAAAAATAGCTCAACTTTAAATTGTTCTTGACACTTCGTGGTTTCTATATATTGATAACAGATAGACATGAACAGAGTATTTTCAAAATTGGATGCAAAAATCGTTGTCTTAAGAGTCCACAAAAAAAGGTGGTTCCAATAACTTACACTAACAAATTAGGGGCCAGAAATGTTTTTAATAAAGACCACTCTAAGCCCTTAACCATAAAGCCTGTTACTGTGCAGTATTTCCTTTTGCCTCATTCTAACATCTGAAAAGTAATTACATGTTACCCAAAAACAAACGACTCTGGTGGGACTCGAACCCACAACCTTTGAATTGCTATATAGCTCTAGAAGTCCAATGCGCTATCCATTGCGCCACAGAGCCTATATCATCCCACATGCTAGTAAAAAATGTGCCCAGCTAAAGTCTTAATGTGTCTTGCTTTTTTAAGTTAAGGAATACTAAAAAAATCATCATTGGGGCTATCTTTTAGACATACTCAAAAATAGCTCAGCTTTAAATTGTTCTTGACACTTCGTGGTTTCTATATATTGATAACAGATAGACATGAACAGAGCATTTTCAAAATTGGATGCAAAAATCGTTGTCTTAAGAGTCCACAAAAAAAAGATGATTCCAATAACTTACACTAACAAATTAGGAGCCAGAAATGTTTTTATTAAATACCACTCTAAGCCCTTAACCATAAGGCCTGTTACTGTGCAGTATTTCCTTTCGCCTCATTCTAACATCTGAAAAGTAATTACATGTTACCCAAAATCACACAACACTGGTGGGTAACGAACCCACAACCTTTGAATTGCTATATAGCTCTAGAAGTCTAATGCGCTATCCATTGCGCCACAGAGCCTATATCATCCCACATGCTAGTAAAAAATGTGCCCAGCTAAAGTCTTAATGTGTCTTGCTTTTTTAAGTTAAGGAATACTAAAAAAATCATCATTGGGGCTATCCTTTAGAGATACTCAAAAATAGCTCAGCTTTTAATTGTTCTTGACACTTCGTGGTTTCTATATATTGATAACAGATATACATGAACAGAGCATTTTCAAAATTGGATGCAAAAATCGTTGTCTTAAGAGTCCACAAAAAGAGATGGTTCCAATAACTTACACTAACAAATTAGGGGCCAGAATTTTTTTTATTAAAGACCACTCTAAGCCCTTAACCATAAAGCCTGTTACTGTGCAGTATTTCCTTTTGCCTCATTCTAACATCTGAAAAGTAATTACATGTTACCCAAAAACACACGACTCTGGTGGGACTCAAACCCACAACCTTTGAATTGCTATATAGCTCTAGAAGTCCAATGCACTATCCATTGCGCCACAGAGACTATATCATCCCACATGCTAGTAAAAAATGTGCCCAGCTAAAGTCTTAATGTGTCTTGCTTTTTTAAGTTAAGAATACTAAAAAAATCATCATTGGGTCTATCTTTTAGACATACTCAAAAATAGCTCAGCTTTAAATTGTTCTTGACACTTCGTGGTTTCTATATATTGATAATAGATAGACATGAACAGAGCATTTTCAAAATTGGATGCAAAAATCGTTGTCTTAAGAGTCCACAAAAAAAGATGGTTCCAATAACTTACACTAACAAATTAGGAGCCAGAAATGTTTTTATTAAAGACCACTCTAAGCCCTTAACCATAAAGCCTGTTACTGTGCAGTATTTCCTTTCGCCTCATTCTAACATCTGAAAAGTAATTACATGTTACCCAAAATCACACAACTCTGGTGAGTAACGAACCCACAACCTTTGAATTGCTATATAGCTCTAGAAGTCCAATGCGCTATCCATTGTGCCACGGAGCCAATATCATCCCACATGCTAGTAAAAAATGTGCCCAGCTAAAGTCTTAATGTGTCTTGCTTTTTTAAGTTAAGAATACTAAAAAAATCGTCATTGGGGCTATCCTTTAGAGATACTCAAAAATAGCTCAGCTTTTAATTGTTCTTGACACTTCGTGGTTTCTATATATTGATAACAGATATACATGAACAGAGCATTTTCAAAATTGGATGCAAAAATCGTTGTCTTAAGAGTCCACAAAAAGAGATGGTTCCAATAACTTACACTAACAAATTAGGGTCCAGAAATGTTTTTATTAAAGACCACTCTAAGCCCTTAACCATAAAGCCTGTTACTGTGCAGTATTTCCTTTCGCCTCATTCTAACATCTGAAAAGTAATTACATGTTACCCAAAATCACACAACTCTGGTGAGTAACGAACCCACAACCTTTGAATTGCTATATAGCTCTAGAAGTCCAATGCGCTAGCCATTGCGCCACGGAGCCAATATCATCCCAGATGCTAATAAAAAATGTGCCCAGCTAAAGTCTTAATGTGTCTTGCTTTTTTAAGTTAAGAATACTAAAAAAATCATCATTGGGTCTATCTTTTAGACATACTCAAAAATAGCTCAGCTTTAAATTGTTCTTGACACTTCGTGGTTTCTATATATTGATAACAGATAGACATGAACAGAGCATTTTCAAAATTGGATGCAAAAATCGTTGTCTTAAGAGTCCACAAAAAAGGTGGTTCCAATAACTTACACTAAAAAATTAGGGGCCAGAAATGTTTTTATTAAAGACCACTCTAAGCCCTTAACCATAAAGCCTGTTACTGTGCATTATTCCTTTTTGCCTCATTCTAACATCTGAAAAGTAATTACATGTTACCCAAAAACACACAACACTGGTGGGACTCGAACCCACAACCTTTGAATTGCTATATAGCTCTAGAAGTCCAATGTGCTATCCATTGCGCCACAGAGCCTATATCATCCCACATGCTAGTAAAAAATGTGCCCAGCTAAAGTCTTAATGTGTCTTGCTTTTTTAAGTTAAGGAATACAAAAAAAATCATCATTGGGGCTATCCTTTAGAGATACTCAAAAATAGCTCAGCTTTAAATTGTTCTTGACACTTCGTGGTTTCTATATATTGATAACAGATAGACATGAACAGAGCATTTTCAAAATTGGATGCAAAAATCGTTGTCTTAAGAGTCCACAAAAAAAGGTGGTTCCAATAACTTACACTAACAAATTAGGGGCCAGAAATGTTTTTATTAAAGACCACTCTAAGCCCTTAACCATAAAGCCTGTTACTGTGCAGTATTTCCTTTTGCCTCATTCTAACATCTGAAAAGTAATTACATGTTACCCAAAAACACACAACACTGGTGGGACTCGAACCCACAACCTTTGAACTGCTATATAGCTCTAGAAGTCCAATGCACTATCCATTGTGCCACAGAGCCTATATCATCCCACATGCTAGTAAAAAATGTGCCCAGCTAAAGTCTTAATGTGTCTTGCTTTTTTAAGTTAAGGAATACAAAAAAAATCATCATTGGGGCTATCCTTTAGAGATACTCAAAAATAGCTCAGCTTTAAATTGTTCTTGACACTTCGTGGTTTCTATATATTGATAACAGATAGACATGAACAGAGCATTTTCAAAATTGGATGCAAAAATCGTTGTCTTAAGAGTCCACAAAAAAAGGTGGTTCCAATAACTTACACTAACAAATTAGGGGCCAGAAATGTTTTTATTAAAGACCACTCTAAGCCCTTAACCATAAAGCCTGTTACTGTGCAGTATTTCCTTTTGCCTCATTCTAACATCTGAAAAGTAATTACATGTTACCCAAAAACACATGACACTGGTGGGACTCGAACCCACAACCTTTGAATTGCTATATAGCTCTAGAAGTCCAATGCGCTATCCATTGCGCCACAGAGCCTATATCATCCCACATGCTAGTAAAAAATGTGCCCAGCTAAAGTCTTAATGTGTCTTGCTTTTTTAAGTTAAGGAATACTAAAAAAATCATCATTGGGTCTATCTTTTAGACATACTCAAAAATAGCTCAACTTTAAATTGTTCTTGACACTTCGTGGTTTCTATATATTGATAACAGATAGACATGAACAGAGTATTTTCAAAATTGGATGCAAAAATCGTTGTCTTAAGAGTCCACAAAAAAAGGTGGTTCCAATAACTTACACTAACAAATTAGGGGCCAGAAATGTTTTTAATAAAGACCACTCTAAGCCCTTAACCATAAAGCCTGTTACTGTGCAGTATTTCCTTTTGCCTCATTCTAACATCTGAAAAGTAATTACATGTTACCCAAAAACACACGACTGTGGTGGGACTCGAACCCACAACCTTTGAATTGCTATATAGCTCTAGAAGTCCAATGCGCTATCCATTGCGCTATCCATTGCGCCACAGAGCCTATATCATCCCAAATGTTAGTAAAAAATGTGCCCAGCTAAAGTCTTAATGTGTCTTGCTTTTTTAAGTTAAGGAATACTAAGTAAATCATCATTGGGTCTATCTTTTAGACATACTCAAAAATAGCTCAGCTTTAAATTGTTCTTGCCACTTCGTGGTTTCTATATATTGATAACAGATAGACATGAACAGAGCATTTTCAAAATTGGATGCAAAAATCGTTGTCTTAAGAGTCCACGAAAAATGGTGGTTCCAATAACTTACACTAACAAATTAGGGGCCTGAAATGTTTTTATTAAAGACCACTCTAAGCCCTTAACCATAAAGCCTGTTACTGTGCAGTATTTCCTTTTGCCTCATTCTAACATCTGAAAAGTAATTACATGTTACCCAAAAACACACGACTCTGGTGGGACTCAAACCCACAACCTTTGAGTTGCTATATAGCTCTAGAAGTCCAATGCGCTATCCATTGCGCCACAGAGCCTATATCATACCACATGCTAGTAAAAAATGTGCCCAGCTAAAGTCTTAATGTGTCTTGCTTTTTTAAGTTAAGGAATACTACAAAAATCATCATTGTGGCTATCCTTTAGAGATACTCAAAAATAGCTCAGCTTTAAATTGTTCTTGACACTTCGTGGTTTCTATATATTGATAACAGATAGACATGAACAGAGCATTTTCAAAAATGGATGCAAAAATCGTTGTCTTAAGAGTCCACAAATAAAGGTGGTTCCAATAACTTACACTAACAAATTAGGGGCCAGAAATGTTTTTATTAAAGACCACTCTAAGCCCTTAACCATAAAGCCTGTTACTGTGCAGTATTTCCTTTTGCCTCATTCTAACATCTGAAAAGTAATTACATGTTACCCAAAAACAAACGACTCTGGTGGGACTCGAACCCACAACCTTTGAATTGCTATATAGCTCTAGAAGTCCAATGCGCTATCCATTGCGCCACAGAGCCTATATCATCCCACATGGTAGTAAAAAATGTGCCCAGCTAAAGTCTTAATGTGTCTTGCTTTTTTAAGTTAAGGAATACTAAAAAAATCATCATTGGGGCTATCCTTTAGAGATACTCAAAAATAGCTCAGCTTTAAATTGTTCTTCACACTTCGTGGTTTCTATATATTGATAACAGATAGACATGAACAGAGCATTTTCAAAATTGGATGCAAAAATCGTTGTCTTAAGAGTCCACAAAAAAAGGTGGTTCCAATAACTTACACTAACAAATTAGGGGCCAGAAATGTTTTTAATAAAGACCACTCTAAGCCCTTAACCATAAAGCCTGTTACTGTGCAGTATTTCCTTTTGCCTCATTCTAACATCTGAAAAGTAATTACATGTTACCCAAAAACACACGACTGTGGTGGGACTCGAACCCACAACCTTTGAATTGCTATATAGCTCTAGAAGTCCAATGTGCTATCCATTGCGCCACAGAGCCTATATCATCCCTCATGCTAGTAAAAAATGTGCCCAGCTAAAGTCTTAATGTGTCTTGCTTTTTTAAGTTAAGGAATACTAAAAAAATCATCATTGGGGCTATCTTTTAGAGATACTCAAAAATAGCTCAGCTTTAAATTGTTCTTGCCACTTCGTGGTTTCTATATATTGATAACAGATAGACATGAACAGAGCATTTTCAAAATTGGATGCAAAAATCGTTGTCTTAAGAGTCCACAAAAAAAGGTGGTTCCAATAACTTACACTAACAAATTAGGGGCCAGAAATGTTTTTATTAAAGACCACTCTAAGCCGTTAACCATAAAGCCTGTTACTGTGCAGTATTTCCTTTTGCCTCATTCTAACATCTGAAAAGTAATTACATGTTACCCAAAAACACACGACTCTGGTGGGACTCGAACCCACAACCTTTGAATTGCTATATAGCTCTAGAAGTCCAATGTGCTATCCATTGCGCCACAGAGCCTATATCATCCCACATGCTAGTAAAAAATGTGCCCAGCTAAAGTCTTAATGTGTCTTGTTTTTTTAAGTTAAGGAATACTAAAAAAATCATCATTGGGGCTATCCTTTAGAGATACTCAAAAATAGCTCAGCTTTAAATTGTTCTTGACACTTCGTGGTTTCTATATATTGATAACAGATAGACATGAACAGAGCATTTTCAAAATTGGATGCAAAAATCGTTGTCTTAAGAGTACACAAAAAAAGGTGGTTCCAATAACTTACACTAACAAATTAGGGGCCTGAAATGTTTTTATTAAAGACCACTCTAAGCCCTTAACCATAAAGCCTGTTACTGTGCAGTATTTCCTTTTGCCTCATTCTAACATCTGAAAAGTAATTACATGTTACCCAAAAACACACAACTCTGGTGGGACTCGAACCCACAACCTTTGAATTGCTATATAGCCCTAGAAGTCCAATGCGCTATCCATTACGCCACAGAGCCTATATCATCCCACATGCTAGTAAAAAATGTGCCCAGCTAAAGTCTTAATGTGTCTTGCTTTTTTAAGTTAAGGAATACTAAAAAAATCATCATTGGGGCTATCCTTTAGAGATACTCAAAAATAGCTCAGCTTTAAATTGTTCTTGACACTTCGTGGTTTCTATATATTGATAACAGATAGACATGAACAGAGCAATTTCAAAATTGGATGCAAAAATCGTTGTCTTAAGAGTCCACAAAAAAAGGTGGTTCCAATAACTTACACTAACAAATTAGGGGCCAGAAATGTTTTTATTAAAGACCACTCTAAGCCCTTAACCATAAAGCCTGTTACTGTGCAGTATTTCCTTTTGCCTCATTCTAACATCTGAAAAGTAATTACATGTTACCCAAAAACACATGACTCTGGTGGGACTCAAACCCACAACCTTTAAGTTGCTATATAGCTCTAGAAGTCCAATGCGCTATCCATTGCGCCACAGAGCCTATATCATACCACATGCTAGTAAAAAATGTGCCCAGCTAAAGTCTTAATGTGTCTTGCTTTTTTAAGTTAAGGAATACTACAAAAATCATCATTGTGGCTATCCTTTAGAGATACTCAAAAATAGCTCAGCTTTAAATTGTTCTTGACACTTCGTGGTTTCTATATATTGATAACAGATAGACATGAACAGAGCATTTTCAAAATTGGATGCAAAAATCGTTGTCTTAAGAGTCCACAAAAAAAGGTGGTTCCAATAACTTACACTAACAAATTAGGGGCCAGAAATGTTTTTATTAAAGACCACTCTAAGCCGTTAACCATAAAGCCTGTTACTGTGCAGTATTTCCTTTTGCCTCATTCTAACATCTGAAAAGTAATTACATGTTACCCAAAAACACACAACTCTGGTGGGACTCGAACCCACAACCTTTGAATTGCTATATAGCTCTAGAAGTCCAATGTGCTATCCATTGCGCCACAGAGCCTATATCATCCCACATGCTAGTAAAAAATGTGCCCAGCTAAAGTCTTAATGTGTCTTGTTTTTTTAAGTTAAGGAATACTAAAAAAATCATCATTGGGGCTATCCTTTAGAGATACTCAAAAATAGCTCAGCTTTAAATTGTTCTTGACACTTCGTGGTTTCTATATATTGATAACAGATAGACATGAACAGAGCATTTTCAAAATTGGATGCAAAAATCGTTGTCTTAAGAGTCCACAAAAAAAGGTGGTTCCAATAACTTACACTAACAAATTAGGGGCCAGAAATGTTTTTATTAAAGACCACTCTAAGCCCTTAACCATAAAGCCTGTTACTGTGCAGTATTTCCTTTTGCCTCATTCTAACATCTGAAAAGTAATTACATGTTACCCAAAAACACATGACTCTGGTGGGACTCAAACCCACAACCTTTGAGTTGCTATATAGCTCTAGAAGTCCAATGCACTATCCATTGCGCCACAGAGCCTATATCATACCACATGCTAGTAAAAAATGTGCCCAGCTAAAGTCTTAATGTGTCTTGCTTTTTTAAGTTAAGGAATACTAAAAAAATCATCATTGGGGCTATCTTTTAGAGATACTCAAAAATAGCTCAGCTTTAAATTGTTCTTGCCACTTCGTGGTTTCTATATATTGATAACAGATAGACATGAACAGAGCATTTTCAAAATTGGATGCAAAAATCGTTGTCTTAAGAGTCCACAAAAAAAGGTGGTTCCAATAACTTACACTAACAAATTAGGGGCCAGAAATGTTTTTATTAAAGACCACTCTAAGCCGTTAACCATAAAGCTTGTTACTGTGCAGTATTTCCTTTTGCCTCATTCTAACATTTGAAAAGTAATTACATGTTACCCAAAAACACACGACTCTGGTGGGACTCGAACCCACAACCATTGAATTGCTATATAGCTCTAGAAGTCCAATGTGCTTTCCATTGCGCCACAGAGCCTATATCATCCCACATGCTAGTAAAAAATGTGCCCAGCTAAAGTCTTAATGTGTCTTGTTTTTTTAAGTTAAGGAATACTAAAAAAATCATCATTGGGGCTATCCTTTAGAGATACTCAAAAATAGCTCAGCTTTAAATTGTTCTTGACACTTCGTGGTTTCTATATATTGATAACAGATAGACATGAACAGAGCATTTTCAAAATTGGATGCAAAAATCGTTGTCTTAAGAGTCCACAAAAAAAGGTGGTTCCAATAACTTACACTAACAAATTAGGGGCCAGAAATGTTTTTATTAAAGACCACTCTAAGCCCTTAACCATAAAGCCTGTTACTGTGCAGTATTTCCTTTTGCCTCATTCTAACATCTGAAAAGTAATTACATGTTACCCAAAAACACACGACTATGGTGGGACTCGAACCCACAACCTTTGAATTGCTATATAGCTCTAGAAGTCCAATGCGCTATCCATTGCGCCACAGAGCCTATATCATCCCACATGCTAGTAAAAAATGTGCCCAGCTAAAGTCTTAATGTGTCTTGCTTTTTTAAGTTAAGGAATACTAAAAAAATCATCATTGGGTCTATCTTTTAGACATACTCAAAAATAGCTCAACTTGAAATTGTTCTTGACACTTCGTGGTTTCTATATATTGATAACAGATAGACATGAACAGAGCATTTTCAAAATTGGATGCAAAAATCGTTGTCTTAAGAGTCCACAAAAAAGGTGGTTCCAATAACTTACACTAAAAAATTAGGGGCCAGAAATGTTTTTATTAAAGACCACTCTAAGCCCTTAACCATAAAGCCTGTTACTGTGCATTATTCCTTTTTGCCTCATTCTAACATCTGAAAAGTAATTACATGTTACCCAAAAACACACGACTCTGGTGGGACTCGAACAAACAACATTTGAATTGCTATATAGCTCTAGAAGTCCAATGCGCTATCCATTGCGCCACAGAGCCTATATCATCCCACATGCTAGTAAAAAATGTGCCCAGCTAAAGTCTTAATGTGTCTTGCTTTTTTAAGTTAAGGAATACTAAAAAAATCATCATTGGGGCTATCCTTTAGAGATACTCAAAAATAGCTCAGCTTTAAATTGTTCTTGACACTTCGTGGTTTCTATATATTGATAACAGATAGACATGAACAGAGCATTTTCAAAATTGGATGCAAAAATCGTTGTCTTAAGAGTCCACAAAAAAAGGTGGTTCCAATAACTTACACTAACAAATTAGGGGCCAGAAATGTTTTTATTAAAGACCACTCTAAGCCCTTAACCATAAAGCCTGTTACTGTGCATTATTCCTTTTTGCCTCATTCTAACATCTGAAAAGTAATTACATGTTACCCAAAAACACACGACTCTGGTGGGACTCGAACCCACAACCTTTGAATTGCTATATAGCTCTAGAAGTCCAATGCGCTATCCATTGCGCCACAGAGCCTATATCATCCCACATGCTAGTAAAAAATGTGCCCAGCTAAAGTCTTAATGTGTCTTGCTTTTTTAAGTTAAGGAATACTAAAAAAATCATCATTGGGTCTATCTTTTAGACATACTCAAAAATAGCTCAACTTTAAATTGTTCTTGACACTTCGTGGTTTCTATATATTGATAACAGATAGACATGAACAGAGCATTTTCAAAATTGGATGCAAAAATCGTTGTCTTAAGAGTCCACAAAAAAAGGTGGTTCCAATAACTTACACTAACAAATTAGGGGCCAGAAATGTTTTTATTAAAGACCACTCTAAGCCCTTAACCATAAAGCCTGTTACTGTGCAGTATTTCCTTTTGCCTCATTCTAACATCTGAAAAGTAATTACATGTTACCCAAAAACACACGACTCTGGTGGGACTCGAACCCACAACCTTTGAATTGCTATATAGCTCTAGAAGTCCAATGCGCTATCCATTGCGCCACAGAGCCTATATCATCCCACATGCTAGTAAAAAATGTGCCCAGCTAAAGTCTTAATGTGTCTTGCTTTTTTAAGTTAAGGAATACTAAAAAAATCATCATTGGGTCTATCTTTTAGACATACTCAAAAATAGCTCAGCTTTAAATTGTTCTTGACACTTCGTGGTTTCTATATATTGATAACAGATAGACATGAACAGAGCATTTTCAAAATTGGATGCAAAAATCGTTGTCTTAAGAGTCCACAAAAAAGGTGGTTCCAATAACTTACACTAAAAAATTAGGGGCCAGAAATGTTTTTATTAAAGACCACTCTAAGCCCTTAACCATAAAGCCTGTTACTATGCATTATTCCTTTTTGCCTCATTCTGACATCTGAAAAGTAATTACATGTTACCCAAAAACACACGACTCTGGTGGGACTCGAACAAACAACATTTGAATTGCTATATAGCTCTAGAAGTCCAATGCGCTATCCATTGCGCCACAGAGCCCATATCATCCCACATGCTAGTAAAAAATGTGCCCAGCTAAAGTCTTAATGTGTCTTGCTTTTTTAAGTTAAGGAATACTAAAAAAATCATCATTGGGGCTATCCTTTAGAGATACTCAAAAATAGCTCAGCTTTAAATTGTTCTTGACACTTCGTGGTTTCTATATATTGATAACAGATAGACATGAACAGAGCATTTTCAAAATTGGATGCAAAAATCGTTGTCTTAAGAGTCCACAAAAAAAGGTGGTTCCAATAACTTACACTAACAAATTAGGGGCCAGAAATGTTTTTATTAAAGACCACTCTAAGCCCTTAACCATAAAGCCTGTTACTGTGCAGTATTTCCTTTTGCCTCATTCTAACATCTGAAAAGTAATTACATGTTACCCAAAAACACACGACTCTGGTGGGACTCGAACCCACAACCTTTGAATTGCTATATAGCTCTAGAAGTCTAATGCGCTATCCATTGCGCCACAGAGCCTATATCATCCCACATGCTAGTAAAAAATGTGCCCAGCTAAAGTCTTAATGTGTCTTGCTTTTTTAAGTTAAGGAATACTAAAAAAATCATCATTGGGGCTATCCTTTAGAGATACTCAAAAATAGCTCAGCTTTAAATTGTTCTTGACACTTCGTGGTTTCTATATATTGATAACAGATAGACATGAACAGAGCATTTTCAAAATTGGATGCAAAAATCGTTGTCTTAAGAGTCCACAAAAAAAGGTGGTTCCAATAACTTACACTAACAAATTAGGGGCCAGAAATGTTTTTATTAAAGACCACTCTAAGCCCTTAACCATAAAGCCTGTTACTGTGCAGTATTTCCTTTTGCCTCATTCTAACATCTGAAAAGTAATTACATGTTACCCAAAAACACACGACTCTGGTGGGACTCGAACCCACAACCTTTGAATTGCTATATAGCTCTAGAAGTCCAATGCGCTATCCATTGCGCCACAGAGCCTATATCATCCCACATGCTAGTAAAAAATGTGCCCAGCTAAAGTCTTAATGTGTCTTGCTTTTTTAAGTTAAGGAATACTAAAAAAATCATCATTGGGGCTATCCTTTAGAGATACTCAAAAATAGCTCAGCTTTAAATTGTTCTTGACACTTCGTGGTTTCTATATATTGATAACAGATAGACATGAACAGAGCATTTTCAAAATTGGATGCAAAAATCGTTGTCTTAAGAGTCCACAAACAAAGGTGGTTCCAATAACTTACACTAACAAATTAGGGGCCAGAAATGTTTTTATTAAAGACCACTCTAAGCCCTTAACCATAAAGCCTGTTACTGTGCAGTATTTCCTTTTGCCTCATTCTAACATCTGAAAAGTAATTACATGTTACCCAAAAACACAGGACTCTGGTGGGACTTGAACCCACAACCTTTGAATTGCTATATAGCTCTAGAAGTCCAATGCGCTATCCATTGCGCCACAGAGCCTATATCATCCCACATGCTAGTAAAAAATGTGCCCAGCTAAAGTCTTAATGTGTCTTGCTTTTTTAAGTTAAGGAATACTAAAAAAATCATCATTGGGGCTATCCTTTAGAGATACTCAAAAATAGCTCAGCTTTAAATTGTTCTTGACACTTCGTGGTTTCTATATATTGATAACAGATAGACATGAACAGAGCATTTTCAAAATTGAATGCAAAAATCGTTGTCTTAAGAGTCCACAAAAAAGGTGGTTCCAATAACTTACACTAAAAAATTAGGGGCCAGAAATGTTTTTATTAAAGACCACTCTAAGCCCTTAACCATAAAGCCTGTTACTGTGCATTATTCCTTTTTGCCTCATTCTAACATCTGAAAAGTAATTACATGTTACCCAAAAACACACGACTCTGGTGGGACTCGAACCCACAACCTTTGAATTGCTATATAGCTCTAGAAGTCCAATGCACTATCCATTGCGCCACAGAGCCTATATCATCCCACATGCTAGCAAAAAATGTGCCCAGCTAAAGTCTTAATGTGTCTTGCTTTTTTAAGTTAAGGAATACTAAAAAAATCATCATTGGGTCTATCTTTTAGACATACTCAAAAATAGCTCAACTTTAAATTGTTCTTGACACTTTGTGGTTTCTATATATTGATAACAGATAGACATGAACAGAGCATTTTCAAAATTGGATGCAAAAATCGTTGTCTTAAGAGTCCACAAAAAAGGTGGTTCCAATAACTTACACTAAAAAATTAGGGGCCAGAAATGTTTTTATTAAAGACCACTCTAAGCCCTTAACCATAAAGCCTGTTACTGTGCATTATTCCTTTTTGCCTCATTCTAACATCTGAAAAGTAATTACATGTTACCCAAAAACACACGACTCTGGTGGGACTCGAACCCACAACCTTTGAATTGCTATATAGCTCTAGAAGTCCAATGCGCTATCCATTGCGCCACAGAGCCTATATCATCGCACATGCTAGTAAAAAATGTGCCCAGCTAAAGTCTTAATGTGTCTTGCTTTTTTAAGTTAAGGAATACTAAAAAAATCATCATTGGGGCTATCCTTTAGAGATACTCAAAAATAGCTCAGCTTTAAATTGTTCTTGACACTTCGTGGTTTCTATATATTGATAACAGATAGACATGAACAGAGCATTTTCAAAATTGGATGCAAAAATCGTTGTCTTAAGAGTCCACAAAAAAAGGTGGTTCCAATAACTTACACTAACAAATTAGGGGCCAGAAATCTTTTTATTAAAGACCACTCTAAGCCCTTAACCATAAAGCCTGTTACTGTGCATTATTCCTTTTTGCCTCATTCTAACATCTGAAAAGTAATTACATGTTACCCAAAAACACACGACTCTGGTGGGACTCGAACCCACAACCTTTGAATTGCTATATAGCTCTAGAAGTCCAATGCACTATCCATTGCGCCACAGAGCCTATATCATCCCACATGCTAGTAAAAAATGTGCCCAGCTAAAGTCTTAATGTGTCTTGCTTTTTTAAGTTAAGGAATACTAAAAAAATCATCATTGGGTCTATCTTTTAGACATACTCAAAAATAGCTCAACTTTAAATTGTTCTTGACACTTCGTGGTTTCTATATATTGATAACAGATAGACATGAACAGAGCATTTTCAAAATTGGATGCAAAAATCGTTGTCTTAAGAGTCCACAAAAAAGGTGGTTCCAATAACTTACACTAAAAAATTAGGGGCCAGAAATGTTTTTATTAAAGACCACTCTAAGCCCTTAACCATAAAGCCTGTTACTGTGCATTATTCCTTTTTGCCTCATTCTAACATCTGAAAAGTAATTACATGTTACCCAAAAACACACGACTCTGGTGGGACTCGAACCCACAACCTTTGAATTGCTATATAGCTCTAGAAGTCCAATGCGCTATCCATTGCGCCACAGAGCCTATATCATCCCACATGCTAGTAAAAAATGTGCCCAGCTAAAGTCTTAATGTGTCTTGCTTTTTTAAGTTAAGGAATACTAAAAAAATCATCATTGGGGCTATCCTTTAGAGATACTCAAAAATAGCTCAGCTTTAAATTGTTCTTGACACTTCGTGGTTTCTATATATTGATAACAGATAGACATGAACAGAGCATTTTCAAAATTGGATGCAAAAATCGTTGTCTTAAGAGTCCACAAAAAAAGGTGGTTCCAATAACTTACACTAACAAATTAGGGGCCAGAAATGTTTTTATTAAAGACCACTCTAAGCCCTTAACCATAAAGCCTGTTACTGTGCATTATTCCTTTTTGCCTCATTCTAACATCTGAAAAGTAATTACATGTTACCCAAAAACACACGACTCTGGTGGGACTCGAACCCACAACCTTTGAATTGCTATATAGCTCTAGAAGTCCAATGCACTATCCATTGCGCCACAGAGCCTATATCATCCCACATGCTAGCAAAAAATGTGCCCAGCTAAAGTCTTAATGTGTCTTGCTTTTTTAAGTTAAGGAATACTAAAAAAATCATCATTGGGTCTATCTTTTAGACATACTCAAAAATAGCTCAACTTTAAATTGTTCTTGACACTTTGTGGTTTCTATATATTGATAACAGATAGACATGAACAGAGCATTTTCAAAATTGGATGCAAAAATCGTTGTCTTAAGAGTCCACAAAAAAGGTGGTTCCAATAACTTACACTAAAAAATTAGGGGCCAGAAATGTTTTTATTAAAGACCACTCTAAGCCCTTAACCATAAAGCCTGTTACTGTGCATTATTCCTTTTTGCCTCATTCTAACATCTGAAAAGTAATTACATGTTACCCAAAAACACACGACTCTGGTGGGACTCGAACCCACAACCTTTGAATTGCTATATAGCTCTAGAAGTCCAATGCGCTATCCATTGCGCCACAGAGCCTATAACATCCCACATGCTAGTAAAAAATGTGCCCAGCTAAAGTCTTAATGTGTCTTGCTTTTTTAAGTTAAGGAATACTAAAAAAATCATCATTGGGGCTATCCTTTAGAGATACTCAAAAATAGCTCAGCTTTAAATTGTTCTTGACACTTCGTGGTTTCTATATATTGATAACAGATAGACATGAACAGAGCATTTTCAAAATTGGATGCAAAAATCGTTGTCTTAAGAGTCCACAAAAAAAGGTGGTTCCAATAACTTACACTAACAAATTAGGGGCCAGAAATGTTTTTATTAAAGACCACTCTAAGCCCTTAACCATAAAGCCTGTTACTGTGCATTATTTCTTTTTGCCTCATTCTAACATCTGAAAAGTAATTACATGTTACCCAAAAACACACGACTCTGGTGGGACTCGAACCCACAACCTTTGAATTGCTATATAGCTCTAGAAGTCCAATGCACTATCCATTGCGCCACAGAGCCTATATCATCCCACATGCTAGTAAAAAATGTGCCCAGCTAAAGTCTTAATGTGTCTTGCTTTTTTAAGTTAAGGAATACTAAAAAAATCATCATTGGGTCTATCTTTTAGACATACTCAAAAATAGCTCAACTTTAAATTGTTCTTGACACTTCGTGGTTTCTATATATTGATAACAGATAGACATGAACAGAGCATTTTCAAAATTGGATGCAAAAATCGTTGTCTTAAGAGTCCACAAAAAAGGTGGTTCCAATAACTTACACTAAAAAATTAGGGGCCAGAAATGTTTTTATTAAAGACCACTCTAAGCCCTTAACCATAAAGCCTGTTACTGTGCATTATTCCTTTTTGCCTCATTCTAACATCTGAAAAGTAATTACATGTTACCCAAAAACACACGACTCTGGTGGGACTCGAACCCACAACCTTTGAATTGCTATATAGCTCTAGAAGTCCAATGCGCTATCCATTGCGCCACAGAGCCTATATCATCCCACATGCTAGTAAAAAATGTGCCCAGCTAAAGTCTTAATGTGTCTTGCTTTTTTAAGTTAAGGAATACTAAAAAAATCATCATTGGGGCTATCCTTTAGAGATACTCAAAAATAGCTCAGCTTTAAATTGTTCTTGACACTTCGTGGTTTCTATATATTGATAACAGATAGACATGAACAGAGCATTTTCAAAATTGGATGCAAAAATCGTTGTCTTAAGAGTCCACAAAAAAAGGTGGTTCCAATAACTTACACTAACAAATTAGGGGCCAGAAATGTTTTTATTAAAGACCACTCTAAGCCCTTAACCATAAAGCCTGTTACTGTGCATTATTCCTTTTTGCCTCATTCTAACATCTGAAAAGTAATTACATGTTACCCAAAAACACACGACTCTGGTGGGACTCGAACCCACAACCTTTGAATTGCTATATAGCTCTAGAAGTCCAATGCACTATCCATTGCGCCACAGAGCCTATATCATCCCACATGCTAGCAAAAAATGTGCCCAGCTAAAGTCTTAATGTGTCTTGCTTTTTTAAGTTAAGGAATACTAAAAAAATCATCATTGGGTCTATCTTTTAGACATACTCAAAAATAGCTCAACTTTAAATTGTTCTTGACACTTTGTGGTTTCTATATATTGATAACAGATAGACATGAACAGAGCATTTTCAAAATTGGATGCAAAAATCGTTGTCTTAAGAGTCCACAAAAAAGGTGGTTCCAATAACTTACACTAAAAAATTAGGGGCCAGAAATGTTTTTATTAAAGACCACTCTAAGCCCTTAACCATAAAGCCTGTTACTGTGCATTATTCCTTTTTGCCTCATTCTAACATCTGAAAAGTAATTACATGTTACCCAAAAACACATGACTCTGGTGGGACTCGAACCCACAACCTTTGAATTGCTATATAGCTCTAGAAGTCCAATGCGCTATCCATTGCGCCACAGAGCCTATATCATCCCACATGCTAGTAAAAAATGTGCCCAGCTAAAGTCTTAATGTGTCTTGCTTTTTTAAGTTAAGGAATACTAAAAAAATCATCATTGGGGCTATCCTTTAGAGATACTCAAAAATAGCTCAGCTTTAAATTGTTCTTGACACTTCGTGGTTTCTATATATTGATAACAGATAGACATGAACAGAGCATTTTCAAAATTGGATGCAAAAATCGTTGTCTTAAGAGTCCACAAAAAAAGGTGGTTCCAATAACTTACACTAACAAATTAGGGGCCAGAAATCTTTTTATTAAAGACCACTCTAAGCCCTTAACCATAAAGCCTGTTACTGTGCATTATTCCTTTTTGCCTCATTCTAACATCTGAAAAGTAATTACATGTTACCCAAAAACACACGACTCTGGTGGGACTCGAACCCACAACCTTTGAATTGCTATATAGCTCTAGAAGTCCAATGCACTATCCATTGCGCCACAGAGCCTATATCATCCCACATGCTAGTAAAAAATGTGCCCAGCTAAAGTCTTAATGTGTCTTGCTTTTTTAAGTTAAGGAATACTAAAAAAATCATCATTGGGTCTATCTTTTAGACATACTCAAAAATAGCTCAACTTTAAATTGTTCTTGACACTTCGTGGTTTCTATATATTGATAACAGATAGACATGAACAGAGCATTTTCAAAATTGGATGCAAAAATCGTTGTCTTAAGAGTCCACAAAAAAGGTGGTTCCAATAACTTACACTAAAAAATTAGGGGCCAGAAATGTTTTTATTAAAGACCACTCTAAGCCCTTAACCATAAAGCCTGTTACTGTGCATTATTCCTTTTTGCCTCATTCTAACATCTGAAAAGTAATTACATGTTACCCAAAAACACACGACTCTGGTGGGACTCGAACCCACAACCTTTGAATTGCTATATAGCTCTAGAAGTCCAATGCGCTATCCATTGCGCCACAGAGCCTATATCATCCCACATGCTAGTAAAAAATGTGCCCAGCTAAAGTCTTAATGTGTCTTGCTTTTTTAAGTTAAGGAATACTAAAAAAATCATCATTGGGGCTATCCTTTAGAGATACTCAAAAATAGCTCAGCTTTAAATTGTTCTTGACACTTCGTGGTTTCTATATATTGATAACAGATAGACATGAACAGAGCATTTTCAAAATTGGATGCAAAAATCGTTGTCTTAAGAGTCCACAAAAAAAGGTGGTTCCAATAACTTACACTAACAAATTAGGGGCCAGAAATGTTTTTATTAAAGACCACTCTAAGCCCTTAACCATAAAGCCTGTTACTGTGCATTATTCCTTTTTGCCTCATTCTAACATCTGAAAAGTAATTACATGTTACCCAAAAACACACGACTCTGGTGGGACTCGAACCCACAACCTTTGAATTGCTATATAGCTCTAGAAGTCCAATGCACTATCCATTGCGCCACAGAGCCTATATCATCCCACATGCTAGTAAAAAATGTGCCCAGCTAAAGTCTTAATGTGTCTTGCTTTTTTAAGTTAAGGAATACTAAAAAAATCATCATTGGGTCTATCTTTTAGACATACTCAAAAATAGCTCAACTTTAAATTGTTCTTGACACTTCGTGGTTTCTATATATTGATAACAGATAGACATGAACAGAGCATTTTCAAAATTGGATGCAAAAATCGTTGTCTTAAGAGTCCACAAAAAAGGTGGTTCCAATAACTTACACTAAAAAATTAGGGGCCAGAAATGTTTTTATTAAAGACCACTCTAAGCCCTTAACCATAAAGCCTGTTACTGTGCATTATTCCTTTTTGCCTCATTCTAACATCTGAAAAGTAATTACATGTTACCCAAAAACACACGACTCTGGTGGGACTCGAACCCACAACCTTTGAATTGCTATATAGCTCTAGAAGTCCAATGCGCTATCCATTGCGCCACAGAGCCTATAACATCCCACATGCTAGTAAAAAATGTGCCCAGCTAAAGTCTTAATGTGTCTTGCTTTTTTAAGTTAAGGAATACTAAAAAAATCATCATTGGGGCTATCCTTTAGAGATACTCAAAAATAGCTCAGCTTTAAATTGTTCTTGACACTTCGTGGTTTCTATATATTGATAACAGATAGACATGAACAGAGCATTTTCAAAATTGGATGTAAAAATCGTTGTCTTAAGAGTCCACAAAAAAAGGTGGTTCCAATAACTTACACTAACAAATTAGGGGCCAGAAATGTTTTTATTAAAGACCACTCTAAGCCCTTAACCATAAAGCCTGTTACTGTGCAGTATTTCCTTTTGCCTCATTCTAACATCTGAAAAGTAATTACATGTTACCCAAAAACACACGACTCTGGTGGGACTCGAACCCACAACCTTTGAATTGCTATATAGCTCTAGAAGTCCAATGCGCTATCCATTGCGCCACAGAGCCTATATCAACCCACATGCTAGTAAAAAATGTACCCAGCTAAAGTCTTAATGTGTCTTGCTTTTTTAAGTTAAGGAATACTAAAAAAATCATCATTGGGTCTATCTTTTAGACATACTCAAAAATAGCTCAGCTTTAAATTGTTCTTGACACTTCGTGGTTTCTATATATTGATAACAGATAGACATGAACAGAGCATTTTCAAAATTGGATGCAAAAATCATTGTCTTAAGAGTCCACAAAAAAAGGTGGTTCCAATAACTTACACTAACAAATTAGGGGCCAGAAATGTTTTTATTAAAGACCACTCTAAGCCCTTAACCATAAAGCCTGTTACTGTGCAGTATTTCCTTTTGCCTCATTCTAACATCTGAAAAGTAATTACATGTTACCCAAAAACACACATCTCAGGTGGGACTCGAACCCACAACCTTAGAATTGCTATATAGCTCTAGAAGTCCAATGTGCTATCCATTGCGCCACAGAGCCTATATCATCCCACATGCTAGTAAAAAATGTGCCCAGCTAAAGTCTTAATGTGTCTTGCCTTTTTAAGTTAAGGAATACTAAAAAAATCATCATTGGGGCTATCCTTTAGAGATACTCAAAAATAGCTCAGCTTTAAATTGTTCTTGACACTTCGTGGTTTCTATATATTGATAACAGATAGACATGAACAGAGCATTTTCAAAATTGGATGCAAAAATCGTTGTCTTAAGAGTCCACAAAAAAAGGTGGTTCCAATAACTTACACTAACAAATTAGGGGCCAGAAATGTTTTTATTAAAGACCACTCTAAGCCCTTAACCATAAAGCCTGTTACTGTGCAGTATTTCCTTATGCCTCATTCTAACATCTGAAAAGTAATTACATGTTACCCAAAAACACACGACTCTGGTGGGACTCGAACAAACAACATTTGAATTGCCATATAGCTCTAGAAGTCCAATGCGCTATCCATTGCGCCACAGAGCCTATATCATCCCACATGCTCGTAAAAAATGTGCCCAGCTAAAGTCTTAATGTGTCTTGCTTTTTTAAGTTAAGGAATACTAAAAAAATCATCATTGGGTCTATCTTTTAGACATACTCAAAAATAGCTCAACTTTAAATTGTTCTTGACACTTCGTGGTTTCTATATATTGATAACAGATAGACATGAACAGAGCATTTTCAAAATTGGATGCAAAAATCGTTGTCTTAAGAGTCCACAAAAAAGGTGGTTCCAATAACTTACACTAACAAATTAGGGGCCAGAAATGTTTTTATTAAAGACCACTCTAAGCCCTTAACCATAAAGCCTGTTACTGTGCATTATTCCTTTTTGCCTCATTCTAACATCTGAAAAGTAATTACATGTTACCCAAAAACACACGACTCTGGTGGGACTCGAACCCACAACCTTTGAATTGCTATACAGCTCTAGAAGTCCAATGTGCTATCCATTGCGCCACAGAGCCTATATCATCCCACATGCTAGTAAAAAATGTGCCCAGCTAAAGTCTTAATGTGTCTTGCCTTTTTAAGTTAAGGAATACTAAAAAAATCATCATTGGGGCTATCCTTTAGAGATACTCAAAAATAGCTCAGCTTTAAATTGTTCTTGACACTTCGTGGTTTCTATATATTGATAACAGATAGACATGAACAGAGCATTTTCAAAATTGGATGCAAAAATCGTTGTCTTAAGAGTCCACAAAAAAAGGTGGTTCCAATAACTTACACTAACAAATTAGGGGCCAGAAATGTTTTTATTAAAGACCACTCTAAGCCCTTAACCATAAAGCCTGTTACTGTGCAGTATTTCCTTATGCCTCATTCTAACATCTGAAAAGTAATTACATGTTACCCAAAAACACAAAACTCTGGTGGGACTTGAACCCACAACCTTTGAATTGCTATATAGCTCTAGAAGTCCAATGCGCTATCCATTGCGCCACAGAGCCTATATCATCCCACATGCTAGTAAAAAATGTGCCCAGCTAAAGTCTTAATGTGTCTTGCTTTTTTAAGTTAAGGAATACTAAAAAAATCATCATTGGGGCTATCCTTTAGAGATACTCAAAAATAGCTCAGCTTTAAATTGTTCTTGACACTTCGTGGTTTCTATATATTGATAACAGATAGACATGAACAGAGCATTTTCAAAATTGGATGCAAAAATCGTTGTCTTAAGAGTCCACAAAAAAAGGTGGTTCCAATAACTTACACTAACAAATTAGGGGCCAGAAATGTTTTTATTAAAGACCACTCTAAGCCCTTAACCATAAAGCCTGTTACTGTGCATTATTCCTTTTTGCCTCATTCTAACATCTGAAAAGTAATTACATGTTACCCAAAAACACACGACTCTGGTGGGACTCGAACAAACAACATTTGAATTGCCATATAGCTCTAGAAGTCCAATGCGCTATCCATTGCGCCACAGAGCCTATATCATCCCACATGCTAGTAAAAAATGTGCCCAGCTAAAGTCTTAATGTGTCTTGCTTTTTTAAGTTAAGGAATACTAAAAAAATCATCATTGGGTCTATCTTTTAGACATACTCAAAAATAGCTCAACTTTAAATTGTTCTTGACACTTCGTGGTTTCTATATATTGATAACAGATAGACATGAACAGAGCATTTTCAAAATTGGATGCAAAAATCGTTGTCTTAAGAGTCCACAAAAAAGGTGGTTCCAATAACTTACACTAACAAATTAGGGGCCAGAAATGTTTTTATTAAAGACCACTCTAAGCCCTTAACCATAAAGCCTGTTACTGTGCATTATTCCTTTTTGCCTCATTCTAACATCTGAAAAGTAATTACATGTTACCCAAAAACACACGACTCTGGTGGGACTCGAACCCACAACCTTTGAATTGCTATATAGCTCTAGAAGTCCAATGCGCTATCCATTGCGCCACAGAGCCTATATCATCCCACATGCTAGTAAAAAAATGTGCCCAGCTAAAGTCTTAATGTGTCTTGCTTTTTTAAGTTAAGGAATACTAAAAAAATCATCATTGGGGCTATCCTTTAGAGATACTCAAAAATAGCTCAGCTTTAAATTGTTCTTGACACTTCGTGGTTTCTATATATTGATAACAGATAGACATGAACAGAGCATTTTCAAAATTGGATGTAAAAATCGTTGTCTTAAGAGTCCACAAAAAAAGGTGGTTCCAATAACTTACACTAACAAATTAGGGGCCAGAAATGTTTTTATTAAAGACCACTCTAAGCCCTTAACCATAAAGCCTGTTACTGTGCATTATTCCTTTTTGCCTCATTCTAACATCTGAAAAGTAATTACATGTTACCCAAAAACACACGACTCTGGTGGGACTCGAACCCACAACCTTTGAATTGCTATATAGCTCTAGAAGTCCAATGCGCTATCCATTGCGCCACAGAGCCTATAACATCCCACATGCTAGTAAAAAATGTGCCCAGCTAAAGTCTTAATGTGTCTTGCTTTTTTAAGTTAATGAATACTAAAAAAATCATCATTGGGGCTATCCTTTAGAGATACTCAAAAATAGCTCAGCTTTAAATTGTTCTTGACACTTCGTGGTTTCTATATATTGATAACAGATAGACATGAACAGAGCATTTTCAAAATTGGATGCAAAAATCGTTGTCTTAAGAGTCCACAAAAAAAGGTGGTTCCAATAACTTACACTAACAAATTAGGGGCCAGAAATGTTTTTATTAAAGACCACTCTAAGCCCTTAACCATAAAGCCTGTTACTGTGCAGTATTTCCTTTTGCCTCATTCTAACATCTGAAAAGTAATTACATGTTACCCAAAAACACACGACTCTGGTGGGACTCGAACCCACAACCTTTGAATTACTATATAGCTCTAGAAGTCCAATGCGCTATCCATTGCGCCACAGAGCCTATATCAACCCACATGCTAGTAAAAAATGTACCCAGCTAAAGTCTTAATGTGTCTTGCTTTTTTAAGTTAAGGAATACTAAAAAAATCATCATTGGGTCTATCTTTTAGACATACTCAAAAATAGCTCAGCTTTAAATTGTTCTTGACACTTCGTGGTTTCTATATATTGATAACAGATAGACATGAACAGAGCATTTTCAAAATTGGATGCAAAAATCATTGTCTTAAGAGTCCACAAAAAAAGGTGGTTCCAATAACTTACACTAACAAATTAGGGGCCAGAAATGTTTTTATTAAAGACCACTCTAAGCCCTTAACCATAAAGCCTGTTACTGTGCAGTATTTCCTTTTGCCTCATTCTAACATCTGAAAAGTAATTACATGTTACCCAAAAACACACATCTCAGGAGGGACTCGAACCCACAACCTTAGAATTGCTATATAGCTCTAGAAGTCCAATGCGCTATCCATTGCGCCACAGAGCCTATATCATCCCACATGCTGGTAAAAAATGTGCCCAGCTAAAGTCTTAATGTGTCTTGCCTTTTTAAGTTAAGGAATACTAAAAAAATCATCATTGGGGCTATCCTTTAGAGATACTCAAAAATAGCTCAGCTTTAAATTGTTCTTGACACTTCGTGGTTTCTATATATTGATAACAGATAGACATGAACAGAGCATTTTCAAAATTGGATGCAAAAATCGTTGTCTTAAGAGTCCACAAAAAAAGGTGGTTCCAATAACTTACACTAACAAATTAGGGGCCAGAAATGTTTTTATTAAAGACCACTCTAAGCCCTTAACCATAAAGCCTGTTACTGTGCAGTATTTCCTTTTGCCTCATTCTAACATCTGAAAAGTAATTACATGTTACCCAAAAACACACGACTCTGGTGGGACTCGAACCCACAACCTTTGAATTGCTATATAGCTCTAGAAGTCCAATGCGCTATCCATTGCGCCACAGAGCCTATATCATCCCACATGCTAGTAAAAAATGTGCCCAGCTAAAGTCTTAATGTGTCTTGCTTTTTTAAGTTAAGGAATACTAAAAAAATCATCATTGGGTCTATCTTTTAGACATACTCAAAAATAGCTCAACTTTAAATTGTTCTTGACACTTCGTGGTTTCTATATATTGATAACAGATAGACATGAACAGAGCATTTTCAAAATTGGATGCAAAAATCGTTGTCTTAAGAGTCCACAAAAAAGGTGGTTCCAATAACTTACACTAAAAAATTAGGGGCCAAAAATGTTTTTATTAAAGACCACTCTAAGCCCTTAACCATAAAGCCTGTTACTGTGCATTATTCCTTTTTGCCTCATTCTAACATCTGAAAAGTAATTACATGTTACCCAAAAACACACGACTCTGGTGGGACTCGAACCCACAACCTTTGAATTGCTATATAGCTCTAGAAGTCCAATGCGCTATCCATTGCGCCACAGAGCCTATATCATCCCACATGCTAGTAAAAAATGTGCCCAGCTAAAGTCTTAATGTGTCTTGCTTTTTTAAGTTAAGGAATACTAAAAAAATCATCATTGGGTCTATCTTTTAGACATACTCAAAAATAGCTCAACTTTAAATTGTTCTTGACACTTCGTGGTTTCTATATATTGATAACAGATAGACATGAACAGAGCATTTTCAAAATTGGATGCAAAAATCGTTGTCTTAAGAGTCCACAAAAAAAGGTGGTTCCAATAACTTACACTAACAAATTAGGGGCCAGAAATGTTTTTATTAAAGACCACTCTAAGCCCTTAACCATAAAGCCTGTTACTGTGCAGTATTTCCTTTTGCCTCATTCTAACATCTGAAAAGTAATTACATGTTACCCAAAAACACACGACTCTGGTGGGACTCGAACCCACAACCTTTGAATTGCTATATAGCTCTAGAAGTCCAATGCGCTATCCATTGCGCCACAGAGCCTATATCATCCCACATGCTAGTAAAAAATGTGCCCAGCTAAAGTCTTAATGTGTCTTGCTTTTTTAAGTTAAGGAATACTAAAAAAATCATCATTGGGGCTATCCTTTAGAGATACTCAAAAATAGCTCAGCTTTAAATTGTTCTTGACACTTCATGGTTTCTATATATTGATAACAGATAGACATGAACAGAGCATTTTCAAAATTGGATGTAAAAATCGTTGTCTTAAGAGTCCACAAAAAAAGGTGGTTCCAATAACTTACACTAACAAATTAGGGGCCAGAAATGTTTTTATTAAAGACCACTCTAAGCCCTTAACCATAAAGCCTGTTACTGTGCAGTATTTCCTTTTGCCTCATTCTAACATCTGAAAAGTAATTACATGTTACCCAAAAACACACGACTCTGGTGGGACTCGAACCCACAACCTTTGAATTGCTATATAGCTCTAGAAGTCCAATGCGCTATCCATTGCGCCACAGAGCCTATATCATCCCACATGCTAGTAAAAAATGTGCCCAGCTAAAGTCTTAATGTGTCTTGCTTTTTTAAGTTAAGGAATACTAAAAAAATCATCATTGGGTCTATCTTTTAGACATACTCAAAAATAGCTCAACTTTAAATTGTTCTTGACACTTCGTGGTTTCTATATATTGATAACAGATAGACATGAACAGAGCATTTTCAAAATTGGATGCAAAAATCGTTGTCTTAAGAGTCCACAAAAAAAGGTGGTTCCAATAACTTACACTAACAAATTAGGGGCCAGAAATGTTTTTATTAAAGACCACTCTAAGCCCTTAACCATAAAGCCTGTTACTGTGCAGTATTTCCTTTTGCCTCATTCTAACATCTGAAAAGTAATTACATGTTACCCAAAAACACACGACTCTGGTGGGACTCGAACCCAAAACCTTTGAATTGCTATATAGCTCTAGAAGTCCAATGCACTATCCATTGCGCCACAGAGCCTATATCATCCCACATGCTAGTAAAAAATGTGCCCAGCTAAAGTCTTAATGTGTCTTGCTTTTTTAAGTTAAGGAATACTAAAAAAATCATCATTGGGTCTATCTTTTAGACATACTCAAAAATAGCTCAACTTTAAATTGTTCTTGACACTTCGTGGTTTCTATATATTGATAACAGATAGACATGAACAGAGCATTTTCAAAATTGGATGCAAAAATCGTTGTCTTAAGAGTCCACAAAAAAGGTGGTTCCAATAACTTACACTAAAAAATTAGGGGCCAGAAATGTTTTTATTAAAGACCACTCTAAGCCCTTAACCATAAAGCCTGTTACTGTGCATTATTCCTTTTTGCCTCATTCTAACATCTGAAAAGTAATTACATGTTACCCAAAAACACACGACTCTGGTGGGACTCGAACCCACAACCTTTGAATTGCTATATAGCTCTAGAAGTCCAATGCGCTATCCATTGCGCCACAGAGCCTATATCATCCCACATGCTAGTAAAAAATGTGCCCAGCTAAAGTCTTAATGTGTCTTGCTTTTTTAAGTTAAGGAATACTAAAAAAATCATCATTGGGGCTATCCTTTAGAGATACTCAAAAATAGCTCAGCTTTAAATTGTTCTTGACACTTCGTGGTTTCTATATATTGATAACAGATAGACATGAACAGAGCATTTTCAAAATTGGATGCAAAAATCGTTGTCTTAAGAGTCCACAAAAAAGGTGGTTCCAATAACTTACACTAAAAAATTAGGGGCCAAAAATGTTTTTATTAAAGACCACTCTAAGCCCTTAACCATAAAGCCTGTTACTGTGCATTATTCCTTTTTGCCTCATTCTAACATCTGAAAAGTAATTACATGTTACCCAAAACACACGACTCTCGTGGGACTCGAACCCACAACCTTTGAATTGCTATATAGCTCTAGAAGTCCAATGCGCTATACATTGCGCCACAGAGCCTATATCATCCCACATGCTAGTAAAAAATGTGCCCAGCTAAAGTCTTAATGTGTCTTGCTTTTTTAAGTTAAGGAATACTAAAAAAATCATCATTGGGTCTATCTTTTAGACATACTCAAAAATAGCTCAACTTTAAATTGTTCTTGACACTTCGTGGTTTCTATATATTGATAACAGATAGACATGAACAGAGCATTTTCAAAATTGGATGCAAAAATCGTTGTCTTAAGAGTCCACAAAAAAGGTGGTTCCAATAACTTACACTAAAAAATTAGGGGCCAAAAATGTTTTTATTAAAGACCACTCTAAGCCCTTAACCATAAAGCCTGTTACTGTGCATTATTCCTTTTTGCCTCATTCTAACATCTGAAAAGTAATTACATGTTACCCAAAACACACGACTCTCGTGGGACTCGAACCCACAACCTTTGAATTGCTATATAGCTCTAGAAGTCCAATGCGCTATACATTGCGCCACAGAGCCTATATCATCCCACATGCTAGTAAAAAATGTGCCCAGCTAAAGTCTTAATGTGTCTTGCTTTTTTAAGTTAAGGAATACTAAAAAAATCATCATTGGGTCTATCTTTTAGACATACTCAAAAATAGCTCAACTTTAAATTGTTCTTGACACTTCGTGGTTTCTATATATTGATAACAGATAGACATGAACAGAGCATTTTCAAAATTGGATGCAAAAATCGTTGTCTTAAGAGTCCACAAAAAAGGTGGTTCCAATAACTTACACTAAAAAATTAGGGGCCAAAAATGTTTTTATTAAAGACCACTCTAAGCCCTTAACCATAAAGCCTGTTACTGTGCAGTATTTCCTTTTGCCTCATTCTAACATCTGAAAAGTAATTACATGTTACCCAAAAACACACGACTCTGGTGGGACTCGAACCCACAACCTTTGAATTGCTATATAGCTCTAGAAGTCCAATGCGCTATCCATTGCGCCACAGAGCCTATATCATCCCACATGCTAGTAAAAAATGTGCCCAGCTAAAGTCTTAATGTGTCTTGCTTTTTTAAGTTAAGGAATACTAAAAAAATCATCATTGGGGCTATCCTTTAGAGATACTCAAAAATAGCTCAGCTTTAAATTGTTCTTGACACTTCGTGGTTTCTATATATTGATAACAGATAGACATGAACAGAGCATTTTCAAAATTGGATGCAAAAATCGTTGTCTTAAGAGTCCACAAAAAAGGTGGTTCCAATAACTTACACTAAAAAATTAGGGGCCAAAAATGTTTTTATTAAAGACCACTCTAAGCCCTTAACCATAAAGCCTGTTACTGTGCATTATTCCTTTTTGCCTCATTCTAACATCTGAAAAGTAATTACATGTTACCCAAAACACACGACTCTCGTGGGACTCGAACCCACAACCTTTGAATTGCTATATAGCTCTAGAAGTCCAATGCGCTATACATTGCGCCACAGAGCCTATATCATCCCACATGCTAGTAAAAAATGTGCCCAGCTAAAGTCTTAATGTGTCTTGCTTTTTTAAGTTAAGGAATACTAAAAAAATCATCATTGGGTCTATCTTTTAGACATACTCAAAAATAGCTCAACTTTAAATTGTTCTTGACACTTCGTGGTTTCTATATATTGATAACAGATAGACATGAACAGAGCATTTTCAAAATTGGATGCAAAAATCGTTGTCTTAAGAGTCCACAAAAAAGGTGGTTCCAATAACTTACACTAAAAAATTAGGGGCCAAAAATGTTTTTATTAAAGACCACTCTAAGCCCTTAACCATAAAGCCTGTTACTGTGCAGTATTTCCTTTTGCCTCATTCTAACATCTGAAAAGTAATTACATGTTACCCAAAAACACACGACTCTGGTGGGACTCGAACCCACAACCTTTGAATTGCTATATAGCTCTAGAAGTCCAATGCGCTATCCATTGCGCCACAGAGCCTATATCATCCCACATGCTAGTAAAAAATGTGCCCAGCTAAAGTCTTAATGTGTCTTGCTTTTTTAAGTTAAGGAATACTAAAAAAATCATCATTGGGTCTATCTTTTAGACATACTCAAAAATAGCTCAACTTTAAATTGTTCTTGACACTTCGTGGTTTCTATATATTGATAACAGATAGACATGAACAGAGCATTTTCAAAATTGGATGCAAAAATCGTTGTCTTAAGAGTCCACAAAAAAGGTGGTTCCAATAACTTACACTAAAAAATTAGGGGCCAAAAATGTTTTTATTAAAGACCACTCTAAGCCCTTAACCATAAAGCCTGTTACTGTGCATTATTCCTTTTTGCCTCATTCTAACATCTGAAAAGTAATTACATGTTACCCAAAAACACACGACTCTGGTGGGACTCGAACCCAAAACCTTTGAATTGCTATATAGCTCTAGAAGTCCAATGCACTATCCATTGCGCCACAGAGCCTATATCATCCCACATGCTAGTAAAAAATGTGCCCAGCTAAAGTCTTAATGTGTCTTGCTTTTTTAAGTTAAGGAATACTAAAAAAATCATCATTGGGTCTATCTTTTAGACATACTCAAAAATAGCTCAACTTTAAATTGTTCTTGACACTTCGTGGTTTCTATATATTGATAACAGATAGACATGAACAGAGCATTTTCAAAATTGGATGCAAAAATCGTTGTCTTAAGAGTCCACAAAAAAGGTGGTTCCAATAACTTACACTAAAAAATTAGGGGCCAGAAATGTTTTTATTAAAGACCACTCTAAGCCCTTAACCATAAAGCCTGTTACTGTGCATTATTCCTTTTTGCCTCATTCTAACATCTGAAAAGTAATTACATGTTACCCAAAAACACACGACTCTGGTGGGACTCGAACCCACAACCTTTGAATTGCTATATAGCTCTAGAAGTCCAATGCGCTATCCATTGCGCCACAGAGCCTATATCATCCCACATGCTAGTAAAAAATGTGCCCAGCTAAAGTCTTAATGTGTCTTGCTTTTTTAAGTTAAGGAATACTAAAAAAATCATCATTGGGGCTATCCTTTAGAGATACTCAAAAATAGCTCAGCTTTAAATTGTTCTTGACACTTCGTGGTTTCTATATATTGATAACAGATAGACATGAACAGAGCATTTTCAAAATTGGATGCAAAAATCGTTGTCTTAAGAGTCCACAAAAAAGGTGGTTCCAATAACTTACACTAAAAAATTAGGGGCCAAAAATGTTTTTATTAAAGACCACTCTAAGCCCTTAACCATAAAGCCTGTTACTGTGCATTATTCCTTTTTGCCTCATTCTAACATCTGAAAAGTAATTACATGTTACCCAAAACACACGACTCTCGTGGGACTCGAACCCACAACCTTTGAATTGCTATATAGCTCTAGAAGTCCAATGCGCTATACATTGCGCCACAGAGCCTATATCATCCCACATGCTAGTAAAAAATGTGCCCAGCTAAAGTCTTAATGTGTCTTGCTTTTTTAAGTTAAGGAATACTAAAAAAATCATCATTGGGTCTATCTTTTAGACATACTCAAAAATAGCTCAACTTTAAATTGTTCTTGACACTTCGTGGTTTCTATATATTGATAACAGATAGACATGAACAGAGCATTTTCAAAATTGGATGCAAAAATCGTTGTCTTAAGAGTCCACAAAAAAGGTGGTTCCAATAACTTACACTAAAAAATTAGGGGCCAAAAATGTTTTTATTAAAGACCACTCTAAGCCCTTAACCATAAAGCCTGTTACTGTGCATTATTCCTTTTTGCCTCATTCTAACATCTGAAAAGTAATTACATGTTACCCAAAAACACACGACTCTGGTGGGACTCGAACCCACAACCTTTGAATTGCTATATAGCTCTAGAAGTCCAATGTGCTATCCATTGCGCCACAGAGCCTATATCATCCCACATGCTAGTAAAAAATGTGCCCAGCTAAAGTCTTAATGTGTCTTGCTTTTTTAAGTTAAGGAATACTAAAAAAATCATCATTGGGTCTATCTTTTAGACATACTCAAAAATAGCTCAACTTTAAATTGTTCTTGACACTTCGTGGTTTCTATATATTGATAACAGATAGACATGAACAGAGCATTTTCAAAATTGGATGCAAAAATCGTTGTCTTAAGAGTCCACAAAAAAAGGTGGTTCCAATAACTTACACTAACAAATTAGGGGCCAAAAATGTTTTTATTAAAGACCACTCTAAGCCCTTAACCATAAAGCCTGTTACTGTGCATTATTCCTTTTTGCCTCATTCTAACATCTGAAAAGTAATTACATGTTACCCAAAACACACGACTCTCGTGGGACTCGAACCCACAACCTTTGAATTGCTATATAGCTCTAGAAGTCCAATGCGCTATACATTGCGCCACAGAGCCTATATCATCCCACATGCTAGTAAAAAATGTGCCCAGCTAAAGTCTTAATGTGTCTTGCTTTTTTAAGTTAAGGAATACTAAAAAAATCATCATTGGGTCTATCTTTTAGACATACTCAAAAATAGCTCAACTTTAAATTGTTCTTGACACTTCGTGGTTTCTATATATTGATAACAGATAGACATGAACAGAGCATTTTCAAAATTGGATGCAAAAATCGTTGTCTTAAGAGTCCACAAAAAAGGTGGTTCCAATAACTTACACTAAAAAATTAGGGGCCAAAAATGTTTTTATTAAAGACCACTCTAAGCCCTTAACCATAAAGCCTGTTACTGTGCATTATTCCTTTTTGCCTCATTCTAACATCTGAAAAGTAATTACATGTTACCCAAAAACACACGACTCTGGTGGGACTCGAACCCACAACCTTTGAATTGCTATATAGCTCTAGAAGTCCAATGCGCTATCCATTGCGCCACAGAGCCTATATCATCCCACATGCTAGTAAAAAATGTGCCCAGCTAAAGTCTTAATGTGTCTTGCTTTTTTAAGTTAAGGAATACTAAAAAAATCATCATTGGGTCTATCTTTTAGACATACTCAAAAATAGCTCAACTTTAAATTGTTCTTGACACTTCGTGGTTTCTATATATTGATAACAGATAGACATGAACAGAGCATTTTCAAAATTGGATGCAAAAATCGTTGTCTTAAGAGTCCACAAAAAAAGGTGGTTCCAATAACTTACACTAACAAATTAGGGGCCAGAAATGTTTTTATTAAAGACCACTCTAAGCCCTTAACCATAAAGCCTGTTACTGTGCAGTATTTCCTTTTGCCTCATTCTAACATCTGAAAAGTAATTACATGTTACCCAAAAACACACAACTCTGGTGGGACTCGAACCCACAACCTTTGAATTGCTATATAGCTCTAGAAGTCCAATGCGCTATCCATTGCGCCACAGAGCCTATATCATCCCACATGCTAGTAAAAAATGTGCCCAGCTAAAGTCTTAATGTGTCTTGCTTTTTTAAGTTAAGGAATACTAAAAAAATCATCATTGGGGCTATCCTTTAGAGATACTCAAAAATAGCTCAGCTTTAAATTGTTCTTGACACTTCGTGGTTTCTATATATTGATAACAGATAGACATGAACAGAGCATTTTCAAAATTGGATGTAAAAATCGTTGTCTTAAGAGTCCACAAAAAAGGTGGTTCCAATAACTTACACTAACAAATTAGGGGCCAGAAATGTTTTTATTAAAGACCACTCTAAGCCCTTAACCATAAAGCCTGTTACTGTGCAGTATTTCCTTTTGCCTCATTCTAACATCTGAAAAGTAATTACATGTTACCCAAAAACACACGACTCTGGTGGGACTCGAACCCACAACCTTTGAATTGCTATATAGCTCTAGAAGTCCAATGCGCTATCCATTGCGCCACAGAGCCTATATCATCCCACATGCTAGTAAAAAATGTGCCCAGCTAAAGTCTTAATGTGTCTTGCTTTTTTAAGTTAAGGAATACTAAAAAAATCATCATTGGGGCTATCCTTTAGAGATACTCAAAAATAGCTCAGCTTTAAATTGTTCTTGACACTTCGTGGTTTCTATATATTGATAACAGATAGACATGAACAGAGCATTTTCAAAATTGGATGCAAAAATCGTTGTCTTAAGAGTCCACAAAAAAGGTGGTTCCAATAACTTACACTAAAAAATTAGGGGCCAAAAATGTTTTTATTAAAGACCACTCTAAGCCCTTAACCATAAAGCCTGTTACTGTGCATTATTCCTTTTTGCCTCATTCTAACATCTGAAAAGTAATTACATGTTACCCAAAACACACGACTCTCGTGGGACTCGAACCCACAACCTTTGAATTGCTATATAGCTCTAGAAGTCCAATGCGCTATACATTGCGCCACAGAGCCTATATCATCCCACATGCTAGTAAAAAATGTGCCCAGCTAAAGTCTTAATGTGTCTTGCTTTTTTAAGTTAAGGAATACTAAAAAAATCATCATTGGGGCTATCCTTTAGAGATACTCAAAAATAGCTCAGCTTTAAATTGTTCTTGACACTTCGTGGTTTCTATATATTGATAACAGATAGACATGAACAGAGCATTTTCAAAATTGGATGTAAAAATCGTTGTCTTAAGAGTCCACAAAAAAAGGTGGTTCCAATAACTTACACTAACAAATTAGGGGCCAGAAATGTTTTTATTAAAGACCACTCTAAGCCCTTAACCATAAATCCTGTTACTGTGCAGTATTTCCTTTTGCCTCATTCTAACATCTGAAAAGTAATTACATGTTACCCAAAAACACACGACTCTGGTGGGACTCGAACCCACAACCTTTGAATTGCTATATAGCTCTAGAAGTCCAATGCGCTATCCATTGCGCCACAGAGCCTATGTCATCCCACATGCTAGTAAAAAATGTGCCCAGCTAAAGTCTTAATGTGTCTTGCTTTTTTAAGTTAAGGAATACTAAAAAAATCATCATTGGGTCTATCTTTTAGACATACTCAAAAATAGCTCAACTTTAAATTGTTCTTGACACTTCGTGGTTTCTATATATTGATAACAGATAGACATGAACAGAGCATTTTCAAAATTGGATGCAAAAATCGTTGTCTTAAGAGTCCACAAAAAAGGTGGTTCCAATAACTTACACTAAAAAATTAGGGGCCAAAAATGTTTTTATTAAAGACCACTCTAAGCCCTTAACCATAAAGCCTGTTACTGTGCATTATTCCTTTTTGCCTCATTCTAACATCTGAAAAGTAATTACATGTTACCCAAAACACACGACTCTCGTGGGACTCGAACCCACAACCTTTGAATTGCTATATAGTTCTAGAAGTCCAATGCGCTATACATTGCGCCACAGAGCCTATATCATCCCACATGCTAGTAAAAAATGTGCCCAGCTAAAGTCTTAATGTGTCTTGCTTTTTTAAGTTAAGGAATACTAAAAAAATCATCATTGGGTCTATCTTTTAGACATACTCAAAAATAGCTCAACTTTAAATTGTTCTTGACACTTCGTGGTTTCTATATATTGATAACAGATAGACATGAACAGAGCATTTTCAAAATTGGATGCAAAAATCGTTGTCTTAAGAGTCCACAAAAAAAGGTGGTTCCAATAACTTACACTAACAAATTAGGGGCCAGAAATGTTTTTATTAAAGACCACTCTAAGCCCTTAACCATAAAGCCTGTTACTGTGCAGTATTTCCTTTTGCCTCATTCTAACATCTGAAAAGTAATTACATGTTACCCAAAAACACACGACTCTGGTGGGACTCGAACCCACAACCTTTGAATTGCTATATAGCTCTAGAAGTCCAATGCGCTATCCATTGCGCTATCCATTGCGCCACAGAACCTATATCATCCCACATGCTAGTAAAAAATGTGCCCAGCTAAAGTCTTAATGTGTCTTGCTTTTTTAAGTTAAGGAATACTAAAAAAATCATCATTGGGTCTATCTTTTAGACATACTCAAAAATAGCTCAACTTTAAATTGTTCTTGACACTTCGTGGTTTCTATATATTGATAACAGATAGACATGAACAGAGCATTTTCAAAATTGGATGCAAAAATCGTTGTCTTAAGAGTCCACAAAAAAGGTGGTTCCAATAACTTACACTAAAAAATTAGGGGCCAAAAATGTTTTTATTAAAGACCACTCTAAGCCCTTAACCATAAAGCCTGTTACTGTGCATTATTCCTTTTTGCCTCATTCTAACATCTGAAAAGTAATTACATGTTACCCAAAAACACACGACTCTGGTGGGACTCGAACCCACAACATTTGAATTGCTATATAGCTCTAGAAGTCCAATGCGCTATCCATTGCGCCACAGAGCCTATATCATCCCACATGCTAGTAAAAAATGTGCCCAGCTAAAGTCTTAATGTGTCTTGCTTTTTTAAGTTAAGGAATACTAAAAAAATCATCATTGGGTCTATCTTTTAGACATACTCAAAAATAGCTCAACTTTAAATTGTTCTTGACACTTCGTGGTTTCTATATATTGATAACAGATAGACATGAACAGAGCATTTTCAAAATTGGATGCAAAAATCGTTGTCTTAAGAGTCCACAAAAAAGGTGGTTCCAATAACTTACACTAAAAAATTAGGGGCCAGAATTGTTTTTATTAAAGACCACTCTAAGCCCTTAACCATAAAGCCTGTTACTGTGCAGTATTTCCTTTTGCCTCATTCTAACATCTGAAAAGTAATTACATGTTACCCAAAAACACACGACTCTGGTGGGACTCGAACCCACAACCTTTGAATTGCTATATAGCTCTAGAAGTCCAATGCGCTATCCATTGCGCCACAGAGCCTATATCATCCCACATGCTAGTAAAAAATGTGCCCAGCTAAAGTCTTAATGTGTCTTGCTTTTTTAAGTTAAGGAATACTAAAAAAATCATCATTGGGGCTATCCTTTAGAGATACTCAAAAATAGCTCAGCTTTAAATTGTTCTTGACACTTCGTGGTTTCTATATATTGATAACAGATAGACATGAACAGAGCATTTTCAAAATTGGATGTAAAAATCGTTGTCTTAAGAGTCCACAAAAAAAGGTGGTTCCAATAACTTACACTAACAAATTAGGGGCCAGAAATGTTTTTATTAAAGACCACTCTAAGCCCTTAACCATAAAGCCTGTTACTGTGCAGTATTTCCTTTTGCCTCATTCTAACATCTGAAAAGTAATTACATGTTACCCAAAAACACACGACTCTGGTGGGACTCGAACCCACAACCTTTGAATTGCTATATAGCTCTAGAAGTCCAATGCGCTATCCATTGCGCCACAGAGCCTATATCATCCCACATGCTAGTAAAAAATGTGCCCAGCTAAAGTCTTAATGTGTCTTGCTTTTTTAAGTTAAGAAATACTAAAAAAATCATCATTGGGTCTATCTTTTAGACATACTCAAAAATAGCTCAACTTTAAATTGTTCTTGACACTTCGTGGTTTCTATATATTGATAACAGATAGACATGAACAGAGCATTTTCAAAATTGGATGCAAAAATCGTTGTCTTAAGAGTCCACAAAAAAGGTGGTTCCAATAACTTACACTAAAAAATTAGGGGCCAGAAATGTTTTTATTAAAGACCACTCTAAGCCCTTAACCATAAAGCCTGTTACTGTGCAGTATTTCCTTTTGCCTCATTCTAACATCTGAAAAGTAATTACATGTTACCCAAAAACACACGACTCTGGTGGGACTCGAACCCACAACCTTTGAATTGCTATATAGCTCTAGAAGTCCAATGCGCTATCCATTGCGCCACAGAGCCTATATCATCCCACATGCTAGTAAAAAATGTGCCCAGCTAAAGTCTTAATGTGTCTTGCTTTTTTAAGTTAAGGAATACTAAAAAAATCATCATTGGGGCTATCCTTTAGAGATACTCAAAAATAGCTCAGCTTTAAATTGTTCTTGACACTTCGTGGTTTCTATATATTGATAACAGATAGACATGAACAGAGCATTTTCAAAATTGGATGTAAAAATCGTTGTCTTAAGAGTCCACAAAAAAAGGTGGTTCCAATAACTTACACTAACAAATTAGGGGCCAGAAATGTTTTTATTAAAGACCACTCTAAGCCCTTAACCATAAAGCCTGTTACTGTGCAGTATTTCCTTTTGCCTCATTCTAACATCTGAAAAGTAATTACATGTTACCCAAAAACACACGACTCTGGTGGGACTCGAACCCACAACCTTTGAATTGCTATATAGCTCTAGAAGTCCAATGCGCTATCCATTGCGCCACAGAGCCTATATCATCCCACATGCTAGTAAAAAATGTGCCCAGCTAAAGTCTTAATGTGTCTTGCTTTTTTAAGTTAAGGAATACTAAAAAAATCATCATTGGGGCTATCCTTTAGAGATACTCAAAAATAGCTCAGCTTTAAATTGTTCTTGACACTTCGTGGTTTCTATATATTGATAACAGATAGACATGAACAGAGCATTTTCAAAATTGGATGTAAAAATCGTTGTCTTAAGAGTCCACAAAAAAAGGTGGTTCCAATAACTTACACTAACAAATTAGGGGCCAGAAATGTTTTTATTAAAGACCACTCTAAGCCCTTAACCATAAAGCCTGTTACTGTGCAGTATTTCCTTTTGCCTCATTCTAACATCTGAAAAGTAATTACATGTTACCCAAAAACACACGACTCTGGTGGGACTCGAACCCACAACCTTTGAATTGCTATATAGCTCTAGAAGTCCAATGCGCTATCCATTGCGCCACAGAACCTATATCATCCCACATGCTAGTAAAAAATGTGCCCAGCTAAAGTCTTAATGTGTCTTGCTTTTTTAAGTTAAGGAATACTAAAAAAATCATCATTGGGTCTATCTTTTAGACATACTCAAAAATAGCTCAACTTTAAATTGTTCTTGACACTTCGTGGTTTCTATATATTGATAACAGATAGACATGAACAGAGCATTTTCAAAATTGGATGCAAAAATCGTTGTCTTAAGAGTCCACAAAAAAAGTGGTTCCAATAACTTACACTAAAAAATTAGGGGCCAAAAATGTTTTTATTAAAGACCACTCTAAGCCCTTAACCATAAAGCCTGTTACTGTGCATTATTCCTTTTTGCCTCATTCTAACATCTGAAAAGTAATTACATGTTACCCAAAAACACATGACTCTGGTGGGACTCGAACCCACAACCTTTGAATTGCTATATAGCTCTAGAAGTCCAATGCGCTATCCATTGCGCCACAGAGCCTATATCATCCCACATGCTAGTAAAAAATGTGCCCAGCTAAAGTCTTAATGTGTCTTGCTTTTTTAAGTTAAGGAATACTAAAAAAATCATCATTGGGTCTATCTTTTAGACATACTCAAAAATAGCTCAACTTTAAATTGTTCTTGACACTTCGTGGTTTCTATATATTGATAACAGATAGACATGAACAGAGCATTTTCAAAATTGGATGCAAAAATCGTTGTCTTAAGAGTCCACAAAAAAGGTGGTTCCAATAACTTACACTAAAAAATTAGGGGCCAGAAATGTTTTTATTAAAGACCACTCTAAGCCCTTAACCATAAAGCCTGTTACTGTGCAGTATTTCCTTTTGCCTCATTCTAACATCTGAAAAGTAATTACATGTTACCCAAAAACACACGACTCTGGTGGGACTCGAACCCACAACCTTTGAATTGCTATATAGCTCTAGAAGTCCAATGCGCTATCCATTGCGCCACAGAGCCTATATCATCCCACATGCTAGTAAAAAATGTGCCCAGCTAAAGTCTTAATGTGTCTTGCTTTTTTAAGTTAAGGAATACTAAAAAAATCATCATTGGGTCTATCTTTTAGACATACTCAAAAATAGCTCAACTTTAAATTGTTCTTGACACTTCGTGGTTTCTATATATTGATAACAGATAGACATGAACAGAGCATTTTCAAAATTGGATGCAAAAATCGTTGTCTTAAGAGTCCACAAAAAAGGTGGTTCCAATAACTTACACTAAAAAATTAGGGGCCAAAAATGTTTTTATTAAAGACCACTCTAAGCCCTTAACCATAAAGCCTGTTACTGTGCATTATTCCTTTTTGCCTCATTCTAACATCTGAAAAGTAATTACATGTTACCCAAAAACACACGACTCTGGTGGGACTCGAACCCACAACCTTTGAATTGCTATATAGCTCTAGAAGTCCAATACGCTATCCATTGCGCCACAGAGCCTATATCATCCCTCATGCTAGTAAAAAATGTGCCCAGCTAAAGTCTTAATGTGTCTTGCTTTTTTAAGTTAAGGAATACTAAAAAAATCATCATTGGGTCTATCTTTTAGACATACTCAAAAATAGCTCAACTTTAAATTGTTCTTGACACTTCGTGGTTTCTATATATTGATAACAGATAGACATGAACAGAGCATTTTCAAAATTGGATGCAAAAATCGTTGTCTTAAGAGTCCACAAAAAAAGGTGGTTCCAATAACTTACACTAACAAATTAGGGGCCAGAAATGTTTTTATTAAAGACCACTCTAAGCCCTTAACCATAAAGCCTGTTACTGTGCAGTATTTCCTTTTGCCTCATTCTAACATCTGAAAAGTAATTACATGTTACCCAAAAACACACGACTCTGGTGGGACTCGAACCCACAACCTTTGAATTGCTATATAGCTCTAGAAGTCCAATGCGCTATCCATTGCGCCACAGAGCCTATATCATCCCACATGCTAGTAAAAAATGTGCCCAGCTAAAGTCTTAATGTGTCTTGCTTTTTTAAGTTAAGGAATACTAAAAAAATCATCATTGGGGCTATCCTTTAGAGATACTCAAAAATAGCTCAGCTTTAAATTGTTCTTGACACTTCGTGGTTTCTATATATTGATAACAGATAGACATGAACAGAGCATTTTCAAAATTGGATGCAAAAATCGTTGTCTTAAGAGTCCACAAAAAAAGGTGGTTCCAATAACTTACACTAACAAATTAGGGGCCAGAAATGTTTTTATTAAAGACCACTCTAAGCCCTTAACCATAAAGCCTGTTACTGTGCAGTATTTCCTTTTGCCTCATTCTAACATCTGAAAAGTAATTACATGTTACCCAAAAACACACGACTCTGGTGGGACTCGAACCCACAACCTTTGAATTGCTATATAGCTCTAGAAGTCCAATGCGCTATCCATTGCGCCACAGAGCCTATATCATCCCACATGCTAGTAAAAAATGTGCCCAGCTAAAGTCTTAATGTGTCTTGCTTTTTTAAGTTAAGGAATACTAAAAAAATCATCATTGGGGCTATCCTTTAGAGATACTCAAAAATAGCTCAGCTTTAAATTGTTCTTGACACTTCGTGGTTTCTATATAGTGATAACAGATAGACATGAACAGAGCATTTTCAAAATTGGATGTAAAAATCGTTGTCTTAAGAGTCCACAAAAAAAGGTGGTTCCAATAACTTACACTAACAAATTAGGGGCCAGAAATGTTTTTATTAAAGACCACTCTAAGCCCTTAACCATAAAGCCTGTTACTGTGCAGTATTTCCTTTTGCCTCATTCTAACATCTGAAAAGTAATTACATGTTACCCAAAAACACACGACTCTGTTGGGACTCGAACCCACAACCTTTGAATTGCTATATAGCTCTAGAAGTCCAATGCGCTATCCATTGCGCCACAGAGCCTATATCATCCCACATGCTAGTAAAAAATGTGCCCAGCTAAAGTCTTAATGTGTCTTGCTTTTTTAAGTTAAGGAATACTAAAAAAATCATCATTGGGTCTATCTTTTAGACATACTCAAAAATAGCTCAACTTTAAATTGTTCTTGACACTTCGTGGTTTCTATATATTGATAACAGATAGACATGAACAGAGCATTTTCAAAATTGGATGCAAAAATCGTTGTCTTAAGAGTCCACAAAAAAGGTGGTTCCAATAACTTACACTAAAAAATTAGGGGCCAGAAATGTTTTTATTAAAGACCACTCTAAGCCCTTAACCATAAAGCCTGTTACTGTGCAGTATTTCCTTTTGCCTCATTCTAACATCTGAAAAGTAATTACATGTTACCCAAAAACACACGACTCTGGTGGGACTCGAACCCACAACCTTTGAATTGCTATATAGCTCTAGAAGTCCAACGCGCTATCCATTGCGCCACAGAGCCTATATCATCCCACATGCTAGTAAAAAATGTGCCCAGCTAAAGTCTTAATGTGTCTTGCTTTTTTAAGTTAAGGAATACTAAAAAAATCATCATTGGGGCTATCCTTTAGAGATACTCAAAAATAGCTCAGCTTTAAATTGTTCTTGACACTTCGTGGTTTCTATATATTGATAACAGATAGACATGAACAGAGCATTTTCAAAATTGGATGCAAAAATCGTTGTCTTAAGAGTCCACAAAAAAAGGTGGTTCCAATAACTTACACTAACAAATTAGGGGCCAGAAATGTTTTTATTAAAGACCACTCTTAGCCCTTAACCATAAAGCCTGTTACTGTGCAGTATTTCCTTTTGCCTCATTCTAACATCTGAAAAGTAATTACATGTTACCCAAAAACACACAACTCTGGTGGGACTCGAACCCACAACCTTTGAATTGCTATATAGCTCTAGAAGTCCAATGCGCTATCCATTGCACCACAGAGCCTATATCATCCCACATGCTGGTAAAAAATGTGCCCAGCTAAAGTCTTAATGTGTCTTGCTTTTTTAAGTTAAGGAATACTAAAAAAATCATCATTGGGTCTATCTTTTAGACATACTCAAAAATAGCTCAACTTTAAATTGTTCTTGACACTTCGTGGTTTCTATATATTGATAACAGATAGACATGAACAGAGCATTTTCAAAATTGGATGCAAAAATCGTTGTCTTAAGAGTCCACAAAAAAAGGTGGTTCCAATAACTTACACTAACAAATTAGGGGCCAGAAATGTTTTTATTAAAGACCACTCTAAGCCCTTAACCATAAAGCCTGTTACTGTGCAGTATTTCCTTTTGCCTCATTCTAACATCTGAAAAGTAATTACATGTTACCCAAAAACACACGACTCTGGTGGGACTCGAACCCACAACTTTTGAATCGCTATATAGCTCTAGAAGTCCAATGCGCTATCCATTGCGCCACAGAGCCTATATCATCCCACATGCTAGTAAAAAATGTGCCCAGCTAAAGTCTTAATGTGTCTTGCTTTTTTAAGTTAAGGAATACTAAAAAAATCATCATTGGGGCTATCCTTTAGAGATACTCAAAAATAGCTCAGCTTTAAATTGTTCTTGACACTTCGTGGTTTCTATATAGTGAAAACAGATAGACATGAACAGAGCATTTTCAAAATTGGATGTAAAAATCGTTGTCTTAAGAGTCCACAAAAAAAGGTGGTTCCAATAACTTACACTAACAAATTAGGGGCCAGAAATGTTTTTATTAAAGACCACTCTAAGCCCTTAACCATAAAGCCTGTTACTGTGCAGTATTTCCTTTTGCCTCATTCTAACATCTGAAAAGTAATTACATGTTACCCAAAAACACACGACTCTGGTGGGACTCGAACCCACAACCTTTGAATTGCTATATAGCTCTAGAAGTCCAACGCGCTATCCATTGCGCCACAGAGCCTATATCATCCCACATGCTAGTAAAAAATGTGCCCAGCTAAAGTCTTAATGTGTCTTGCTTTTTTAAGTTAAGGAATACTAAAAAAATCATCATTGGGGCTATCCTTTAGAGATACTCAAAAATAGCTCAGCTTTAAATTGTTCTTGACACTTCGTGGTTTCTATATATTGATAACAGATAGACATGAACAGAGCATTTTCAAAATTGGATGCAAAAATCGTTGTCTTAAGAGTCCACAAAAAAAGGTGGTTCCAATAACTTACACTAACAAATTAGGGGCCAGAAATGTTTTTATTAAAGACCACTCTTAGCCCTTAACCATAAAGCCTGTTACTGTGCAGTATTTCCTTTTGCCTCATTCTAACATCTGAAAAGTAATTACATGTTACCCAAAAACACACAACTCTGGTGGGACTCGAACCCACAACCTTTGAATTGCTATATAGCTCTAGAAGTCCAATGCGCTATCCATTGCACCACAGAGCCTATATCATCCCACATGCTGGTAAAAAATGTGCCCAGCTAAAGTCTTAATGTGTCTTGCTTTTTTAAGTTAAGGAATACTAAAAAAATCATCATTGGGTCTATCTTTTAGACATACTCAAAAATAGCTCAACTTTAAATTGTTCTTGACACTTAGTGGTTTCTATATATTGATAACAGATAGACATGAACAGAGCATTTTCAAAATTGGATGCAAAAATCGTTGTCTTAAGAGTCCACAAAAAAAGGTGGTTCCAATAACTTACACTAACAAATTAGGGGCCAGAAATGTTTTTATTAAAGACCACTCTAAGCCCTTAACCATAAAGCCTGTTACTGTGCAGTATTTCCTTTTGCCTCATTCTAACATCTGAAAAGTAATTACATGTTACCCAAAAACACACGACTCTGGTGGGACTCGAACCCACAACCTTTGAATTGCTATATAGCTCTAGAAGTCCAATGCGCTATCCATTGCGCCACAGAGCCTATATCATCCCACATGCTTGTAAAAAATGTGCCCAGCTAAAGTCTTAATGTGTCTTGCTTTTTTAAGTTAAGGAATACTAAAAAAATCATCATTGGGGCTATCCTTTAGAGATACTCAAAAATAGCTCAGCTTTAAATTGTTCTTGACACTTCGTGGTTTCTATATATTGATAACAGATAGACATGAACAGAGCATTTTCAAAATTGGATGCAAAAATCGTTGTCTTAAGAGTCCACAAAAAAAGGTGGTTCCAATAACTTACACTAACAAATTAGGGGCCAGAAATGTTTTTATTAAAGACCACTCTAAGCCCTTAACCATAAAGCCTGTTACTGTGCAGTATTTCCTTTTGCCTCATTCTAACATCTGAAAAGTAATTACATGTTACCCAAAAACACACGACTCTGGTGGGACTCGAACCCACAACCTTTGAATTGCTATATAGCTCTAGAAGTCCAATGCGCTATCCATTGCGCCACAGAGCCTATATCATCCCACATGCTAGTAAAAAATGTGCCCAGCTAAAGTCTTAATGTGTCTTGCTTTTTTAAGTTAAGGAATACTAAAAAAATCATCATTGGGTCTATCTTTTAGACATACTCAAAAATAGCTCAACTTTAAATTGTTCTTGACACTTAGTGGTTTCTATATATTGATAACAGATAGACATGAACAGAGCATTTTCAAAATTGGATGCAAAAATCGTTGTCTTAAGAGTCCACAAAAAAAGGTGGTTCCAATAACTTACACTAACAAATTAGGGGCCAGAAATGTTTTTATTAAAGACCACTCTAAGCCCTTAACCATAAAGCCTGTTACTGTGCAGTATTTCCTTTTGCCTCATTCTAACATCTGAAAAGTAATTACATGTTACCCAAAAACACACGACTCTGGTGGGACTCGAACCCACAACCTTTGAATTGCTATATAGCTCTAGAAGTCCAATGCGCTATCCATTGCGCCACAGAGCCTATATCATCCCACATGCTTGTAAAAAATGTGCCCAGCTAAAGTCTTAATGTGTCTTGCTTTTTTAAGTTAAGGAATACTAAAAAAATCATCATTGGGGCTATCCTTTAGAGATACTCAAAAATAGCTCAGCTTTAAATTGTTCTTGACACTTCGTGGTTTCTATATATTGATAACAGATAGACATGAACAGAGCATTTTCAAAATTGGATGCAAAAATCGTTGTCTTAAGAGTCCACAAAAAAAGGTGGTTCCAATAACTTACACTAACAAATTAGGGGCCAGAAATGTTTTTATTAAAGACCACTCTAAGCCCTTAACCATAAAGCCTGTTACTGTGCAGTATTTCCTTTTGCCTCATTCTAACATCTGAAAAGTAATTACATGTTACCCAAAAACACACGACTCTGTTGGGACTCGAACCCACAACCTTTGAATTGCTATATAGCTCTAGAAGTCCAATGCGCTATCCATTGCGCCACAGAGCCTATATCATCCCACATGCTAGTAAAAAATGTGCCCAGCTAAAGTCTTAATGTGTCTTGCTTTTTTAAGTTAAGGAATACTAAAAAAATCATCATTGGGTCTATCTTTTAGACATACTCAAAAATAGCTCAACTTTAAATTGTTCTTGACACTTCGTGGTTTCTATATATTGATAACAGATAGACATGAACAGAGCATTTTCAAAATTGGATGCAAAAATCGTTGTCTTAAGAGTCCACAAAAAAGGTGGTTCCAATAACTTACACTAAAAAATTAGGGGCCAGAAATGTTTTTATTAAAGACCACTCTAAGCCCTTAACCATAAAGCCTGTTACTGTGCAGTATTTCCTTTTGCCTCATTCTAACATCTGAAAAGTAATTACATGTTACCCAAAAACACACGACTCTGGTGGGACTCGAACCCACAACCTTTGAATTGCTATATAGCTCTAGAAGTCCAACGCGCTATCCATTGCGCCACAGAGCCTATATCATCCCACATGCTAGTAAAAAATGTGCCCAGCTAAAGTCTTAATGTGTCTTGCTTTTTTAAGTTAAGGAATACTAAAAAAATCATCATTGGGGCTATCCTTTAGAGATACTCAAAAATAGCTCAGCTTTAAATTGTTCTTGACACTTCGTGGTTTCTATATATTGATAACAGATAGACATGAACAGAGCATTTTCAAAATTGGATGCAAAAATCGTTGTCTTAAGAGTCCACAAAAAAAGGTGGTTCCAATAACTTACACTAACAAATTAGGGGCCAGAAATGTTTTTATTAAAGACCACTCTTAGCCCTTAACCATAAAGCCTGTTACTGTGCAGTATTTCCTTTTGCCTCATTCTAACATCTGAAAAGTAATTACATGTTACCCAAAAACACACAACTCTGGTGGGACTCGAACCCACAACCTTTGAATTGCTATATAGCTCTAGAAGTCCAATGCGCTATCCATTGCACCACAGAGCCTATATCATCCCACATGCTGGTAAAAAATGTGCCCAGCTAAAGTCTTAATGTGTCTTGCTTTTTTAAGTTAAGGAATACTAAAAAAATCATCATTGGGTCTATCTTTTAGACATACTCAAAAATAGCTCAACTTTAAATTGTTCTTGACACTTCGTGGTTTCTATATATTGATAACAGATAGACATGAACAGAGCATTTTCAAAATTGGATGCAAAAATCGTTGTCTTAAGAGTCCACAAAAAAAGGTGGTTCCAATAACTTACACTAACAAATTAGGGGCCAGAAATGTTTTTATTAAAGACCACTCTAAGCCCTTAACCATAAAGCCTGTTACTGTGCAGTATTTCCTTTTGCCTCATTCTAACATCTGAAAAGTAATTACATGTTACCCAAAAACACACGACTCTGGTGGGACTCGAACCCACAACTTTTGAATCGCTATATAGCTCTAGAAGTCCAATGCGCTATCCATTGCGCCACAGAGCCTATATCATCCCACATGCTAGTAAAAAATGTGCCCAGCTAAAGTCTTAATGTGTCTTGCTTTTTTAAGTTAAGGAATACTAAAAAAATCATCATTGGGGCTATCCTTTAGAGATACTCAAAAATAGCTCAGCTTTAAATTGTTCTTGACACTTCGTGGTTTCTATATAGTGAAAACAGATAGACATGAACAGAGCATTTTCAAAATTGGATGTAAAAATCGTTGTCTTAAGAGTCCACAAAAAAAGGTGGTTCCAATAACTTACACTAACAAATTAGGGGCCATAAATGTTTTTATTAAAGACCACTCTAAGCCCTTAACCATAAAGCCTGTTACTGTGCAGTATTTCCTTTTGCCTCATTCTAACATCTGAAAAGTAATTACATGTTACCCAAAAACACACGACTCTGGTGGGACTCGAACCCACAACCTTTGAATTGCTATATAGCTCTAGAAGTCCAACGCGCTATCCATTGCGCCACAGAGCCTATATCATCCCACATGCTAGTAAAAAATGTGCCCAGCTAAAGTCTTAATGTGTCTTGCTTTTTTAAGTTAAGGAATACTAAAAAAATCATCATTGGGGCTATCCTTTAGAGATACTCAAAAATAGCTCAGCTTTAAATTGTTCTTGACACTTCGTGGTTTCTATATATTGATAACAGATAGACATGAACAGAGCATTTTCAAAATTGGATGCAAAAATCGTTGTCTTAAGAGTCCACAAAAAAAGGTGGTTCCAATAACTTACACTAACAAATTAGGGGCCAGAAATGTTTTTATTAAAGACCACTCTTAGCCCTTAACCATAAAGCCTGTTACTGTGCAGTATTTCCTTTTGCCTCATTCTAACATCTGAAAAGTAATTACATGTTACCCAAAAACACACAACTCTGGTGGGACTCGAACCCACAACCTTTGAATTGCTATATAGCTCTAGAAGTCCAATGCGCTATCCATTGCACCACAGAGCCTATATCATCCCACATGCTGGTAAAAAATGTGCCCAGCTAAAGTCTTAATGTGTCTTGCTTTTTTAAGTTAAGGAATACTAAAAAAATCATCATTGGGTCTATCTTTTAGACATACTCAAAAATAGCTCAACTTTAAATTGTTCTTGACACTTAGTGGTTTCTATATATTGATAACAGATAGACATGAACAGAGCATTTTCAAAATTGGATGCAAAAATCGTTGTCTTAAGAGTCCACAAAAAAAGGTGGTTCCAATAACTTACACTAACAAATTAGGGGCCAGAAATGTTTTTATTAAAGACCACTCTAAGCCCTTAACCATAAAGCCTGTTACTGTGCAGTATTTCCTTTTGCCTCATTCTAACATCTGAAAAGTAATTACATGTTACCCAAAAACACACGACTCTGGTGGGACTCGAACCCACAACCTTTGAATTGCTATATAGCTCTAGAAGTCCAATGCGCTATCCATTGCGCCACAGAGCCTATATCATCCCACATGCTAGTAAAAAATGTGCCCAGCTAAAGTCTTAATGTGTCTTGCTTTTTTAAGTTAAGGAATACTAAAAAAATCATCATTGGGGCTATCCTTTAGAGATACTCAAAAATAGCTCAGCTTTAAATTGTTCTTGACACTTCGTGGTTTCTATATAGTGATAACAGATAGACATGAACAGAGCATTTTCAAAATTGGATGTAAAAATCGTTGTCTTAAGAGTCCACAAAAAAAGGTGGTTCCAATAACTTACACTAACAAATTAGGGGCCAGAAATGTTTTTATTAAAGACCACTCTAAGCCCTTAACCATAAAGCCTGTTACTGTGCAGTATTTCCTTTTGCCTCATTCTAACATCTGAAAAGTAATTACATGTTACCCAAAAACACACGACTCTGTTGGGACTCGAACCCACAACCTTTGAATTGCTATATAGCTCTAGAAGTCCAATGCGCTATCCATTGCGCCACAGAGCCTATATCATCCCACATGCTAGTAAAAAATGTGCCCAGCTAAAGTCTTAATGTGTCTTGCTTTTTTAAGTTAAGGAATACTAAAAAAATCATCATTGGGTCTATCTTTTAGACATACTCAAAAATAGCTCAACTTTAAATTGTTCTTGACACTTCGTGGTTTCTATATATTGATAACAGATAGACATGAACAGAGCATTTTCAAAATTGGATGCAAAAATCGTTGTCTTAAGAGTCCACAAAAAAGGTGGTTCCAATAACTTACACTAAAAAATTAGGGGCCAGAAATGTTTTTATTAAAGACCACTCTAAGCCCTTAACCATAAAGCCTGTTACTGTGCAGTATTTCCTTTTGCCTCATTCTAACATCTGAAAAGTAATTACATGTTACCCAAAAACACACGACTCTGGTGGGACTCGAACCCACAACCTTTGAATTGCTATATAGCTCTAGAAGTCCAACGCGCTATCCATTGCGCCACAGAGCCTATATCATCCCACATGCTAGTAAAAAATGTGCCCAGCTAAAGTCTTAATGTGTCTTGCTTTTTTAAGTTAAGGAATACTAAAAAAATCATCATTGGGGCTATCCTTTAGAGATACTCAAAAATAGCTCAGCTTTAAATTGTTCTTGACACTTCGTGGTTTCTATATATTGATAACAGATAGACATGAACAGAGCATTTTCAAAATTGGATGCAAAAATCGTTGTCTTAAGAGTCCACAAAAAAAGGTGGTTCCAATAACTTACACTAACAAATTAGGGGCCAGAAATGTTTTTATTAAAGACCACTCTTAGCCCTTAACCATAAAGCCTGTTACTGTGCAGTATTTCCTTTTGCCTCATTCTAACATCTGAAAAGTAATTACATGTTACCCAAAAACACACAACTCTGGTGGGACTCGAACCCACAACCTTTGAATTGCTATATAGCTCTAGAAGTCCAATGCGCTATCCATTGCACCACAGAGCCTATATCATCCCACATGCTGGTAAAAAATGTGCCCAGCTAAAGTCTTAATGTGTCTTGCTTTTTTAAGTTAAGGAATACTAAAAAAATCATCATTGGGTCTATCTTTTAGACATACTCAAAAATAGCTCAACTTTAAATTGTTCTTGACACTTCGTGGTTTCTATATATTGATAACAGATAGACATGAACAGAGCATTTTCAAAATTGGATGCAAAAATCGTTGTCTTAAGAGTCCACAAAAAAAGGTGGTTCCAATAACTTACACTAACAAATTAGGGGCCAGAAATGTTTTTATTAAAGACCACTCTAAGCCCTTAACCATAAAGCCTGTTACTGTGCAGTATTTCCTTTTGCCTCATTCTAACATCTGAAAAGTAATTACATGTTACCCAAAAACACACGACTCTGGTGGGACTCGAACCCACAACTTTTGAATCGCTATATAGCTCTAGAAGTCCAATGCGCTATCCATTGCGCCACAGAGCCTATATCATCCCACATGCTAGTAAAAAATGTGCCCAGCTAAAGTCTTAATGTGTCTTGCTTTTTTAAGTTAAGGAATACTAAAAAAATCATCATTGGGGCTATCCTTTAGAGATACTCAAAAATAGCTCAGCTTTAAATTGTTCTTGACACTTCGTGGTTTCTATATAGTGAAAACAGATAGACATGAACAGAGCATTTTCAAAATTGGATGTAAAAATCGTTGTCTTAAGAGTCCACAAAAAAAGGTGGTTCCAATAACTTACACTAACAAATTAGGGGCCAGAAATGTTTTTATTAAAGACCACTCTAAGCCCTTAACCATAAAGCCTGTTACTGTGCAGTATTTCCTTTTGCCTCATTCTAACATCTGAAAAGTAATTACATGTTACCCAAAAACACACGACTCCGGTGGGACTCGAACCCACAACCTTTGAATTGCTATATAGCTCTAGAAGTCCAACGCGCTATCCATTGCGCCACAGAGCCTATATCATCCCACATGCTAGTAAAAAATGTGCCCAGCTAAAGTCTTAATGTGTCTTGCTTTTTTAAGTTAAGGAATACTAAAAAAATCATCATTGGGGCTATCCTTTAGAGATACTCAAAAATAGCTCAGCTTTAAATTGTTCTTGACACTTCGTGGTTTCTATATATTGATAACAGATAGACATGAACAGAGCATTTTCAAAATTGGATGCAAAAATCGTTGTCTTAAGAGTCCACAAAAAAAGGTGGTTCCAATAACTTACACTAACAAATTAGGGGCCAGAAATGTTTTTATTAAAGACCACTCTTAGCCCTTAACCATAAAGCCTGTTACTGTGCAGTATTTCCTTTTGCCTCATTCTAACATCTGAAAAGTAATTACATGTTACCCAAAAACACACAACTCTGGTGGGACTCGAACCCACAACCTTTGAATTGCTATATAGCTCTAGAAGTCCAATGCGCTATCCATTGCACCACAGAGCCTATATCATCCCACATGCTGGTAAAAAATGTGCCCAGCTAAAGTCTTAATGTGTCTTGCTTTTTTAAGTTAAGGAATACTAAAAAAATCATCATTGGGTCTATCTTTTAGACATACTCAAAAATAGCTCAACTTTAAATTGTTCTTGACACTTAGTGGTTTCTATATATTGATAACAGATAGACATGAACAGAGCATTTTCAAAATTGGATGCAAAAATCGTTGTCTTAAGAGTCCACAAAAAAAGGTGGTTCCAATAACTTACACTAACAAATTAGGGGCCAGAAATGTTTTTATTAAAGACCACTCTAAGCCCTTAACCATAAAGCCTGTTACTGTGCAGTATTTCCTTTTGCCTCATTCTAACATCTGAAAAGTAATTACATGTTACCCAAAAACACACGACTCTGGTGGGACTCGAACCCACAACTTTTGAATCGCTATATAGCTCTAGAAGTCCAATGCGCTATCCATTGCGCCACAGAGCCTATATCATCCCACATGCTAGTAAAAAATGTGCCCAGCTAAAGTCTTAATGTGTCTTGCTTTTTTAAGTTAAGGAATACTAAAAAAATCATCATTGGGGCTATCCTTTAGAGATACTCAAAAATAGCTCAGCTTTAAATTGTTCTTGACACTTCGTGGTTTCTATATAGTGAAAACAGATAGACATGAACAGAGCATTTTCAAAATTGGATGTAAAAATCGTTGTCTTAAGAGTCCACAAAAAAAGGTGGTTCCAATAACTTACACTAACAAATTAGGGGCCAGAAATGTTTTTATTAAAGACCACTCTAAGCCCTTAACCATAAAGCCTGTTACTGTGCAGTATTTCCTTTTGCCTCATTCTAACATCTGAAAAGTAATTACATGTTACCCAAAAACACACGACTCTGGTGGGACTCGAACCCACAACTTTTGAATCGCTATATAGCTCTAGAAGTCCAATGCGCTATCCATTGCGCCACAGAGCCTATATCATCCCACATGCTAGTAAAAAATGTGCCCAGCTAAAGTCTTAATGTGTCTTGCTTTTTTAAGTTAAGGAATACTAAAAAAATCATCATTGGGGCTATCCTTTAGAGATACTCAAAAATAGCTCAGCTTTAAATTGTTCTTGACACTTCGTGGTTTCTATATAGTGAAAACAGATAGACATGAACAGAGCATTTTCAAAATTGGATGTAAAAATCGTTGTCTTAAGAGTCCACAAAAAAAGGTGGTTCCAATAACTTACACTAACAAATTAGGGGCCAGAAATGTTTTTATTAAAGACCACTCTAAGCCCTTAACCATAAAGCCTGTTACTGTGCAGTATTTCCTTTTGCCTCATTCTAACATCTGAAAAGTAATTACATGTTACCCAAAAACACACGACTCTGGTGGGACTCGAACCCACAACCTTTGAATTGCTATATAGCTCTAGAAGTCCAATGCGCTATCCATTGCACCACATAGCCTATATCATCCCACATGCTAGTAAAAAATGTGCCCAGCTAAAGTCTTAATGTGTCTTGCTTTTTTAAGTTAAGGAATACTAAAAAAATCATCATTGGGGCTATCCTTTAGAGATACTCAAAAATAGCTCAGCTTTAAATTGTTCTTGACACTTCGTGGTTTCTATATAGTGAAAACAGATAGACATGAACAGAGCATTTTCAAAATTGGATGTAAAAATCGTTGTCTTAAGAGTCCACAAAAAAAGGTGGTTCCAATAACTTACACTAACAAATTAGGGGCCAGAAATGTTTTTATTAAAGACCACTCTAAGCCCTTAACCATAAAGCCTGTTACTGTGCAGTATTTCCTTTTGCCTCATTCTAACATCTGAAAAGTAATTACATGTTACCCAAAAACACACGACTCTGGTGGGACTCGAACCCACAACCTTTGAATTGCTATATAGCTCTAGAAGTCCAATGCGCTATCCATTGCGCCACATAGCCTATATCATCCCACATGCTAGTAAAAAATGTGCCCAGCTAAAGTCTTAATGTGTCTTGCTTTTTTAAGTTAAGGAATACTAAAAAAATCATCATTGGGTCTATCTTTTAGACATACTCAAAAATAGCTCAACTTTAAATTGTTCTTGACACTTCGTGGTTTCTATATATTGATAACAGATAGACATGAACAGAGCATTTTCAAAATTGGATGCAAAAATCGTTGTCTTAAGAGTCCACAAAAAAGGTGGTTCCAATAACTTACACTAAAAAATTAGGGGCCAGAAATGTTTTTATTAAAGACCACTCTAAGCCCTTAACCATAAAGCCTGTTACTGTGCATTATTCCTTTTTGCCTCATTCTAACATCTGAAAAGTAATTACATGTTACCCAAAAACACACGACTCTGGTGGGACTCGAACCCACAACCTTTGAATTTCTATATAGCTCTAGAAGTCCAATGCGCTATCCATTGCGCCACAGAGCCTATATCATCCCACATGCTAGTAAAAAATGTGCCCAGCTAAAGTCTTAATGTGTCTTGCTTTTTTAAGTTAAGGAATACTAAAAAAATCATCATTGGGGCTATCCTTTAGAGATACTCAAAAATAGCTCAGCTTTAAATTGTTCTTGACACTTCGTGGTTTCTATATATTGATAACAGATAGACATGAACAGAGCATTTTCAAAATTGGATGTAAAAATCGTTGTCTTAAGAGTCCACAAAAAAAGGTGGTTCCAATAACTTACACTGACAAATTAGGGGCCAGAAATGTTTTTATTAAAGACCACTCTAAGCCCTTAACCATAAAGCCTGTTACTGTGCAGTATTTCCTTTTGCCTCATTCTAACATCTGAAAAGTAATTACATGTTACCCAAAAACACACGACTCTGGTGGGACTCGAACCCACAACCTTTGAATTGCTATATAGCTCTAAAAGTCCAATGCGCTATCCATTGCGCCACAGAGCCTATATCATCCCACATGCTAGTAAAAAATGTGCCCAGCTAAAGTCTTAATGTGTCTTGTTTTTTTAAGTTAAGGAATACTAAAAAAATCATCATTGGGTCTATCTTTTAGACATACTCAAAAATAGCTCAACTTTAAATTGTTCTTGACACTTCGTGGTTTCTATATATTGATAACAGATAGACATGAACAGAGCATTTTCAAAATTGGATGCAAAAATCGTTGTCTTAAGAGTCCACAAAAAAGGTGGTTCCAATAACTTACACTAAAAAATTAGGGGCCAAAAATGTTTTTATTAAAGACCACTCTAAGCCCTTAACCATAAAGCCTGTTACTGTGCATTATTCCTTTTTGCCTCATTCTAACATCTGAAAAGTAACTACATGTTACCCAAAAACACACGACTCTGGTGGGACTCGAACCCACAACCTTTGAATTGCTATATAGCTCTAGAAGTCCAATGCGCTATCCATTGCGCCACAGAGCCTATATCATCCCACATGCTAGTAAAAAATGTGCCCAGCTAAAGTCTTAATGTGTCTTGCTTTTTTAAGTTAAGGAATACTAAAAAAATCATCATTGGGGCTATCCTTTAGAGATACTCAAAAATAGCTCAGCTTTAAATTGTTCTTGACACTTCGTGGTTTCTATATAGTGATAACAGATAGACATGAACAGAGCATTTTCAAAATTGGATGCAAAAATCGTTGTCTTAAGAGTCCACAAAAAAGGTGGTTCCAATAACTTACACTAAAAAAATAGGGGCCAAAAATGTTTTTATTAAAGACCACTCTAAGCCCTTAACCATAAAGCCTGTTACTGTGCATTATTCCTTTTTGCCTCATTCTAACATCTGAAAAGTAATTACATGTTACCCAAAAACACACGACTCTGGTGGGACTCGAACCCACAACCTTTGAATTGCTATATAGCTTTAGAAGTCCAATGCGCTATCCATTGCGCCACAGAGCCTATATCATCCCACATGCTAGTAAAAAATGTGCCCAGCTAAAGTCTTAATGTGTCTTGCTTTTTTAAGTTAAGGAATACTAAAAAAATCATCATTGGGTCTATCTTTTAGACATACTCAAAAATAGCTCAACTTTAAATTGTTCTTGACACTTCGTGGTTTCTATATATTGATAACAGATAGACATGAACAGAGCATTTTCAAAATTGGATGCAAAAATCGTTGTCTTAAGAGTCCACAAAAAAGGTGGTTCCAATAACTTACACTAAAAAATTAGGGGCCAGAAATGTTTTTATTAAAGACCACTCTAAGCCCTTAACCATAAAGCCTGTTACTGTGCATTATTCCTTTTTGCCTCATTCTAACATCTGAAAAGTAATTACATGTTACCCAAAAACACACGACTCTGGTGGGACTCGAACCCACAACCTTTGAATTGCTATATAGCTCTAGAAGTCCAATGCGCTATCCATTGCGCCACAGAGCCTATATCATCCCACATGCTAGTAAAAAATGTGCCCAGCTAAAGTCTTAATGTGTCTTGCTTTTTTAAGTTAAGGAATACAAAAAAAATCATCATTGGGGCTATCCTTTAGAGATACTCAAAAATAGCTCAGCTTTAAATTGTTCTTGACACTTCGTGGTTTCTATATATTGATAACAGATAGACATGAACAGAGCATTTTCAAAATTGGATGTAAAAATCGTTGTCTTAAGAGTCCACAAAAAAAGGTGGTTCCAATAACTTACACTAACAAATTAGGGGCCAGAAATGTTTTTATTAAAGACCACTCTAAGCCCTTAACCATAAAGCCTGTTACTGTGCAGTATTTCCTTTTGCCTCATTCTAACATCTGAAAAGTAATTACATGTTACCCAAAAACACACGACTCTGGTGGGACTCGAACCCACAACCTTTGAATTGCTATATAGCTCTAGAAGTCCAATGCGCTATCCATTGCGCCACAGAGCCTATATCATCCCACATGCTAGTAAAAAATGTGCCCAGCTAAAGTCTTAATGTGTCTTGTTTTTTTAAGTTAAGGAATACTAAAAAAATCATCATTGGGTCTATCTTTTAGACATACTCAAAAATAGCTCAACTTTAAATTGTTCTTGACACTTCGTGGTTTCTATATATTGATAACAGATAGACATGAACAGAGCATTTTCAAAATTGGATGCAAAAATCGTTGTCTTAAGAGTCCACAAAAAAGGTGGTTCCAATAACTTACACTAAAAAATTAGGGGCCAAAAATGTTTTTATTAAAGACCACTCTAAGCCCTTAACCATAAAGCCTGTTACTGTGCATTATTCCTTTTTGCCTCATTCTAACATCTGAAAAGTAACTACATGTTACCCAAAAACACACGACTCTGGTGGGACTCGAACCCACAACCTTTGAATTGCTATATAGCTCTAGAAGTCCAATGCGCTATCCATTGCGCCACAGAGCCTATATCATCCCACATGCTAGTAAAAAATGTGCCCAGCTAAAGTCTTAATGTGTCTTGTTTTTTTAAGTTAAGGAATACTAAAAAAATCATCATTGGGTCTATCTTTTAGACATACTCAAAAATAGCTCAACTTTAAATTGTTCTTGACACTTCGTGGTTTCTATATATTGATAACAGATAGACATGAACAGAGCATTTTCAAAATTGGATGCAAAAATCGTTGTCTTAAGAGTCCACAAAAAAGGTGGTTCCAATAACTTACACTAAAAAATTAGGGGCCAGAAATGTTTTTATTAAAGACCACTCTAAGCCCTTAACCATAATGCCTGTTACTGTGCATTATTCCTTTTTGCCTCATTCTAACATCTGAAAAGTAATTACATGTTACCCAAAAACACACGACTCTGGTGGGACTCGAACCCACAACCTTTGAATTGCTATATAGCTCTAGAAGTCCAATGTGCTATCCATAGCGCCACAGAGCCTATATCATCCCACATGCTAGTAAAAAATGTGCCCAGCTAAAGTCTTAATGTGTCTTGCTTTTTTAAGTTAAGGAATACAAAAAAAATCATCATTGGGGCTATCCTTTAGAGATACTCAAAAATAGCTCAGCTTTAAATTGTTCTTGACACTTCGTGGTTTCTATATATTGATAACAGATAGACATGAACAGAGCATTTTCAAAATTGGATGCAAAAATAGTTGTCTTAAGAGTCCACAAAAAAAGGTGGTTCCAATAACTTACACTAACAAATTAGGGGCCAGAAATGTTTTTATTAAAGACCACTCTAAGCCCTTAACCATAAAGCCTGTTACTGTGCAGTATTTCCTTTTGCCTCATTCTAACATCTGAAAAGTAATTACATGTTACCCAAAAACACACGACTCTGGTGGGACTCGAACCCACAACCTTTGAATTGCTATATAGCTCTAGAAGTCCAATGCGCTATCCATTGCGCCACAGAGCCTATATCATCCCACATGCTAGTAAAAAATGTGCCCAGCTAAAGTCTTAATGTGTCTTGCTTTTTTAAGTTAAGGAATACTAAAAAAATCATCATTGGGGCTATCCTTTAGAGATACTCAAAAATAGCTCAGCTTTAAATTGTTCTTGACACTTCGTGGTTTCTATATATTGATAACAGATAGACATGAACAGAGCATTTTCAAAATTGGATGCAAAAATCGTTGTCTTAAGAGTCCACAAAAAAAGGTGGTTCCAATAACTTACACTAACAAATTAGGGGCCAAAAATGTTTTTATTAAAGACCACTCTAAGCCCTTAACCATAAAGCCTGTTACTGTGCATTATTCCTTTTTGCCTCATTCTAACATCTGAAAAGTAATTACATGTTACCCAAAAACACACGACTCTGGTGGGACTCGAACCCACAACCTTTGAATTGCTATATAGCTTTAGAAGTCCAATGCGCTATCCATTGCGCCACAGAGCCTATATCATCCCACATGCTAGTAAAAAATGTGCCCAGCTAAAGTCTTAATGTGTCTTGCTTTTTTAAGTTAAGGAATACTAAAAAAATCATCATTGGGTCTATCTTTTAGACATACTCAAAAATAGCTCAACTTTAAATTGTTCTTGACACTTCGTGGTTTCTATATATTGATAACAGATAGACATGAACAGAGCATTTTCAAAATTGGATGCAAAAATCGTTGTCTTAAGAGTCCACAAAAAAGGTGGTTCCAATAACTTACACTAAAAAATTAGGGGCCAGAAATGTTTTTATTAAAGACCACTCTAAGCCCTTAACCATAAAGCCTGTTACTGTGCATTATTCCTTTTTGCCTCATTCTAACATCTGAAAAGTAATTACATGTTACCCAAAAACACACGACTCTGGTGGGACTCGAACCCACAACCTTTGAATTGCTATATAGCTCTAGAAGTCCAATGCGCTATCCATTGCGCCACAGAGCCTATATCATCCCACATGCTAGTAAAAAATGTGCCCAGCTAAAGTCTTAATGTGTCTTGCTTTTTTAAGTTAAGGAATACAAAAAAAATCATCATTGGGGCTATCCTTTAGAGATACTCAAAAATAGCTCAGCTTTAAATTGTTCTTGACACTTCGTGGTTTCTATATATTGATAACAGATAGACATGAACAGAGCATTTTCAAAATTGGATGTAAAAATCGTTGTCTTAAGAGTCCACAAAAAAAGGTGGTTCCAATAACTTACACTAACAAATTAGGGGCCAGAAATGTTTTTATTAAAGACCACTCTAAGCCCTTAACCATAAAGCCTGTTACTGTGCAGTATTTCCTTTTGCCTCATTCTAACATCTGAAAAGTAATTACATGTTACCCAAAAACACACGACTCTGGTGGGACTCGAACCCACAACCTTTGAATTGCTATATAGCTCTAGAAGTCCAATGCGCTATCCATTGCGCCACAGAGCCTATATCATCCCACATGCTAGTAAAAAATGTGCCCAGCTAAAGTCTTAATGTGTCTTGTTTTTTTAAGTTAAGGAATACTAAAAAAATCATCATTGGGTCTATCTTTTAGACATACTCAAAAATAGCTCAACTTTAAATTGTTCTTGACACTTCGTGGTTTCTATATATTGATAACAGATAGACATGAACAGAGCATTTTCAAAATTGGATGCAAAAATCGTTGTCTTAAGAGTCCACAAAAAAGGTGGTTCCAATAACTTACACTAAAAAATTAGGGGCCAAAAATGTTTTTATTAAAGACCACTCTAAGCCCTTAACCATAAAGCCTGTTACTGTGCATTATTCCTTTTTGCCTCATTCTAACATCTGAAAAGTAACTACATGTTACCCAAAAACACACGACTCTGGTGGGACTCGAACCCACAACCTTTGAATTGCTATATAGCTCTAGAAGTCCAATGCGCTATCCATTGCGCCACAGAGCCTATATCATCCCACATGCTAGTAAAAAATGTGCCCAGCTAAAGTCTTAATGTGTCTTGTTTTTTTAAGTTAAGGAATACTAAAAAAATCATCATTGGGTCTATCTTTTAGACATACTCAAAAATAGCTCAACTTTAAATTGTTCTTGACACTTCGTGGTTTCTATATATTGATAACAGATAGACATGAACAGAGCATTTTCAAAATTGGATGCAAAAATCGTTGTCTTAAGAGTCCACAAAAAAGGTGGTTCCAATAACTTACACTAAAAAATTAGGGGCCAGAAATGTTTTTATTAAAGACCACTCTAAGCCCTTAACCATAATGCCTGTTACTGTGCATTATTCCTTTTTGCCTCATTCTAACATCTGAAAAGTAATTACATGTTACCCAAAAACACACGACTCTGGTGGGACTCGAACCCACAACCTTTGAATTGCTATATAGCTCTAGAAGTCCAATGTGCTATCCATAGCGCCACAGAGCCTATATCATCCCACATGCTAGTAAAAAATGTGCCCAGCTAAAGTCTTAATGTGTCTTGCTTTTTTAAGTTAAGGAATACAAAAAAAATCATCATTGGGGCTATCCTTTAGAGATACTCAAAAATAGCTCAGCTTTAAATTGTTCTTGACACTTCGTGGTTTCTATATATTGATAACAGATAGACATGAACAGAGCATTTTCAAAATTGGATGCAAAAATAGTTGTCTTAAGAGTCCACAAAAAAAGGTGGTTCCAATAACTTACACTAACAAATTAGGGGCCAGAAATGTTTTTATTAAAGACCACTCTAAGCCCTTAACCATAAAGCCTGTTACTGTGCAGTATTTCCTTTTGCCTCATTCTAACATCTGAAAAGTAATTACATGTTACCCAAAAACACACGACTCTGGTGGGACTCGAACCCACAACCTTTGAATTGCTATATAGCTCTAGAAGTCCAATGCGCTATCCATTGCGCCACAGAGCCTATATCATCCCACATGCTAGTAAAAAATGTGCCCAGCTAAAGTCTTAATGTGTCTTGTTTTTTTAAGTTAAGGAATACTAAAAAAATCATCATTGGGTCTATCTTTTAGACATACTCAAAAATAGCTCAACTTTAAATTGTTCTTGACACTTCGTGGTTTCTATATATTGATAACAGATAGACATGAACAGAGCATTTTCAAAATTGGATGCAAAAATCGTTGTCTTAAGAGTCCACAAAAAAGGTGGTTCCAATAACTTACACTAAAAAATTAGGGGCCAGAAATGTTTTTATTAAAGACCACTCTAAGCCCTTAACCATAATGCCTGTTACTGTGCATTATTCCTTTTTGCCTCATTCTAACATCTGAAAAGTAATTACATGTTACCCAAAAACACACGACTCTGGTGGGACTCGAACCCACAACCTTTGAATTGCTATATAGCTCTAGAAGTCCAATGTGCTATCCATAGCGCCACAGAGCCTATATCATCCCACATGCTAGTAAAAAATGTGCCCAGCTAAAGTCTTAATGTGTCTTGCTTTTTTAAGTTAAGGAATACAAAAAAAATCATCATTGGGGCTATCCTTTAGAGATACTCAAAAATAGCTCAGCTTTAAATTGTTCTTGACACTTCGTGGTTTCTATATATTGATAACAGATAGACATGAACAGAGCATTTTCAAAATTGGATGCAAAAATAGTTGTCTTAAGAGTCCACAAAAAAAGGTGGTTCCAATAACTTACACTAACAAATTAGGGGCCAGAAATGTTTTTATTAAAGACCACTCTAAGCCCTTAACCATAAAGCCTGTTACTGTGCAGTATTTCCTTTTGCCTCATTCTAACATCTGAAAAGTAATTACATGTTACCCAAAAACACACGACTCTGGTGGGACTCGAACCCACAACCTTTGAATTGCTATATAGCTCTAGAAGTCCAATGCGCTATCCATTGCGCCACAGAGCCTATATCATCCCACATGCTAGTAAAAAATGTGCCCAGCTAAAGTCTTAATGTGTCTTGCTTTTTTAAGTTAAGGAATACAAAAAAAATCATCATTGGGGCTATCCTTTAGAGATACTCAAAAATAGCTCAGCTTTAAATTGTTCTTGACACTTCGTGGTTTCTATATATTGATAACAGATAGACATGAACAGAGCATTTTCAAAATTGGATGCAAAAATCGTTGTCTTAAGAGTCCACAAAAAAAGGTGGTTCCAATAACTTACACTAACAAATTAGGGGCCAGAAATCTTTTTATTAAAGACCACTCTAAGCCCTTAACCATAAAGCCTGTTACTGTGCATTATTCCTTTTTGCCTCATTCTAACATCTGAAAAGTAATTACATGTTACCCAAAAACACACGACTCTGGTGGGACTCGAACCCACAACCTTTGAATTGCTATATAGCTCTAGAAGTCCAATGCGCTATCCATTGCGCCACAGAGCCTATATCATCCCACATGCTAGTAAAAAATGTGCCCAGCTAAAGTCTTAATGTGTCTTGCTTTTTTAAGTTAAGGAATACTAAAAAAATCATCATTGGGGCTATCCTTTAGAGATACTCAAAAATAGCTCAGCTTTAAATTGTTCTTGACACTTCGTGGTTTCTATATATTGATAACAGATAGACATGAACAGAGCATTTTCAAAATTGGATGCAAAAATCGTTGTCTTAAGAGTCCACAAAAAAAGGTGGTTCCAATAACTTACACTAACAAATTAGGGGCCAGAAATGTTTTTATTAAAGACCACTCTAAGCCCTTAACCATAAAGCCTGTTACTGTGCAGTATTTCCTTTTGCCTCATTCTAACATCTGAAAAGTAATTACATGTTACCCAAAAACACACGACTCTGGTGGGACTCGAACCCACAACCTTTGAATTGCTATATAGCTCTAGAAGTCCAATGCGCTATCCATTGCGCCACAGAGCCTATATCATCCCACATGCTAGTAAAAAATGTGCCCAGCTAAAGTCTTAATGTGTCTTGCTTTTTTAAGTTAAGGAATACTAAAAAAATCATCATTGGGGCTATCCTTTAGAGATACTCAAAAATAGCTCAGCTTTAAATTGTTCTTGACACTTCGTGGTTTCTATATATTGATAACAGATAGACATGAACAGAGCATTTTCAAAATTGGATGCAAAAATCGTTGTCTTAAGAGTCCACAAAAAAAGGTGGTTCCAATAACTTACACTAACAAATTAGGGGCCAGAAATGTTTTTATTAAAGACCACTCTAAGCCCTTAACCATAAAGCCTGTTACTGTGCAGTATTTCCTTTTGCCTCATTCTAACATCTGAAAAGTAATTACATGTTACCCAAAAACACACGACTCTGGTGAGACTCGAACCCACAAACTTTGAATTGCTATATAGCTCTAGAAGTCGAATGCGCTATCCATTGCGCCACAGAGCCTATATCATCCCACATGCTAGTAAAAAATGTGCCCAGCTAAAGTCTTAATGTGTCTTGCTTTTTTAAGTTAAGGAATACTAAAAAAATCATCATTGGGTCTATCTTTTAGACATACTCAAAAATAGCTCAACTTTAAATTGTTCTTGACACTTCGTGGTTTCTATATATTGATAACAGATAGACATGAACAGAGCATTTTCAAAATTGGATGCAAAAATCGTTGTCTTAAGAGTCCACAAAAAAAGGTGGTTCCAATAACTTACACTAACAAATTAGGGGCCAGAAATGTTTTTATTAAAGACCACTCTAAGCCCTTAACCATAAAGCCTGTTACTGTGCAGTATTTCCTTTTGCCTCATTCTAACATCTGAAAAGTAATTACATGTTACCCAAAAACACACGACTCTGGTGGGACTCGAACCCACAACCTTTGAATTGCTATATAGCTCTAGAAGTCCAATGCGCTATCCATTGCGCCACAGAGCCTATATCATCCCACATGCTAGTAAAAAATGTGCCCAGCTAAAGTCTTAATGTGTCTTGTTTTTTTAAGTTAAGGAATACTAAAAAAATCATCATTGGGTCTATCTTTTAGACATACTCAAAAATAGCTCAACTTTAAATTGTTCTTGACACTTCGTGGTTTCTATATATTGATAACAGATAGACATGAACAGAGCATTTTCAAAATTGGATGCAAAAATCGTTGTCTTAAGAGTCCACAAAAAAGGTGGTTCCAATAACTTACACTAAAAAATTAGGGGCCAAAAATGTTTTTATTAAAGACCACTCTAAGCCCTTAACCATAAAGCCTGTTACTGTGCATTATTCCTTTTTGCCTCATTCTAACATCTGAAAAGTAACTACATGTTACCCAAAAACACACGACTCTGGTGGGACTCGAACCCACAACCTTTGAATTGCTATATAGCTCTAGAAGTCCAATGCGCTATCCATTGCGCCACAGAGCCTATATCATCCCACATGCTAGTAAAAAATGTGCCCAGCTAAAGTCTTAATGTGTCTTGCTTTTTTAAGTTAAGGAATACTAAAAAAATCATCATTGGGGCTATCCTTTAGAGATACTCAAAAATAGCTCAGCTTTAAATTGTTCTTGACACTTCGTGGTTTCTATATATTGATAACAGATAGACATGAACAGAGCATTTTCAAAATTGGATGCAAAAATAGTTGTCTTAAGAGTCCACAAAAAAAGGTGGTTCCAATAACTTACACTAACAAATTAGGGGCCAGAAATGTTTTTATTAAAGACCACTCTAAGCCCTTAACCATAAAGCCTGTTACTGTGCAGTATTTCCTTTTGCCTCATTCTAACATCTGAAAAGTAATTACATGTTACCCAAAAACACACGACTCTGGTGAGACTCGAACCCACAAACTTTGAATTGCTCTATAGCTCTAGAAGTCGAATGCGCTATCCATTGCGCCACAGAGCCTATATCATCCCACATGCTAGTAAAAAATGTGCCCAGCTAAAGTCTTAATGTGTCTTGCTTTTTTAAGTTAAGGAATACTAAAAAAATCATCATTGGGTCTATCTTTTAGACATACTCAAAAATAGCTCAACTTTAAATTGTTCTTGACACTTCGTGGTTTCTATATATTGATAACAGATAGACATGAACAGAGCATTTTCAAAATTGGATGCAAAAATCGTTGTCTTAAGAGTCCACAAAAAAGGTGGTTCCAATAACTTACACTAAAAAATTAGGGGCCAAAAATGTTTTTATTAAAGACCACTCTAAGCCCTTAACCATAAAGCCTGTTACTGTGCATTATTCCTTTTTGCCTCATTCTAACATCTGAAAAGTAACTACATGTTACCCAAAAACACACGACTCTGGTGGGACTCGAACCCACAACCTTTGAATTGCTATATAGCTCTAGAAGTCCAATGCGCTATCCATTGCGCCACAGAGCCTATATCATCCCAAATGCTAGTAAAAAATGTGCCCAGCTAAAGTCTTAATGTGTCTTGCTTTTTTAAGTTAAGGAATACTAAAAAAATCATCATTGGGGCTATCCTTTAGAGATACTCAAAAATAGCTCAGCTTTAAATTGTTCTTGACACTTCGTGGTTTCTATATATTGATAACAGATAGACATGAACAGAGCATTTTCAAAATTGGATGCAAAAATAGTTGTCTTAAGAGTCCACAAAAAAAGGTGGTTCCAATAACTTACACTAACAAATTAGGGGCCAGAAATGTTTTTATTAAAGACCACTCTAAGCCCTTAACCATAAAGCCTGTTACTGTGCAGTATTTCCTTTTGCCTCATTCTAACATCTGAAAAGTAATTACATGTTACCCAAAAACACACGACTCTGGTGGGACTCGAACCCACAACCTTTGAATTGCTATATAGCTCTAGAAGTCCAATGCGCTATCCATGGCGCCACAGAGCCTATATCATCCCACATGCTAGTAAAAAATGTGCCCAGCTAAAGTCTTAATGTGTCTTGCTTTTTTAAGTTAAGGAATACAAAAAAAATCATCATTGGGGCTATCCTTTAGAGATACTCAAAAATAGCTCAGCTTTAAATTGTTCTTGACACTTCGTGGTTTCTATATATTGATAACAGATAGACATGAACAGAGCATTTTCAAAATTGGATGCAAAAATAGTTGTCTTAAGAGTCCACAAAAAAAGGTGGTTCCAATAACTTACACTAACAAATTAGGGGCCAGAAATGTTTTTATTAAAGACCACTCTAAGCCCTTAACCATAAAGCCTGTTACTGTGCAGTATTTCCTTTTGCCTCATTCTAACATCTGAAAAGTAATTACATGTTACCCAAAAACACACGACTCTGGTGGGACTCGAACCCACAACCTTTGAATTGCTATATAGCTCTAGAAGTCCAATGCGCTATCCATTGCGCCACAGAGCCTATATCATCCCACATGCTAGTAAAAAATGTGCCCAGCTAAAGTCTTAATGTGTCTTGCTTTTTTAAGTTAAGGAATACAAAAAAAATCATCATTGGGGCTATCCTTTAGAGATACTCAAAAATAGCTCAGCTTTAAATTGTTCTTGACACTTCGTGGTTTCTATATATTGATAACAGATAGACATGAACAGAGCATTTTCAAAATTGGATGCAAAAATCGTTGTCTTAAGAGTCCACAAAAAAAGGTGGTTCCAATAACTTACACTAACAAATTAGGGGCCAGAAATCTTTTTATTAAAGACCACTCTAAGCCCTTAACCATAAAGCCTGTTACTGTGCATTATTCCTTTTTGCCTCATTCTAACATCTGAAAAGTAATTACATGTTACCCAAAAACACACGACTCTGGTGGGACTCGAACCCACAACCTTTGAATTCCTATATAGCTCTAGAAGTCCAATGCGCTATCCATTGCGCCACAGAGCCTATATCATCCCACATGCTAGTAAAAAATGTGCCCAGCTAAAGTCTTAATGTGTCTTGCTTTTTTAAGTTAAGGAATACTAAAAAAATCATCATTGGGGCTATCCTTTAGAGATACTCAAAAATAGCTCAGCTTTAAATTGTTCTTGACACTTCGTGGTTTCTATATATTGATAACAGATAGACATGAACAGAGCATTTTCAAAATTGGATGTAAAAATCGTTGTCTTAAGAGTCCACAAAAAAGGTGGTTCCAATAACTTACACTAACAAATTAGGGGCCAGAAATGTTTTTATTAAAGACCACTCTAAGCCCTTAACCATAAAGCCTGTTACTGTGCAGTATTTCCTTTTGCCTCATTCTAACATCTGAAAAGTAATTACATGTTTCCCAAAAACACACGACTCTGGTGGGACTCGAACCCACAACCTTTGAATTGCTATATAGCTCTAGAAGTCCAATGCGCTATCCATTGCGCCACAGAGCCTATATCATCCCACATGCTAGTAAAAAATGTGCCCAGCTAAAGTCTTAATGTGTCTTGCTTTTTTAAGTTAAGGAATACTAAAAAAATCATCATTGGGGCTATCCTTTAGAGATACTCAAAAATAGCTCAGCTTTAAATTGTTCTTGACACTTCGTGGTTTCTATATAGTGATAACAGATAGACATGAACAGAGCATTTTCAAAATTGGATGCAAAAATCGTTGTCTTAAGAGTCCACAAAAAAAGGTAGTTCCAATAACTTACACTAACAAATTAGGGGCCAGAAATCTTTTTATTAAAGACCACTCTAAGCCCTTAACCATAAAGCCTGTTACTGTGCATTATTCCTTTTTGCCTCATTCTAACATCTGAAAAGTAATTACATGTTACCCAAAAACACACGACTCTGGTGGGACTCGAACCCACAACCTTTGAATTGCTATATAGCTCTAGAAGTCCAATGCGCTATCCATTGCGCCACAGAGCCTATATCATCCCACATGCTAGTAAAAAATGTGCCCAGCTAAAGTCTTAATGTGTCTTGCTTTTTTAAGTTAAGGAATACTAAAAAAATCATCATTGGGGCTATCCTTTAGAGATACTCAAAAATAGCTCAGCTTTAAATTGTTCTTGACACTTCGTGGTTTCTATATATTGATAACAGATAGACATGAACAGAGCATTTTCAAAATTGGATGTAAAAATCGTTGTCTTAAGAGTCCACAAAAAAGGTGGTTCCAATAACTTACACTAACAAATTAGGGGCCAGAAATGTTTTTATTAAAGACCACTCTAAGCCCTTAACCATAAAGCCTGTTACTGTGCAGTATTTCCTTTTGCCTCATTCTAACATCTGAAAAGTAATTACATGTTTCCCAAAAACACACGACTCTGGTGGGACTCGAACCCACAACCTTTGAATTGCTATATAGCTCTAGAAGTCCAATGCGCTATCCATTGCGCCACAGAGCCTATATCATCCCACATGCTAGTAAAAAATGTGCCCAGCTAAAGTCTTAATGTGTCTTGCTTTTTTAAGTTAAGGAATACTAAAAAAATCATCATTGGGGCTATCCTTTAGAGATACTCAAAAATAGCTCAGCTTTAAATTGTTCTTGACACTTCGTGGTTTCTATATAGTGATAACAGATAGACATGAACAGAGCATTTTCAAAATTGGATGCAAAAATCGTTGTCTTAAGAGTCCACAAAAAAGGTGGTTCCAATAACTTACACTAAAAAATTAGGGGCCAAAAATGTTTTTATTAAAGACCACTCTAAGCCCTTAACCATAAAGCCTGTTACTGTGCATTATTCCTTTTTGCCTCATTCTAACATCTGAAAAGTAATTACATGTTACCCAAAAACACACGACTCTGGTGGGACTCGAACCCACAACCTTTGAATTGCTATATAGCTCTAGAAGTCCAATGCGCTATCCATTGCGCCACAGAGCCTATATCATCCCACATGCTAGTAAAAAATGTGCCCAGCTAAAGTCTTAATGTGTCTTGCTTTTTTAAGTTAAGGAATACTAAAAAAATCATCATTGGGTCTATCTTTTAGACATACTCAAAAATAGCTCAACTTTAAATTGTTCTTGACACTTCGTGGTTTCTATATATTGATAACAGATAGACATGAACAGAGCATTTTCAAAATTGGATGCAAAAATCGTTGTCTTAAGAGTCCACAAAAAAAGGTGGTTCCAATAACTTACACTAACAAATTAGGGGCCAGAAATCTTTTTATTAAAGACCACTCTAAGCCCTTAACCATAAAGCCTGTTACTGTGCATTATTCCTTTTTGCCTCATTCTAACATCTGAAAAGTAATTACATGTTACCCAAAAACACACGACTCTGGTGGGACTCGAACCCACAACCTTTGAATTGCTATATAGCTCTAGAAGTCCAATGCGCTATCCATTGCGCCACAGAGCCTATATCATCCCACATGCTAGTAAAAAATGTGCCCAGCTAAAGTCTTAATGTGTCTTGCTTTTTTAAGTTAAGGAATACAAAAAAAATCATCATTGGGGCTATCCTTTAGAGATACTCAAAAATAGCTCAGCTTTAAATTGTTCTTGACACTTCGTGGTTTCTATATATTGATAACAGATAGACATGAACAGAGCATTTTCAAAATTGGATGCAAAAATCGTTGTCTTAAGAGTCCACAAAAAAAGGTGGTTCCAATAACTTACACTAACAAATTAGGGGCCAGAAATGTTTTTATTAAAGACCACTCTAAGCCCTTAACCATAAAGCCTGTTACTGTGCAGTATTTCCTTTTGCCTCATTCTAACATCTGAAAAGTAATTACATGTTACCCAAAAACACACAACTCTGGTGGGACTCGAACCCACAACCTTTGAATTGCTATATAGCTCTAGAAGTCCAATGCGCTATCCATTGCGCCACAGAGCCTATATCATCCCACATGCTAGTAAAAAATGTGCCCAGCTAAAGTCTTAATGTGTCTTGCTTTTTTAAGTTAAGGAATACTAAAAAAATCATCATTGGGTCTATCTTTTAGACATACTCAAAAATAGCTCAACTTTAAATTGTTCTTGACACTTCGTGGTTTCTATATATTGATAACAGATAGACATGAACAGAGCATTTTCAAAATTGGATGCAAAAATCGTTGTCTTAAGAGTCCACAAAAAAAGGGGGTTCCAATAACTTACACTAACAAATTAGGGGCCAGAAATGTTTTTATTAAAGACCACTCTAAGCCCTTAACCATAAAGCCTGTTACTGTGCAGTATTTCCTTTTGCCTCATTCTAACATCTGAAAAGTAATTACATGTTACCCAAAAACACACGACTCTGGTGGGACTCGAACCCACAACCTTTGAATTGCTATATAGCTCTAGAAGTCCAATGCGCTATCCATTGCACCACAGAGCCTATATCATCCCACATGCTAGTAAAAAATGTGCCCAGCTAAAGTCTTAATGTGTCTTGCTTTTTTAAGTTAAGGAATACAAAAAAAATCATCATTGGGGCTATCCTTTAGAGATACTCAAAAATAGCTCAGCTTTAAATTGTTCTTGACACTTCGTGGTTTCTATATATTGATAACAGATAGACATGAACAGAGCATTTTCAAAATTGGATGCAAAAATCGTTGTCTTAAGAGTCCACAAAAAAAGGTGGTTCCAATAACTTACACTAACAAATTAGGGGCCAGAAATCTTTTTATTAAAGACCACTCTAAGCCCTTAACCATAAAGCCTGTTACTGTGCAGTATTTCCTTTTGCCTCATTCTAACATCTGAAAAGTAATTACATGTTACCCAAAAACACACGACTCTGGTGGGACTCGAACCCACAACCTTTGAATTGCTATATAGCTCTAGAAGTCCAATGCGCTATCCATTGCGCCACAGAGCCTATAGCATCTCACATGCTAGTAAAAAATGTGCCCAGCTAAAGTCTTAATGTGTCTTGCTTTTTTAAGTTAAGGAATACTAAAAAAATCATCATTGGGTCTATCTTTTAGACATACTCAAAAATAGCTCAACTTTAAATTGTTCTTGACACTTCGTGGTTTCTATATATTGATAACAGATAGACATGAACAGAGCATTTTCAAAATTGGATGCAAAAATCGTTGTCTTAAGAGTCCACAAAAAAAGGTGGTTCCAATAACTTACACTAACAAATTAGGGGCCAGAAATCTTTTTATTAAAGACCACTCTAAGCCCTTAACCATAAAGCCTGTTACTGTGCAGTATTTCCTTTTGCCTCATTCTAACATCTGAAAAGTAATTACATGTTACCCAAAAACACACGACTCTGGTGGGACTCGAACCCACAACCTTTGAATTGCTATATAGCTCTAGAAGTCCAATGCGCTATCCATTGCGCCACAGAGCCTATAGCATCTCACATGCTAGTAAAAAATGTGCCCAGCTAAAGTCTTAATGTGTCTTGCTTTTTTAAGTTAAGGAATACTAAAAAAATCATCATTGGGTCTATCTTTTAGACATACTCAAAAATAGCTCAACTTTAAATTGTTCTTGACACTTCGTGGTTTCTATATATTGATAACAGATAGACATGAACAGAGCATTTTCAAAATTGGATGCAAAAATCGTTGTCTTAAGAGTCCACAAAAAAAGGTGGTTCCAATAACTTACACTAACAAATTAGGGGCCAGAAATGTTTTTATTAAAGACCACTCTAAGCCCTTAACCATAAAGCCTGTTACTGTGCAGTATTTCCTTTTGCCTCATTCTAACATCTGAAAAGTAATTACATGTTACCCAAAAACACACAACTCTGGTGGGACTCGAACCCACAACCTTTGAATTGCTATATAGCTCTAGAAGTCCAATGCGCTATCCATTGCGCCACAGAGCCTATATCATCCCACATGCTAGTAAAAAATGTGCCCAGCTAAAGTCTTAATGTGTCTTGCTTTTTTAAGTTAAGGAATACTAAAAAAATCATCATTGGGTCTATCTTTTAGACATACTCAAAAATAGCTCAACTTTAAATTGTTCTTGACACTTCGTGGTTTCTATATATTGATAACAGATAGACATGAACAGAGCATTTTCAAAATTGGATGCAAAAATCGTTGTCTTAAGAGTCCACAAAAAAAGGGGGTTCCAATAACTTACACTAACAAATTAGGGGCCAGAAATGTTTTTATTAAAGACCACTCTAAGCCCTTAACCATAAAGCCTGTTACTGTGCAGTATTTCCTTTTGCCTCATTCTAACATCTGAAAAGTAATTACATGTTACCCAAAAACACACGACTCTGGTGGGACTCGAACCCACAACCTTTGAATTGCTATATAGCTCTAGAAGTCCAATGCGCTATCCATTGCACCACAGAGCCTATATCATCCCACATGCTAGTAAAAAATGTGCCCAGCTAAAGTCTTAATGTGTCTTGCTTTTTTAAGTTAAGGAATACAAAAAAAATCATCATTGGGGCTATCCTTTAGAGATACTCAAAAATAGCTCAGCTTTAAATTGTTCTTGACACTTCGTGGTTTCTATATATTGATAACAGATAGACATGAACAGAGCATTTTCAAAATTGGATGCAAAAATCGTTGTCTTAAGAGTCCACAAAAAAAGGTGGTTCCAATAACTTACACTAACAAATTAGGGGCCAGAAATCTTTTTATTAAAGACCACTCTAAGCCCTTAACCATAAAGCCTGTTACTGTGCAGTATTTCCTTTTGCCTCATTCTAACATCTGAAAAGTAATTACATGTTACCCAAAAACACACGACTCTGGTGGGACTCGAACCCACAACCTTTGAATTGCTATATAGCTCTAGAAGTCCAATGCGCTATCCATTGCGCCACAGAGCCTATAGCATCTCACATGCTAGTAAAAAATGTGCCCAGCTAAAGTCTTAATGTGTCTTGCTTTTTTAAGTTAAGGAATACTAAAAAAATCATCATTGGGTCTATCTTTTAGACATACTCAAAAATAGCTCAACTTTAAATTGTTCTTGACACTTCGTGGTTTCTATATATTGATAACAGATAGACATGAACAGAGCATTTTCAAAATTGGATGCAAAAATCGTTGTCTTAAGAGTCCACAAAAAAAGGTGGTTCCAATAACTTACACTAACAAATTAGGGGCCAGAAATGTTTTTATTAAAGACCACTCTAAGCCCTTAACCATAAAGCCTGTTACTGTGCAGTATTTCCTTTTGCCTCATTCTAACATCTGAAAAGTAATTACATGTTACCCAAAAACACATGACTCTGGTGGGACTCGAACCCACAACCTTTGAATTGCTATATAGCTCTAGAAGTCCAATGCGCTATCCATTGCGCCACAGAGCCTATATCATCCCACATACTAGTAAAAAATGTGCCCAGCTAAAGTCTTAATGTGTCTTGCTTTTTTAAGTTAAGGAATACTAAAAAAATCATCATTGGGTCTATCTTTTAGACATACTCAAAAATAGCTCAACTTTAAATTGTTCTTGACACTTCGTGGTTTCTATATATTGATAACAGATAGACATGAACAGAGCATTTTCAAAATTGGATGCAAAAATCATTGTCTTAAGAGTCCACAAAAAAGGTGGTTCCAATAACTTACACTAAAAAATTAGGGGCCAGAAATGTTTTTATTAAAGACCACTCTAAGCCCTTAACCATAAAGCCTGTTACTGTGCAGTATTTCCTTTTGCCTCATTCTAACATCTGAAAAGTAATTACATGTTACCAAAAAACACACGACTCTGGTGGGACTCGAACCCACAACCTTTGAATTGCTATATAGCTCTAGAAGTCCAATGCGCTATCCATTGCGCCACAGAGCCTATATCATCCCACATGCTAGTAAAAAATGTGCCCAGCTAAAGTCTTAATGTGTCTTGCTTTTTTAAGTTAAGGAATACTAAAAAAATCATCATTGGGGCTATCCTTTAGAGATACTCAAAAATAGCTCAGCTTTAAATTGTTCTTGACACTTCGTGGTTTCTATATATTGATAACAGATAGACATGAACAGAGCATTTTCAAAATTGGATGTAAAAATCGTTGTCTTAAGAGTCCACAAAAAAAGGTGGTTCCAATAACTTACACTAACAAATTAGGGGCCAGAAATGTTTTTATTAAAGACCACTCTAAGCCCTTAACCATAAAGCCTGTTACTGTGCAGTATTTCCTTTTGCCTCATTCTAACATCTGAAAAGTAATTACATGTTACCCAAAAACACACGACTCTGGTGGGACTCAAACCCACAACCTTTGAATTGCTATATAGCTCTAGAAGTCCAATGCGCTATCCATTGCGCCACAGAGCCTACATCATCCCACATGCTAGTAAAAAATGTGCCCAGCTAAAGTCTTAATGTGTCTTGCTTTTTTAAGTTAAGGAATACTAAAAAAATCATCATTGGGTCTATCTTTTAGACATACTCAAAAATAGCTCAACTTTAAATTGTTCTTGACACTTCGTGGTTTCTATATATTGATAACAGATAGACATGAACAGAGCATTTTCAAAATTGGATGCAAAAATCGTTGTCTTAAGAGTCCACAAAAAAAGTGGTTCCAATAACTTACACTAACAAATTAGGGGCCAGAAATGTTTTTATTATAGACCACTCTAAGCCCTTAACCATAAAGCTTGTTACTGTGCAGTATTTCCTTTTGCCTCATTCTAACATCTGAAAAGTAATTACATGTTACCCAAAAACACACGACTCTGGTGGGACTCGAACCCACAACCTTTGAATTGCTATATAGCTCTAGAAGTCCAATGCGCTATCCATTGCGCCACAGAGCCTATATCATCCCACATGCTAGTAAAAAATGTGCCCAGCTAAAGTCTTAATGTGTCTTGCTTTTTTAAGTTAAGGAATACTAAAAAAATCATCATTGGGTCTATCTTTTAGACATACTCAAAAATAGCTCAACTTTAAATTGTTCTTGACACTTCGTGGTTTCTATATATTGATAACAGATAGACATGAACAGAGCATTTTCAAAATTGGATGCAAAAATCGTTGTCTTAAGAGTCCACAAAAAAGGTGGTTCCAATAACTTACACTAAAAAATTAGGGGCCAGAAATGTTTTTATTAAAGACCACTCTAAGCCCTTAACCATAAAGCCTGTTACTGTGCATTATTCCTTTTTGCCTCATTCTAACATCTGAAAAGTAATTACATGTTACCCAAAAACACACGACTCTGGTGGGACTCAAACCCACAACCTTTGAATTGCTATATAGCTCTAGAAGTCCAATGCGCTATCCATTGCGCCACAGAGCCTACATCAGCCCACATGCTTGTAAAAAATGTGCCCAGCTAAAGTCTTAATGTGTCTTGCTTTTTTAAGTTAAGGAATACTAAAAAAATCATCATTGGGTCTATCTTTTAGACATACTCAAAAATAGCTCAACTTTAAATTGTTCTTGACACTTCGTGGTTTCTATATATTGATAACAGATAGACATGAACAGAGCATTTTCAAAATTGGATGCAAAAATCGTTGTCTTAAGAGTCCACAAAAAAAGGTGGTTCCAATAACTTACACTAACAAATTAGGGGCCAGAAATGTTTTTATTAAAGACCACTCTAAGCCCTTAACCATAAAGCCTGTTACTGTGCAGTATTTCCTTTTGCCTCATTCTAACATCTGAAAAGTAATTACATGTTACCCAAAAACACATGACTCTGGTGGGACTCGAACCCACAACCTTTGAATTGCTATATAGCTCTAGAAGTCCAATGCGCTATCCATTGCGCCACAGAGCCTATATCATCCCACAAGCTAGTAAAAAATGTGCCCAGCTAAAGTCTTAATGTGTCTTGCTTTTTTAAGTTAAGGAATACTAAAAAAATCATCATTGGGTCTATCTTTTAGACATACTCAAAAATAGCTCAACTTTAAATTGTTCTTGACACTTCGTGGTTTCTATATATTGATAACAGATAGACATGAACAGAGCATTTTCAAAATTGGATGCAAAAATCGTTGTCTTAAGAGTCCACAAAAAAAGGTGGTTCCAATAACTTACACTAACAAATTAGGGGCCAGAAATGTTTTTATTAAAGACCACTCTAAGCCCTTAACCATAAAGCCTGTTACTGTGCAGTATTTCCTTTTGCCTCATTCTAACATCTGAAAAGTACTTACATGTTACCCAAAAACACACGACTCTGGTGGGACTCAAACCCACAACCTTTGAATTGCTATATAGCTCTAGAAGTCCAATGCGCTATCCATTGCGCCACAGAGCTTATATCATCCCACATGCTAGTAAAAAATGTGCCCAGCTAAAGTCTTAATGTGTCTTGCTTTTTTAAGTTAAGGAATACTAAAAAAATCATCATTGGGTCTATCTTTTAGACATACTCAAAAATAGCTCAACTTTAAATTGTTCTTGACACTTCGTGGTTTCTATATATTGATAACAGATAGACATGAACAGAGCATTTTCAAAATTGGATGCAAAAATCGTTGTCTTAAGAGTCCACAAAAAAGGTGGTTCCAATAACTTACACTAAAAAATTAGGGGCCAGAAATGTTTTTATTAAAGACCACTCTAAGCCCTTAACCATAAAGCCTGTTACTGTGCATTATTCCTTTTTGCCTCATTCTAACATCTGAAAAGTAATTACATGTTACCCAAAAACACACGACTCTGGTAGGACTCAAACCCACAACCTTTGAATTGCTATATAGCTCTAGAAGTCCAATGCGCTATCCATTACGCCACAGAGCCTATATCATCCCACATGCTAGTAAAAAATGTGCCCAGCTAAAGTCTTAATGTGTCTTGCTTTTTTAAGTTAAGGAATACTAAAAAAATCATCATTGGGTCTATCTTTTAGACATACTCAAAAATAGCTCAACTTTAAATTGTTCTTGACACTTCGTGGTTTCTATATATTGATAACAGATAGACATGAACAGAGCATTTTCAAAATTGGATGCAAAAATCGTTGTCTTAAGAGTCCACAAAAAAAGGTGGTTCCAATAACTTACACTAACAAATTAGGGGCCAGAAATGTTTTTATTATAGACCACTCTAAGCCCTTAACCATAAAGCTTGTTACTGTGCAGTATTTCCTTTTGCCTCATTCTAACATCTGAAAAGTAATTACATGTTACCCAAAAACACACGACTCTGGTGGGACTCGAACCCACAACCTTTGTATTGCTATATAGCTCTAGAAATCCAATGCGCTATCCATTGCGCCACAGAGCCTATATCATTCCACATGCTAGTAAAAAATGTGCCCAGCTAAAGTCTTAATGTGTTGCTTTTTTAAGTTAAGGAATACAAAAAAAATCATCATTGGGGCTATCCTTTAGAGATACTCAAAAATAGCTCAGCTTTAAATTGTTCTTGACACTTCGTGGTTTCTATATATTGATAACAGATAGACATGAACAGAGCATTTTCAAAATTGGATGCAAAAATCGTTGTCTTAAGAGTCCACAAAAAAAGGTGGTTCCAATAACTTACACTAACAAATTAGGGGCCAGAAATGTTTTTATTAAAGACCACTCTAAGCCCTTAACCATAAAGCCTGTTACTGTGCAGTATTTCCTTTTGCCTCATTCTAACATCTGAAAAGTAATTACATGTTACCCAAAAACACATGACTCTGGTGGGACTCGAACCCACAACCTTTGAATTTCTATATAGCTCTAAAAGTCCAATGCGCTATCCATTGCGCCACAGAGCCTATATCATCCCACATGCTAGTAAAAAATGTGCCCAGCTAAAGTCTTAATGTGTCTTGCTTTTTTAAGTTAAGGAATACTAAAAAAATCATCATTGGGGCTATCCTTTAGAGATACTCAAAAATAGCTCAGCTTTAAATTGTTCTTGACACTTCGTGGTTTCTATATATTGATAACAGATAGACATGAACAGAGCATTTTCAAAATTGGATGCAAAAATCGTTGTCTTAAGAGTCCACAAAAAAAGGTGGTTCCAATAACTTACACTAACAAATTAGGGGCCAGAAATGTTTTTATTATAGACCACTCTAAGCCCTTAACCATAAAGCTTGTTACTGTGCAGTATTTCCTTTTGCCTCATTCTAACGTCTGAAAAGTAATTACATGTTACCCAAAAACACACGACTCTGGTGGGACTCGAACCCACAACCTTTGTATTGCTATATAGCTCTAGAAGTCCAATGCGCTATCCATTGCGCCACAGAGCCTATATCATCCCACATGCTAGTAAAAAATGTGCCCAGCTAAAGTCTTAATGTGTCTTGCTTTTTTAAGTTAAGGAATACTAAAAAATCATCATTGGGTCTATCTTTTAGACATACTCAAAAATAGCTCAACTTTAAATTGTTCTTGACACTTCGTGGTTTCTATATATTGATAACAGATAGACATGAACAGAGCATTTTCAAAATTGGATGCAAAAATCATTGTCTTAAGAGTCCACAAAAAAGGTGGTTCCAATAACTTACACTAAAAAATTAGGGGCCAGAAATGTTTTTATTAAAGACCATTCTAAGCCCTTAACCATAAAGCCTGTTACTGTGCATTATTCCTTTTTGCCTCATTCTAACATCTGAAAAGTAATTACATGTTACCCAAAAACACACGACTCTGGTGGGACTCGAACCCACAACCTTTGAATTGCTATATAGCTCTAGAAGTCCAATGTGCTATCCATTGCGCCACAGAGCCTATATCATCCCACATGCTAGTAAAAAATGTGCCCAGCTAAAGTCTTAATGTGTCTTGCTTTTTTAAGTTAAGGAATACAAAAAAAATCATCATTGGGGCTATCCTTTAGAGATACTCAAAAATAGCTCAGCTTTAAATTGTTCTTGACACTTTGTGGTTTCTATATATTGATAACAGATAGACATGAACAGAGCATTTTCAAAATTGGATGCAAAAATCGTTGTCTTAAGAGTCCACAAAAAAAAGGTGGTTCCAATAACTTACACTAACAAATTAGGGGCCAGAAATGTTTTTATTAAAGACCACTCTAAGCCCTTAACCATAAAGCCTGTTACTGTGCAGTATTTCCTTTTGCCTCATTCTAACATCTGAAAAGTAATTACATGTTACCCAAAAACACACGACTCTGGTGGGACTCAAACCCACAACCTTTGAATTGCTATATAGCTCTAGAAGTCCAATGCGCTATCCATTGCGCCACAGAGCCTATATCATCCCACATGCTAGTAAAAAATGTGCCCAGCTAAAGTCTTAATGTGTCTTGCCTTTTTAAGTTAAGGAATACTAAAAAAATCATCATTGGGGCTATCCTTTAGAGATACTCAAAAATAGCTCAGCTTTAAATTGTTCTTGACACTTCGTGGTTTCTATATATTGATAACAGATAGACATGAACAGAGCATTTTCAAAATTGGATGCAAAAATCGTTGTCTTAAGAGTCCACAAAAAAAAGGTGGTTCCAATAACTTACACTAACAAATTAGGGGCCAGAAATGTTTTTATTAAAGACCACTCTAAGCCCTTAACCATAAAGCCTGTTACTGTGCAGTATTTCCTTTTGCCTCATTCTAACATCTGAAAAGTAATTACATTTTACCCAAAAACACATGACTCTGGTGGGACTCGAACCCACAACCTTTGAATTGCTATATAGCTCTAGAAGTCCAATGCGCTATCCATTGCGCCACAGAGCCTATATCATCCCACATGCTAGTAAAAAATGTGCCCAGCTAAAGTCTTAATGTGTCTTGCTTTTTTAAGTTAAGGAATACTAAAAAAATCATCATTGGGTCTATCTTTTAGACATACTCAAAAATAGCTCAACTTTAAATTGTTCTTGACACTTCGTGGTTTCTATATATTGATAACAGATAGACATGAACAGAGCATTTTCAAAATTGGATGCAAAAATCGTTGTCTTAAGAGTCCACAAAAAAAGGTGGTTCCAATAACTTACACTAACAAATTAGGGGCCAGAAATGTTTTTATTAAAGACCACTCTAAGCCCTTAACCATAAAGCCTGTTACTGTGCAGTATTTCCTTTTGCCTCATTCTAACATCTGAAAAGTACTTACATGTTACCCAAAAACACACGACTCAGGTGGGACTCGAACCTACAACCTTTGAATTGCTATATAGCTCTAGAAGTCCACTGCGCTATCCATTGCGCCACAGAGCCTATATCATCCCACATTCTAGTAAAAAATGTGCCCAGCTAAAGTCTTAATGTGTCTTGCTTTTTTAAGTTAAGGAATACTAAAAAAATCATCATTGGGTCTATCTTTTAGACATACTCAAAAATAGCTCAACTTTAAATTGTTCTTGACACTTCGTGGTTTCTATATATTGATAACAGATAGACATGAACAGAGCATTTTCAAAATTGGATGCAAAAATCGTTGTCTTAAGAGTCCACAAAAAAGGTGGTTCCAATAACTTACACTAAAAAATTAGGGGCCAGAAATGTTTTTATTAAAGACCACTCTAAGCCCTTAACCATAAAGCCTGTTACTGTGCATTATTCCTTTTTGCCTCATTCTAACATCTGAAAAGTAATTACATGTTACCCAAAAACACACGACTCTGGTGGGACTCAAACCCACAACCTTTGAATTGCTATATAGCTCTAGAAGTCCAATGCGCTATCCATTGCGCCACAGAGCCTATATCATCCCACAAGCTAGTAAAAAATGTGCCCAGCTAAAGTCTTAATGTGTCTTGCTTTTTTAAGTTAAGGAATACTAAAAAAATCATCATTGGGTCTATCTTTTAGACATACTCAAAAATAGCTCAACTTTAAATTGTTCTTGACACTTCGTGGTTTCTATATATTGATAACAGATAGACATGAACAGAGCATTTTCAAAATTGGATGCAAAAATCGTTGTCTTAAGAGTCCACAAAAAAAGGTGGTTCCAATAACTTACACTAACAAATTAGGGGCCAGAAATGTTTTTATTATAGACCACTCTAAGCCCTTAACCATAAAGCTTGTTACTGTGCAGTATTTCCTTTTGCCTCATTCTAGCATCTGAAAAGTAATTACATGTTACCCAAAAACACACGACTCTGGTGGGACTCGAACCCACAACCTTTGTATTGCTATATAGCTCTAGAAATCCAATGCGCTATCCATTGCGCCACAGAGCCTATATCATTCCACATGCTAGTAAAAAATGTGCCCAGCTAAAGTCTTAATGTGTTGCTTTTTTAAGTTAAGGAATACTAAAAAAATCATCATTGGGGCTATCCTTTAGAGATACTCAAAAATAGCTCAGCTTTAAATTGTTCTTGACACTTCGTGGTTTCTATATATTGATAACAGATAGACATGAACAGAGCATTTTCAAAATTGGATGCAAAAATCGTTGTCTTAAGAGTCCACAAAAAAAGGTGGTTCCAATAACTTACACTAACAAATTAGGGGCCAGAAATGTTTTTATTATAGACCACTCTAAGCCCTTAACCATAAAGCTTGTTACTGTGCAGTATTTCCTTTTGCCTCATTCTAACATCTGAAAAGTAATTACATGTTACCCAAAAACACACGACTCTGGTGGGACTCGAACCCACAACCTTTGTATTGCTATATAGCTCTAGAAATCCAATGCGCTATCCATTGCGCCACAGAGCCTATATCATTCCACATGCTAGTAAAAAATGTGCCCAGCTAAAGTCTTAATGTGTTGCTTTTTTAAGTTAAGGAATACTAAAAAAATCATCATTGGGGCTATCCTTTAGAGATACTCAAAAATAGCTCAGCTTTAAATTGTTCTTGACACTTCGTGGTTTCTATATATTGATAACAGATAGACATGAACAGAGCATTTTCAAAATTGGATGCAAAAATCGTTGTCTTAAGAGTCCACAAAAAAAGGTGGTTCCAATAACTTACACTAACAAATTAGGGGCCAGAAATGTTTTTATTATAGACCACTCTAAGCCCTTAACCATAAAGCTTGTTACTGTGCAGTATTTCCTTTTGCCTCATTCTAACATCTGAAAAGTAATTACATGTTACCCAAAAACACACGACTCTGGTGGGACTCGAACCCACAACCTTTGTATTGCTATATAGCTCTAGAAATCCAATGCGCTATCCATTGCGCCACAGAGCCTATATCATTCCACATGCTAGTAAAAAATGTGCCCAGCTAAAATCTTAATGTGTTGCTTTTTTAAGTTAAGGAATACTAAAAAAATCATCATTGGGGCTATCCTTTAGAGATACTCAAAAATAGCTCAGCTTTAAATTGTTCTTGACACTTCGTGGTTTCTATATATTGATAACAGATAGACATGAACAGAGCATTTTCAAAATTGGATGCAAAAATCGTTGTCTTAAGAGTCCACAAAAAAAGGTGGTTCCAATAACTTACACTAACAAATTAGGGGCCAGAAATGTTTTTATTAAAGACCACTTAACCATAAAGCCTGTTACTGTGCAGTATTTCCTTTTGCCTCATTCTAACATCTGAAAAGTAATTACATGTTACCCAAAAACACACGACTCTGGTGGGACTCGAACCCACAACCTTTGAATTGCTATATAGCTCTAGAAGTCCAATGCGCTATCCATTGCGCCACAGAGCCTATATCATCCCACATGCTAGTAAAAAATGTGCCCAGCTAAAGTCTTAATGTGTCTTGCTTTTTTAAGTTAAGGAATACTAAAAAAATCATCATTGGGGCTATCCTTTAGAGATACTCAAAAATAGCTCAGCTTTAAATTGTTCTTGACACTTCGTGGTTTCTATATATTGATAACAGATAGACATGAACAGAGCATTTTCAAAATTGGATGCAAAAATCGTTGTCTTAAGAGTCCACAAAAAAAGGTGGTTCCAATAACTTACACTAACAAATTAGGGGCCAGAAATGTTTTTATTATAGACCACTCTAAGCCCTTAACCATAAAGCTTGTTACTGTGCAGTATTTCCTTTTGCCTCATTCTAACATCTGAAAAGTAATTACATGTTACCCAAAAACACACGACTCTGGTGGGACTCGAACCCACAACCTTTGTATTGCTATATAGCTCTAGAAATCCAATGCGCTATCCATTGCGCCACAGAGCCTATATCATGCCACATGCTAGTAAAAAATGTGCCCAGCTAAAGTCTTAATGTGTTGCTTTTTTAAGTTAAGGAATACTAAAAAAATCATCATTGGGGCTATCCTTTAGAGATACTCAAAAATAGCTCAGCTTTAAATTGTTCTTGACACTTCGTGGTTTCTATATATTGATAACAGATAGACATGAACAGAGCATTTTCAAAATTGGATGCAAAAATCGTTGTCTTAAGAGTCCACAAAAAAAGGTGGTTCCAATAACTTACACTAACAAATTAGGGGCCAGAAATGTTTTTATTAAAGACCACTCTAAGCCCTTAACCATAAAGCCTGTTACTGTGCAGTATTTCCTTTTGCCTCATTCTAACATCTGAAAAGTAATTACATGTTACCCAAAAACACACGACTCTGTTGGGACTCGAACCCACAACCTTTGAATTGCTATATAGCTCTAGAAGTCCAATGCGCTATCCATTGCGCCACAGAGCCTATATCATCTCACATGCTAGTAAAAAATGTGCCCAGCTAAAGTCTTAATGTGTCTTGCTTTTTTAAGTTAAGGAATACTAAAAAAATCATAATTGGGTCTATCTTTTAGACATACTCAAAAATAGCTCAACTTTAAATTGTTCTTGACACTTCGTGGTTTCTATATATTGATAACAGATAGACATGAACAGAGCATTTTCAAAATGGAATGCAAAAATCATTGTCTTAAGAGTCCACAAAAAAAGGTGGTTCCAATAACTTACACTAACAAATTAGGGGCCAGAAATGTTTTTATTAAAGACCACTCTAAGCCCTTAACCATAAAGCCTGTTACTGTGCAGTATTTCCTTTTGCCTCATTCTAACATCTGAAAAGTAATTACAAGTTACCCAAAAACACACGACTCTGGTGGGACTCGAACCCACAACCTTTGAATTGCTATATAGCTCTAAAAGTCCAATGCGCTATCCATTGCGCCACAGAGCCTATATCATCCCACATGCTAGTAAAAAATGTGCCCAGCTAAAGTCTTAATGTGTCTTGCCTTTTTAAGTTAAGGAATACTAAAAAAATCATCATTGGGGCTATCCTTTAGAGATACTCAAAAATAGCTCAGCTTTAAATTGTTCTTGACACTTCGTGGTTTCTATATATTGATAACAGATAGACATGAACAGAGCATTTTCAAAATTCGATGCAAAAATCGTTGTCTTAAGAGTCCACAAAAAAAAGGTGGTTCCAATAACTTACACTAACAAATTAGGGGCCAGAAATGTTTTTATTAAAGACCACTCTAAGCCCTTAACCATAAAGCCTGTTACTGTGCAGTATTTCCTTTTGCCTCATTCTAACATCTGAAAAGTAATTACATGTTACCCAAAAACACACGACTCTGGTGGGACTCGAACCCACAACCTTTGAATTGCTATATAGCTCTAGAAGTCCAATGCGCTATCCATTGCGCCACAGAGCCTATATCATCCCACATGCTAGTAAAAAATGTGCCCAGCTAAAGTCTTAATGTGTCTTGCTTTTTTAAGTTAAGGAATACTAAAAAAATCATCATTGGGTCTATCTTTTAGACATACTCAAAAATAGCTCAACTTTAAATTGTTCTTGACACTTCGTGGTTTCTATATATTGATAACAGATAGACATGAACAGAGCATTTTCAAAATGGAATGCAAAAATCGTTGTCTTAAGAGTCCACAAAAAAAGGTGGTTCCAATAACTTACACTAACAAATTAGGGGCCAGAAATGTTTTTATTAAAGACCACTCTAAGCCCTTAACCATAAAGCCTGTTACTGTGCAGTATTTCCTTTTGCCTCATTCTAACATCTGAAAAGTAATTACATGTTACCCAAAAACACACGACTCTGGTGGGACTCGAACCCACAACCTTTGAATTGCTATATAGCTCTAGAAGTCCAATGCGCTATCCATTGCGCCACAGAGCCTATATCATCCCACATGCTAGTAAAAAATGTGCCCAGCTAAAGTCTTAATGTGTCTTGCCTTTTTAAGTTAAGGAATACTAAAAAAATCATCATTGGGGCTATCCTTTAGAGATACTCAAAAATAGCTCAGCTTTAAATTGTTCTTGACACTTCGTGGTTTCTATATATTGATAACAGATAGACATGAACAGAGCATTTTCAAAATTGGATGCAAAAATCGTTGTCTTAAGAGTCCACAAAAAAAGGTGGTTCCAATAACTTACACTAACAAATTAGGGGCCAGAAATGTTTTTATTAAAGACCACTCTAAGCCCTTAACCATAAAGCCTGTTACTGTGCAGTATTTCCTTTTGCCTCATTCTAACATCTGAAAAGTAATTACATGTTACCCAAAAACACACGACTCTGGTGGGACTCGAACCCACAACCTTTGAATTGCTATATAGCTCTAGAAGTCCAATGCGCTATCCATTGCACCACAGAGCCTATATCATCCCACATGCTAGTAAAAAATGTGCCCAGCTAAAGTCTTAATTTGTCTTGCTTTTTTAAGTTAAGGAATACTAAAAAAATCATCATTGGGGCTATCCTTTAGAGATACTCAAAAATAGCTCAGCTTTAAATTGTTCTTGACACTTCGTGGTTTCTATATATTGATAACAGATAGACATGAACAGAGCATTTTCAAAATTGGATGTAAAAATCGTTGTCTTAAGAGTCCACAAAAAAAGGTGGTTCCAATAACTTACACTAACAAATTAGGGGCCAGAAATATTTTTATTAAAGACCACTCTAAGCCCTTAACCATAAAGCCTGTTACTGTGCAGTATTTCCTTTTGCCTCATTCTAACATCTGAAAAGTACTTACATGTTACCCAAAAACACACGACTCTGGTGGGACTCGAACCCACAACCTTTGAATTGCTATATAGCTCTAGAAGTCCAATGCGCTATCCATTGCGCCACAGAGCCTATATCATCCCACATGCTAGTAAAAAATGTGCCCAGCTAAAGTCTTAATGTGTCTTGCTTTTTTAAGTTAAGGAATACTAAAAAAATCATCATTGGGGCTATCCTTTAGAGATATATTAAAAAATAGCTCAACTTTAAATTGTTCTTGACACTTCGTGGTTTCTATATATTGATAACAGATAGACATGAACAGAGCATTTTCAAAATTGGATGCAAAAATCGTTGTCTTAAGAGTCCACAAAAAAAGGTGGTTCCAATAACTTACACTAACAAATTAGGGGCCAGAAATGTTTTTATTAAAGACCACTCTAAGCCCTTAACCATAAAGCCTGTTACTGTGCAGTATTTCCTTTTGCCTCATTCTAACATCTGAAAAGTAATTACATGTTTCCCAAAAACACACGACTCTGGTGGGACTCGAACCCACAAACTTTGAATTGCTATATAGCTCTAGAAGTCCAATGCGCTATCCATTGCGCCACAGAGCCTATATCATCCCACATGCTAGTAAAAAATGTGCCCAGCTAAAGTCTTAATTTGTCTTGCCTTTTTAAGTTAAGGAATACTAAAAAAATCATCATTGGGGCTATCCTTTAGAGATAATCAAAAATAGCTCAGCTTTAAATTGTTCTTGACACTTCGTGGTTTCTATATATTGATAACAGATAGACATGAACAGAGCATTTTCAAAATTGGATGCAAAAATCGTTGTCTTAAGAGTCCACAAAAAAAGGTGGTTCCAATAACTTACACTAACAAATTAGGGGCCAGAAATGTTTTTATTAAAGACCACTCTAAGCCCTTAACCATAAAGCCTGTTACTGTGCAGTATTTCCTTTTGCCTCATTCTAACATCTGAAAAGTAATTACATGTTACCCAAAAACACACAACTCTGGTGGGACTCGAACCCACAACCTTTGAATTGCTATATAGCTCTAGAAGTCCAATGCGCTATCCATTGCGCCACAGAGCCTATATCATCCCACATGCTAGTAAAAAATGTGCCCAGCTAAAGTCTTAATGTGTCTTGCTTTTTTAAGTTAAGGAATACTAAAAAAATCATCATTGGGTCTATCTTTTAGACATACTCAAAAATAGCTCAACTTTAAATTGTTCTTGACACTTCGTGGTTTCTATATATTGATAACAGATAGACATGAACAGAGCATTTTCAAAATTGGATGCAAAAATCGTTGTCTTAAGAGTCCACAAAAAAAGGGGGTTCCAATAACTTACACTAACAAATTAGGGGCCAGAAATGTTTTTATTAAAGACCACTCTAAGCCCTTAACCATAAAGCCTGTTACTGTGCAGTATTTCCTTTTGCCTCATTCTAACATCTGAAAAGTAATTACATGTTACCCAAAAACACATGACTCTGGTGGGACTCAAACCCACAACCTTTGAATTGCTATATAGCTCTAGAAGTCCAATGCGCTATCCATTGCGCCACAGAGCCTATATCATCCCACATGCTAGTAAAAAATGTGCCCAGCTAAAGTCTTAATGTGTCTTGCTTTTCTAAGTTAAGGAATACTAAAAAAATCATCATTGGGTCTATCTTTTAGACATACTCAAAAATAGCTCAACTTTAAATTGTTCTTGACACTTCGTGGTTTCTATATATTGATAACAGATAGACATGAACAGAGCATTTTCAAAATTGGATGCAAAAATCATTGTCTTAAGAGTCCACAAAAAAGGTGGTTCCAATAACTTACACTAAAAAATTAGGGGCCAGAAATGTTTTTATTAAAGACCACTCTAAGCCCTTAACCATAAAGCCTGTTACTGTGCATTATTCCTTTTTGCCTCATTCTAACATCTGAAAAGTAATTACATGTTACCTAAAAACACACGACTCTGATGGGACTCGAACCCACAACCTTTGAATTGCTATATAGCTCTAGAAGTCCAATGTGCTATCCATTGCGCCACAGAGCCTATATCATCCCACATGCTAGTAAAAAATGTGCCCAGCTAAAGTCTTAATGTGTTGCTTTTTTAAGTTAAGGAATACAAAAAAATCATCATTGGGGCTATCCTTTAGAGAGACTCAAAAATAGCTCAGCTTTAAATTGTTCTTGACACTTCGTGGTTTCTATATATTGATAACAGATAGACATGAACAGAGCATTTTCAAAATTGGATGCAAAAATCGTTGTCTTAAGAGTCCACAAAAAAAGGTGGTTCCAATAACTTACACTAACAAATTAGGGGCCAGAAATGTTTTTATTAAAGACCACTCTAAGCCCTTAACCATAAAGCCTGTTACTGTGCAGTATTTCCTTTTGCCTCATTCTAACATCTGAAAAGTAATTACATGTTACCCAAAAACACACGACTCTGGTGGGACTCGAACCCACAACCTTTGAATTGCTATATAGCTCTAGAAGTCCAATGCGCTATCCATTGCGCCACAGAGCCTATATCATCCCACATGCTAGTAAAAAATGTGCCCAGCTAAAGTCTTAATGTGTCTTGCCTTTTTAAGTTAAGGAATACTAAAAAAATCATCATTGGGGCTATCCTTTAGAGATACTCAAAAATAGCTCAGCTTTAAATTGTTCTTGACACTTCGTGGTTTCTATATATTGATAACAGATAGACATGAACAGAGCATTTTCAAAATTGGATGCAAAAATCGTTGTCTTAAGAGTCCACAAAAAAAGGTGGTTCCAATAACTTACACTAACAAATTAGGGGCCAGAAATGTTTTTTATTAAAGACCACTCTAAGCCCTTAACCATAAAGCCTGTTACTGTGCAGTATTTCCTTTTGCCTCATTCTAACATCTGAAAAGTAATTACATGTTACCCAAAAACACATGACTCTGGTGGGACTCGAACCCACAACCTTTGAATTGCTATATAGCTCTAGAAGTCCAATGTGCTGTCCATTGCGCCACAGAGCCTATATCATCCCACATGCTAGTAAAAAATGTGCCCAGCTAAAGTCTTAATGTGTCTTGCTTTTTTAAGTTAAGGAATACTAAAAAAATCATCATTGGGTCTATCTTTTAGACATACTCAAAAATAGCTCAACTTTAAATTGTTCTTGACACTTCGTGGTTTCTATATATTGATAACAGATAGACATGAACAGAGCATTTTCAAAATTGGATGCAAAAATCATTGTCTTAAGAGTCCACAAAAAAGGTGGTTCCAATAACTTACACTAAAAAATTAGGGGCCAGAAATGTTTTTATTAAAGACCACTCTAAGCCCTTAACCATAAAGCCTGTTACTGTGCATTATTCCTTTTTGCCTCATTCTATTATCTGAAAAGTAATTACATGTTACCCAAAAACACACGACTCTGGTGGGACTCGAACCCACAACCTTTGAATTGCTATATAGCTCTAGAAGTCCAATGCGCTATCCATTGCGCCACAGAGCCTATATCATCCCACATGCTAGGAAAAAATGTGCCCAGCTAAAGTCTTAATGTGTCTTGCTTTTTTAAGTTAAGGAATACAAAAAAAATCATCATTGGGGCTATCCTTTAGAGATACTCAAAAATAGCTCAGCTTTAAATTGTTCTTGACACTTCGTGGTTTCTATATATTGATAACAGATAGACATGAACAGAGCATTTTCAAAATTGGATGCAAAAATCGTTGTCTTAAGAGTCCACAAAAAAGGTGGTTCCAATAACTTACACTAACAAATTAGGGGCCAGAAATGTTTTTATTAAAGACCACTCTAAGCCTTTAACCATAAAGCCTGTTACTGTGCAGTATTTCCTTTTGCCTCATTCTAACATCTGAAAAGTAATTACATGTTACCCAAAAACACACGACTCTGGTGGGACTCGAACCCACAACCTTTGAATTGCTATATAGCTCTAGAAGTCCAATGCGCTATCCACTGCGCCACAGAGACTATATCATCCCACATGCTAGTAAAAAATGTGCCCAGCTAAAGTCTTAATGTGTCTTGCCTTTTTAAGTTAAGGAATACTAAAAAAATCATCATTGGGGCTATCCTTTAGAGATACTCAAAAATAGCTCAGCTTTAAATTGTTCTTGACACTTCGTGGTTTCTATATATTGATAACAGATAGACATGAACAGAGCATTTTCAAAATTGGATGCAAAAATCGTTGTCTTAAGAGTCCACAAAAAAAGGTGGTTCCAATAACTTACACTAACAAATTAGGGGCCAGAAATGTTTTTATTAAAGACCACTCTAAGCCCTTAACCATAAAGCCTGTTACTGTGCAGTAATTCCTTTTGCCTCATTCTAACATCTGAAAAGTAATTACATGTTACCCAAAAACACACGACTCTGGTGGGACTCGAACCCACAACCTTTGAATTGCTATATAGCTCTAGAAGTCCAATGTGCTATCCATTGCGCCACAGAGCCTATATCATCCCACATGCTAGTAAAAAATGTGCCCAGCTAAAGTCTTAATGTGTCTTGCTCTTTTAAGTTAAGGAATACAAAAAAAATCATCATTGGGGCTATCCTTTAGAGATACTCAAAAATAGCTCAGCTTTAAATTGTTCTTGACACTTCGTGGTTTCTATATATTGATAACAGATAGACATGAACAGAGCATTTTCAAAATTGGATGCAAAAATCGTTGTCTTAAGAGTCCACAAAAAAAGGTGGTTCCAATAACTTACACTAACAAATTAGGGGCCAGAAATGTTTTTATTAAAGACCACTCTAAGCCCTTAACCATAAAGCCTGTTACTGTGCAGTAATTCCTTTTGCCTCATTCTAACATCTGAAAAGTAATTACATGTTACCCAAAAACACACGACTCTGGTGGGACTCGAACCCACAACCTTTGAATTGCTATATAGCTCTAGAAGTCCAATGTGCTATCCATTGCGCCACAGAGCCTATATCATCCCACATGCTAGTAAAAAATGTGCCCAGCTAAAGTCTTAATGTGTTGCTTTTTTAAGTTAAGGAATACAAAAAAATCATCATTGGGGCTATCCTTTAGAGATACTCAAAAATAGCTCAGCTTTAAATTGTTCTTGACACTTCGTGGTTTCTATATATTGATAACAGATAGACATGAACAGAGCATTTTCAAAATTGGATGCAAAAATCGTTGTCTTAAGAGTCCACAAAAAAAGGTGGTTCCAATAACTTACACTAACAAATTAGGGGCCAGAAATGTTTTTATTAAAGACCACTCTAAGCCATTAACCATAAAGCCTGTTACTGTGCAGTATTTCCTTTTGCCTCATTCTAACATCTGAAAAGTAATTACATGTTACCCAAAAACACACGACTCTGGTGGGACTCGAACCCACAACCTTTGAATTGCTATATAGCTCTAGAAGTCCAATGCGCTATCCATTGCGCCACAGAGCCTATATCATCCCACATGCTAGTAAAAAATGTGTCCAGCTAAAGTCTTAATGTGTCTTGCCTTTTTAAGTTAAGGAATACTAAAAAAATCATCATTGGGGCTATCCTTTAGAGATACTCAAAAATAGCTCAGCTTTAAATTGTTCTTGACACTTCGTGGTTTCTATATATTGATAACAGATAGACATGAACAGAGCATTTTCAAAATTGGATGCAAAAATCGTTGTCTTAAGAGTCCACAAAAAAAGGTGGTTCCAATAACTTACACTAACAAATTAGGGGCCAGAAATGTTTTTATTATAGACCACTCTAAGCCCTTAACCATAAAGCTTGTTACTGTGCAGTATTTCCTTTTGCCTCATTCTAACATCTGAAAAGTAATTACATGTTACCCAAAAACACACGACTCTGGTGGGACTCGAACCCACAACCTTTGAATTGCTATATAGCTCTAGAAGTCCAATGCGCTATCCATTGCGCCACAGAGCCTATATCATCCCACATGCTAGTAAAAAATGTGCCCAGCTAAAGTCTTAATGTGTCTTGCTTTTTTAAGTTAAGGAATACTAAAAAAATCATCATTGGGTCTATCTTTTAGACATACTCAAAAATAGCTCAACTTTAAATTGTTCTTGACACTTCGTGGTTTCTATATATTGATAACAGATAGACATGAACAGAGCATTTTCAAAATTGGATGTAAAAATCGTTGTCTTAAGAGTCCACAAAAAAAGGTGGTTCCAATAACTTACACTAACAAAGTAGGGGCCAGAAATGTTTTTATTAAAGACCACTCTAAGCCCTTAACCATAAAGCCTGTTACTGTGCAGTATTTCCTTTTGCCTCATTCTAACATCTGAAAAGTAATTACATGTTACCCAAAAACACACGACTCTGGTGGGACTCGAACCCACAACCTTTGAATTGCTATATAGCTCTAGAAGTCCAATGTGCTATCCATTGCGCCACAGAGCCTATATCATCCCACATGCTAGTAAAAAATGTGCCCAGCTAAAGTCTTAATGTGTTGCTTTTTTAAGTTAAGGAATACAAAAAAATCATCATTGGGGCTATCCTTTAGAGATACTCAAAAATAGCTCAGCTTTAAATTGTTCTTGACACTTCGTGGTTTCTATATATTGATAACAGATAGACATGAACAGAGCATTTTCAAAATTGGATGCAAAAATCGTTGTCTTAAGAGTCCACAAAAAAAGGTGGTTCCAATAACTTACACTAACAAATTAGGGGCCAGAAATGTTTTTATTAAAGACCACTCTAAGCCATTAACCATAAAGCCTGTTACTGTGCAGTATTTCCTTTTGCCTCATTCTAACATCTGAAAAGTAATTACATGTTACCCAAAAACACACGACTCTGGTGGGACTCGAACCCACAACCTTTGAATTGCTATATAGCTCTAGAAGTCCAATGCGCTATCCATTGCGCCACAGAGCCTATATCATCCCACATGCTAGTAAAAAATGTGTCCAGCTAAAGTCTTAATGTGTCTTGCCTTTTTAAGTTAAGGAATACTAAAAAAATCATCATTGGGGCTATCCTTTAGAGATACTCAAAAATAGCTCAGCTTTAAATTGTTCTTGACACTTCGTGGTTTCTATATATTGATAACAGATAGACATGAACAGAGCATTTTCAAAATTGGATGCAAAAATCGTTGTCTTAAGAGTCCACAAAAAAAGGTGGTTCCAATAACTTACACTAACAAATTAGGGGCCAGAAATGTTTTTATTATAGACCACTCTAAGCCCTTAACCATAAAGCTTGTTACTGTGCAGTATTTCCTTTTGCCTCATTCTAACATCTGAAAAGTAATTACATGTTACCCAAAAACACACGACTCTGGTGGGACTCGAACCCACAACCTTTGAATTGCTATATAGCTCTAGAAGTCCAATGCGCTATCCATTGCGCCACAGAGCCTATATCATCCCACATGCTAGTAAAAAATGTGCCCAGCTAAAGTCTTAATGTGTCTTGCTTTTTTAAGTTAAGGAATACTAAAAAAATCATCATTGGGTCTATCTTTTAGACATACTCAAAAATAGCTCAACTTTAAATTGTTCTTGACACTTCGTGGTTTCTATATATTGATAACAGATAGACATGAACAGAGCATTTTCAAAATTGGATGCAAAAATCGTTGTCTTAAGAGTCCACAAAAAAGGTGGTTCCAATAACTTACTCTAAAAAATTAGGGGCCAGAAATGTTTTTATTAAAGACCACTCTAAGCCCTTAACCATAAAGCCTGTTACTGTGCAGTATTTCCTTTTGCCTCATTCTAACATCTGAAAAGTAATTACATGTTACCCAAAAACACACTACTCTGGTGGGACTCGAACCCACAACCTTTGAATTGCTATATAGCTCTAGAAGTCCAATGCGCTATCCATTGCGCCACAGAGCCTATATCATCCCACATGCTAGTAAAAAATGTGCCCAGCTAAAGTCTTAATGTGTCTTGCTTTTTTAAGTTAAGGAATACTAAAAAAATCATCATTGGGGCTATCCTTTAGAGATACTCAAAAATAGCTCAGCTTTAAATTGTTCTTGACACTTCGTGGTTTCTATATATTGATAACAGATAGACATGAACAGAGCATTTTCAAAATTGGATGTAAAAATCGTTGTCTTAAGAGTCCACAAAAAAAGGTGGTTCCAATAACTTACACTAACAAATTAGGGGCCAGAAATGTTTTTATTAAAGACCACTCTAAGCCCTTAACCATAAAGCCTGTTACTGTGCAGTATTTCCTTTTGCCTCATTCTAACATCTGAAAAGTAATTACATGTTACCCAAAAACACACGACTCTGGTGGGACTCGAACCCACAACCTTTGAATTGCTATATAGCTCTAGAAGTCCAATGCACTATCCATTGCGCCACAGAGCCTATATCATCCCACATGCTAGTAAAAAATGTGCCCAGCTAAAGTCTTAATGTGTCTTGCTTTTTTAAGTTAAGGAATACTAAAAAAATCATCATTGGGTCTATCTTTTAGACATACTCAAAAATAGCTCAACTTTAAATTGTTCTTGACACTTCGTGGTTTCTATATATTGATAACAGATAGACATGAACAGAGCATTTTCAAAATTGGATGCAAAAATTATTGTCTTAAGAGTCCACAAAAAAGGTGGTTCCAATAACTTACACTAAAAAATTAGGGGCCAGAAATGTTTTTATTAAAGACCACTCTAAGCCCTTAACCATAAAGCCTGTTACTGTGCATTATTCCTTTTTGCCTCATTCTAACATCTGAAAAGTAATTACATGTTACCCAAAAACACACGACTCTGGTGGGACTCGAACCCACAACCTTTGAATTGCTATATAGCTCTAGAAGTCCAATGTGCTATCCATTGCGCCACAGAGCCTATATCATCCCACATGCTAGTAAAAAATGTGCCCAGCTAAAGTCTTAATGTGTCTTGCTTTTTTAAGTTAAGGAATACAAAAAAAATCATCATTGGGGCTATCCTTTAGAGATACTCAAAAATAGCTCAGCTTTAAATTGTTCTTGACACTTCGTGGTTTCTATATATTGATAACAGATAGACATGAACAGAGCATTTTCAAAATTGGATGCAAAAATCGTTGTCTTAAGAGTCCACAAAAAAGGTGGTTCCAATAACTTACACTAACAAATTAGGGGCCAGAAATGTTTTTATTAAAGACCACTCTAAGCCCTTAACCATAAAGCCTGTTACTGTGCAGTATTTCCTTTTGCCTCATTCTAACATCTGAAAAGTAATTACATGTTACCCAAAAACACACGACTCTGGTGGGACTCGAACCCACAACCTTTGAACTGCTATATAGCTCTAGAAGTCCAATGCGCTATCCATTGCGCCACAGAGCCTATATCATCCCACATGCTAGTAAAAAATGTGCCCAGCTAAAGTCTTAATGTGTCTTGCTTTTTTAAGTTAAGGAATACTAAAAAAATCATCATTGGGGCTATCCTTTAGAGATACTCAAAAATAGCTCAGCTTTAAATTGTTCTTGACACTTCGTGGTTTCTATATATTGATAACAGATAGACATGAACAGAGCATTTTCAAAATTGGATGTAAAAATCGTTGTCTTAAGAGTCCACAAAAAAAGGTGGTTCCAATAACTTACACTAACAAATTAGGGGCCAGAAATGTTTTTATTAAAGACCACTCTAAGCCCTTAACCATAAAGCCTGTTACTGTGCAGTATTTCCTTTTGCCTCATTCTAACATCTGAAAAGTAATTACATGTTACCCAAAAACACACGACTCTGGTGGGACTCGAACCCACAACCTTTGAATTGCTATATAGCTCTAGAAGTCCAATGCGCTATCCATTGCGCCACAGAGCCTATATCATCCCACATGCTAGTAAAAAATGTGCCCAGCTAAAGTCTTAATGTGTCTTGCTTTTTTAAGTTAAGGAATACTAAAAAAATCATCATTGGGTCTATCTTTTAGACATACTCAAAAATAGCTCAACTTTAAATTGTTCTTGACACTTCGTGGTTTCTATATATTGATAACAGATAGACATGAACAGAGCATTTTCAAAATTGGATGTAAAAATCGTTGTCTTAAGAGTCCACAAAAAAAGGTGGTTCCAATAACTTACACTAACAAAGTAGGGGCCAGAAATGTTTTTATTAAAGACCACTCTAAGCCCTTAACCATAAAGCCTGTTACTGTGCAGTATTTCCTTTTGCCTCATTCTAACATCTGAAAAGTAATTACATGTTACCCAAAAACACACGACTCTGGTGGGACTCGAACCCACAACCTTTGAATTGCTATATAGCTCTAGAAGTCCAATGCGCTATCCATTGCGCCACAGAGCCTATATCATCCCACATGCTAGTAAAAAATGTGCCCAGCTAAAGTCTTAATGTGTCTTGCTTTTTTAAGTTAAGGAATACTAAAAAAATCATCATTGGGTCTATCTTTTAGACATACTCAAAAATAGCTCAACTTTAAATTGTTCTTGACACTTCGTGGTTTCTATATATTGATAACAGATAGACATGAACAGAGCATTTTCAAAATTGGATGCAAAAATCGTTGTCTTAAGAGTCCACAAAAAAGGTGGTTCCAATAACTTACTCTAAAAAATTAGGGGCCAGAAATGTTTTTATTAAAGACCACTCTAAGCCCTTAACCATAAAGCCTGTTACTGTGCAGTATTTCCTTTTGCCTCATTCTAACATCTGAAAAGTAATTACATGTTACCCAAAAACACACTACTCTGGTGGGACTCGAACCCACAACCTTTGAATTGCTATATAGCTCTAGAAGTCCAATGCGCTATCCATTGCGCCACAGAGCCTATATCATCCCACATGCTAGTAAAAAATGTGCCCAGCTAAAGTCTTAATGTGTCTTGCTTTTTTAAGTTAAGGAATACTAAAAAAATCATCATTGGGGCTATCCTTTAGAGATACTCAAAAATAGCTCAGCTTTAAATTGTTCTTGACACTTCGTGGTTTCTATATATTGATAACAGATAGACATGAACAGAGCATTTTCAAAATTGGATGCAAAAATCGTTGTCTTAAGAGTCCACAAAAAAAGGTGGTTCCAATAACTTACACTAACAAATTAGGGGCCAGAAATGTTTTTATTAAAGACCACTCTAAGCCCTTAACCATAAAGCCTGTTACTGTGCAGTATTTCCTTTTGCCTCATTCTAACATCTGAAAAGTAATTACATGTTACCCAAAAACACATGACTCTGGTGGGACTCGAACCCACAACCTTTGAATTGCTATATAGCTCTAGAAGTCCAATGCGCTATCCATTGCGCCACAGAGCCTATATCATCCCACATGCTAGTAAAAAATGTGCCCAGCTAAAGTCTTAATGTGTCTTGCTTTTTTAAGTTAAGGAATACTAAAAAAATCATCATTGGGTCTATCTTTTAGACATACTCAAAAATAGCTCAACTTTAAATTGTTCTTGACACTTCGTGGTTTCTATATATTGATAACAGATAGACATGAACAGAGCATTTTCAAAATTGGATGTAAAAATCGTTGTCTTAAGAGTCCACAAAAAAAGGTGGTTCCAATAACTTACACTAACAAATTAGGGGCCAGAAATGTTTTTATTAAAGACCACTCTAAGCCCTTAACCATAAAGCCTGTTACTGTGCAGTATTTCCTTTTGCCTCATTCTAACATCTGAAAAGTAATTACATGTTACCCAAAAACACACGACTCTGGTGGGACTCGAACCCACAACCTTTGCATTGCTATATAGCTCTAGAAGTCCAATGTGCTATCCATTGCGCCACAGAGCCTATATCATCCCACATGCTAGTAAAAAATGTGCCCAGCTAAAGTCTTAATGTGTCTTGCTTTTTTAAGTTAAGGAATACTAAAAAAATCATCATTGGGTCTATCTTTTAGACATACTCAAAAATAGCTCAACTTTAAATTGTTCTTGACACTTCGTGGTTTCTATATGAACAGAGCATTTTCAAAATTGGATGCAAAAATCGTTGTCTTAAGAGTCCACAAAAAAGGTGGTTCCAATAACTTACACTAAAAAATTAGGGGCCAGAAATGTTTTTATTAAAGACCACTCTAAGCCCTTAACCATAAAGCCTGTTACTGTGCAGTATTTCCTTTTGCCTCATTCTAACATCTGAAAAGTAATTACATGTTACCCAAAAACACACAACTCTGGTGGGACTCGAACCCACAACCTTTGAATTGCTATATAGCTCTAGAAGTCCAATGCGCTATCCATTGCGCCACAGAGCCTATATCATCCCACATGCTAGTAAAAAATGTGCCCAGCTAAAGTCTTAATGTGTCTTGCTTTTTTAAGTTAAGGAATACTAAAAAAATCATCATTGGGGCTATCCTTTAGAGATACTCAAAAATAGCTCAGCTTTAAATTGTTCTTGACACTTCGTGGTTTCTATATATTGATAACAGATAGACATGAACAGAGCATTTTCAATTTTGGATGCAAAAATCGTTGTCTTAAGAGTCCACAAAAAAAGGTGGTTCCAATAACTTACACTAACAAATTAGGGGCCAGAAATGTTTTTATTAAAGACCACTCTAAGCCCTTAACCATAAAGCCTGTTACTGTGCAGTATTTCCTTTTGCCTCATTCTAACATCTGAAAAGTAATTACATGTTACCCAAAAACATACTACTCTGGTGGGACTCGAACCCACAACCTTTGAATTGCTATATAGCTCTAGAAGTCCAATGCGCTATCCATTGCGCCACAGAGCCTATATCATCCCACATGCTAGTAAAAAATGTGCCCAGCTAAAGTCTTAATGTGTCTTGCTTTTTTAAGTTAAGGAATACTAAAAAAATCATCATTGGGGCTATCCTTTAGAGATACTCAAAAATAGCTCAGCTTTAAATTGTTCTTGACACTTCGTGGTTTCTATATATTGATAACAGATAGACATGAACAGAGCATTTTCAAAATTGGATGCAAAAATCGTTGTCTTAAGAGTCCACAAAAAAAGGTGGTTCCAATAACTTACACTAACAAATTAGGGGCCAGAAATGTTTTTATTAAAGACCACTCTAAGCCCTTAACCATAAAGCCTGTTACTGTGCAGTATTTCCTTTTGCCTCATTCTAACATCTGAAAAGTAATTACATGTTACCCAAAAACACATGACTCTGGTGGGACTCGAACCCACAACCTTTGAATTGCTATATAGCTCTAGAAGTCCAATGCGCTATCCATTGCGCCACAGAGCCTATATCATCCCACATGCTAGTAAAAAATGTGCCCAGCTAAAGTCTTAATGTGTCTTGCTTTTTTAAGTTAAGGAATACTAAAAAAATCATCATTGGGTCTATCTTTTAGACATACTCAAAAATAGCTCAACTTTAAATTGTTCTTGACACTTCGTGGTTTCTATATATTGATAACAGATAGACATGAACAGAGCATTTTCAAAATTGGATGTAAAAATCGTTGTCTTAAGAGTCCACAAAAAAAGGTGGTTCCAATAACTTACACTAACAAATTAGGGGCCAGAAATGTTTTTATTAAAGACCACTCTAAGCCCTTAACCATAAAGCCTGTTACTGTGCAGTATTTCCTTTTGCCTCATTCTAACATCTGAAAAGTAATTACATGTTACCCAAAAACACACGACTCTGGTGGGACTCGAACCCACAACCTTTGCATTGCTATATAGCTCTAGAAGTCCAATGTGCTATCCATTGCGCCACAGAGCCTATATCATCCCACATGCTAGTAAAAAATGTGCCCAGCTAAAGTCTTAATGTGTCTTGCTTTTTTAAGTTAAGGAATACTAAAAAAATCATCATTGGGTCTATCTTTTAGACATACTCAAAAATAGCTCAACTTTAAATTGTTCTTGACACTTCGTGGTTTCTATATGAACAGAGCATTTTCAAAATTGGATGCAAAAATCGTTGTCTTAAGAGTCCACAAAAAAAGGTGGTTCCAATAACTTACACTAACAAATTAGGGGCCAGAAATGTTTTTATTATAGACCACTCTAAGCCCTTAACCATAAAGCTTGTTACTGTGCAGTATTTCCTTTTGCCTCATTCTAACATCTGAAAAGTAATTACATGTTACCCAAAAACACACGACTCTGGTGGGACTCGAACCCACAACCTTTGAATTGCTATATAGCTCTAGAAGTCCAATGCGCTATCCATTGCGCCACAGAGCCTATATCATCCCACATGCTAGTAAAAAATGTGCCCAGCTAAAGTCTTAATGTGTCTTGCTTTTTTAAGTTAAGGAATACTAAAAAAATCATCATTGGGTCTATCTTTTAGACATACTCAAAAATAGCTCAACTTTAAATTGTTCTTGACACTTCGTGGTTTCTATATATTGATAACAGATAGACATGAACAGAGCATTTTCAAAATTGGATGTAAAAATCGTTGTCTTAAGAGTCCACAAAAAAAGGTGGTTCCAATAACTTACACTAACAAAGTAGGGGCCAGAAATGTTTTTATTAAAGACCACTCTAAGCCCTTAACCATAAAGCCTGTTACTGTGCAGTATTTCCTTTTGCCTCATTCTAACATCTGAAAAGTAATTACATGTTACCCAAAAACACACGACTCTGGTGGGACTCGAACCCACAACCTTTGAATTGCTATATAGCTCTAGAAGTCCAATGCGCTATCCATTGCGCCACAGAGCCTATATCATCCCACATGCTAGTAAAAAATGTGCCCAGCTAAAGTCTTAATGTGTCTTGCTTTTTTAAGTTAAGGAATACTAAAAAAATCATCATTGGGTCTATCTTTTAGACATACTCAAAAATAGCTCAACTTTAAATTGTTCTTGACACTTCGTGGTTTCTATATATTGATAACAGATAGACATGAACAGAGCATTTTCAAAATTGGATGCAAAAATCGTTGTCTTAAGAGTCCACAAAAAAGGTGGTTCCAATAACTTACTCTAAAAAATTAGGGGCCAGAAATGTTTTTATTAAAGACCACTCTAAGCCCTTAACCATAAAGCCTGTTACTGTGCAGTATTTCCTTTTGCCTCATTCTAACATCTGAAAAGTAATTACATGTTACCCAAAAACACACTACTCTGGTGGGACTCGAACCCACAACCTTTGAATTGATATATAGCTCTAGAAGTCCAATGCGCTATCCATTGCGCCACAGAGCCTATATCATCCCACATGCTAGTAAAAAATGTGCCCAGCTAAAGTCTTAATGTGTCTTGCTTTTTTAAGTTAAGGAATACTAAAAAAATCATCATTGGGGCTATCCTTTAGAGATACTCAAAAATAGCTCAGCTTTAAATTGTTCTTGACACTTCGTGGTTTCTATATATTGATAACAGATAGACATGAACAGAGCATTTTCAAAATTGGATGTAAAAATCGTTGTCTTAAGAGTCCACAAAAAAAGGTGGTTCCAATAACTTACACTAACAAATTAGGGGCCAGAAATGTTTTTATTAAAGACCACTCTAAGCCCTTAACCATAAAGCCTGTTACTGTGCAGTATTTCCTTTTGCCTCATTCTAACATCTGAAAAGTAATTACATGTTACCCAAAAACACACGACTCTGGTGGGACTCGAACCCACAACCTTTGAATTGCTATATAGCTCTAGAAGTCCAATGCACTATCCATTGCGCCACAGAGCCTATATCATCCCACATGCTAGTAAAAAATGTGCCCAGCTAAAGTCTTAATGTGTCTTGCTTTTTTAAGTTAAGGAATACTAAAAAAATCATCATTGGGTCTATCTTTTAGACATACTCAAAAATAGCTCAACTTTAAATTGTTCTTGACACTTCGTGGTTTCTATATATTGATAACAGATAGACATGAACAGAGCATTTTCAAAATTGGATGCAAAAATTATTGTCTTAAGAGTCCACAAAAAAGGTGGTTCCAATAACTTACACTAAAAAATTAGGGGCCAGAAATGTTTTTATTAAAGACCACTCTAAGCCCTTAACCATAAAGCCTGTTACTGTGCATTATTCCTTTTTGCCTCATTCTAACATCTGAAAAGTAATTACATGTTACCCAAAAACACACGACTCTTTTGGGACTCGAACCCACAACCTTTGAATTGCTATATAGCTCTAGAAGTCCAATGCGCTATCCATTGCGCCACAGAGCCTATATCATCCCACATGCTAGTAAAAAATGTGCCCAGCTAAAGTCTTAATGTGTCTTGCTTTTTTAAGTTAAGGAATACTAAAAAAATCATCATTGGGGCTATCCTTTAGAGATACTCAAAAATAGCTCAGCTTTAAATTGTTCTTGACACTTCGTGGTTTCTATATATTGATAACAGATAGACATGAACAGAGCATTTTCAAAATTGGATGTAAAAATCGTTGTCTTAAGAGTCCACAAAAAAAGGTGGTTCCAATAACTTACACTAACAAATTAGGGGCCAGAAATGTTTTTATTAAAGACCACTCTAAGCCCTTAACCATAAAGCCTGTTACTGTGCAGTATTTCCTTTTGCCTCATTCTAACATCTGAAAAGTAATTACATGTTACCCAAAAACATACGACTCTGGTGGGACTCGAACCCACAACCTTTGAATTGCTATATAGCTCTAGAAGTCCAATGCGCTGTCCATTGCGCCACAGAGCCTATATCATCCCACATGCTAGTAAAAAATGTGCCCAGCTAAAGTCTTAATGTGTCTTGCTTTTTTAAGTTAAGGAATACTAAAAAAATCATCATTGGGTCTATCTTTTAGACATACTCAAAAATAGCTCAACTTTAAATTGTTCTTGACACTTCGTGGTTTCTATATATTGATAACAGATAGACATGAACAGAGCATTTTCAAAATTGGATGTAAAAATCGTTGTCTTAAGAGTCCACAAAAAAAGGTGGTTCCAATAACTTACACTAACAAAGTAGGGGCCAGAAATGTTTTTATTAAAGACCACTCTAAGCCCTTAACCATAAAGCCTGTTACTGTGCAGTATTTCCTTTTGCCTCATTCTAACATCTGAAAAGTAATTACATGTTACCCAAAAACACACGACTCTGGTGGGACTCGAACCCACAACCTTTGAATTGCTATATAGCTCTAGAAGTCCAATGCGCTATCCATTGCGCCACAGAGCCTATATCATCCCACATGCTAGTAAAAAATGTGCCCAGCTAAAGTCTTAATGTGTCTTGCTTTTTTAAGTTAAGGAATACTAAAAAAATCATCATTGGGTCTATCTTTTAGACATACTCAAAAATAGCTCAACTTTAAATTGTTCTTGACACTTCGTGGTTTCTATATATTGATAACAGATAGACATGAACAGAGCATTTTCAAAATTGGATGCAAAAATCGTTGTCTTAAGAGTCCACAAAAAAGGTGGTTCCAATAACTTACTCTAAAAAATTAGGGGCCAGAAATGTTTTTATTAAAGACCACTCTAAGCCCTTAACCATAAAGCCTGTTACTGTGCAGTATTTCCTTTTGCCTCATTCTAACATCTGAAAAGTAATTACATGTTACCCAAAAACACACTACTCTGGTGGGACTCGAACCCACAACCTTTGAATTGCTATATAGCTCTAGAAGTCCAATGCGCTATCCATTGCGCCACAGAGCCTATATCATCCCACATGCTAGTAAAAAATGTGCCCAGCTAAAGTCTTAATGTGTCTTGCTTTTTTAAGTTAAGGAATACTAAAAAAATCATCATTGGGGCTATCCTTTAGAGATACTCAAAAATAGCTCAGCTTTAAATTGTTCTTGACACTTCGTGGTTTCTATATATTGATAACAGATAGACATGAACAGAGCATTTTCAAAATTGGATGCAAAAATTATTGTCTTAAGAGTCCACAAAAAAGGTGGTTCCAATAACTTACACTAAAAAATTAGGGGCCAGAAATGTTTTTATTAAAGACCACTCTAAGCCCTTAACCATAAAGCCTGTTACTGTGCATTATTCCTTTTTGCCTCATTCTAACATCTGAAAAGTAATTACATGTTACCCAAAAACACACGACTCTTTTGGGACTCGAACCCACAACCTTTGAATTGCTATATAACTCTAGAAGTCCAATGCGCTATCCATTGCGCCACAGAGCCTATATCATCCCACATGCTAGTAAAAAATGTGCCCAGCTAAAGTCTTAATGTGTCTTGCTTTTTTAAGTTAAGGAATACTAAAAAAATCATCATTGGGGCTATCCTTTAGAGATACTCAAAAATAGCTCAGCTTTAAATTGTTCTTGACACTTCGTGGTTTCTATATATTGATAACAGATAGACATGAACAGAGCATTTTCAAAATTGGATGTAAAAATCGTTGTCTTAAGAGTCCACAAAAAAAGGTGGTTCCAATAACTTACACTAACAAATTAGGGGCCAGAAATGTTTTATTAAAGACCACTCTAAGCCCTTAACCATAAAGCCTGTTACTGTGCAGTATTTCCTTTTGCCTCATTCTAACATCTGAAAAGTAATTACATGTTACCCAAAAACATACGACTCTGGTGGGACTCGAACCCACAACCTTTGAATTGCTATATAGCTCTAGAAGTCCAATGCGCTGTCCATTGCGCCACAGAGCCTATATCATCCCACATGCTAGTAAAAAATGTGCCCAGCTAAAGTCTTAATGTGTCTTGCTTTTTTAAGTTAAGGAATACTAAAAAAATCATCATTGGGTCTATCTTTTAGACATACTCAAAAATAGCTCAACTTTAAATTGTTCTTGACACTTCGTGGTTTCTATATATTGATAACAGATAGACATGAACAGAGCATTTTCAAAATTGGATGTAAAAATCGTTGTCTTAAGAGTCCACAAAAAAAGGTGGTTCCAATAACTTACACTAACAAAGTAGGGGCCAGAAATGTTTTTATTAAAGACCACTCTAAGCCCTTAACCATAAAGCCTGTTACTGTGCAGTATTTCCTTTTGCCTCATTCTAACATCTGAAAAGTAATTACATGTTACCCAAAAACACACGACTCTGGTGGGACTCGAACCCACAACCTTTGAATTGCTATATAGCTCTAGAAGTCCAATGCGCTATCCATTGCGCCACAGAGCCTATATCATCCCACATGCTAGTAAAAAATGTGCCCAGCTAAAGTCTTAATGTGTCTTGCTTTTTTAAGTTAAGGAATACTAAAAAAATCATCATTGGGTCTATCTTTTAGACATACTCAAAAATAGCTCAACTTTAAATTGTTCTTGACACTTCGTGGTTTCTATATATTGATAACAGATAGACATGAACAGAGCATTTTCAAAATTGGATGCAAAAATCGTTGTCTTAAGAGTCCACAAAAAAGGTGGTTCCAATAACTTACTCTAAAAAATTAGGGGCCAGAAATGTTTTTATTAAAGACCACTCTAAGCCCTTAACCATAAAGCCTGTTACTGTGCAGTATTTCCTTTTGCCTCATTCTAACATCTGAAAAGTAATTACATGTTACCCAAAAACACACTACTCTGGTGGGACTCGAACCCACAACCTTTGAATTGCTATATAGCTCTAGAAGTCCAATGCGCTATCCATTGCGCCACAGAGCCTATATCATCCCACATGCTAGTAAAAAATGTGCCCAGCTAAAGTCTTAATGTGTCTTGCTTTTTTAAGTTAAGGAATACTAAAAAAATCATCATTGGGGCTATCCTTTAGAGATACTCAAAAATAGCTCAGCTTTAAATTGTTCTTGACACTTCGTGGTTTCTATATATTGATAACAGATAGACATGAACAGAGCATTTTCAAAATTGGATGTAAAAATCGTTGTCTTAAGAGTCCACAAAAAAAGGTGGTTCCAATAACTTACACTAACAAATTAGGGGCCAGAAATGTTTTTATTAAAGACCACTCTAAGCCCTTAACCATAAAGCCTGTTACTGTGCAGTATTTCCTTTTGCCTCATTCTAACATCTGAAAAGTAATTACATGTTACCCAAAAACACACGACTCTGGTGGGACTCGAACCCACAACCTTTGAATTGCTATATAGCTCTAGAAGTCCAATGCACTATCCATTGCGCCACAGAGCCTATATCATCCCACATGCTAGTAAAAAATGTGCCCAGCTAAAGTCTTAATGTGTCTTGCTTTTTTAAGTTAAGGAATACTAAAAAAATCATCATTGGGTCTATCTTTTAGACATACTCAAAAATAGCTCAACTTTAAATTGTTCTTGACACTTCGTGGTTTCTATATATTGATAACAGATAGACATGAACAGAGCATTTTCAAAATTGGATGCAAAAATTATTGTCTTAAGAGTCCACAAAAAAGGTGGTTCCAATAACTTACACTAAAAAATTAGGGGCCAGAAATGTTTTTATTAAAGACCACTCTAAGCCCTTAACCATAAAGCCTGTTACTGTGCATTATTCCTTTTTGCCTCATTCTAACATCTGAAAAGTAATTACATGTTACCCAAAAACACACGACTCTGGTGGGACTCGAACCCACAACCTTTGAATTGCTATATAGCTCTAGAAGTCCAATGTGCTATCCATTGCGCCACAGAGCCTATATCATCCCACATGCTAGTAAAAAATGTGCCCAGCTAAAGTCTTAATGTGTCTTGCTTTTTTAAGTTAAGGAATACAAAAAAAATCATCATTGGGGCTATCCTTTAGAGATACTCAAAAATAGCTCAGCTTTAAATTGTTCTTGACACTTCGTGGTTTCTATATATTGATAACAGATAGACATGAACAGAGCATTTTCAAAATTGGATGCAAAAATCGTTGTCTTAAGAGTCCACAAAAAAGGTGGTTCCAATAACTTACACTAACAAATTAGGGGCCAGAAATGTTTTTATTAAAGACCACTCTAAGCCCTTAACCATAAAGCCTGTTACTGTGCAGTATTTCCTTTTGCCTCATTCTAACATCTGAAAAGTAATTACATGTTACCCAAAAACACACGACTCTGGTGGGACTCGAACCCACAACCTTTGAACTGCTATATAGCTCTAGAAGTCCAATGCGCTATCCATTGCGCCACAGAGCCTATATCATCCCACATGCTAGTAAAAAATGTGCCCAGCTAAAGTCTTAATGTGTCTTGCTTTTTTAAGTTAAGGAATACTAAAAAAATCATCATTGGGGCTATCCTTTAGAGATACTCAAAAATAGCTCAGCTTTAAATTGTTCTTGACACTTCGTGGTTTCTATATATTGATAACAGATAGACATGAACAGAGCATTTTCAAAATTGGATGTAAAAATCGTTGTCTTAAGAGTCCACAAAAAAAGGTGGTTCCAATAACTTACACTAACAAATTAGGGGCCAGAAATGTTTTTATTAAAGACCACTCTAAGCCCTTAACCATAAAGCCTGTTACTGTGCAGTATTTCCTTTTGCCTCATTCTAACATCTGAAAAGTAATTACATGTTACCCAAAAACACACGACTCTGGTGGGACTCGAACCCACAACCTTTGAATTGCTATATAGCTCTAGAAGTCCAATGCGCTATCCATTGCGCCACAGAGCCTATATCATCCCACATGCTAGTAAAAAATGTGCCCAGCTAAAGTCTTAATGTGTCTTGCTTTTTTAAGTTAAGGAATACTAAAAAAATCATCATTGGGTCTATCTTTTAGACATACTCAAAAATAGCTCAACTTTAAATTGTTCTTGACACTTCGTGGTTTCTATATATTGATAACAGATAGACATGAACAGAGCATTTTCAAAATTGGATGTAAAAATCGTTGTCTTAAGAGTCCACAAAAAAAGGTGGTTCCAATAACTTACACTAACAAAGTAGGGGCCAGAAATGTTTTTATTAAAGACCACTCTAAGCCCTTAACCATAAAGCTTGTTACTGTGCAGTATTTCCTTTTGCCTCATTCTAACATCTGAAAAGTAATTACATGTTACCCAAAAACACACGACTCTGGTGGGACTCGAACCCACAACCTTTGCATTGCTATATAGCTCTAGAAGTCCAATGTGCTATCCATTGCGCCACAGAGCCTATATCATCCCACATGCTAGTAAAAAATGTGCCCAGCTAAAGTCTTAATGTGTCTTGCTTTTTTAAGTTAAGGAATACTAAAAAAATCATCATTGGGTCTATCTTTTAGACATACTCAAAAATAGCTCAACTTTAAATTGTTCTTGACACTTCGTGGTTTCTATATGAACAGAGCATTTTCAAAATTGGATGCAAAAATCGTTGTCTTAAGAGTCCACAAAAAAGGTGGTTCCAATAACTTACACTAAAAAATTAGGGGCCAGAAATGTTTTTATTAAAGACCACTCTAAGCCCTTAACCATAAAGCCTGTTACTGTGCAGTATTTCCTTTTGCCTCATTCTAACATCTGAAAAGTAATTACATGTTACCCAAAAACACACGACTCTGGTGGGACTCGAACCCACAACCTTTGAATTGCTATATAGCTCTAGAAGTCCAATGCGCTATCCATTGCGCCACAGAGCCTATATCATCCCACATGCTAGTAAAAAATGTGCCCAGCTAAAGTCTTAATGTGTCTTGCTTTTTTAAGTTAAGGAATACTAAAAAAATCATCATTGGGGCTATCCTTTAGAGATACTCAAAAATAGCTCAGCTTTAAATTGTTCTTGACACTTCGTGGTTTCTATATATTGATAACAGATAGACATGAACAGAGCATTTTCAATTTTGGATGCAAAAATCGTTGTCTTAAGAGTCCACAAAAAAAGGTGGTTCCAATAACTTACACTAACAAATTAGGGGCCAGAAATGTTTTTATTAAAGACCACTCTAAGCCCTTAACCATAAAGCCTGTTACTGTGCAGTATTTCCTTTTGCCTCATTCTAACATCTGAAAAGTAATTACATGTTACCCAAAAACACACTACTCTGGTGGGACTCGAACCCACAACCTTTGAATTGCTATATAGCTCTAGAAGTCCAATGCGCTATCCATTGCGCCACAGAGCCTATATCATCCCTCATGCTAGTAAAAAATGTGCCCAGCTAAAGTCTTAATGTGTCTTGCTTTTTTAAGTTAAGGAATACTAAAAAAATCATCATTGGGTCTATCTTTTAGACATACTCAAAAATAGCTCAACTTTAAATTGTTCTTGACACTTCGTGGTTTCTATATATTGATAACAGATAGACATGAACAGAGCATTTTCAAAATTGGATGTAAAAATCGTTGTCTTAAGAGTCCACAAAAAAAGGTGGTTCCAATAACTTACACTAACAAATTAGGGGCCAGAAATGTTTTTATTAAAGACCACTCTAAGCCCTTAACCATAAAGCCTGTTACTGTGCAGTATTTCCTTTTGCCTCATTCTAACATCTGAAAAGTAATTACATGTTACCCAAAAACACACGACTCTGGTGGGACTCGAACCCACAACCTTTGCATTGCTATATAGCTCTAGAAGTCCAATGTGCTATCCATTGCGCCACAGAGCCTATATCATCCCACATGCTAGTAAAAAATGTGCCCAGCTAAAGTCTTAATGTGTCTTGCTTTTTTAAGTTAAGGAATACTAAAAAAATCATCATTGGGTCTATCTTTTAGACATACTCAAAAATAGCTCAACTTTAAATTGTTCTTGACACTTCGTGGTTTCTATATGAACAGAGCATTTTCAAAATTGGATGCAAAAATCGTTGTCTTAAGAGTCCACAAAAAAGGTGGTTCCAATAACTTACACTAAAAAATTAGGGGCCAGAAATGTTTTTATTAAAGACCACTCTAAGCCCTTAACCATAAAGCCTGTTACTGTGCAGTATTTCCTTTTGCCTCATTCTAACATCTGAAAAGTAATTACATGTTACCCAAAAACACATGACTCTGGTGGGACTCGAACCCACAACCTTTGAATTGCTATATAGCTCTAGAAGTCCAATGCGCTATCCATTGCGCCACAGAGCCTATATCATCCCACATGCTAGTAAAAAATGTGCCCAGCTAAAGTCTTAATGTGTCTTGCTTTTTTAAGTTAAGGAATACTAAAAAAATCATCATTGGGGCTATCCTTTAGAGATACTCAAAAATAGCTCAGCTTTAAATTGTTCTTGACACTTCGTGGTTTCTATATATTGATAACAGATAGACATGAACAGAGCATTTTCAATTTTGGATGCAAAAATCGTTGTCTTAAGAGTCCACAAAAAAAGGTGGTTCCAATAACTTACACTAACAAATTAGGGGCCAGAAATGTTTTTATTAAAGACCACTCTAAGCCCTTAACCATAAAGCCTGTTACTGTGCAGTATTTCCTTTTGCCTCATTCTAACATCTGAAAAGTAATTACATGTTACCCAAAAACACATGACTCTGGTGGGACTCGAACCCACAACCTTTGAATTGCTATATAGCTCTAGAAGTCCAATGCGCTATCCATTGCGCCACAGAGCCTATATCATCCCACATGCTAGTAAAAAATGTGCCCAGCTAAAGTCTTAATGTGTCTTGCTTTTTTAAGTTAAGGAATACTAAAAAAATCATCATTGGGTCTATCTTTTAGACATACTCAAAAATAGCTCAACTTTAAATTGTTCTTGACACTTCGTGGTTTCTATATATTGATAACAGATAGACATGAACAGAGCATTTTCAAAATTGGATGTAAAAATCGTTGTCTTAAGAGTCCACAAAAAAAGGTGGTTCCAATAACTTACACTAACAAATTAGGGGCCAGAAATGTTTTTATTAAAGACCACTCTAAGCCCTTAACCATAAAGCCTGTTACTGTGCAGTATTTCCTTTTGCCTCATTCTAACATCTGAAAAGTAATTACATGTTACCCAAAAACACACGACTCTGGTGGGACTCGAACCCACAACCTTTGAATTGCTATATAGCTCTAGAAGTCCAATGCGCTATCCATTGCGCCACAGAGCCTATATCATCCCACATGCTAGTAAAAAATGTGCCCAGCTAAAGTCTTAATGTGTCTTGCTTTTTTAAGTTAAGGAATACTAAAAAAATCATCATTGGGGCTATCCTTTAGAGATACTCAAAAATAGCTCAGCTTTAAATTGTTCTTGACACTTCGTGGTTTCTATATATTGATAACAGATAGACATGAACAGAGCATTTTCAAAATTGGATGTAAAAATCGTTGTCTTAAGAGTCCACAAAAAAAGGTGGTTCCAATAACTTACACTAACAAATTAGGGGCCAGAAATGTTTTTATTAAAGACCACTCTAAGCCCTTAACCATAAAGCCTGTTACTGTGCAGTATTTCCTTTTGCCTCATTCTAACATCTGAAAAGTAATTACATGTTACCCAAAAACACACGACTCTGGTGGGACTCGAACCCACAACCTTTGAATTGCTATATAGCTCTAGAAGTCCAATGCGCTATCCATTGCGCCACAGAGCCTGTATCATCCCACATGCTAGTAAAAAATGTGCCCAGCTAAAGTCTTAATGTGTCTTGCTTTTTTAAGTTAAGGAATACTAAAAAAATCATCATTGGGTCTATCTTTTAGACATACTCAAAAATAGCTCAACTTTAAATTGTTCTTGACACTTCGTGGTTTCTATATATTGATAACAGATAGACATGAACAGAGCATTTTCAAAATTGGATGCAAAAATCATTGTCTTAAGAGTCCACAAAAAAGGTGGTTCCAATAACTTACACTAAAAAATTAGGGGCCAGAAATGTTTTTATTAAAGACCACTCTAAGCCCTTAACCATAAAGCCTGTTACTGTGCAGTATTTCCTTTTGCCTCATTCTAACATCTGAAAAGTAATTACATGTTACCCAAAAACACACGACTCTGGTGGGACTCGAACCCACAACCTTTGAATTGCTATATAGCGCTAGAAGTCCAATGCGCTATCCATTGCGCCACAGAGCCTATATCATCCCACATGCTAGAAAAAAATGTGCCCAGCTAAAGTCTTAATGTGTCTTGCTTTTTTAAGTTAAGGAATACTAAAAAAATCATCATTGGGTCTATCTTTTAGACATACTCAAAAATAGCTCAACTTTAAATTGTTCTTGACACTTCGTGGTTTCTATATATTGATAACAGATAGACATGAACAGAGCATTTTCAAAATTGGATGCAAAAATCGTTGTCTTAAGAGTCCACAAAAAAGGTGGTTCCAATAACTTACACTAAAAAATTAGGGGCCAGAAATGTTTTTATTAAAGACCACTCTAAGCCCTTAACCATAAAGCCTGTTACTGTGCAGTATTTCCTTTTGCCTCATTCTAACATCTGAAAAGTAATTACATGTTACCCAAAAACACACGACTCTGGTGGGACTCGAACCCACAACCTTTGAATTGCTATATAGCTCTAGAAGTCCAATGCGCTATCCATTGCGCCACAGAGCCTGTATCATCCCACATGCTAGTAAAAAATGTGCCCAGCTAAAGTCTTAATGTGTCTTGCTTTTTTAAGTTAAGGAATACTAAAAAAATCATCATTGGGTCTATCTTTTAGACATACTCAAAAATAGCTCAACTTTAAATTGTTCTTGACACTTCGTGGTTTCTATATATTGATAACAGATAGACATGAACAGAGCATTTTCAAAATTGGATGCAAAAATCATTGTCTTAAGAGTCCACAAAAAAGGTGGTTCCAATAACTTACACTAAAAAATTAGGGGCCAGAAATGTTTTTATTAAAGACCACTCTAAGCCCTTAACCATAAAGCCTGTTACTGTGCAGTATTTCCTTTTGCCTCATTCTAACATCTGAAAAGTAATTACATGTTACCCAAAAACACACGACTCTGGTGGGACTCGAACCCACAACCTTTGAATTGCTATATAGCGCTAGAAGTCCAATGCGCTATCCATTGCGCCACAGAGCCTATATCATCCCACATGCTAGAAAAAAATGTGCCCAGCTAAAGTCTTAATGTGTCTTGCTTTTTTAAGTTAAGGAATACTAAAAAAATCATCATTGGGTCTATCTTTTAGACATACTCAAAAATAGCTCAACTTTAAATTGTTCTTGACACTTCGTGGTTTCTATATATTGATAACAGATAGACATGAACAGAGCATTTTCAAAATTGGATGCAAAAATCGTTGTCTTAAGAGTCCACAAAAAAGGTGGTTCCAATAACTTACACTAAAAAATTAGGGGCCAGAAATGTTTTTATTAAAGACCACTCTAAGCCCTTAACCATAAAGCCTGTTACTGTGCAGTATTTCCTTTTGCCTCATTCTAACATCTGAAAAGTAATTACATGTTACCCAAAAACACACGACTCTGGTGGGACTCGAACCCACAACCTTTGAATTGCTATATAGCTCTAGAAGTCCAATGCGCTATCCATTGCGCCACAGAGCCTATATCATCCCACATGCTAGTAAAAAATGTGCCCAGCTAAAGTCTTAATGTGTCTTGCTTTTTTAAGTTAAGGAATACTAAAAAAATCATCATTGGGGCTATCCTTTAGAGATACTCAAAAATAGCTCTGCTTTAAATTGTTCTTGACACTTCGTGGTTTCTATATATTGATAACAGATAGACATGAACAGAGCATTTTCAAAATTGGATGTAAAAATCGTTGTCTTAAGAGTCCACAAAAAAAGGTGGTTCCAATAACTTACACTAACAAATTAGGGGCCAGAAATGTTTTTATTAAAGACCACTCTAAGCCCTTAACCATAAAGCCTGTTACTGTGCAGTATTTCCTTTTGCCTCATTCTAACATCTGAAAAGTAATTACATGTTACCCAAAAACACACCACTCTGGTGGGACTCGAACCCACAACCTTTGAATTGCTATATAGCTCTAGAAGTCCAATGCACTATCCATTGTGCCACAGAGCCTATATCATCCCACATGCTAGTAAAAAATGTGCCCAGCTAAAGTCTTAATGTGTCTTGCTTTTTTAAGTTAAGGAATACTAAAAAAATCATCATTGGGTCTATCTTTTAGACATACTCAAAAATAGCTCAACTTTAAATTGTTCTTGACACTTCGTGGTTTCTATATATTGATAACAGATAGACATGAACAGAGCATTTTCAAAATTGGATGCAAAAATCGTTGTCTTAAGAGTCCATAAAAAAAGGTGGTTCCAATAACTTACACTAACAAGTTAGGGGCCAGAAATGTTTTTATTAAAGACCACTCTAAGCCCTTAACCATAAAGCCTGTTACTGTGCAGTATTTCCTTTTGCCTCATTCTAACATCTGAAAAGTAATTACATGTTACCCAAAAACACACGACTCTGGTGGGACTCGAACCCACAACCTTTGAATTGCTATATAGCTCTAGAAGTCCAATGCGCTATCCATTGCGCCACAGAGCCTATATCATCCCACATGCTAGTAAAAAATGTGCCCAGCTAAAGTCTTAATGTGTCTTGCCTTTTTAAGTTAAGGAATACTAAAAAAATCATCATTGGGGCTATCCTTTAGAGATACTCAAAAATAGCTCAGCTTTAAATTGTTCTTGACACTTCGTGGTTTCTATATATTGATAACAGATAGACATGAACAGAGCATTTTCAAAATTGGATGCAAAAATCGTTGTCTTAAGAGTCCACAAAAAAAGGTGGTTCCAATAACTTACACTAACAAATTAGGGGCCAGAAATGTTTTTATTAAAGACCACTCTAAGCCATTAACCATAAAGCCTGTTACTGTGCAGTATTTCCTTTTGCCTCATTCTAACATCTGAAAAGTAATTACATGTTACCCAAAAACACACGACACTGGTGGGACTCGAACCCACAACCTTTGAATTGCTATATAGCTCTAGAAGTCCAATATCCATTGCGCCACAGAGCCTATATCATCCCACATGCTAGTAAAAAATGTGCCCAGCTAAAGTCTTAATGTGTCTTGCTTTTTTAAGTTAAGGAATACTAAAAAAATCATCATTGGGGCTATCCTTTAGAGATACTCAAAAATAGCTCAGCTTTAAATTGTTCTTGACACTTCGTGGTTTCTATATATTGATAACAGATAGACATGAACAGAGCATTTTCAAAATTGGATGTAAAAATCGTTGTCTTAAGAGTCCACAAAAAAAGGTGGTTCCAATAACTTACACTAACAAATTAGGGGCCAGAAATGTTTTTATTAAAGACCACTCTAAGCCCTTAACCATAAAGCCTGTTACTGTGCAGTATTTCCTTTTGCCTCATTCTAACATCTGAAAAGTAATTACATGTTACCCAAAAACACACGACTCTGGTGGGACTCGAACCCACAACCTTTGAATTGCTATATAGCTCTAGAAGTCCAATGCACTATCCATTGCGCCACAGAGCCTATATCATCCCACATGCTAGTAAAAAATGTGCCCAGCTAAAGTCTTAATGTGTCTTGCTTTTTTAAGTTAAGGAATACTAAAAAAATCATCATTGGGTCTATCTTTTAGACATACTCAAAAATAGCTCAACTTTAAATTGTTCTTGACACTTCGTGGTTTCTATATATTGATAACAGATAGACATGAACAGAGCATTTTCAAAATTGGATGCAAAAATCATTGTCTTAAGAGTCCACAAAAAAGGTGGTTCCAATAACTTACACTAAAAAATTAGGGGCCAGAAATGTTTTTATTAAAGACCACTCTAAGCCCTTAACCATAAAGCCTGTTACTGTGCATTATTCCTTTTTGCCTCATTCTAACATCTGAAAAGTAATTACATGTTACCCAAAAACACACGACTCTGGTGGGACTCGAACCCACAACCTTTGAATTGCTATATAGCTCTAGAAGTCCAATGTGCTATCCATTGCGCCACAGAGCCTATATCATCCCACATGCTAGTAAAAAATGTGCCCAGCTAAAGTCTTAATGTGTCTTGCTTTTTTAAGTTAAGGAATACAAAAAAAATCATCATTGGGGCTATCCTTTAGAGATACTCAAAAATAGCTCAGCTTTAAATTGTTCTTGACACTTCGTGGTTTCTATATATTGATAACATATAGACATGAACAGAGCATTTTCAAAATTGGATGCAAAAATCGTTGTCTTAAGAGTCCACAAAAAAGGTGGTTCCAATAACTTACACTAACAAATTAGGGGCCAGAAATGTTTTTATTAAAGACCACTCTAAGCCCTTAACCATAAAGCCTGTTACTGTGCAGTATTTCCTTTTGCCTCATTCTAACATCTGAAAAGTAATTACATGTTACCCAAAAACACACGACTCTGGTGGGACTCGAACCCACAACCTTTGAACTGCTATATAGCTCTAGAAGTCCAATGCTCTATCCATTGCGCCACAGAGCCTATATCATCCCACATGCTAGTAAAAAATGTGCCCAGCTAAAGTCTTAATGTGTCTTGCTTTTTTAAGTTAAGGAATACTAAAAAAATCATCATTGGGGCTATCCTTTAGAGATACTCAAAAATAGCTCAGCTTTAAATTGTTCTTGACACTTCGTGGTTTCTATATATTGATAACAGATAGACATGAACAGAGCATTTTCAAAATTGGATGTAAAAATCGTTGTCTTAAGAGTCCACAAAAAAAGGTGGTTCCAATAACTTACACTAACAAATTAGGGGCCAGAAATGTTTTTATTAAAGACCACTCTAAGCCCTTAACCATAAAGCCTGTTACTGTGCAGTATTTCCTTTTGCCTCATTCTAACGTCTGAAAAGTAATTACATGTTACCCAAAAACACACGACTCTGGTGGGACTCGAACCCACAACCTTTGAATTGCTATATAGCTCTAGAAGTCCAATGCGCTATCCATTGCGCCACAGAGCCTATATCATCCCACATGCTAGTAAAAAATGTGCCCAGCTAAAGTCTTAATGTGTCTTGCTTTTTTAAGTTAAGGAATACTAAAAAAATCATCATTGGGTCTATCTTTTAGACATACTCAAAAATAGCTCAACTTTAAATTGTTCTTGACACTTCGTGGTTTCTATATATTGATAACAGATAGACATGAACAGAGCATTTTCAAAATTGGATGTAAAAATCGTTGTCTTAAGAGTCCACAAAAAAAGGTGGTTCCAATAACTTACACTAACAAAGTAGGGGCCAGAAATGTTTTTATTAAAGACCACTCTAAGCCCTTAACCATAAAGCCTGTTACTGTGCAGTATTTCCTTTTGCCTCATTCTAACATCTGAAAAGTAATTACATGTTACCCAAAAACACACAACTCTGGTGGGACTCGAACCCACAACCTTTGAATTGCTATATAGCTCTAGAAGTCCAATGCGCTATCCATTGCGCCACAGAGCCTATATCATCCCACATGCTAGTAAAAAATGTGCCCAGCTAAAGTCTTAATGTGTCTTGCTTTTTTAAGTTAAGGAATACTAAAAAAATCATCATTGGGTCTATCTTTTAGACATACTCAAAAATAGCTCAACTTTAAATTGTTCTTGACACTTCATGGTTTCTATATATTGATAACAGATAGACATGAACAGAGCATTTTCAAAATTGGATGCAAAAATCGTTGTCTTAAGAGTCCACAAAAAAAGGTGGTTCCAATAACTTACACTAACAAATTAGGGGCCAGAAATGTTTTTATTAAAGACCACTCTAAGCCCTTAACCATAAAGCCTGTTACTGTGCAGTATTTCCTTTTGCCTCATTCTAACATCTGAAAAGTAATTACATGTTACCCAAAAACACATGACTCTGGTGGGACTCGAACCCACAACCTTTGAATTGCTATATAGCTCTAGAAGTCCAATGCGCTATACATTGCGCCACAGAGCCTATATCATCCCACATGCTAGTAAAAAATGTGCCCAGCTAAAGTCTTAATGTGTCTTGCTTTTTTAAGTTAAGGAATACTAAAAAAATCATCATTGGGTCTATCTTTTAGACATACTCAAAAATAGCTCAACTTTAAATTGTTCTTGACACTTCGTGGTTTCTATATATTGATAACAGATAGACATGAACAGAGCATTTTCAAAATTGGATGCAAAAATCGTTGTCTTAAGAGTCCACAAAAAAGGTGGTTCCAATAACTTACACTAAAAAATTAGGGGCCAAAAATGTTTTTATTAAAGACCACTCTAAGCCCTTAACCATAAAGCCTGTTACTGTGCAGTATTTCCTTTTGCCTCATTCTAACATCTGAAAAGTAATTACATGTTACCCAAAAACACACGACTCTGGTGGGACTCGAACCCACAACCTTTGAATTGCTATATAGCTCTAGAAGTCCAATGCGCTATCCATTGCGCCACAGAGCCTATATCATCCCACATGCTAGTAAAAAATGTGCCCAGCTAAAGTCTTAATGTGTCTTGCTTTTTTAAGTTAAGGAATACTAAAAAAATCATCATTGGGTCTATCTTTTAGACATACTCAAAAATAGCTCAACTTTAAATTGTTCTTGACACTTCATGGTTTCTATATATTGATAACAGATAGACATGAACAGAGCATTTTCAAAATTGGATGCAAAAATCGTTGTCTTAAGAGTCCACAAAAAAGGTGGTTCCAATAACTTACACTAAAAAATTAGGGGCCAAAAATGTTTTTATTAAAGACCACTCTAAGCCCTTAACCATAAAGCCTGTTACTGTGCATTATTCCTTTTTGCCTCATTCTAACATCTGAAAAGTAATTACATGTTACCCAAAACACACGACTCTCGTGGGACTCGAACCCACAACCTTTGAATTGCTATATAGCTCTAGAAGTCCAATGCGCTATCCATTGCGCCACAGAGCCTATATCATCCCACATGCTAGTAAAAAATGTGCCCAGCTAAAGTCTTAATGTGTCTTGCTTTTTTAAGTTAAGGAATACTAAAAAAATCATCATTGGGTCTATCTTTTAGACATACTCAAAAATAGCTCAACTTTAAATTGTTCTTGACACTTCGTGGTTTCTATATGAACAGAGCATTTTCAAAATTGGATGCAAAAATCGTTGTCTTAAGAGTCCACAAAAAAGGTGGTTCCAATAACTTACACTAAAAAATTAGGGGCCAGAAAAGTTTTTATTAAAGACCACTCTAAGCCCTTAACCATAAAGCCTGTTACTGTGCAGTATTTCCTTTTGCCTCATTCTAACATCTGAAAAGTAATTACATGTTACCCAAAAACACACGACTCTGGTGGGACTCGAACCCACAACCTTTGAACTGCTATATCTCTAGAAGTCCAATGCTCTATCCATTGCGCCACAGAGCCTATATCATCCCACATGCTAGTAAAAAATGTGCCCAGCTAAAGTCTTAATGTGTCTTGCTTTTTTAAGTTAAGGAATACTAAAAAAATCATCATTGGGGCTATCCTTTAGAGATACTCAAAAATAGCTCAGCTTTAAATTGTTCTTGACACTTCGTGGTTTCTATATATTGATAACAGATAGACATGAACAGAGCATTTTCAAAATTGGATGTAAAAATCGTTGTCTTAAGAGTCCACAAAAAAAGGTGGTTCCAATAACTTACACTAACAAATTAGGGGCCAGAAATGTTTTTATTAAAGACCACTCTAAGCCCTTAACCATAAAGCCTGTTACTGTGCAGTATTTCCTTTTGCCTCATTCTAACATCTGAAAAGTAATTACATGTTACCCAAAAACACACGACTCTGGTGGGACTCGAACCCACAACCTTTGAATTGCTATATAGCTCTAGAAGTCCAATGCGCTATCCATTGCGCCACAGAGCCTATATCATCCCACATGCTAGTAAAAAATGTGCCCAGCTAAAGTCTTAATGTGTCTTGCTTTTTTAAGTTAAGGAATACTAAAAAAATCATCATTGGGTCTATCTTTTAGACATACTCAAAAATAGCTCAACTTTAAATTGTTCTTGACACTTCGTGGTTTCTATATATTGATAACAGATAGACATGAACAGAGCATTTTCAAAATTGGATGTAAAAATCGTTGTCTTAAGAGTCCACAAAAAAAGGTGGTTCCAATAACTTACACTAACAAAGTAGGGGCCAGAAATGTTTTTATTAAAGACCACTCTAAGCCCTTAACCATAAAGCCTGTTACTGTGCAGTATTTCCTTTTGCCTCATTCTAACATCTGAAAAGTAATTACATGTTACCCAAAAACACACAACTCTGGTGGGACTCGAACCCACAACCTTTGAATTGCTATATAGCTCTAGAAGTCCAATGCGCTATCCATTGCGCCACAGAGCCTATATCATCCCACATGCTAGTAAAAAATGTGCCCAGCTAAAGTCTTAATGTGTCTTGCTTTTTTAAGTTAAGGAATACTAAAAAAATCATCATTGGGTCTATCTTTTAGACATACTCAAAAATAGCTCAACTTTAAATTGTTCTTGACACTTCATGGTTTCTATATATTGATAACAGATAGACATGAACAGAGCATTTTCAAAATTGGATGCAAAAATCGTTGTCTTAAGAGTCCACAAAAAAGGTGGTTCCAATAACTTACTCTAAAAAATTAGGGGCCAGAAATGTTTTTATTAAAGACCACTCTAAGCCCTTAACCATAAAGCCTGTTACTGTGCAGTATTTCCTTTTGCCTCATTCTAACATCTGAAAAGTAATTACATGTTACCCAAAAACACACGACTCTGGTGGGACTCGAACCCACAACCTTTGAACTGCTATATCTCTAGAAGTCCAATGCTCTATCCATTGCGCCACAGAGCCTATATCATCCCACATGCTAGTAAAAAATGTGCCCAGCTAAAGTCTTAATGTGTCTTGCTTTTTTAAGTTAAGGAATACTAAAAAAATCATCATTGGGGCTATCCTTTAGAGATACTCAAAAATAGCTCAGCTTTAAATTGTTCTTGACACTTCGTGGTTTCTATATATTGATAACAGATAGACATGAACAGAGCATTTTCAAAATTGGATGTAAAAATCGTTGTCTTAAGAGTCCACAAAAAAAGGTGGTTCCAATAACTTACACTAACAAATTAGGGGCCAGAAATGTTTTTATTAAAGACCACTCTAAGCCCTTAACCATAAAGCCTGTTACTGTGCAGTATTTCCTTTTGCCTCATTCTAACATCTGAAAAGTAATTACATGTTACCCAAAAACACACGACTCTGGTGGGACTCGAACCCACAACCTTTGAATTGCTATATAGCTCTAGAAGTCCAATGCGCTATCCATTGCGCCACAGAGCCTATATCATCCCACATGCTAGTAAAAAATGTGCCCAGCTAAAGTCTTAATGTGTCTTGCTTTTTTAAGTTAAGGAATACTAAAAAAATCATCATTGGGTCTATCTTTTAGACATACTCAAAAATAGCTCAACTTTAAATTGTTCTTGACACTTCGTGGTTTCTATATATTGATAACAGATAGACATGAACAGAGCATTTTCAAAATTGGATGTAAAAATCGTTGTCTTAAGAGTCCACAAAAAAAGGTGGTTCCAATAACTTACACTAACAAAGTAGGGGCCAGAAATGTTTTTATTAAAGACCACTCTAAGCCCTTAACCATAAAGCCTGTTACTGTGCAGTATTTCCTTTTGCCTCATTCTAACATCTGAAAAGTAATTACATGTTACCCAAAAACACACAACTCTGGTGGGACTCGAACCCACAACCTTTGAATTGCTATATAGCTCTAGAAGTCCAATGCGCTATCCATTGCGCCACAGAGCCTATATCATCCCACATGCTAGTAAAAAATGTGCCCAGCTAAAGTCTTAATGTGTCTTGCTTTTTTAAGTTAAGGAATACTAAAAAAATCATCATTGGGTCTATCTTTTAGACATACTCAAAAATAGCTCAACTTTAAATTGTTCTTGACACTTCATGGTTTCTATATATTGATAACAGATAGACATGAACAGAGCATTTTCAAAATTGGATGCAAAAATCGTTGTCTTAAGAGTCCACAAAAAAGGTGGTTCCAATAACTTACTCTAAAAAATTAGGGGCCAGAAATGTTTTTATTAAAGACCACTCTAAGCCCTTAACCATAAAGCCTGTTACTGTGCAGTATTTCCTTTTGCCTCATTCTAACATCTGAAAAGTAATTACATGTTACCCAAAAACACACTACTCTGGTGGGACTCGAACCCACAACCTTTGAATTGCTATATAGCTCTAGAAGTCCAATGTGCTATCCATTGCGCCACAGAGCCTATATCATCCCACATGCTAGTAAAAAATGTGCCCAGCTAAAGTCTTAATGTGTCTTGCTTTTTTAAGTTAAGGAATACTAAAAAAATCATCATTGGGGCTATCCTTTAGAGATACTCAAAAATAGCTCAGCTTTAAATTGTTCTTGACACTTCGTGGTTTCTATATATTGATAACAGATAGACATGAACAGAGCATTTTCAAAATTGGATGCAAAAATCGTTGTCTTAAGAGTCCACAAAAAAAGGTGGTTCCAATAACTTACACTAACAAATTAGGGGCCAGAAATGTTTTTATTAAAGACCACTCTAAGCCCTTAACCATAAAGCCTGTTACTGTGCAGTATTTCCTTTTGCCTCATTCTAACATCTGAAAAGTAATTACATGTTACCCAAAAACACATGACTCTGGTGGGACTCGAACCCACAACCTTTGAATTGCTATATAGCTCTAGAAGTCCAATGCGCTATCCATTGCGCCACAGAGCCTATATCATCCCACATGCTAGTAAAAAATGTGCCCAGCTAAAGTCTTAATGTGTCTTGCTTTTTTAAGTTAAGGAATACTAAAAAAATCATCATTGGGTCTATCTTTTAGACATACTCAAAAATAGCTCAACTTTAAATTGTTCTTGACACTTCGTGGTTTCTATATGAACAGAGCATTTTCAAAATTGGATGCAAAAATCGTTGTCTTAAGAGTCCACAAAAAAGGTGGTTCCAATAACTTACACTAAAAAATTAGGGGCCAGAAATGTTTTTATTAAAGACCACTCTAAGCCCTTAACCATAAAGCCTGTTACTGTGCAGTATTTCCTTTTGCCTCATTCTAACATCTGAAAAGTAATTACATGTTACCCAAAAACACACGACTCTGGTGGGACTTGAACCCACAACCTTTGAATTGCTATATAGCTCTAGAAGTCCAATGTGCTATCCATTGCGCCACAGAGCCTATATCATCCCACATGCTAGTAAAAAATGTGCCCAGCTAAAGTCTTAATGTGTCTTGCTTTTTTAAGTTAAGGAATACTAAAAAAATCATCATTGGGGCTATCCTTTAGAGATACTCAAAAATAGCTCAGCTTTAAATTGTTCTTGACACTTCGTGGTTTCTATATATTGATAACAGATAGACATGAACAGAGCATTTTCAATTTTGGATGCAAAAATCGTTGTCTTAAGAGTCCACAAAAAAAGGTGGTTCCAATAACTTACACTAACAAATTAGGGGCCAGAAATGTTTTTATTAAAGACCACTCTAAGCCCTTAACCATAAAGCCTGTTACTGTGCAGTATTTCCTTTTGCCTCATTCTAACATCTGAAAAGTAATTACATGTTACCCAAAAACACATGACTCTGGTGGGACTCGAACCCACAACCTTTGAATTGCTATATAGCTCTAGAAGTCCAATGCGCTATCCATTGCGCCACAGAGCCTATATCATCCCACATGCTAGTAAAAAATGTGCCCAGCTAAAGTCTTAATGTGTCTTGCTTTTTTAAGTTAAGGAATACTAAAAAAATCATCATTGGGTCTATCTTTTAGACATACTCAAAAATAGCTCAACTTTAAATTGTTCTTGACACTTCGTGGTTTCTATATATTGATAACAGATAGACATGAACAGAGCATTTTCAAAATTGGATGTAAAAATCGTTGTCTTAAGAGTCCACAAAAAAAGGTGGTTCCAATAACTTACACTAACAAATTAGGGGCCAGAAATGTTTTTATTAAAGACCACTCTAAGCCCTTAACCATAAAGCCTGTTACTGTGCAGTATTTCCTTTTGCCTCATTCTAACATCTGAAAAGTAATTACATGTTACCCAAAAACACACGACTCTGGTGGGACTCGAACCCACAACCTTTGAATTGCTATATAGCTCTAGAAGTCCAATGCGCTATCCATTGCGCCACAGAGCCTATATCATCCCACATGCTAGTAAAAAATGTGCCCAGCTAAAGTCTTAATGTGTCTTGCTTTTTTAAGTTAAGGAATACTAAAAAAATCATCATTGGGGCTATCCTTTAGAGATACTCAAAAATAGCTCAGCTTTAAATTGTTCTTGACACTTCGTGGTTTCTATATATTGATAACAGATAGACATGAACAGAGCATTTTCAAAATTGGATGTAAAAATCGTTGTCTTAAGAGTCCACAAAAAAAGGTGGTTCCAATAACTTACACTAACAAATTAGGGGCCAGAAATGTTTTTATTAAAGACCACTCTAAGCCCTTAACCATAAAGCCTGTTACTGTGCAGTATTTCCTTTTGCCTCATTCTAACATCTGAAAAGTAATTACATGTTACCCAAAAACACACGACTCTGGTGGGACTCGAACCCACAACCTTTGAATTGCTATATAGCTCTAGAAGTCCAATGCGCTATCCATTGCGCCACAGAGCCTGTATCATCCCACATGCTAGTAAAAAATGTGCCCAGCTAAAGTCTTAATGTGTCTTGCTTTTTTAAGTTAAGGAATACTAAAAAAATCATCATTGGGTCTATCTTTTAGACATACTCAAAAATAGCTCAACTTTAAATTGTTCTTGACACTTCGTGGTTTCTATATGAACAGAGCATTTTCAAAATTGGATGCAAAAATCGTTGTCTTAAGAGTCCACAAAAAAGGTGGTTCCAATAACTTACACTAAAAAATTAGGGGCCAGAAATGTTTTTATTAAAGACCACTCTAAGCCCTTAACCATAAAGCCTGTTACTGTGCAGTATTTCCTTTTGCCTCATTCTAACATCTGAAAAGTAATTACATGTTACCCAAAAACACACGACTCTGGTGGGACTTGAACCCACAACCTTTGAATTGCTATATAGCTCTAGAAGTCCAATGTGCTATCCATTGCGCCACAGAGCCTATATCATCCCACATGCTAGTAAAAAATGTGCCCAGCTAAAGTCTTAATGTGTCTTGCTTTTTTAAGTTAAGGAATACTAAAAAAATCATCATTGGGGCTATCCTTTAGAGATACTCAAAAATAGCTCAGCTTTAAATTGTTCTTGACACTTCGTGGTTTCTATATATTGATAACAGATAGACATGAACAGAGCATTTTCAATTTTGGATGCAAAAATCGTTGTCTTAAGAGTCCACAAAAAAAGGTGGTTCCAATAACTTACACTAACAAATTAGGGGCCAGAAATGTTTTTATTAAAGACCACTCTAAGCCCTTAACCATAAAGCCTGTTACTGTGCAGTATTTCCTTTTGCCTCATTCTAACATCTGAAAAGTAATTACATGTTACCCAAAAACACATGACTCTGGTGGGACTCGAACCCACAACCTTTGAATTGCTATATAGCTCTAGAAGTCCAATGCGCTATCCATTGCGCCACAGAGCCTATATCATCCCACATGCTAGTAAAAAATGTGCCCAGCTAAAGTCTTAATGTGTCTTGCTTTTTTAAGTTAAGGAATACTAAAAAAATCATCATTGGGTCTATCTTTTAGACATACTCAAAAATAGCTCAACTTTAAATTGTTCTTGACACTTCGTGGTTTCTATATATTGATAACAGATAGACATGAACAGAGCATTTTCAAAATTGGATGTAAAAATCGTTGTCTTAAGAGTCCACAAAAAAAGGTGGTTCCAATAACTTACACTAACAAATTAGGGGCCAGAAATGTTTTTATTAAAGACCACTCTAAGCCCTTAACCATAAAGCCTGTTACTGTGCAGTATTTCCTTTTGCCTCATTCTAACATCTGAAAAGTAATTACATGTTACCCAAAAACACACGACTCTGGTGGGACTCGAACCCACAACCTTTGAATTGCTATATAGCTCTAGAAGTCCAATGCGCTATCCATTGCGCCACAGAGCCTATATCATCCCACATGCTAGTAAAAAATGTGCCCAGCTAAAGTCTTAATGTGTCTTGCTTTTTTAAGTTAAGGAATACTAAAAAAATCATCATTGGGGCTATCCTTTAGAGATACTCAAAAATAGCTCAGCTTTAAATTGTTCTTGACACTTCGTGGTTTCTATATATTGATAACAGATAGACATGAACAGAGCATTTTCAAAATTGGATGTAAAAATCGTTGTCTTAAGAGTCCACAAAAAAAGGTGGTTCCAATAACTTACACTAACAAATTAGGGGCCAGAAATGTTTTTATTAAAGACCACTCTAAGCCCTTAACCATAAAGCCTGTTACTGTGCAGTATTTCCTTTTGCCTCATTCTAACATCTGAAAAGTAATTACATGTTACCCAAAAACACACGACTCTGGTGGGACTCGAACCCACAACCTTTGAATTGCTATATAGCTCTAGAAGTCCAATGCGCTATCCATTGCGCCACAGAGCCTGTATCATCCCACATGCTAGTAAAAAATGTGCCCAGCTAAAGTCTTAATGTGTCTTGCTTTTTTAAGTTAAGGAATACTAAAAAAATCATCATTGGGTCTATCTTTTAGACATACTCAAAAATAGCTCAACTTTAAATTGTTCTTGACACTTCGTGGTTTCTATATATTGATAACAGATAGACATGAACAGAGCATTTTCAAAATTGGATGCAAAAATCATTGTCTTAAGAGTCCACAAAAAAGGTGGTTCCAATAACTTACACTAAAAAATTAGGGGCCAGAAATGTTTTTATTAAAGACCACTCTAAGCCCTTAACCATAAAGCCTGTTACTGTGCAGTATTTCCTTTTGCCTCATTCTAACATCTGAAAAGTAATTACATGTTACCCAAAAACACACGACTCTGGTGGGACTCGAACCCACAACCTTTGAATTGCTATATAGCGCTAGAAGTCCAATGCGCTATCCATTGCGCCACAGAGCCTATATCATCCCACATGCTAGTAAAAAATGTGCCCAGCTAAAGTCTTAATGTGTCTTGCTTTTTTAAGTTAAGGAATACTAAAAAAATCATCATTGGGTCTATCTTTTAGACATACTCAAAAATAGCTCAACTTTAAATTGTTCTTGACACTTCGTGGTTTCTATATATTGATAACAGATAGACATGAACAGAGCATTTTCAAAATTGGATGCAAAAATCGTTGTCTTAAGAGTCCACAAAAAAGGTGGTTCCAATAACTTACACTAAAAAATTAGGGGCCAGAAATGTTTTTATTAAAGACCACTCTAAGCCCTTAACCATAAAGCCTGTTACTGTGCAGTATTTCCTTTTGCCTCATTCTAACATCTGAAAAGTAATTACATGTTACCCAAAAACACACGACTCTGGTGGGACTCGAACCCACAACCTTTGAATTGCTATATAGCTCTAGAAGTCCAATGCGCTATCCATTGCGCCACAGAGCCTATATCATCCCACATGCTAGTAAAAAATGTGCCCAGCTAAAGTCTTAATGTGTCTTGCTTTTTTAAGTTAAGGAATACTAAAAAAATCATCATTGGGGCTATCCTTTAGAGATACTCAAAAATAGCTCAGCTTTAAATTGTTCTTGACACTTCGTGGTTTCTATATATTGATAACAGATAGACATGAACAGAGCATTTTCAAAATTGGATGTAAAAATCGTTGTCTTAAGAGTCCACAAAAAAAGGTGGTTCCAATAACTTACACTAACAAATTAGGGGCCAGAAATGTTTTTATTAAAGACCACTCTAAGCCCTTAACCATAAAGCCTGTTACTGTGCAGTATTTCCTTTTGCCTCATTCTAACATCTGAAAAGTAATTACATGTTACCCAAAAACACACGACTCTGGTGGGACTCGAACCCACAACCTTTGAATTGCTATATAGCTCTAGAAGTCCAATGCGCTATCCATTGCGCCACAGAGCCTGTATCATCCCACATGCTAGTAAAAAATGTGCCCAGCTAAAGTCTTAATGTGTCTTGCTTTTTTAAGTTAAGGAATACTAAAAAAATCATCATTGGGTCTATCTTTTAGACATACTCAAAAATAGCTCAACTTTAAATTGTTCTTGACACTTCGTGGTTTCTATATATTGATAACAGATAGACATGAACAGAGCATTTTCAAAATTGGATGCAAAAATCATTGTCTTAAGAGTCCACAAAAAAGGTGGTTCCAATAACTTACACTAAAAAATTAGGGGCCAGAAATGTTTTTATTAAAGACCACTCTAAGCCCTTAACCATAAAGCCTGTTACTGTGCAGTATTTCCTTTTGCCTCATTCTAACATCTGAAAAGTAATTACATGTTACCCAAAAACACACGACTCTGGTGGGACTCGAACCCACAACCTTTGAATTGCTATATAGCGCTAGAAGTCCAATGCGCTATCCATTGCGCCACAGAGCCTATATCATCCCACATGCTAGTAAAAAATGTGCCCAGCTAAAGTCTTAATGTGTCTTGCTTTTTTAAGTTAAGGAATACTAAAAAAATCATCATTGGGTCTATCTTTTAGACATACTCAAAAATAGCTCAACTTTAAATTGTTCTTGACACTTCGTGGTTTCTATATATTGATAACAGATAGACATGAACAGAGCATTTTCAAAATTGGATGCAAAAATCGTTGTCTTAAGAGTCCACAAAAAAGGTGGTTCCAATAACTTACACTAAAAAATTAGGGGCCAGAAATGTTTTTATTAAAGACCACTCTAAGCCCTTAACCATAAAGCCTGTTACTGTGCAGTATTTCCTTTTGCCTCATTCTAACATCTGAAAAGTAATTACATGTTACCCAAAAACACACGACTCTGGTGGGACTCGAACCCACAACCTTTGAATTGCTATATAGCTCTAGAAGTCCAATGCGCTATCCATTGCGCCACAGAGCCTATATCATCCCACATGCTAGTAAAAAATGTGCCCAGCTAAAGTCTTAATGTGTCTTGCTTTTTTAAGTTAAGGAATACTAAAAAAATCATCATTGGGTCTATCTTTTAGACATACTCAAAAATAGCTCAACTTTAAATTGTTCTTGACACTTCGTGGTTTCTATATATTGATAACAGATAGACATGAACAGAGCATTTTCAAAATTGGATGCAAAAATCGTTGTCTTAAGAGTCCACAAAAAAGGTGGTTCCAATAACTTACACTAAAAAATTAGGGGCCAGAAATGTTTTTATTAAAGACCACTCTAAGCCCTTAACCATAAAGCCTGTTACTGTGCAGTATTTCCTTTTGCCTCATTCTAACATCTGAAAAGTAATTACATGTTACCCAAAAACACACGACTCTGGTGGGACTCGAACCCACAACCTTTGAATTGCTATATAGCTCTAGAAGTCCAATGCGCTATCCATTGCGCCACAGAGCCTATATCATCCCACATGCTAGTAAAAAATGTGCCCAGCTAAAGTCTTAATGTGTCTTGCTTTTTTAAGTTAAGGAATACTAAAAAAATCATCATTGGGTCTATCTTTTAGACATACTCAAAAATAGCTCAACTTTAAATTGTTCTTGACACTTCGTGGTTTCTATATATTGATAACAGATAGACATGAACAGAGCATTTTCAAAATTGGATGCAAAAATCGTTGTCTTAAGAGTCCACAAAAAAGGTGGTTCCAATAACTTACACTAAAAAATTAGGGGCCAGAAATGTTTTTATTAAAGACCACTCTAAGCCCTTAACCATAAAGCCTGTTACTGTGCAGTATTTCCTTTTGCCTCATTCTAACATCTGAAAAGTAATTACATGTTACCCAAAAACACACGACTCTGGTGGGACTCGAACCCACAACCTTTGAATTGCTATATAGCTCTAGAAGTCCAATGCGCTATCCATTGCACCACAGAGCCTATATCATCCCACATGCTAGTAAAAAATGTGCCCAGCTAAAGTCTTAATGTGTCTTGCTTTTTTAAGTTAAGGAATACTAAAAAAATCATCATTGGGGCTATCCTTTAGAGATACTCAAAAATAGCTCAGCTTTAAATTGTTCTTGACACTTCATGGTTTCTATATATTGATAACAGATAGACATGAACAGAGCATTTTCAAAATTGGATGTAAAAATCGTTGTCTTAAGAGTCCACAAAAAAAGGTGGTTCCAATAACTTACACTAACAAATTAGGGGCCAGAAATGTTTTTATTAAAGACCACTCTAAGCCCTTAACCATAAAGCCTGTTACTGTGCAGTATTTCCTTTTGCCTCATTCTAACATCTGAAAAGTAATTACATGTTACCCAAAAACACACCACTCTGGTGGGACTCGAACCCACAACCTTTGAATTGCTATATAGCTCTAGAAGTCCAATGCGCTATCCATTGTGCCACAGAGCCTATATCATCCCACATGCTAGTAAAAAATGTGCCCAGCTAAAGTCTTAATGTGTCTTGCTTTTTTAAGTTAAGGAATACTAAAAAAATCATCATTGGGTCTATCTTTTAGACATACTCAAAAATAGCTCAACTTTAAATTGTTCTTGACACTTCGTGGTTTCTATATATTGATAACAGATAGACATGAACAGAGCATTTTCAAAATTGGATGCAAAAATCGTTGTCTTAAGAGTCCACAAAAAAAGGTGGTTCCAATAACTTACACTAACAAGTTAGGGGCCAGAAATGTTTTTATTAAAGACCACTCTAAGCCCTTAACCATAAAGCCTGTTACTGTGCAGTATTTCCTTTTGCCTCATTCTAACATCTGAAAAGTAATTACATGTTACCCAAAAACACACGACTCTGGTGGGACTCGAACCCACAACCTTTGAATTGCTATATAGCTCTAGAAGTCCAATGCGCTATCCATTGCGCCACAGAGCCTATATCATCCCACATGCTAGTAAAAAATGTGCCCAGCTAAAGTCTTAATGTGTCTTGCTTTTTTAAGTTAAGGAATACTAAAAATATCATCATTGGGTCTATCTTTTAGACATACTCAAAAATAGCTCAACTTTAAATTGTTCTTGACACTTCGTGGTTTCTATATATTGATAACAGATAGACATGAACAGAGCATTTTCAAAATTGGATGTAAAAATCGTTGTCTTAAGAGTCCACAAAAAAAGGTGGTTCCAATAACTTACACTAACAAATTAGGGGCCAGAAATGTTTTTATTAAAGACCACTCTAAGCCCTTAACCATAAAGCCTGTTACTGTGCAGTATTTCCTTTTGCCTCATTCTAACATCTGAAAAGTACTTACATGTTACCCAAAAACACACGACTCTGGTGGGACTCGAACCCACAACCTTTGAATTGCTATCTAGCTCTAGAAGTCCAATGTGCTATCCATTGCGCCACAGAGCCTATATCATCCCACATTCTAGTAAAAAATGTGCCCAGCTAAAGTCTTAATGTGTTGCTTTTTTAAGTTAAGGAATACAAAAAAAATCATCATTGGGGCTATCCTTTAGAGATACTCAAAAATAGCTCAGCTTTAAATTGTTCTTGACACTTCGTGGTTTCTATATATTGATAACAGATAGACATGAACAGAGCATTTTCAAAATTGGATGCAAAAATCGTTGTCTTAAGAGTCCACAAAAAAAGGTGGTTCCAATAACTTACACTAACAAATTAGGGGCCAGAAATGTTTTTATTAAAGACCACTCTAAGCCCTTAACCATAAAGCCTGTTACTGTGCAGTATTTCCTTTTGCCTCATTCTAACATCTGAAAAGTAATTACATGTTTCCCAAAAACACACGACTCTGGTGGGACTCGAACCCACAACCTTTGAATTGCCATATAGCTCTAGAAGTCCAATGCGCTATCCATTGCGCCACAGAGCCTATATCATCCCACATGCTAGTAAGAAATGTGCCCAGCTAAAGTCTTAATGTGTCTTGCCTTTTTAAGTTAAGGAATACTAAAAAAATCATCATTGGGGATATCCTTTAGAGATAATCAAAAATAGCTCAGCTTTAAATTGTTCTTGACACTTCGTGGTTTCTATATATTGATAACAGATAGACATGAACAGAGCATTTTCAAAATTGGATGCAAAAATCGTTGTCTTAAGAGTCCACAAAAAAAGGTGGTTCCAATAACTTACACTAACAAATTAGGGGCCAGAAATGTTTTTATTAAAGACCACTCTAAGCCCTTAACCATAAAGCCTGTTACTGTGCAGTATTTCCTTTTGCCTCATTCTAACATCTGAAAAGTAATTACATGTTACCCAAAAACACATGACTCTGGTGGGACTCAAACCCACAACCTTTGAATTGCTATATAGCTCTAGAAGTCCAATGCGCTATCCATTGCGCCACAGAGCCTATATCATCCCACATGCTAGTAAAAAATGTGCCCAGCTAAAGTCTTAATGTGTCTTGCTTTTTTAAGTTAAGGAATACTAAAAAAATCATCATTGGGTCTATCTTTTAGACATACTCAAAAATAGCTCAACTTTAAATTGTTCTTGACACTTCGTGGTTTCTATATATTGATAACAGATAGACATGAACAGAGCATTTTCAAAATTGGATGCAAAAATCATTGTCTTAAGAGTCCACAAAAAAGGTGGTTCCAATAACTTACACTAAAAAATTAGGGGCCAGAAATGTTTTTATTAAAGACCACTCTAAGCCCTTAACCATAAAGCCTGTTACTGTGCAGTATTTCCTTTTGCCTCATTCTAACATCTGAAAAGTAATTACATGTTACCCAAAAACACACAACCCTGGTGGGACTCGAACCCACAACCTTTGAATTGCTATATAGCTCTAGAAGCCCAATGCACTATCCATTGCGCCACAGAGCCTATATCATCCCACATGCTAGTAAAAAATGTGCCCAGCTAAAGTCTTAATATGTCTTGCTTTTTTAAGTTAAGGAATACTAAAAAAATCATCATTGGGTCTATCTTTTAGACATACTCAAAAATAGCTCAACTTTAAATTGTTCTTGACACTTCGTGGTTTCTATATATTGATAACAGATAGACATGAACAGAGCATTTTCAAAATTGGATGCAAAAATCGTTGTCTTAAGAGTCCACAAAAAAAGGTGGTTCCAATAACTTACACTAACAAATTAGGGGCCAGAAATGTTTTTTATTAAAGACCACTCTAAGCCCTTAACCATAAAGCCTGTTACTGTGCAGTATTTCCTTTTGCCTCATTCTAACATCTGAAAAGTAATTACATGTTACCCAAAAACACATGACTCTGGTGGGACTCGAACCCACAACCTTTGAATTGCTATATAGCTCTAGAAGTCTAATGCGCTATCCATTGCGCCACAGAGCCTATATCATCCCACATGCTAGTAAAAAATGTGCCCAGCTAAAGTCTTAATGTGTCCTGCTTTTTTAAGTTAAGGAATACTAAAAAAATCATCATTGGGTCTATCTTTTAGACATACTCAAAAATAGCTCAACTTTAAATTGTTCTTGACACTTCGTGGTTTCTATATATTGATAACAGATAGACATGAACAGAGCATTTTCAAAATTGGATGCAAAAATCATTGTCTTAAGAGTCCACAAAAAAGGTGGTTCCAATAACTTACACTAAAAAATTAGGGGCCAGAAATGTTTTTATTAAAGACCACTCTAAGCCCTTAACCATAAAGCCTGTTACTGTGCAGTATTTCCTTTTGCCTCATTCTAACATCTGAAAAGTAATTACATGTTACACAAAAACACACGACTCTGGAGGGACTCGAACCCACAACCTTTGAATTGCTATATAGCTCTAGAAGTCCAATGCGCTATCCACTGCGCCACAGAGACTATATCATCCCACATGCTAGTAAAAAATGTGCCCAGCTAAAGTCTTAATGTGTCTTGCTCTTTTAAGTTAAGGAATACAAAAAAAATCATCATTGGGGCTATCCTTTAGAGATACTCAAAAATAGCTCAGCTTTAAATTGTTCTTGACACTTCGTGGTTTCTATATATTGATAACAGATAGACATGAACAGAGCATTTTCAAAATTGGATGCAAAAATCGTTGTCTTAAGAGTCCACAAAAAAAGGTGGTTCCAATAACTTACACTAACAAATTAGGGGCCAGAAATGTTTTTATTAAAGACCACTCTAAGCCCTTAACCATAAAGCCTGTTACTGTGCAGTATTTCCTTTTGCCTCATTCTAACATCTGAAAAGTAATTACATGTTACCCAAAAACACACGACTCTGGTGGGACTCGAACCCACAACCTTTGAATTGCTATATAGCTCTAGAAGTCCAATGCGCTATCCATTGCGCCACAGAGCCTATATCATCCCACATGCTAGTAAAAAATGTGCCCAGCTAAAGTCTTAATGTGTCTTGCTTTTTTAAGTTAAGGAATACTAAAAAAATCATCATTGGGGCTATCCTTTAGAGATACTCAAAAATAGCTCAGCTTTAAATTGTTCTTGACACTTCGTGGTTTCTATATATTGATAACAGATAGACATGAACAGAGCATTTTCAAAATTGGATGTAAAAATCGTTGTCTTAAGAGTCCACAAAAAAAGGTGGTTCCAATAACTTACACTAACAAATTAGGGGCCAGAAATGTTTTTATTAAAGACCACTCTAAGCCCTTAACCATAAAGCCTGTTACTGTGCATTATTCCTTTTTGCCTCATTCTAACATCTGAAAAGTAATTACATGTTACCCAAAAACACATGACTCTGGTGGGACTCAAACCCACAACCTTTGAATTGCTATATAGCTCTAGAAGTCCAATGCGCTATCCATTGCGCCACAGAGCCTATATCATCCCACATGCTAGTAAAAAATGTGCCCAGCTAAAGTCTTAATGTGTCTTGCTTTTTTAAGTTAAGGAATACTAAAAAAATCATCATTGGGTCTATCTTTTAGACATACTCAAAAATAGCTCAACTTTAAATTGTTCTTGACACTTCGTGGTTTCTATATATTGATAACAGATAGACATGAACAGAGCATTTTCAAAATTGGATGCAAAAATCATTGTCTTAAGAGTCCACAAAAAAGGTGGTTCCAATAACTTACACTAAAAAATTAGGGGCCAGAAATGTTTTTATTAAAGACCACTCTAAGCCCTTAACCATAAAGCCTGTTACTGTGCAGTATTTCCTTTTGCCTCATTCTAACATCTGAAAAGTAATTACATGTTACCCAAAAACACATGACTCTGGTGGGACTCGAACCCACAACCTTTGAATTGCTATATAGCTCTAGAAGTCCAATGCGCTATCCATTGCGCCACAGAGCCTATATCATCCCACATGCTAGTAAAAAATGTGCCCAGCTAAAGTCTTAATGTGTCCTGCTTTTTTAAGTTAAGGAATACTAAAAAAATCATCATTGGGTCTATCTTTTAGACATACTCAAAAATAGCTCAACTTTAAATTGTTCTTGACACTTCGTGGTTTCTATATATTGATAACAGATAGACATGAACAGAGCATTTTCAAAATTGGATGCAAAAATCATTGTCTTAAGAGTCCACAAAAAAGGTGGTTCCAATAACTTACACTAAAAAATTAGGGGCCAGAAATGTTTTTATTAAAGACCACTCTAAGCCCTTAACCATAAAGCCTGTTACTGTGCATTATTCCTTTTTGCCTCATTCTAACATCTGAAAAGTAATTACATGTTACCCAAAAACACACGACTCTGGTGGGACTCGAACCCACAACCTTTGAATTGCTATATAGCTCTAGAAGTCCAATGCGCTATCCATTGCGCCACAGAGCCTATATCATCCCACATGCTAGTAAAAAATGTGCCCAGCTAAAGTCTTAATGTGTCTTGCTTTTTTAAGTTAAGGAATACAAAAAAAATCATCATTGGGGCTATCCTTTAGAGATACTCAAAAATAGCTCAGCTTTAAATTGTTCTTGACACTTCGTGGTTTCTATATATTGATAACAGATAGACATGAACAGAGCATTTTCAAAATTGGATGCAAAAATCGTTGTCTTAAGAGTCCACAAAAAAGGTGGTTCCAATAACTTACACTAACAAATTAGGGGCCAGAAATGTTTTTATTAAAGACCACTCTAAGCCCTTAACCATAAAGCCTGTTACTGTGCAGTATTTCCTTTTGCCTCATTCTAACATCTGAAAAGTAATTACATGTTACACAAAAACACACGACTCTGGAGGGACTCGAACCCACAACCTTTGAATTGCTATATAGCTCTAGAAGTCCAATGCGCTATCCACTGCGCCACAGAGACTATATCATCCCACATGCTAGTAAAAAATGTGCCCAGCTAAAGTCTTAATGTGTCTTGCTCTTTTAAGTTAAGGAATACAAAAAAAATCATCATTGGGGCTATCCTTTAGAGATACTCAAAAATAGCTCAGCTTTAAATTGTTCTTGACACTTCGTGGTTTCTATATATTGATAACAGATAGACATGAACAGAGCATTTTCAAAATTGGATGCAAAAATCGTTGTCTTAAGAGTCCACAAAAAAAGGTGGTTCCAATAACTTACACTAACAAATTAGGGGCCAGAAATGTTTTTATTAAAGACCACTCTAAGCCCTTAACCATAAAGCCTGTTACTGTGCAGTATTTCCTTTTGCCTCATTCTAACATCTGAAAAGTAATTACATGTTACCCAAAAACACACGACTCTGGTGGGACTCGAACCCACAACCTTTGAATTGCTATATAGCTCTAGAAGTCCAATGCGCTATCCATTGCGCCACAGAGCCTATATCATCCCACATGCTAGTAAAAAATGTGCCCAGCTAAAGTCTTAATGTGTCTTGCTTTTTTAAGTTAAGGAATACTAAAAAAATCATCATTGGGGCTATCCTTTAGAGATACTCAAAAATAGCTCAGCTTTAAATTGTTCTTGACACTTCGTGGTTTCTATATATTGATAACAGATAGACATGAACAGAGCATTTTCAAAATTGGATGTAAAAATCGTTGTCTTAAGAGTCCACAAAAAAAGGTGGTTCCAATAACTTACACTAACAAATTAGGGGCCAGAAATGTTTTTATTAAAGACCACTCTAAGCCCTTAACCATAAAGCCTGTTACTGTGCAGTATTTCCTTTTGCCTCATTCTAACATCTGAAAAGTAATTACATGTTACCCAAAAACACACGACTCTGGTGGGACTTGAACCCACAACCTTTGAATTGCTATATAGCTCTAGAAGTCCAATGCGCTATCCATTGCGCCACAGAGCCTATATCATCCCTTATGCTAGTAAAAAATGTGCCCAGCTAAAGTCTTAATGTGTCTTGCTTTTTTAAGTTAAGGAATACTAAAAAAATCATCATTGGGTCTATCTTTTAGACATACTCAAAAATAGCTCAACTTTAAATTGTTCTTGACACTTCGTGGTTTCTATATATTGATAACAGATAGACATGAACAGAGCATTTTCAAAATTGGATGCAAAAATCATTGTCTTAAGAGTCCACAAAAAAGGTGGTTCCAATAACTTACACTAAAAAATTAGGGGCCAGAAATCTTTTTATTAAAGACCACTCTAAGCCCTTAACCATAAAGCCTGTTACTGTGCATTATTCCTTTTTGCCTCATTCTAACATCTGAAAAGTAATTACATGTTACCCAAAAACACACGACTCTGGTGGGACTCGAACCCACAACATTTGAATTGCTATATAGCTCTAGAAGTCCAATGTGCTATCCATTGCGCCACAGAGCCTACATCATCCCACATGCTAGTAAAAAATGTGCCCAGCTAAAGTCTTAATGTGTCTTGCTTTTTTAAGTTAAGGAATACAAAAAAAATCATCATTGGGGCTATCCTTTAGAGATACTCAAAAATAGCTCAGCTTTAAATTGTTCTTGACACTTCGTGGTTTCTATATATTGATAACAGATAGACATGAACAGAGCATTTTCAAAATTGGATGCAAAAATCGTTGTCTTAAGAGTCCACAAAAAAAGGTGGTTCCAATAACTTACACTAACAAATTAGGGGCCAGAAATGTTTTTATTAAAGACCACTCTAAGCCCTTAACCATAAAGCCTGTTACTGTGCATTATTCCTTTTTGCCTCATTCTAACATCTGAAAAGTAATTACATGTTACCCAAAAACACACGACTCTGGTGGGACTCGAACCCACAACCTTTGAATTGCTATATAGCTCTAGAAGTCCAATGTGCTATCCATTGCGCCACAGAGCCTATATCATCCCATATGCTAGTAAAAAATGTGCCCAGCTAAAGTCTTAATGTGTCTTGCTTTTTTAAGTTAAGGAATACAAAAAAAATCATCATTGGGGCTATCCTTTAGAGATACTCAAAAATAGCTCAGCTTTAAATTGTTCTTGACACTTCGTGGTTTCTATATATTGATAACAGATAGACATGAACAGAGCATTTTCAAAATTGGATGCAAAAATCGTTGTCTTAAGAGTCCACAAAAAAAGGTGGTTCCAATAACTTACACTAACAAATTAGGGGCCAGAAATGTTTTTATTAAAGACCACTCTAAGCCCTTAACCATAAAGCCTGTTACTGTGCAGTATTTCCTTTTGCCTCATTCTAACATCTGAAAAGTAATTACATGTTACCCAAAAACACACGACTCTGGTGGGACTCGAACCCACAACCTTTGAACTGCTATATAGCTCTAGAAGTCCAATGCGCTATCCATTGCGCCACAGAGCCTATATCATCCCACATGCTAGTAAAAAATGTGCCCAGCTAAAGTCTTAATGTGTCTTGCTTTTTTAAGTTAAGGAATACTAAAAAAATCATCATTGGGTCTATCTTTTAGACATACTCAAAAATAGCTCAACTTTAAATGGTTCTTGACACTTCGTGGTTTCTATATATTGATAACAGATAGACATGAACAGAGCATTTTCAAAATTGGATGCAAAAATCGTTGTCTTAAGAGTCCACAAAAAAAGGTGGTTCCAATAACTTACACTAACAAATTAGGGGCCAGAAATGTTTTTAATAAAGACCACTCTAAGCCCTTAACCATAAAGCCTGTTACTGTGCAGTATTTCCTTTTGCCTCATTCTAACATCTGAAAAGTAATTACATGTTACCCAAAAACACATGACTCTGGTGGGACTCGAACCCACAACCTTTGAATTGCTATATAGCTCTAGAAGTCCAATGCGCTATCCATTGCGCCACAGAGCCTATATCATCCCACATGCTAGTAAAAAATGTGCCCAGCTAAAGTCTTAATGTGTCTTGCTTTTTTAAGTTAAGGAATACTAAAAAAATCATCATTGGGTCTATCTTTTAGACATACTCAAAAATAGCTCAACTTTAAATTGTTCTTGACACTTCGTGGTTTCTATATATTGATAACAGATAGACATGAACAGAGCATTTTCAAAATTGGATGCAAAAATCGTTGTCTTAAGAGTCCACAAAAAAAGGTTTGTTCCAATAACTTACACTAACAAATTAGGGGCCAGAAATGTTTTTATTAAAGACCACTCTAAGCCCTTAACCATAAAGCCTGTTACTGTGCAGTATTTCCTTTTGCCTCATTCTAACATCTGAAAAGTAATTACATGTTACCCAAAAACACACGACTCTGGTGGGACTCGAACCCACAACTTTTGAATTGCTATATAGCTCTAGAAGTCCAATGCGCTATCCATTGTGCCACAGAGCCTATATCATCCCACATGCTAGTAAAAAATGTGCCCAGCTAAAGTCTTAATGTGTCTTGCTTTTTTAAGTTAAGGAATACTAAAAAAATCATCATTGGGGCTATCCTTTAGAGATACTCAAAAATAGCTCAGCTTTAAATTGTTCTTGACACTTCGTGGTTTCTATATATTGATAACAGATAGACATGAACAGAGCATTTTCAAAATTGGATGTAAAAATCGTTGTCTTAAGAGTCCACAAAAAAAGGTGGTTCCAATAACTTACACTAACAAATTAGGGGCCAGAAATGTTTTTATTAAAGACCACTCTAAGCCCTTAACCATAAAGCCTGTTACTGTGCAGTATTTCCTTTTGCCTAATTCTAACATCTGAAAAGTAATTACATGTTACCCAAAAACACACGACTCTGGTGGGACTCGAACCCACAACCTTTGAATTGCTATATAGCTCTAGAAGTCCAATGCGCTATCCATTGCGCCACAGAGCCTATATCATCCCACATGCTAGTAAAAAATGTGCCCAGCTAAAGTCTTAATGTGTCTTGCTTTTTTAAGTTAAGGAATACTAAAAAAATCATCATTGGGGCTATACTTTAGAGATACTCAAAAATAGCTCAGCTTTAAATTGTTCTTGACACTTCGTGGTTTCTATATATTGATAACAGATAGACATGAACAGAGCATTTTCAAAATTGGATGCAAAAATCGTTGTCTTAAGAGTCCACAAAAAAAGGTGGTTCCAATAACTTACACTAACAAATTAGGGGCCAGAAATGTTTTTATTAAAGACCACTCTAAGCCCTTAACCATAAAGCCTGTTACTGTGCAGTATTTCCTTTTGCCTAATTCTAACATCTGAAAAGTAATTACATGTTACCCAAAAACACACGACTCTGGTGGGACTCGAACCCACAACCTTTGAATTGCTATATAGCTCTAGAAGTCCAATGCGCTATCCATTGCGCCACAGAGCCTATATCATCCCACATGCTAGTAAAAAATGTGCCCAGCTAAAGTCTTAATGTGTCTTGCTTTTTTAAGTTAAGGAATACTAAAAAAATCATCATTGGGTCTATCTTTTAGACATACTCAAAAATAGCTCAACTTTAAATTGTTCTTGACACTTCGTGGTTTCTATATATTGATAACAGATAGACATGAACAGAGCATTTTCAAAATTGGATGCAAAAATCATTGTCTTAAGAGTCCACAAAAAAGGTGGTTCCAATAACTTACACTAAAAAATTAGGGGCCAGAAATGTTTTTATTAAAGACCACTCTAAGCCCTTAACCATAAAGCCTGTTACTGTGCATTATTCCTTTTTGCCTCATTCTAACATCTGAAAAGTAATTACATGTTACCCAAAAACACACGACTCTGGTGGGACTCGAACCCACAACCTTTGAATTGCTATATAGCTCTAGAAGTCCAATGCGCTATCCATTGCGCCACAGAGCCTATATCATCCCACATGCTAGTAAAAAATGTGCCCAGCTAAAGTCTTAATGTGTCTTGCTTTTTTAAGTTAAGGAATACTAAAAAAATCATCATTGGGGCTATACTTTAGAGATACTCAAAAATAGCTCAGCTTTAAATTGTTCTTGACACTTCGTGGTTTCTATATATTAATAACAGATAGACATGAACAGAGCATTTTCAAAATTGGATGCAAAAATCGTTGTCTTAAGAGTCCACAAAAAAAGGTGGTTCCAATAACTTACACTAACAAATTAGGGGCCAGAAATGTTTTTATTAAAGACCACTCTAAGCCCTTAACCATAAAGCCTGTTACTGTGCAGTATTTCCTTTTGCCTAATTCTAACATCTGAAAAGTAATTACATGTTACCCAAAAACACACGACTCTGGTGGGACTCGAACCCACAACCTTTGAATTGCTATATAGCTCTAGAAGTCCAATGCGCTATCCATTGCGCCACAGAGCCTATATCATCCCACATGCTAGTAAAAAATGTGCCCAGCTAAAGTCTTAATGTGTCTTGCTTTTTTAAGTTAAGGAATACTAAAAAAATCATCATTGGGTCTATCTTTTAGACATACTCAAAAATAGCTCAACTTTAAATTGTTCTTGACACTTCGTGGTTTCTATATATTGATAACAGATAGACATGAACAGAGCATTTTCAAAATTGGATGCAAAAATCGTTGTCTTAAGAGTCCACAAAAAAAGGTGGTTCCAATAACTTACACTAACAAATTAGGGGCCAGAAATGTTTTTATTAAAGACCACTCTAAGCCCTTAACCATAAAGCCTGTTACTGTGCAGTATTTCCTTTTGCCTCATTCTAACATCTGAAAAGTAATTACATGTTACCCAAAAACACACGACTCTGGTGGGACTCGAACCCACAACCTTTGTATTGCTATATAGCTCTAGAAGTCCAAAGCGCTATCCATTGCGCCACAGAGCCTATATCATCCCTCATGCTAGTAAAAAATGTGCCCAGCTAAAGTCTTAATGTGTCTTGCTTTTTTAAGTTAAGGAATACTAAAAAAATCATCATTGGGGCTATCCTTTAGAGATACTCAAAAATAGCTCAGCTTTAAATTGTTCTTGACACTTCGTGGTTTCTATATATTGATAACAGATAGACATGAACAGAGCATTTTCAAAATTGGATGTAAAAATCGTTGTCTTAAGAGTCCACAAAAAAAGGTGGTTCCAATAACTTACACTAACAAATTAGGGGCCAGAAATGTTTTTATTAAAGACCACTCTAAGCCCTTAACCATAAAGCCTGTTACTGTGCAGTATTTCCTTTTGCCTCATTCTAACATCTGAAAAGTAATTACATGTTACCCAAAAACACACGACTCTGGTGGGACTCGAACCCACAACCTTTGAATTGCTATATAGCTCTAGAAGTCCAATGCGCTATCCATTGCGCCACAGAGCCTATATCATCCCACATGCTAGTAAAAAATGTGCCCAGCTAAAGTCTTAATGTGTCTTGCTTTTTTAAGTTAAGGAATACTAAAAAAATCATCATTGGGTCTATCTTTTAGACATACTCAAAAATAGCTCAGCTTTAAATTGTTCTTGACACTTCGTGGTTTCTATATATTGATAACAGATAGACATGAACAGAGCATTTTCAAAATTGGATGTAAAAATCGTTGTCTTAAGAGTCCACAAAAAAAGGTGGTTCCAATAACTTACACTAACAAATTAGGGGCCAGAAATGTTTTTATTAAAGACCACTCTAAGCCCTTAACCATAAAGCCTGTTACTGTGCAGTATTTCCTTTTGCCTCATTCTAACATCTGAAAAGTAATTACATGTTACCCAAAAACACACGACTCTGGTGGGACTCGAACCCACAACCTTTGAATTGCTATATAGCTCTAGAAGTCCAATGCGCTATCCATTGCGCCACAGAGCCTATATCATCCCACATGCTAGTAAAAAATGTGCCCAGCTAAAGTCTTAATGTGTCTTGCTTTTTTAAGTTAAGGAATACTAAAAAAATCATCATTGGGTCTATCTTTTAGACATACTCAAAAATAGCTCAACTTTAAATTGTTCTTGACACTTCGTGGTTTCTATATATTGATAACAGATAGACATGAACAGAGCATTTTCAAAATTGGATGCAAAAATCATTGTCTTAAGAGTCCACAAAAAAGGTGGTTCCAATAACTTACACTAAAAAATTAGGGGCCAGAAATGTTTTTATTAAAGACCACTCTAAGCCCTTAACCATAAAGCCTGTTACTGTGCATTATTCCTTTTTGCCTCATTCTAACATCTGAAAAGTAATTACATGTTACCCAAAAACACACGACTCTGGTGGGACTCGAACCCACAACCTTTGAATTGCTATATAGCTCTAGAAGTCCAATGCGCTATCCATTGCGCCACAGAGCCTATATCATCCCACATGCTAGTAAAAAATGTGCCCAGCTAAAGTCTTAATGTGTCTTGCTTTTTTAAGTTAAGGAATACTAAAAAAATCATCATTGGGGCTATACTTTAGAGATACTCAAAAATAGCTCAGCTTTAAATTGTTCTTGACACTTCGTGGTTTCTATATATTGATAACAGATAGACATGAACAGAGCATTTTCAAAATTGGATGCAAAAATCGTTGTCTTAAGAGTCCACAAAAAAAGGTGGTTCCAATAACTTACACTAACAAATTAGGGGCCAGAAATGTTTTTATTAAAGACCACTCTAAGCCCTTAACCATAAAGCCTGTTACTGTGCAGTATTTCCTTTTGCCTCATTCTAACATCTGAAAAGTAATTACATGTTACCCAAAAACACACGACTCTGGTGGGACTCGAACCCACAACCTTTGTATTGCTATATAGCTCTAGAAGTCCAATGCGCTATCCATTGCGCCACAGAGCCTATATCATCCTTCATGCTAGTAAAAAATGTGCCCAGCTAAAGTCTTAATGTGTCTTGCTTTTTTAAGTTAAGGAATACTAAAAAAATCATCATTGGGGCTATCCTTTAGAGATACTCAAAAATAGCTCAGCTTTAAATTGTTCTTGACACTTCGTGGTTTCTATATATTGATAACAGATAGACATGAACAGAGCATTTTCAAAATTGGATGTAAAAATCGTTGTCTTAAGAGTCCACAAAAAAAGGTGGTTCCAATAACTTACACTAACAAATTAGGGGCCAGAAATGTTTTTATTAAAGACCACTCTAAGCCCTTAACCATAAAGCCTGTTACTGTGCAGTATTTCCTTTTGCCTCATTCTAACATCTGAAAAGTAATTACATGTTACCCAAAAACACACGACTCTGGTGGGACTCAAACCCACAACCTTTGTATTGCTATATAGCTCTAGAAGTCCAATGCGCTATCCATTGCGCCACAGAGCCTATATCATCCCTCATGCTAGTAAAAAATGTGCCCAGCTAAAGTCTTAATGTGTCTTGCTTTTTTAAGTTAAGGAATACTAAAAAAATCATCATTGGGTCTATCTTTTAGACATACTCAAAAATAGCTCAGCTTTAAATTGTTCTTGACACTTCGTGGTTTCTATATATTGATAACAGATAGACATGAACAGAGCATTTTCAAAATTGGATGTAAAAATCGTTGTCTTAAGAGTCCACAAAAAAAGGTGGTTCCAATAACTTACACTAACAAATTAGGGGCCAGAAATGTTTTTATTAAAGACCACTCTAAGCCCTTAACCATAAAGCCTGTTACTGTGCAGTATTTCCTTTTGCCTCATTCTAACATCTGAAAAGTAATTACATGTTACCCAAAAACACACGACTCTGGTGGGACTCAAACCCACAACCTTTGTATTGCTATATAGCTCTAGAAGTCCAATGCGCTATCCATTGCGCCACAGAGCCTATATCATCCCTCATGCTAGTAAAAAATGTGCCCAGCTAAAGTCTTAATGTGTCTTGCTTTTTTAAGTTAAGGAATACTAAAAAAATCATCATTGGGTCTATCTTTTAGACATACTCAAAAATAGCTCAGCTTTAAATTGTTCTTGACACTTCGTGGTTTCTATATATTGATAACAGATAGACATGAACAGATCATTTTCAAAATTGGATGCAAAAATCGTTGTCTTAAGAGTCCACAAAAAAAGGTTTGTTCCAATAACTTACACTAACAAATTAGGGGCCAGAAATGTTTTTATTAAAGACCACTCTAAGCCCTTAACCATAAAGCCTGTTACTGTGCAGTATTTCCTTTTGCCTCATTCTAACATCTGAAAAGTAATTACATGTTACCCAAAAACACACGACTCTGGTGGGACTCGAACCCACAACCTTTGTATTGCTATATAGCTCTAGAAGTCCAATGCGCTATCCATTGCGCCACAGAGCCTATATCAGCCCTCATGCTAGTAAAAAATGTGCCCAGCTAAAGTCTTAATGTGTCTTGCTTTTTTAAGTTAAGGAATACTAAAAAAATCATCATTGGGGCTATCCTTTAGAGATACTCAAAAATAGCTCAGCTTTAAATTGTTCTTGACACTTCGTGGTTTCTATATATTGATAACAGATAGACATGAACAGAGCATTTTCAAAATTGGATGTAAAAATCGTTGTCTTAAGAGTCCACAAAAAAAGGTGGTTCCAATAACTTACACTAACAAATTAGGGGCCAGAAATGTTTTTATTAAAGACCACTCTAAGCCCTTAACCATAAAGCCTGTTACTGTGCAGTATTTCCTTTTGCCTCATTCTAACATCTGAAAAGTAATTACATGTTACCCAAAAACACACGACTCTGGTGGGACTCGAACCCACAACCTTTGAATTGCTATATAGCTCTAGAAGTCCAATGCGCTATCCATTGCGCCACAGAGCCTATATCATCCCACATGCTAGTAAAAAATGTGCCCAGCTAAAGTCTTAATGTGTCTTGCTTTTTTAAGTTAAGGAATACTAAAAAAATCATCATTGGGTCTATCTTTTAGACATACTCAAAAATAGCTCAGCTTTAAATTGTTCTTGACACTTCGTGGTTTCTATATATTGATAACAGATAGACATGAACAGAGCATTTTCAAAATTGGATGCAAAAATCGTTGTCTTAAGAGTCCACAAAAAAAGGTTTGTTCCAATAACTTACACTAACAAATTAGGGGCCAGAAATGTTTTTATTAAAGACCACTCTAAGCCCTTAACCATAAAGCCTGTTACTGTGCAGTATTTCCTTTTGCCTCATTCTAACATCTGAAAAGTAATTACATGTTACCCAAAAACACACGACTCTGGTGGGACTCGAACCCACAACCTTTGTATTGCTATATAGCTCTAGAAGTCCAATGCGCTATCCATTGCGCCACAGAGCCTATATCATCCCTCATGCTAGTAAAAAATGTGCCCAGCTAAAGTCTTAATGTGTCTTGCTTTTTTAAGTTAAGGAATACTAAAAAAATCATCATTGGGGCTATCCTTTAGAGATACTCAAAAATAGCTCAGCTTTAAATTGTTCTTGACACTTCGTGGTTTCTATATATTGATAACAGATAGACATGAACAGAGCATTTTCAAAATTGGATGTAAAAATCGTTGTCTTAAGAGTCCACAAAAAAAGGTGGTTCCAATAACTTACACTAACAAATTAGGGGCCAGAAATGTTTTTATTAAAGACCACTCTAAGCCCTTAACCATAAAGCCTGTTACTGTGCAGTATTTCCTTTTGCCTCATTCTAACATCTGAAAAGTAATTACATGTTACCCAAAAACACACGACTCTGGTGGGACTCAAACCCACAACCTTTGTATTGCTATATAGCTCTAGAAGTCCAATGCGCTATCCATTGCGCCACAGAGCCTATATCATCCCTCATGCTAGTAAAAAATGTGCCCAGCTAAAGTCTTAATGTGTCTTGCTTTTTTAAGTTAAGGAATACTAAAAAAATCATCATTGGGGCTATCCTTTAGAGATACTCAAAAATAGCTCAGCTTTAAATTGTTCTTGACACTTCGTGGTTTCTATATATTGATAACAGATAGACATGAACAGAGCATTTTCAAAATTGGATGTAAAAATCGTTGTCTTAAGAGTCCACAAAAAAAGGTGGTTCCAATAACTTACACTAACAAATTAGGGGCCAGAAATGTTTTTATGAAAGACCACTCTAAGCCCTTAACCATAAAGCCTGTTACTGTGCAGTATTTCCTTTTGCCTCATTCTAACATCTGAAAAGTAATTACATGTTACCCAAAAACACCCGACTCTGGTGGGACTCGAACCCACAACCTTTGAATTGCTATATAGCTCTAGAAGTCCAATGCGCTATCCATTGCGCCACAGAGCCTATATCATCCCACATGCTAGTAAAAAATGTGCCCAGCTAAAGTCTTAATGTGTCTTGCTTTTTTAAGTTAAGGAATACTAAAAAAATCATCATTGGGTCTATCTTTTAGACATACTCAAAAATAGCTCAGCTTTAAATTGTTCTTGACACTTCGTGGTTTCTATATATTGATAACAGATAGACATGAACAGAGCATTTTCAAAATTGGATGCAAAAATCGTTGTCTTAAGAGTCCACAAAAAAAGGTTTGTTCCAATAACTTACACTAACAAATTAGGGGCCAGAAATGTTTTTATTAAAGACCACTCTAAGCCCTTAACCATAAAGCCTGTTACTGTGCAGTATTTCCTTTTGCCTCATTCTAACATCTGAAAAGTAATTACATGTTACCCAAAAACACACGACTCTGGTGGGACTCGAACCCACAACCTTTGAATTGCTATATAGCTCTAGAAGTCCAATGCGCTATCCATTGCGCCACAGAGCCTATATCATCCCACATGCTAGTAAAAAATGTGCCCAGCTAAAGTCTTAATGTGTCTTGCTTTTTTAAGTTAAGGAATACTAAAAAAATCATCATTGGGGCTATCCTTTAGAGATACTCAAAAATAGCTCAGCTTTAAATTGTTCTTGACACTTCGTGGTTTCTATATATTGATAACAGATAGACATGAACAGAGCATTTTCAAAATTGGATGCAAAAATCATTGTCTTAAGAGTCCACAAAAAAGGTGGTTCCAATAACTTACACTAAAAAATTAGGGGCCAGAAATGTTTTTATTAAAGACCACTCTAAGCCCTTAACCATAAAGCCTGTTACTGTGCATTATTCCTTTTTGCCTCATTCTAACATCTGAAAAGTAATTACATGTTACCCAAAAACACACGACTCTGGTGGGACTCGAACCCACAACCTTTGAATTGCTATATAGCTCTAGAAGTCCAATGCTCTATCCATTGCGCCACAGAGCCTATATCATCCCACATGCTAGTAAAAAATGTGCCCAGCTAAAGTCTTAATGTGTCTTGCTTTTTTAAGTTAAGGAATACTAAAAAAATCATCATTGGGGCTATACTTTAGAGATACTCAAAAATAGCTCAGCTTTAAATTGTTCTTGACACTTCGTGGTTTCTATATATTGATAACAGATAGACATGAACAGAGCATTTTCAAAATTGGATGCAAAAATCGTTGTCTTAAGAGTCCACAAAAAAAGGTGGTTCCAATAACTTACACTAACAAATTAGGGGCCAGAAATGTTTTTATTAAAGACCACTCTAAGCCCTTAACCATAAAGCCTGTTACTGTGCAGTATTTCCTTTTGCCTCATTCTAACATCTGAAAAGTAATTACATGTTACCCAAAAACACACGACTCTGGTGGGACTCGAACCCTCAACCTTTGTATTGCTATATAGCTCTAGAAGTCCAATGCGCTATCGATTGCGCCACAGAGCCTATATCATCCCTCATGCTAGTAAAAAATGTGCCCAGCTAAAGTCTTAATGTGTCTTGCTTTTTTAAGTTAAGGAATACTAAAAAAATCATCATTGGGGCTATCCTTTAGAGATACTCAAAAATAGCTCAGCTTTAAATTGTTCTTGACACTTCGTGGTTTCTATATATTGATAACAGATAGACATGAACAGAGCATTTTCAAAATTGGATGCAAAAATCGTTGTCTTAAGAGTCCACAAAAAAAGGTGGTTCCAATAACTTACACTAACAAATTAGGGGCCAGAAATGTTTTTATTAAAGACCACTCTAAGCCCTTAACCATAAAGCCTGTTACTGTGCAGTATTTCCTTTTGCCTCATTCTAACATCTGAAAAGTAATTACATGTTACCCAACAACACACGACTCTGGTGGGACTCGAACCCACAACCTTTGAATTGCTATATAGCTCTAGAAGTCCAATGCGCTATCCATTGCGCCACAGAGCCTATATCATCCCACATGCTAGTAAAAAATGTGCCCAGCTAAAGTCTTAATGTGTCTTGCTTTTTTAAGTTAAGGAATACTAAAAAAATCATCATTGGGTCTATCTTTTAGACATACTCAAAAATAGCTCAACTTTAAATTGTTCTTGACACTTCGTGGTTTCTATATATTGATAACAGATAGACATGAACAGAGCATTTTCAAAATTGGATGCAAAAATCATTGTCTTAAGAGTCCACAAAAAAGGTGGTTCCAATAACTTACACTAAAAAATTAGGGGCCAGAAATGTTTTTATTAAAGACCACTCTAAGCCCTTAACCATAAAGCCTGTTACTGTGCAGTATTTCCTTTTGCCTCATTCTAACATCTGAAAAGTAATTACATGTTACCCAAAAACACACGACTCTGGTGGGACTCGAACCCACAACCTTTGAATTGCTATATAGCTCTAGAAGTCCAAAGCGCTATCCATTGCGCCACAGAGCCTATATCATCCCACATGCTAGTAAAAAATGTGCCCAGCTAAAGTCTTAATGTGTCTTGCTTTTTTAAGTTAAGGAATACTAAAAAAATCATCATTGGGGCTATCCTTTAGAGATACTCAAAAATAGCTCAGCTTTAAATTGTTCTTGACACTTCGTGGTTTCTATATATTGATAACAGATAGACATGAACAGAGCATTTTCAAAATTGGATGTAAAAATCGTTGTCTTAAGAGTCCACAAAAAAAGGTGGTTCCAATAACTTACACTAACAAATTAGGGGCCAGAAATGTTTTTATTAAAGACCACTCTAAGCCCTTAACCATAAAGCCTGTTACTGTGCAGTATTTCCTTTTGCCTCATTCTAACATCTGAAAAGTAATTACATGTTACCCAAAAACACACGACTCTGGTGGGACTCGAACCCACAACCTTTGAATTGCTATATAGCTCTAGAAGTCCAATGCGCTATCCATTGCGCCACAGAGCCTATATCATCCCACATGCTAGTAAAAAATGTGCCCAGCTAAAGTCTTAATGTGTCTTGCTTTTTTAAGTTAAGGAATACTAAAAAAATCATCATTGGGTCTATCTTTTAGACATACTCAAAAATAGCTCAACTTTAAATTGTTCTTGACACTTCGTGGTTTCTATATATTGATAACAGATAGACATGAACAGAGCATTTTCAAAATTGGATGCAAAAATCATTGTCTTAATAGTCCACAAAAAAGGTGGTTCCAATAACTTACACTAAAAAATTAGGGGCCAGAAATGTTTTTATTAAAGACCACTCTAAGCCCTTAACCATAAAGCCTGTTACTGTGCAGTATTTCCTTTTGCCTCATTCTAACATCTGAAAAGTAATTACATGTTACCCAAAAACACACGACTCTGGTGGGACTCGAACCCACAACCTTTGAATTGCTATATAGCTCTAGAAGTCCAATGCGCTATCCATTGCGCCACAGAGCCTATATCATCCCACATGCTAGTAAAAAATGTGCCCAGCTAAAGTCTTAATGTGTCTTGCTTTTTTAAGTTAAGGAATACTAAAAAAATCATCATTGGGTCTATCTTTTAGACATACTCAAAAATAGCTCAACTTTAAATTGTTCTTGACACTTCGTGGTTTCTATATATTGATAACAGATAGACATCAACAGAGCATTTTCAAAATTGGATGTAAAAATCGTTGTCTTAAGAGTCCACAAAAAAAGGTGGTTCCAATAACTTACACTAACAAATTAGGGGCCAGAAATGTTTTTATTAAAGACCACTCTAAGCCCTTAACCATAAAGCCTGTTACTGTGCAGTATTTCCTTTTGCCTCATTCTAACATCTGAAAAGTAATTACATGTTACCCAAAAACACACGACTCTGGTGGGACTCGAACCCTCAACCTTTGAATTGCTATATAGCTCTAGAAGTCCAATGCGCTATCCATTGCGCCACAGAGCCTATATCATCCCACATGCTAGTAAAAAATGTGCCCAGCTAAAGTCTTAATGTGTCTTGCTTTTTTAAGTTAAGGAATACTAAAAAAATCATCATTGGGTCTATCTTTTAGACATACTCAAAAATAGCTCAACTTTAAATTGTTCTTGACACTTCGTGGTTTCTATATATTGATAACAGATAGACATGAACAGAGCATTTTCAAAATTGGATGTAAAAATCGTTGTCTTAAGAGTCCACAAAAAAAGGTGGTTCCAATAACTTACACTAACAAATTAGGGGCCAGAAATGTTTTTATTAAAGACCACTCTAAGCCCTTAACCATAAAGCCTGTTACTGTGCAGTATTTCCTTTTGCCTCATTCTAACATCTGAAAAGTAATTACATGTTACCCAAAAACACACAACTCTGGTGGGACTCGAACCCAGAACCTTTGTATTGCTATATAGCTCTAGAAGTCCAATGCGCTATCCATTGCGCCACAGAGCCTATATCATCCCTCATGCTAGTAAAAAATGTGCCCAGCTAAAGTCTTAATGTGTCTTGCTTTTTTAAGTTAAGGAATACTAAAAAAATCATCATTGGGGCTATCCTTTAGAGATACTCAAAAATAGCTCAGCTTTAAATTGTTCTTGACACTTCGTGGTTTCTATATATTGATAACAGATAGACATGAACAGAGCATTTTCAAAATTGGATGTAAAAATCGTTGTCTTAAGAGTCCACAAAAAAAGGTGGTTCCAATAACTTACACTAACAAATTAGGGGCCAGAAATGTTTTTATTAAAGACCACTCTAAGCCCTTAACCATAAAGCCTGTTACTGTGCAGTATTTCCTTTTGCCTCATTCTAACATCTGAAAAGTAATTACATGTTACCCAAAAACACACGACTCTGGTGGGACTCAAACCCACAACCTTTGTATTGCTATATAGCTCTAGAAGTCCAATGCGCTATCCATTGCGCCACAGAGCCTATATCATCCCTCATGCTAGTAAAAAATGTGCCCAGCTAAAGTCTTAATGTGTCTTGCTTTTTTAAGTTAAGGAATACTAAAAAAATCATCATTGGGGCTATCCTTTAGAGATACTCAAAAATAGCTCAGCTTTAAATTGTTCTTGACACTTCGTGGTTTCTATATATTGATAACAGATAGACATGAACAGAGCATTTTCAAAATTGGATGTAAAAATCGTTGTCTTAAGAGTCCACAAAAAAAGGTGGTTCCAATAACTTACACTAACAAATTAGGGGCCAGAAATGTTTTTATTAAAGACCACTCTAAGCCCTTAACCATAAAGCCTGTTACTGTGCAGTATTTCCTTTTGCCTCATTCTAACATCTGAAAAGTAATTACATGTTACCCAAAAACACACGACTCTGGTGGGACTCAAACCCACAACCTTTGTATTGCTATATAGCTCTAGAAGTCCAATGCGCTATCCATTGCGCCACAGAGCCTATATCATCCCTCATGCTAGTAAAAAATGTGCCCAGCTAAAGTCTTAATGTGTCTTGCTTTTTTAAGTTAAGGAATACTAAAAAAATCATCATTGGGTCTATCTTTTAGACATACTCAAAAATAGCTCAACTTTAAATTGTTCTTGACACTTCGTGGTTTCTATATATTGATAACAGATAGACATGAACAGAGCATTTTCAAAATTGGATGCAAAAATCATTGTCTTAAGAGTCCACAAAAAAGGTGGTTCCAATAACTTACACTAAAAAATTAGGGGCCAGAAATGTTTTTATTAAAGACCACTCTAAGCCCTTAACCATAAAGCCTGTTACTGTGCAGTATTTCCTTTTGCCTCATTCTAACATCTGAAAAGTAATTGCATGTTACCCAAAAACACACGACTCTGGTGGGACTCGAACCCACAACCTTTGAATTGCTATATAGCTCTAGAAGTCCAATGCGCTATCCATTGCGCCACAGAGCCTATATCATCCCACATGCTAGTAAAAAATGTGCCCAGCTAAAGTCTTAATGTGTCTTGCTTTTTTAAGTTAAGGAATACTAAAAAAATCATCATTGGGGCTATCCTTTAGAGATACTCAAAAATAGCTCAGCTTTAAATTGTTCTTGACACTTCGTGGTTTCTATATATTGATAACAGATAGACATGAACAGAGCATTTTCAAAATTGGATGCAAAAATCGTTGTCTTAAGAGTCCACAAAAAAAGGTGGTTCCAATAACTTACACTAACAAATTAGGGGCCAGAAATGTTTTTATTAAAGACCACTCTAAGCCCTTAACCATAAAGCCTGTTACTGTGCAGTATTTCCTTTTGCCTCATTCTAACATCTGAAAAGTAATTACATGTTACCCAAAAACACACGACTCTGGTGGGACTCGAACCCACAACCTTTGAATTGCTATATAGCTCTAGAAGTCCAATGCGCTATCCATTGCGCCACAGAGCCTATATCATCCCACATGCTAGTAAAAAATGTGCCCAGCTAAAGTCTTAATGTGTCTTGCTTTTTTAAGTTAAGGAATACTAAAAAAATCATCATTGGGTCTATCTTTTAGACATACTCAAAAATAGCTCAACTTTAAATTGTTCTTGACACTTCGTGGTTTCTATATATTGATAACAGATAGACATGAACAGAGCATTTTCAAAATTGGATGCAAAAATCATTGTCTTAATAGTCCACAAAAAAGGTGGTTCCAATAACTTACACTAAAAAATTAGGGGCCAGAAATGTTTTTATTAAAGACCACTCTAAGCCCTTAACCATAAAGCCTGTTACTGTGCAGTATTTCCTTTTGCCTCATTCTAACATCTGAAAAGTAATTACATGTTACCCAAAAACACACGACTCTGGTGGGACTCGAACCCACAACCTTTGAATTGCTATATAGCTCTAGAAGTCCAATGCGCTATCCATTGCGCCACAGAGCCTATATCATCCCACATGCTAGTAAAAAATGTGCCCAGCTAAAGTCTTAATGTGTCTTGCTTTTTTAAGTTAAGGAATACTAAAAAAATCATCATTGGGGCTATCCTTTAGAGATACTCAAAAATAGCTCAGCTTTAAATTGTTCTTGACACTTCGTGGTTTCTATATATTGATAACAGATAGACATGAACAGAGCATTTTCAAAATTGGATGCAAAAATCGTTGTCTTAAGAGTCCACAAAAAAAGGTGGTTCCAATAACTTACACTAACAAATTAGGGGCCAGAAATGTTTTTATTAAAGACCACTCTAAGCCCTTAACCATAAAGCCTGTTACTGTGCAGTATTTCCTTTTGCCTCATTCTAACATCTGAAAAGTAATTACATGTTACCCAAAAACACACGACTCTGGTGGGACTCGAACCCTCAACCTTTGTATTGCTATATAGCTCTAGAAGTCCAATGCGCTATCGATTGCGCCACAGAGCCTATATCATCCCTCATGCTAGTAAAAAATGTGCCCAGCTAAAGTCTTAATGTGTCTTGCTTTTTTAAGTTAAGGAATACTAAAAAAATCATCATTGGGGCTATCCTTTAGAGATACTCAAAAATAGCTCAGCTTTAAATTGTTCTTGACACTTCGTGGTTTCTATATATTGATAACAGATAGACATGAACAGAGCATTTTCAAAATTGGATGCAAAAATCGTTGTCTTAAGAGTCCACAAAAAAAGGTGGTTCCAATAACTTACACTAACAAATTAGGGGCCAGAAATGTTTTTATTAAAGACCACTCTAAGCCCTTAACCATAAAGCCTGTTACTGTGCAGTATTTCCTTTTGCCTCATTCTAACATCTGAAAAGTAATTACATGTTACCCAAAAACACACGACTCTGGTGGGACTTGAACCCACAACCTTTGAATTGCTATATAGCTCTAGAAGTCCAATGCGCTATCCATTGCGCCACAGAGCCTATATCATCCCACATGCTAGTAAAAAATGTGCCCAGCTAAAGTCTTAATGTGTCTTGCTTTTTTAAGTTAAGGAATACTAAAAAAATCATCATTGGGTCTATCTTTTAGACATACTCAAAAATAGCTCAACTTTAAATTGTTCTTGACACTTCGTGGTTTCTATATATTGATAACAGATAGACATGAACAGAGCATTTTCAAAATTGGATGCAAAAATCATTGTCTTAAGAGTCCACAAAAAAGGTGGTTCCAATAACTTACACTAAAAAATTAGGGGCCAGAAATGTTTTTATTAAAGACCACTCTAAGCCCTTAACCATAAAGCCTGTTACTGTGCAGTATTTCCTTTTGCCTCATTCTAACATCTGAAAAGTAATTACATGTTACCCAAAAACACACGACTCTGGTGGGACTCGAACCCACAACCTTTGTATTGCTATATAGCTCTAGAAGTCCGATGCGCTATCCATTGCGCCACAGAGCCTATATCATCCCTCATGCTAGTAAAAAATATGCCCAGCTAAAGTCTTAATGTGTCTTGCTTTTTTAAGTTAAGGAATACTAAAAAAATCATCATTGGGGCTATCCTTTAGAGATACTCAAAAATAGCTCAGCTTTAAATTGTTCTTGACACTTCGTGGTTTCTATATATTGATAACAGATAGACATGAACAGAGCATTTTCAAAATTGGATGTAAAAATCGTTGTCTTAAGAGTCCACAAAAAAAGGTGGTTCCAATAACTTACACTAACAAATTAGGGGCCAGAAATGTTTTTATTAAAGACCACTCTAAGCCCTTAACCATAAAGCCTGTTACTGTGCAGTATTTCCTTTTGCCTCATTCTAACATCTGAAAAGTAATTACATGTTACCCAAAAACACACGACTCTGGTGGGACTCGAACCCACAACCTTTGAATTGCTATATAGCTCTAGAAGTCCAATGCGCTATCCATTTCGCCACAGAGCCTATATCATCCCACATGCTAGTAAAAAATGTGCCCAGCTAAAGTCTTAATGTGTCTTGCTTTTTTAAGTTAAGGAATACTAAAAAAATCATCATTGGGGCTATCCTTTAGAGATACTCAAAAATAGCTCAGCTTTAAATTGTTCTTGACACTTCGTGGTTTCTATATATTGATAACAGATAGACATGAACAGAGCATTTTCAAAATTGGATGTAAAAATCGTTGTCTTAAGAGTCCACAAAAAAAGGTGGTTCCAATAACTTACACTAACAAATTAGGGGGCAGAAATGTTTTTATTAAAGACCACTCTAAGCCCTTAACCATAAAGCCTGTTACTGTGCAGTATTTCCTTTTGCCTCATTCTAACATCTGAAAAGTAATTACATGTTACTCAAAAACACAAGACTCTGGTGGGACTCGAACCCACAACCTTTGTATTGCTATATAGCTCTAGAAGTCCGATGCGCTATCCATTGCGCCACAGAGCCTATATCATCCCTCATGCTAGTAAAAAATATGCCCAGCTAAAGTCTTAATGTGTCTTGCTTTTTTAAGTTAAGGAATACTAAAAAAATCATCATTGGGGCTATCCTTTAGAGATACTCAAAAATAGCTCAGCTTTAAATTGTTCTTGACACTTCGTGGTTTCTATATATTGATAACAGATAGACATGAACAGAGCATTTTCAAAATTGGATGTAAAAATCGTTATCTTAAGAGTCCACAAAAAAAGGTGGTTCCAATAACTTACACTAACAAATTAGGGGCCAGAAATGTTTTTATTAAAGACCACTCTAAGCCCTTAACCATAAAGCCTGTTACTGTGCAGTATTTCCTTTTGCCTCATTCTAACATCTGAAAAGTAATTACATGTTACCCAAGAACACACGACTCTGGTGGGACTCAAACCCACAACCTTTGTATTGCTATATAGCTCTAGAAGTCCAATGCGCTATCCATTGCGCCACAGAGCCTATATCATCCCTCATGCTAGTAAAAAATGTGCCCAGCTAAAGTCTTAATGTGTCTTGCTTTTTTAAGTTAAGGAATACTAAAAAAATCATCATTGGGGCTATCCTTTAGAGATACTCAAAAATAGCTCAGCTTTAAATTGTTCTTGACACTTCGTGGTTTCTATATATTGATAACAGATAGACATGAACAGAGCATTTTCAAAATTGGATGTAAAAATCGTTGTCTTAAGAGTCCACAAAAAAAGGTGGTTCCAATAACTTACACTAACAAATTAGGGTCCAGAAATGTTTTTATTAAAGACCACTCTAAGCCCTTAACCATAAAGCCTGTTACTGTGCATTATTCCTTTTTGCCTCATTCTAACATCTGAAAAGTAATTACATGTTACCCAAAAACACACGACTCTGGTGGGACTCGAACCCACAACCTTTGAATTGCTATATAGCTCTAGAAGTCCAATGCGCTATCCATTTCGCCACAGAGCCTATATCATCCCACATGCTAGTAAAAAATGTGCCCAGCTAAAGTCTTAATGTGTCTTGCTTTTTTAAGTTAAGGAATACAAAAAAAATCATCATTGGGGCTATCCTTTAGAGATACTCAAAAATAGCTCAGCTTTAAATTGTTCTTGACACTTCGTGGTTTCTATATATTGATAACAGATAGACATGAACAGAGCATTTTCAAAATTGGATGCAAAAATCGTTGTCTTAAGAGTCCACAAAAAAAGGTGGTTCCAATAACTTACACTAACAAATTAGGGGCCAGAAATGTTTTTATTAAAGACCACTCTAAGCCCTTAACCATAAAGCCTGTTACTGTGCAGTATTTCCTTTTGCCTCATTCTAACATCTGAAAAGTAATTACATGTTACCCAAAAACACACGACTCTGGTGGGACTCGAACCCACAACCTTTGAATTGCTATATAGCTCTAGAAGTCCAATGCGCTATCCATTTCGCCACAGAGCCTATATCATCCCACATGCTAGTAAAAAATGTGCTCAGCTAAAGTCTTAATGTGTCTTGCTTTTTTAAGTTAAGGAATACTAAAAAAATCATCATTGGGGCTATCCTTTAGAGATACTCAAAAATAGCTCAGCTTTAAATTGTTCTTGACACTTCGTGGTTTCTATATATTGATAACAGATAGACATGAACAGAGCATTTTCAAAATTGGATGTAAAAATCGTTGTCTTAAGAGTCCACAAAAAAAGGTGGTTCCAATAACTTACACTAACAAATTAGGGGCCAGAAATGTTTTTATTAAAGACCACTCTAAGCCCTTAACCATAAAGCCTGTTACTGTGCAGTATTTCCTTTTGCCTCATTCTAACATCTGAAAAGTAATTACATGTTACCCAAAAACACACGACTCTGGTGGGACTCGAACCCACAACCTTTGAATTGCTATATAGCTCTAGAAGTCCAATGCGCTATCCATTTCGCCACAGAGCCTATATCAGCCCACATGCTAGTAAAAAATGTGCCCAGCTAAAGTCTTAATGTGTCTTGCTTTTTTAAGTTAAGGAATACTAAAAAAATCATCATTGGGGCTATCCTTTAGAGATACTCAAAAATAGCTCAGCTTTAAATTGTTCTTGACACTTCGTGGTTTCTATATATTGATAACAGATAGACATGAACAGAGCATTTTCAAAATTGGATGTAAAAATCGTTGTCTTAAGAGTCCACAAAAAAAGGTGGTTCCAATAACTTACACTAACAAATTAGGGTCCAGAAATGTTTTTATTAAAGACCACTCTAAGCCCTTAACCATAAAGCCTGTTACTGTGCATTATTCCTTTTTGCCTCATTCTAACATCTGAAAAGTAATTACATGTTACCCAAAAACACACGACTCTGGTGGGACTCGAACCCACAACCTTTGAATTGCTATATAGCTCTAGAAGTCCAATGCGCTATCCATTTCGCCACAGAGCCTATATCATCCCACATGCTAGTAAAAAATGTGCCCAGCTAAAGTCTTAATGTGTCTTGCTTTTTTAAGTTAAGGAATACAAAAAAAATCATCATTGGGGCTATCCTTTAGAGATACTCAAAAATAGCTCAGCTTTAAATTGTTCTTGACACTTCGTGGTTTCTATATATTGATAACAGATAGACATGAACAGAGCATTTTCAAAATTGGATGCAAAAATCGTTGTCTTAAGAGTCCACAAAAAAAGGTGGTTCCAATAACTTACACTAACAAATTAGGGGCCAGAAATGTTTTTATTAAAGACCACTCTAAGCCCTTAACCATAAAGCCTGTTACTGTGCAGTATTTCCTTTTGCCTCATTCTAACATCTGAAAAGTAATTACATGTTACCCAAGAACACACGACTCTGGTGGGACTCAAACCCACAACCTTTGTATTGCTATATAGCTCTAGAAGTCCAATGCGCTATCCATTGCGCCACAGAGCCTATATCATCCCTCATGCTAGTAAAAAATGTGCCCAGCTAAAGTCTTAATGTGTCTTGCTTTTTTAAGTTAAGGAATACTAAAAAAATCATCATTGGGGCTATCCTTTAGAGATACTCAAAAATAGCTCAGCTTTAAATTGTTCTTGACACTTCGTGGTTTCTATATATTGATAACAGATAGACATGAACAGAGCATTTTCAAAATTGGATGTAAAAATCGTTGTCTTAAGAGTCCACAAAAAAAGGTGGTTCCAATAACTTACACTAACAAATTAGGGTCCAGAAATGTTTTTATTAAAGACCACTCTAAGCCCTTAACCATAAAGCCTGTTACTGTGCATTATTCCTTTTTGCCTCATTCTAACATCTGAAAAGTAATTACATGTTACCCAAAAACACACGACTCTGGTGGGACTCGAACCCACAACCTTTGAATTGCTATATAGCTCTAGAAGTCCAATGCGCTATCCATTTCGCCACAGAGCCTATATCATCCCACATGCTAGTAAAAAATGTGCCCAGCTAAAGTCTTAATGTGTCTTGCTTTTTTAAGTTAAGGAATACAAAAAAAATCATCATTGGGGCTATCCTTTAGAGATACTCAAAAATAGCTCAGCTTTAAATTGTTCTTGACACTTCGTGGTTTCTATATATTGATAACAGATAGACATGAACAGAGCATTTTCAAAATTGGATGCAAAAATCGTTGTCTTAAGAGTCCACAAAAAAAGGTGGTTCCAATAACTTACACTAACAAATTAGGGGCCAGAAATGTTTTTATTAAAGACCACTCTAAGCCCTTAACCATAAAGCCTGTTACTGTGCAGTATTTCCTTTTGCCTCATTCTAACATCTGAAAAGTAATTACATGTTACCCAAAAACACACGACTCTGGTGGGACTCGAACCCACAACCTTTGTATTGCTATATAGCTCTAGAAGTCCAATGCGCTATCCATTGCGCCACAGAGCCTATATCATCCCTCATGCTAGTAAAAAATGTGCCCAGCTAAAGTCTTAATGTGTCTTGCTTTTTTAAGTTAAGGAATACTAAAAAAATCATCATTGGGGCTATCCTTTAGAGATACTCAAAAATAGCTCAGCTTTAAATTGTTCTTGACACTTCGTGGTTTCTATATATTGATAACAGATAGACATGAACAGAGCATTTTCAAAATTGGATGTAAAAATCGTTGTCTTAAGAGTCCACAAAAAAAGGTGGTTCCAATAACTTACACTAACAAATTAGGGTCCAGAAATGTTTTTATTAAAGACCACTCTAAGCCCTTAACCATAAAGCCTGTTACTGTGCATTATTCCTTTTTGCCTCATTCTAACATCTGAAAAGTAATTACATGTTACACAAAAACACACGACTCTGGTGGGACTCGAACCCACAACCTTTGAATTGCTATATAGCTCTAGAAGTCCAATGCGCTATCCATTTCGCCACAGAGCCTATATCATCCCACATGCTAGTAAAAAATGTGCCCAGCTAAAGTCTTAATGTGTCTTGCTTTTTTAAGTTAAGGAATACAAAAAAAATCATCATTGGGGCTATCCTTTAGAGATACTCAAAAATAGCTCAGCTTTAAATTGTTCTTGACACTTCGTGGTTTCTATATATTGATAACAGATAGACATGAACAGAGCATTTTCAAAATTGGATGCAAAAATCGTTGTCTTAAGAGTCCACAAAAAAAGGTGGTTCCAATAACTTACACTAACAAATTAGGGGCCAGAAATGTTTTTATTAAAGACCACTCTAAGCCCTTAACCATAAAGCCTGTTACTGTGCAGTATTTCCTTTTGCCTCATTCTAACATCTGAAAAGTAATTACATGTTACCCAAAAACACACGACTCTGGTGGGACTCGAACCCACAACCTTTGAATTGCTATATAGCTCTAGAAGTCCAATGCGCTATCCATTTCGCCACAGAGCCTATATCATCCCACATGCTAGTAAAAAATGTGCTCAGCTAAAGTCTTAATGTGTCTTGCTTTTTTAAGTTAAGGAATACTAAAAAAATCATCATTGGGGCTATCCTTTAGAGATACTCAAAAATAGCTCAGCTTTAAATTGTTCTTGACACTTCGTGGTTTCTATATATTGATAACAGATAGACATGAACAGAGCATTTTCAAAATTGGATGTAAAAATCGTTGTCTTAAGAGTCCACAAAAAAAGGTGGTTCCAATAACTTACACTAACAAATTAGGGGCCAGAAATGTTTTTATTAAAGACCACTCTAAGCCCTTAACCATAAAGCCTGTTACTGTGCAGTATTTCCTTTTGCCTCATTCTAACATCTGAAAAGTAATTACATGTTACCCAAAAACACACGACTCTGGTGGGACTCGAACCCACAACCTTTGAATTGCTATATAGCTCTAGAAGTCCAATGCGCTATCCATTTCGCCACAGAGCCTATATCAGCCCACATGCTAGTAAAAAATGTGCCCAGCTAAAGTCTTAATGTGTCTTGCTTTTTTAAGTTAAGGAATACTAAAAAAATCATCATTGGGGCTATCCTTTAGAGATACTCAAAAATAGCTCAGCTTTAAATTGTTCTTGACACTTCGTGGTTTCTATATATTGATAACAGATAGACATGAACAGAGCATTTTCAAAATTGGATGTAAAAATCGTTGTCTTAAGAGTCCACAAAAAAAGGTGGTTCCAATAACTTACACTAACAAATTAGGGTCCAGAAATGTTTTTATTAAAGACCACTCTAAGCCCTTAACCATAAAGCCTGTTACTGTGCATTATTCCTTTTTGCCTCATTCTAACATCTGAAAAGTAATTACATGTTACCCAAAAACACACGACTCTGGTGGGACTCGAACCCACAACCTTTGAATTGCTATATAGCTCTAGAAGTCCAAAGCGCTATCCATTTCGCCACAGAGCCTATATCATCCCACATGCTAGTAAAAAATGTGCCCAGCTAAAGTCTTAATGTGTCTTGCTTTTTTAAGTTAAGGAATACAAAAAAAATCATCATTGGGGCTATCCTTTAGAGATACTCAAAAATAGCTCAGCTTTAAATTGTTCTTGACACTTCGTGGTTTCTATATATTGATAACAGATAGACATGAACAGAGCATTTTCAAAATTGGATGCAAAAATCGTTGTCTTAAGAGTCCACAAAAAAAGGTGGTTCCAATAACTTACACTAACAAATTAGGGGCCAGAAATGTTTTTATTAAAGACCACTCTAAGCCCTTAACCATAAAGCCTGTTACTGTGCAGTATTTCCTTTTGCCTCATTCTAACATCTGAAAAGTAATTACATGTTACCCAAAAACACACGACTCTGGTGGGACTCGAACCCACAACCTTTGAATTGCTATATAGCTCTAGAAGTCCAATGCGCTATCCATTTCGCCACAGAGCCTATATCATCCCACATGCTAGTAAAAAATGTGCTCAGCTAAAGTCTTAATGTGTCTTGCTTTTTTAAGTTAAGGAATACTAAAAAAATCATCATTGGGGCTATCCTTTAGAGATACTCAAAAATAGCTCAGCTTTAAATTGTTCTTGACACTTCGTGGTTTCTATATATTGATAACAGATAGACATGAACAGAGCATTTTCAAAATTGGATGTAAAAATCGTTGTCTTAAGAGTCCACAAAAAAAGGTGGTTCCAATAACTTACACTAACAAATTAGGGGCCAGAAATGTTTTTATTAAAGACCACTCTAAGCCCTTAACCATAAAGCCTGTTACTGTGCAGTATTTCCTTTTGCCTCATTCTAACATCTGAAAAGTAATTACATGTTACCCAAAAACACACGACTCTGGTGGGACTTGAACCCACAACCTTTGAATTGCTATATAGCTCTAGAAGTCCAATGCGCTATCCATTTCGCCACAGAGCCTATATCAGCCCACATGCTAGTAAAAAATGTGCCCAGCTAAAGTCTTAATGTGTCTTGCTTTTTTAAGTTAAGGAATACTAAAAAAATCATCATTGGGGCTATCCTTTAGAGATACTCAAAAATAGCTCAGCTTTAAATTGTTCTTGACACTTCGTGGTTTCTATATATTGATAACAGATAGACATGAACAGAGCATTTTCAAAATTGGATGTAAAAATCGTTGTCTTAAGAGTCCACAAAAAAAGGTGGTTCCAATAACTTACACTAACAAATTAGGGGGCAGAAATGTTTTTATTAAAGACCACTCTAAGCCCTTAACCATAAAGCCTGTTACTGTGCAGTATTTCCTTTTGCCTCATTCTAACATCTGAAAAGTAATTACATGTTACCCAAAAACACATGACTCTGGTGGGACTCGAACCCACAACCTTTGAATTGCTATATAGCTCTAGAAGTCCAATGCGCTATCCATTGCGCCACAGAGCCTATATCATCCCACATGCTAGTAAAAAATGTGCCCAGCTAAAGTCTTAATGTGTCTTGCTTTTTTAAGTTAAGGAATACTAAAAAAATCATCATTGGGGCTATCCTTTAGAGATACTCAAAAATAGCTCAGCTTTAAATTGTTCTTGACACTTCGTGGTTTCTATATATTGATAACAGATAGACATGAACAGAGCATTTTCAAAATTGGATGTAAAAATCGTTGTCTTAAGAGTCCACAAAAAAAGGTGGTTCCAATAACTTACACTAACAAATTAGGGGCCAGAAATGTTTTTATTAAAGACCACTCTAAGCCCTTAACCATAAAGCCTGTTACTGTGCAGTATTTCCTTTTGCCTCATTCTAACATCTGAAAAGTAATTACATGTTACCCAAAAACACACGACTCTGGTGGGACTCAAACCCACAACCTTTGTATTGCTATATAGCTCTAGAAGTCCAATGCGCTATCCATTGCGCCACTGAGCCTATATCATCCCTCATGCTAGTAAAAAATGTGCCCAGCTAAAGTCTTAATGTGTCTTGCTTTTTTAAGTTAAGGAATACTAAAAAAATCATCATTGGGGCTATCCTTTAGAGATACTCAAAAATAGCTCAGCTTTAAATTGTTCTTGACACTTCGTGGTTTCTATATATTGATAACAGATAGACATGAACAGAGCATTTTCAAAATTGGATGTAAAAATCGTTGTCTTAAGAGTCCACAAAAAAAGGTGGTTCCAATAACTTACACTAACAAATTAGGGGCCAGAAATGTTTTTATTAAAGACCACTCTAAGCCCTTAACCATAAAGCCTGTTACTGTGCAGTATTTCCTTTTGCCTCATTCTAACATCTGAAAAGTAATTACATGTTACCCAAAAACACACGACTCTGGTGGGACTCAAACCCACAACCTTTGTATTGCTATATAGCTCTAGAAGTCCAATGCGCTATCCATTGCGCCACAGAGCCTATATCATCCCACATGCTAGTAAAAAATGTGCCCAGCTAAAGTCTTAATGTGTCTTGCTTTTTTAAGTTAAGGAATACTAAAAAAATCATCATTGGGGCTATCCTTTAGAGATACTCAAAAATAGCTCAGCTTTAAATTGTTCTTGACACTTCGTGGTTTCTATATATTGATAACAGATAGACATGAACAGAGCATTTTCAAAATTGGATGCAAAAATCGTTGTCTTAAGAGTCCACAAAAAAAGGTGGTTCCAATAACTTACACTAACAAATTAGGGGCCAGAAATGTTTTTATTAAAGACCACTCTAAGCCCTTAACCATAAAGCCTGTTACTGTGCAGTATTTCCTTTTGCCTCATTCTAACATCAGAAAAGTAATTACATGTTACCCAAAAACACACGACTCTGGTGGGACTCGAACCCACAACCTTTGAATTGCTATATAGCTCTAGAAGTCCAATGCGCTATCCATTGCGCCACAGAGCCTATATCATCCCACATGCTAGTAAAAAATGTGCCCAGCTAAAGTCTTAATGTGTCTTGCTTTTTTAAGTTAAGGAATACTAAAAAAATCATCATTGGGGCTATCCTTTAGAGATACTCAAAAATAGCTCAGCTTTAAATTGTTCTTGACACTTCGTGGTTTCTATATATTGATAACAGATAGACATGAACAGAGCATTTTCAAAATTGGATGTAAAAATCGTTGTCTTAAGAGTCCACAAAAAAAGGTGGTTCCAATAACTTACACTAACAAATTAGGGGCCAGAAATGTTTTTATTAAAGACCACTCTAAGCCCTTAACCATAAAGCCTGTTACTGTGCAGTATTTCCTTTTGCCTCATTCTAACATCTGAAAAGTAATTACATGTTACCCAAAAACACACGACTCTGGTGGGACTCGAACCCACAACCTTTGAATTGCTATATAGCTCTAGAAGTCCAATGCGCTATCCATTGCGCCACAGAGCCTATATCATCCCACATGCTAGTAAAAAATGTGCCCAGCTAAAGTCTTAATGTGTCTTGCTTTTTTAAGTTAAGGAATACTAAAAAAATCATCATTGGGTCTATCTTTTAGACATACTCAAAAATAGCTCAACTTTAAATTGTTCTTGACACTTCGTGGTTTCTATATATTGATAACAGATAGACATGAACAGAGCATTTTCAAAATTGGATGCAAAAATCATTGTCTTAATAGTCCACAAAAAAGGTGGTTCCAATAACTTACACTAAAAAATTAGGGGCCAGAAATGTTTTTATTAAAGACCACTCTAAGCCCTTAACCATAAAGCCTGTTACTGTGCAGTATTTCCTTTTGCCTCATTCTAACATCTGAAAAGTAATTACATGTTACCCAAAAACACACGACTCTGGTGGGACTCGAACCCACAACCTTTGAATTGCTATATAGCTCTAGAAATCCAATGCGCTATCCATTGCGCCACAGAGCCTATATCATCCCACATGCTAGTAAAAAATGTGCCCAGCTAAAGTCTTAATGTGTCTTGCTTTTTTAAGTTAAGGAATACTAAAAAAATCATCATTGGGGCTATCCTTTAGAGATACTCAAAAATAGCTCAGCTTTAAATTGTTCTTGACACTTCGTGGTTTCTATATATTGATAACAGATAGACATGAACAGAGCATTTTCAAAATTGGATGCAAAAATCGTTGTCTTAAGAGTCCACAAAAAAAGGTGGTTCCAATAACTTACACTAACAAATTAGGGGCCAGAAATGTTTTTATTAAAGACCACTCTAAGCCCTTAACCATAAAGCCTGTTACTGTGCAGTATTTCCTTTTGCCTCATTCTAACATCTGAAAAGTAATTACATGTTACCCAAAAACACACGACTCTGGTGGGACTCGAACCCTCAACCTTTGTATTGCTATATAGCTCTAGAAGTCCAATGCGCTATCGATTGCGCCACAGAGCCTATATCATCCCTCATGCTAGTAAAAAATGTGCCCAGCTAAAGTCTTAATGTGTCTTGCTTTTTTAAGTTAAGGAATACTAAAAAAATCATCATTGGGGCTATCCTTTAGAGATACTCAAAAATAGCTCAGCTTTAAATTGTTCTTGACACTTCGTGGTTTCTATATATTGATAACAGATAGACATGAACAGAGCATTTTCAAAATTGGATGCAAAAATCGTTGTCTTAAGAGTCCACAAAAAAAGGTGGTTCCAATAACTTACACTAACAAATTAGGGGCCAGAAATGTTTTTATTAAAGACCACTCTAAGCCCTTAACCATAAAGCCTGTTACTGTGCAGTATTTCCTTTTGCCTCATTCTAACATCTGAAAAGTAATTACATGTTACCCAAAAACACACGACTCTGGTGGGACTCGAACCCACAACCTTTGAATTGCTATATAGCTCTAGAAGTCCAATGCGCTATCCATTGCGCCACAGAGCCTATATCATCCCACATGCTAGTAAAAAATGTGCCCAGCTAAAGTCTTAATGTGTCTTGCTTTTTTAAGTTAAGGAATACTAAAAAAATCATCATTGGGTCTATCTTTTAGACATACTCAAAAATAGCTCAACTTTAAATTGTTCTTGACACTTCGTGGTTTCTATATATTGATAACAGATAGACATGAACAGAGCATTTTCAAAATTGGATGCAAAAATCATTGTCTTAAGAGTCCACAAAAAAGGTGGTTCCAATAACTTACACTAAAAAATTAGGGGCCAGAAATGTTTTTATTAAAGACCACTCTAAGCCCTTAACCATAAAGCCTGTTACTGTGCAGTATTTCCTTTTGCCTCATTCTAACATCTGAAAAGTAATTACATGTTACCCAAAAACACACGACTCTGGTGGGACTCGAACCCACAACCTTTGAATTGCTATATAGCTCTAGAAGTCCAATGCGCTATCCATTGCGCCACAGAGCCTATATCATCCCACATGCTAGTAAAAAATGTGCCCAGCTAAAGTCTTAATGTGTCTTGCTTTTTTAAGTTAAGGAATACTAAAAAAATCATCATTGGGTCTATCTTTTAGACATACTCAAAAATAGCTCAACTTTAAATTGTTCTTGACACTTCGTGGTTTCTATATATTGATAACAGATAGACATGAACAGAGCATTTTCAAAATTGGATGCAAAAATCATTGTCTTAAGAGTCCACAAAAAAGGTGGTTCCAATAACTTACACTAAAAAATTAGGGGCCAGAAATGTTTTTATTAAAGACCACTCTAAGCCCTTAACCATAAAGCCTGTTACTGTGCAGTATTTCCTTTTGCCTCATTCTAACATCTGAAAAGTAATTACATGTTACCCAAAAACACACGACTCTGGTGGGACTCGAACCCACAACCTTTGAATTGCTATATAGCTCTAGAAGTCCAATGCGCTATCCATTGCGCCACAGAGCCTATATCATCCCTCATGCTAGTAAAAAATGTGCCCAGCTAAAGTCTTAATGTGTCTTGCTTTTTTAAGTTAAGGAATACTAAAAAAATCATCATTGGGGCTATCCTTTAGAGATACTCAAAAATAGCTCAGCTTTAAATTGTTCTTGACACTTCGTGGTTTCTATATATTGATAACAGATAGACATGAACAGAGCATTTTCAAAATTGGATGCAAAAATCGTTGTCTTAAGAGTCCACAAAAAAAGGTGGTTCCAATAACTTACACTAACAAATTAGGGGCCAGAAATGTTTTTATTAAAGACCACTCTAAGCCCTTAACCATAAAGCCTGTTACTGTGCAGTATTTCCTTTTGCCTCATTCTAACATCTGAAAAGTAATTACATGTTACCCAAAAACACACGACTCTGGTGGGACTCGAACCCACAACCTTTGAATTGCTATATAGCTCTAGAAGTCCAATGCGCTATCCATTGCGGCACAGAGCCTATATCATCCCACATGCTAGTAAAAAATGTGCCCAGCTAAAGTCTTAATGTGTCTTGCTTTTTTAAGTTAAGGAATACTAAAAAAATCATCATTGGGTCTATCTTTTAGACATACTCAAAAATAGCTCAACTTTAAATTGTTCTTGACACTTCGTGGTTTCTATATATTGATAACAGATAGACATGAACAGAGCATTTTCAAAATTGGATGCAAAAATCATTGTCTTAAGAGTCCACAAAAAAGGTGGTTCCAATAACTTACACTAAAAAATTAGGGGCCAGAAATGTTTTTATTAAAGACCACTCTAAGCCCTTAACCATAAAGCCTGTTACTGTGCAGTATTTCCTTTTGCCTCATTCTAACATCTGAAAAGTAATTACATGTTACCCAAAAACACACGACTCTGGTGGGACTCGAACCCACAACCTTTGTATTGCTATATAGCTCTAGAAGTCCGATGCACTATCCATTGCGCCACAGAGCCTATATCATCCCTCATGCTAGTAAAAAATATGCCCAGCTAAAGTCTTAATGTGTCTTGCTTTTTTAAGTTAAGGAATACTAAAAAAATCATCATTGGGGCTATCCTTTAGAGATACTCAAAAATAGCTCAGCTTTAAATTGTTCTTGACACTTCGTGGTTTCTATATATTGATAACAGATAGACATGAACAGAGCATTTTCAAAATTGGATGTAAAAATCGTTGTCTTAAGAGTCCACAAAAAAAGGTGGTTCCAATAACTTACACTAACAAATTAGGGGCCAGAAATGTTTTTATTAAAGACCACTCTAAGCCCTTAACCATAAAGCCTGTTACTGTGCAGTATTTCCTTTTGCCTCATTCTAACATCTGAAAAGTAATTACATGTTACCCAAAAACACACGACTCTGGTGGGACTCGAACCCACAACCTTTGAATTGCTATATAGCTCTAGAAGTCCAATGCGCTATCCATTTCGCCACAGAGCCTATATCATCCCACATGCTAGTAAAAAATGTGCCCAGCTAAAGTCTTAATGTGTCTTGCTTTTTTAAGTTAAGGAATACTAAAAAAATCATCATTGGGGCTATCCTTTAGAGATACTCAAAAATAGCTCAGCTTTAAATTGTTCTTGACACTTCGTGGTTTCTATATATTGATAACAGATAGACATGAACAGAGCATTTTCAAAATTGGATGTAAAAATCGTTGTCTTAAGAGTCCACAAAAAAAGGTGGTTCCAATAACTTACACTAACAAATTAGGGGGCAGAAATGTTTTTATTAAAGACCACTCTAAGCCCTTAACCATAAAGCCTGTTACTGTGCAGTATTTCCTTTTGCCTCATTCTAACATCTGAAAAGTAATTACATGTTACTCAAAAACACACGACTCTGGTGGGACTCGAACCCACAACCTTTGTATTGCTATATAGCTCTAGAAGTCCGATGCGCTATCCATTGCGCCACAGAGCCTATATCATCCCTCATGCTAGTAAAAAATATGCCCAGCTAAAGTCTTAATGTGTCTTGCTTTTTTAAGTTAAGGAATACTAAAAAAATCATCATTGGGGCTATCCTTTAGAGATACTCAAAAATAGCTCAGCTTTAAATTGTTCTTGACACTTCGTGGTTTCTATATATTGATAACAGATAGACATGAACAGAGCATTTTCAAAATTGGATGTAAAAATCGTTATCTTAAGAGTCCACAAAAAAAGGTGGTTCCAATAACTTACACTAACAAATTAGGGGCCAGAAATGTTTTTATTAAAGACCACTCTAAGCCCTTAACCATAAAGCCTGTTACTGTGCAGTATTTCCTTTTGCCTCATTCTAACATCTGAAAAGTAATTACATGTTACCCAAGAACACACGACTCTGGTGGGACTCAAACCCACAACCTTTGTATTGCTATATAGCTCTAGAAGTCCAATGCGCTATCCATTGCGCCACAGAGCCTATATCATCCCTCATGCTAGTAAAAAATGTGCCCAGCTAAAGTCTTAATGTGTCTTGCTTTTTTAAGTTAAGGAATACTAAAAAAATCATCATTGGGGCTATCCTTTAGAGATACTCAAAAATAGCTCAGCTTTAAATTGTTCTTGACACTTCGTGGTTTCTATATATTGATAACAGATAGACATGAACAGAGCATTTTCAAAATTGGATGTAAAAATCGTTGTCTTAAGAGTCCACAAAAAAAGGTGGTTCCAATAACTTACACTAACAAATTAGGGTCCAGAAATGTTTTTATTAAAGACCACTCTAAGCCCTTAACCATAAAGCCTGTTACTGTGCATTATTCCTTTTTGCCTCATTCTAACATCTGAAAAGTAATTACATGTTACCCAAAAACACACGACTCTGGTGGGACTCGAACCCACAACCTTTGAATTGCTATATAGCTCTAGAAGTCCAATGCGCTATCCATTTCGCCACAGAGCCTATATCATCCCACATGCTAGTAAAAAATGTGCCCAGCTAAAGTCTTAATGTGTCTTGCTTTTTTAAGTTAAGGAATACAAAAAAAATCATCATTGGGGCTATCCTTTAGAGATACTCAAAAATAGCTCAGCTTTAAATTGTTCTTGACACTTCGTGGTTTCTATATATTGATAACAGATAGACATGAACAGAGCATTTTCAAAATTGGATGCAAAAATCGTTGTCTTAAGAGTCCACAAAAAAAGGTGGTTCCAATAACTTACACTAACAAATTAGGGGCCAGAAATGTTTTTATTAAAGACCACTCTAAGCCCTTAACCAAAAAGCCTGTTACTGTGCAGTATTTCCTTTTGCCTCATTCTAACATCTGAAAAGTAATTACATGTTACCCAAAAACACACGACTCTGGTGGGACTCGAACCCACAACCTTTGAATTGCTATATAGCTCTAGAAGTCCAATGCGCTATCCATTTCGCCACAGAGCCTATATCAGCCCACATGCTAGTAAAAAATGTGCCCAGCTAAAGTCTTAATGTGTCTTGCTTTTTTAAGTTAAGGAATACTAAAAAAATCATCATTGGGGCTATCCTTTAGAGATACTCAAAAATAGCTCAGCTTTAAATTGTTCTTGACACTTCGTGGTTTCTATATATTGATAACAGATAGACATGAACAGAGCATTTTCAAAATTGGATGTAAAAATCGTTGTCTTAAGAGTCCACAAAAAAAGGTGGTTCCAATAACTTACACTAACAAATTAGGGGGCAGAAATGTTTTTATTAAAGACCACTCTAAGCCCTTAACCATAAAGCCTGTTACTGTGCAGTATTTCCTTTTGCCTCATTCTAACATCTGAAAAGTAATTACATGTTACCCAAAAACACATGACTCTGGTGGGACTCGAACCCACAACCTTTGAATTGCTATATAGCTCTAGAAGTCCAATGCGCTATCCATTGCGCCACAGAGCCTATATCATCCCACATGCTAGTAAAAAATGTGCCCAGCTAAAGTCTTAATGTGTCTTGCTTTTTTAAGTTAAGGAATACTAAAAAAATCATCATTGGGGCTATCCTTTAGAGATACTCAAAAATAGCTCAGCTTTAAATTGTTCTTGACACTTCGTGGTTTCTATATATTGATAACAGATAGACATGAACAGAGCATTTTCAAAATTGGATGCAAAAATCGTTGTCTTAAGAGTCCACAAAAAAAGGTTTGTTCCAATAACTTACACTAACAAATTAGGGGCCAGAAATGTTTTTATTAAAGACCACTCTAAGCCCTTAACCATAAAGCCTGTTACTGTGCAGTATTTCCTTTTGCCTCATTCTAACATCTGAAAAGTAATTACATGTTACCCAAAAACACACGACTCTGGTGGGACTCGAACCCACAACCTTTGAATTGCTATATAGCTCTAGAAGTCCGATGCGCTATCCATTGCGCCACAGAGCCTATATCATCCCTCATGCTAGTAAAAAATATTCCCAGCTAAAGTCTTAATGTGTCTTGCTTTTTTAAGTTAAGGAATACTAAAAAAATCATCATTGGGGCTATCCTTTAGAGATACTCAAAAATAGCTCAGCTTTAAATTGTTCTTGACACTTCGTGGTTTCTATATATTGATAACAGATAGACATGAACAGAGCATTTTCAAAATTGGATGTAAAAATCGTTATCTTAAGAGTCCACAAAAAAAGGTGGTTCCAATAACTTACACTAACAAATTAGGGGCCAGAAATGTTTTTATTAAAGACCACTCTAAGCCCTTAACCATAAAGCCTGTTACTGTGCAGTATTTCCTTTTGCCTCATTCTAACATCTGAAAAGTAATTACATGTTACCCAAGAACACACGACTCTGGTGGGACTCAAACCCACAACCTTTGTATTGCTATATAGCTCTAGAAGTCCAATGCGCTATCCATTGCGCCACAGAGCCTATATCATCCCTCATGCTAGTAAAAAATGTGCCCAGCTAAAGTCTTAATGTGTCTTGCTTTTTTAAGTTAAGGAATACTAAAAAAATCATCATTGGGGCTATCCTTTAGAGATACTCAAAAATAGCTCAGCTTTAAATTGTTCTTGACACTTCGTGGTTTCTATATATTGATAACAGATAGACATGAACAGAGCATTTTCAAAATTGGATGTAAAAATCGTTGTCTTAAGAGTCCACAAAAAAAGGTGGTTCCAATAACTTACACTAACAAATTAGGGGCCAGAAATGTTTTTATTAAAGACCACTCTAAGCCCTTAACCATAAAGCCTGTTACTGTGCAGTATTTCCTTTTGCCTCATTCTAACATCTGAAAAGTAATTACATGTTACCCAAAAACACACGACTCTGGTGGGACTCGAACCCACAACCTTTGAATTGCTATATAGCTCTAGAAGTCCAATGCGCTATCCATTTCGCCACAGAGCCTATATCATCCCACATGCTAGTAAAAAATGTGCCCAGCTAAAGTCTTAATGTGTCTTGCTTTTTTAAGTTAAGGAATACTAAAAAAATCATCATTGGGGCTATCCTTTAGAGATACTCAAAAATAGCTCAGCTTTAAATTGTTCTTGACACTTCGTGGTTTCTATATATTGATAACAGATAGACATGAACAGAGCATTTTCAAAATTGGATGTAAAAATCGTTGTCTTAAGAGTCCACAAAAAAAGGTGGTTCCAATAACTTACACTAACAAATTAGGGGCCAGAAATGTTTTTATTAAAGACCACTCTAAGCCCTTAACCATAAAGCCTGTTACTGTGCAGTATTTCCTTTTGCCTCATTCTAACATCTGAAAAGTAATTACATGTTACCCAAAAACACACGACTCTGGTGGGACTCGAACCCACAACCTTTGAATTGCTATATAGCTCTAGAAGTCCAATGCGCTATCCATTTCGCCACAGAGCCTATATCATCCCACATGCTAGTAAAAAATGTGCCCAGCTAAAGTCTTAATGTGTCTTGCTTTTTTAAGTTAAGGAATACTAAAAAAATCATCATTGGGGCTATCCTTTAGAGATACTCAAAAATAGCTCAGCTTTAAATTGTTCTTGACACTTCGTGGTTTCTATATATTGATAACAGATAGACATGAACAGAGCATTTTCAAAATTGGATGCAAAAATCGTTGTCTTAAGAGTCCACAAAAAAAGGTGGTTCCAATAACTTACACTAACAAATTAGGGGGCAGAAATGTTTTTATTAAAGACCACTCTAAGCCCTTAACCATAAAGCCTGTTACTGTGCAGTATTTCCTTTTGCCTCATTCTAACATCTGAAAAGTAATTACATGTTACCCAAAAACACACGACTCTGGTGGGACTCGAACCCACAACCTTTGAATTGCTATATAGCTCTAGAAGTCCAATGCGCTATCCATTGCGCCACAGAGCCTATATCATCCCACATGCTAGTAAAAAATGTGCCCAGCTAAAGTCTTAATGTGTCTTGCTTTTTTAAGTTAAGGAATACTAAAAAAATCATCATTGGGTCTATCTTTTAGACATACTCAAAAATAGCTCAACTTTAAATTGTTCTTGACACTTCGTGGTTTCTATATATTGATAACAGATAGACATGAACAGAGCATTTTCAAAATTGGATGCAAAAATCATTGTCTTAAGAGTCCACAAAAAAGGTGGTTCCAATAACTTACACTAAAAAATTAGGGTCCAGAAATGTTTTTATTAAAGACCACTCTAAGCCCTTAACCATAAAGCCTGTTACTGTGCATTATTCCTTTTTGCCTCATTCTAACATTTGAAAAGTAATTACATGTTACCCAAAAACACACGACTCTGGTGGGACTCGAACCCACAACCTTTGAATTGCTATATAGCTCTAGAAGTCCAATGTGCTATCCATTGCGCCACAGAGCCTTTATCATCCCACATGCTTGTAAAAAATGTGCCCAGCTAAAGTCTTAATGTGTTGCTTTTTTAAGTTAAGGAATACAAAAAAAATCATCATTGGGGCTATCCTTTAGAGATACTCAAAAATAGCTCAGCTTTAAATTGTTCTTGACACTTTGTGGTTTCTATATATTGATAACAGATAGACATGAACAGAGCATTTTCAAAATTGGATGCAAAAATCGTTGTCTTAAGAGTCCACAAAAAAAGGTGGTTCCAATAACTTACACTAACAAATTAGGGGCCAGAAATGTTTTTATTAAAGACCACTCTAAGCCCTTAACCATAAAGCCTGTTACTGTGCAGTATTTCCTTTTGCCTCATTCTAACATCTGAAAAGTAATTACATGTTACCCAAAAACACACGACTCTGGTGGGACTCGAACCCACAACCTTTGAATTGCTATATAGCTCTAGAAGTCCAATGCGCTATCCATTGCGCCACAGAGCCTATATCATCCCACATGCTAGTAAAAAATGTGCCCAGCTAAAGTCTTAATGTGTCTTGCTTTTTTAAGTTAAGGAATACTAAAAAAATCATCATTGGGTCTATCTTTTAGACATACTCAAAAATAGCTCAACTTTAAATTGTTCTTGACACTTCGTGGTTTCTATATATTGATAACAGATAGACATGAACAGAGCATTTTCAAAATTGGATGCAAAAATCATTGTCTTAAGAGTCCACAAAAAAGGTGGTTCCAATAACTTACACTAAAAAATTAGGGTCCAGAAATGTTTTTATTAAAGACCACTCTAAGCCCTTAACCATAAAGCCTGTTACTGTGCATTATTCCTTTTTGCCTCATTCTAACATCTGAAAAGTAATTACATGTTACCCAAAAACACACGACTCTGGTTGAATTGCTATATAGCTCTAGAAGTCCAATGTGCTATCCATTGCGCCACAGAGCCTATATCATCCCACATGCTAGTAAAAAATGTGCCCAGCTAAAGTCTTAATGTGTTGCTTTTTTAAGTTAAGGAATACAAAAAAAATCATCATTGGGGCTATCCTTTAGAGATACTCAAAAATAGCTCAGCTTTAAATTGTTCTTGACACTTTGTGGTTTCTATATATTGATAACAGATAGACATGAACAGAGCATTTTCAAAATTGGATGCAAAAATCGTTGTCTTAAGAGTCCACAAAAAAAGGTGGTTCCAATAACTTACACTAACAAATTAGGGGCCAGAAATGTTTTTATTAAAGACCACTCTAAGCCCTTAACCATAAAGCCTGTTACTGTGCAGTATTTCCTTTTGCCTCATTCTAACATCTGAAAAGTAATTACATGTTACCCAAAAACACACGACTCTGGTGGGACTCGAACCCACAACCTTTGAATTGCTATATAGCTCTAGAAGTCCAATGCGCTATCCATTGCGCCACAGAGCCTATATAATCCCACATGCTAGTAAAAAATGTGCCCAGCTAAAGTCTTAATGTGTCTTGCTTTTTTAAGTTAAGGAATACTAAAAAAATCATCATTGGGTCTATCTTTTAGACATACTCAAAAATAGCTCAACTTTAAATTGTTCTTGACACTTCGTGGTTTCTATATATTGATAACAGATAGACATGAACAGAGCATTTTCAAAATTGGATGCAAAAATCATTGTCTTAAGAGTCCACAAAAAAGGTGGTTCCAATAACTTACACTAAAAAATTAGGGTCCAGAAATGTTTTTATTAAAGACCACTCTAAGCCCTTAACCATAAAGCCTGTTACTGTGCATTATTCCTTTTTGCCTCATTCTAACATCTGAAAAGTAATTACATGTTACCCAAAAACACACGACTCTGGTTGAATTGCTATATAGCTCTAGAAGTCCAATGTGCTATCCATTGCGCCACAGAGCCTATATCATCCCACATGCTAGTAAAAAATGTGCCCAGCTAAAGTCTTAATGTGTCTTGCTTTTTTAAGTTAAGGAATACAAAAAAAATCATCATTGGGGCTATCCTTTAGAGATACTCAAAAATAGCTCAGCTTTAAATTGTTCTTGACACTTTGTGGTTTCTATATATTGATAACAGATAGACATGAACAGAGCATTTTCCAAATTGGATGCAAAAATCGTTGTCTTAAGAGTCCACAAAAAAAGGTGGTTCCAATAACTTACACTAACAAATTAGGGGCCAGAAATGTTTTTATTAAAGACCACTCTAAGCCCTTAACCATAAAGCCTGTTACTGTGCAGTATTTCCTTTTGCCTCATTCTAACATCTGAAGAGTAATTACATGTTACCCAAAAACACACGACTCTGGTGGGACTCGAACCCACAACCTTTGAATTGCTATATAGCTCTAGAAGTCCAATGCGCTATCCATTGCGCCACAGAGCCTATATCATCCCACATGCTAGTAAAAAATGTGCCCAGCTAAAGTCTTAATGTGTCTTGCTTTTTTAAGTTAAGGAATACTAAAAAAATCATCATTGGGTCTATCTTTTAGACATACTCAAAAATAGCTCAACTTTAAATTGTTCTTGACACTTCGTGGTTTCTATATATTGATAACAGATAGACATGAACAGAGCATTTTCAAAATTGGATGTAAAAATCGTTGTCTTAAGAGTCCACAAAAAAAGGTGGTTCCAATAACTTACACTAACAAATTAGGGGCCAGAAATGTTTTTATTAAAGACCACTCTAATCCCTTAACCATAAAGCCTGTTACTGTGCAGTATTTCCTTTTGCCTCATTCTAACATCTGAAAAGTAATTACATGTTACCCAAAAACACACGACTCTGGTGGGACTCGAACCCACAACCTTTGAATTGCTATATAGCTCTAGAAGCCCAATGCGCTATCCATTGCGCCACAGAGCCTATATCATCCCACATGCTAGTAAAAAATGTGCCCAGCTAAAGTCTTAATGTGTCTTGCTTTTTTAAGTTAAGGAATACTAAAAAAATCATCATTGGGGCTATCCTTTAGAGATACTCAAAAATAGCTCAGCTTTAAATTGTTCTTGACACTTCGTGGTTTCTATATATTGATAACAGATAGACATGAACAGAGCATTTTCAAAATTGGATGCAAAAATCGTTGTCTTAAGAGTCCACAAAAAAAGGTGGTTCCAATAACTTACACTAACAAATTAGGGGCCAGAAATGTTTTTATTAAAGACCACTCTAAGCCCTTAACCATAAAGCCTGTTACTGTGCAGTATTTCCTTTTGCCTCATTCTAACATCTGAAAAGTAATTACATGTTACCCAAAAACACATGACTCTGGTGGGACTCGAACCCACAACCTTTGAACTGATATATAGCTCTAGAAGTCCAATGCGCTATCCATTGCGCCACAGAGCCTATATCATCCCACATGCTAGTAAAAAATGTGCCCAGCTAAAGTCTTAATGTGTCTTGCTTTTTTAAGTTAAGGAATACAAAAAAAATCATCATTGGGGCTATCCTTTAGAGATACTCAAAAATAGCTCAGCTTTAAATTGTTCTTGACACTTTGTGGTTTCTATATATTGATAACAGATAGACATGAACAGAGCATTTTCAAAATTGGATGCAAAAATCGTTGTCTTAAGAGTCCACAAAAAAAGGTGGTTCCAATAACTTACACTAACAAATTAGGGGCCAGAAATGTTTTTATTAAAGACCACTCTAAGCCCTTAACCATAAAGCCTGTTACTGTGCAGTATTTCCTTTTGCCTCATTCTAACATCTGAAAAGTAATTACATGTTACCCAAAAACACACGACTCTGGTGGGACTCGAACCCACAACCTTTGAATTGCTATATAGCTCTAGAAGTCCAATGCGCTATCCATTGCGCCACAGAGCCTATATCATCCCACATGCTAGTAAAAAATGTGCCCAGCTAAAGTCTTAATGTGTCTTGCCTTTTTAAGTTAAGGAATACTAAAAAAATCATCATTGGGGCTATCCTTTAGAGATACTCAAAAATAGCTCAGCTTTAAATTGTTCTTGACACTTCGTGGTTTCTATATATTGATAACAGATAGACATGAACAGAGCATTTTCAAAATTGGATGCAAAAATCGTTGTCTTAAGAGTCCACAAAAAAGGTGGTTCCAATAACTTACACTAAAAAATTAGGGGCCAGAAATGTTTTTATTAAAGACCACTCTAAGCCCTTAACCATAAAGCCTGTTACTGTGCAGTATTTCCTTTTGCCTCATTCTAACATCTGAAAAGTAATTACATGTTACCCAAAAACACACGACTCTGGTGGGACTCGAACCCACAACCTTTGAATTGCTATATAGCTCTAGAAGTCCAATGCGCTATCCATTGCGCCACAGAGCCTATATCATCCCACATGCTAGTAAAAAATGTGCCCAGCTAAAGTCTTAATGTGTCTTGCCTTTTTAAGTTAAGGAATACTAAAAAAATCATCATTGGGGCTATCCTTTAGAGATACTCAAAAATAGCTCAGCTTTAAATTGTTCTTGACACTTCGTGGTTTCTATATATTGATAACAGATAGACATGAACAGAGCATTTTCAAAATTGGATGCAAAAATCGTTGTCTTAAGAGTCCACAAAAAAGGTGGTTCCAATAACTTACACTAAAAAATTAGGGGCCAGAAATGTTTTTATTAAAGACCACTCTAAGCCCTTAACCATAAAGCCTGTTACTGTGCAGTATTTCCTTTTGCCTCATTCTAACATCTGAAAAGTAATTACATGTTACCCAAAAACACACGACTCTGGTGGGACTCGAACCCACAACCTTTGAATTGCTATATAGCTCTAGAAGTCCAATGCGCTATCCATTGCGCCACAGAGCCTATATCATCCCACATGCTAGTAAAAAATGTGCCCAGCTAAAGTCTTAATGTGTCTTGCTTTTTTAAGTTAAGGAATACTAAAAAAATCATCATTGGGGCTATCCTTTAGAGATACTCAAAAATAGCTCAGCTTTAAATTGTTCTTGACACTTCGTGGTTTCTATATATTGATAACAGATAGACATGAACAGAGCATTTTCAAAATTGGATGCAAAAATCGTTGTCTTAAGAGTCCACAAAAAAGGTGGTTCCAATAACTTACATTAAAAAATTAGGGGCCAGAAATGTTTTTATTAAAGACCACTCTAAGCCCTTAACCATAAAGCCTGTTACTGTGCATTATTCCTTTTTGCCTCATTCTAACATCTGAAAAGTAATTACATGTTACCCAAAAACACACGACTCTGGTGGGACTCGAACCCACAACCTTTGAACTGCTATATAGCTCTAGAAGTCCAATGCGCTATCCATTGCTCCACAGAGCCTATATCATCCCACATGCTAGTAAAAAATGTGCCCAGCTAAAGTTTTAATGTGTCTTGCTTTTTTAAGTTAAGGAATACTAAAAAAATCATCATTGGGTCTATCTTTTAGACATACTCAAAAATAGCTCAACTTTAAATTGTTCTTGACACTTCGTGGTTTCTATATATTGATAACAGATAGACATGAGCAGAGCATTTTCAAAATTGGATGCAAAAATCGTTGTCTTAAGAGTCCACAAAAAAGGTGGTTCCAATAACTTACACTAAAAAATTAGGGGCCAGAAATGTTTTTATTAAAGACCACTCTAAGCCCTTAACCATAAAGCCTGTTACTGTGCAGTATTTCCTTTTGCCTCATTCTAACATCTGAAAAGTAATTACATGTTACCCAAAAACACACGACTCTGGTGGGACTCGAACCCACAACCTTTGAATTGCTATATAGCTCTAGAAGTCCAATGCGCTATCCATTGTGCCACAGAGCCTATATCATCCCACATGCTAGTAAAAAATGTGCCCAGCTAAAGTCTTAATGTGTCTTGCTTTTTTAAGTTAAGGAATACTAAAAAAATCATCATTGGGGCTATCCTTTAGAGATACTCAAAAATAGCTCAGCTTTAAATTGTTCTTGACACTTCGTGGTTTCTATATATTGATAACAGATAGACATGAACAGAGCATTTTCAAAATTGGATGTAAAAATCGTTGTCTTAAGAGTCCACAAAAAAAGGTGGTTCCAATAACTTACACTAACAAATTAGGGGCCAGAAATGTTTTTATTAAAGACCACTCTAAGCCCTTAACCATAAAGCCTGTTACTGTGCAGTATTTCCTTTTGCCTCATTCTAACATCTGAAAAGTAATTACATGTTACCCAAAAACACACGACTCTGGTGGGACTCGAACCCACAAAATTTGAATTGCTATATAGCTCTAGAAGTCCAATGCGCTATCCATTGCGCCACAGAGCCTATATCATCCCACATGCTAGTAAAAAATGTGCCCAGCTAAAGTCTTAATGTGTCTTGCTTTTTTAAGTTAAGGAATACTAAAAAAATCATCATTGGGTCTATCTTTTAGACATACTCAAAAATAGCTCAACTTTAAATTGTTCTTGACACTTCGTGGTTTCTATATATTGATAACAGATAGACATGAACAGAGTATTTTCAAAATTGGATGCAAAAATCGTTGTCTTAAGAGTCCACAAAAAAAGGTGGTTCCAATAACTTACACTAACAAATTAGGGGCCAGAAATGTTTTTATTAAAGACCACTCTAAGCCCTTAACCATAAAGCCTGTTACTGTGCAGTATTTCCTTTTGCCTCATTCTAACATCTGAAAAGTAATTACATGTTACCCAAAAACACACGACTCTGGTGGGACTCGAACCCACAAAATTTGAATTGCTATATAGTTCTAGAAGTCCAATGCGCTATCCATTGCGCCACAGAGCCTATATCATCCCACATGCTAGTAAAAAATGTGCCCAGCTAAAGTCTTAATGTGTCTTGCTTTTTTAAGTTAAGGAATACTAAAAAAATCATCATTGGGGCTATCCTTTAGAGATACTCAAAAATAGCTCAGCTTTAAATTGTTCTTGACACTTCGTGGTTTCTATATATTGATAACAGATAGACATGAACAGAGCATTTTCAAAATTGGATGCAAAAATCGTTGTCTTAAGAGTCCACAAAAAAGGTGGTTCCAATAACTTACATTAAAAAATTAGGGGCCAGAAATGTTTTTATTAAAGACCACTCTAAGCCCTTAACCATAAAGCCTGTTACTGTGCATTATTCCTTTTTGCCTCATTCTAACATCTGAAAAGTAATTACATGTTACCCAAAAACACACGACTCTGGTGGGACTCGAACCCACAACCTTTGAACTGCTATATAGCTCTAGAAGTCCAATGCGCTATCCATTGCTCCACAGAGCCTATATCATCCCACATGCTAGTAAAAAATGTGCCCAGCTAAAGTTTTAATGTGTCTTGCTTTTTTAAGTTAAGGAATACTAAAAAAATCATCATTGGGTCTATCTTTTAGACATACTCAAAAATAGCTCAACTTTAAATTGTTCTTGACACTTCGTGGTTTCTATATATTGATAACAGATAGACATGAGCAGAGCATTTTCAAAATTGGATGCAAAAATCGTTGTCTTAAGAGTCCACAAAAAAGGTGGTTCCAATAACTTACACTAAAAAATTAGGGGCCAGAAATGTTTTTATTAAAGACCACTCTAAGCCCTTAACCATAAAGCCTGTTACTGTGCATTATTCCTTTTTGCCTCATTCTAACATCTGAAAAGTAATTACATGTTACCCAAAAACACACGACTCTGGTGGGACTCGAACCCACAACCTTTGAATTGTTATATAGCTCTAGAAGTCCAATGCACTATCCATTGCGCCACAGAGCCCATATCATCCCACACGCTAGTAAAAAATGTGCCCAGCTAAAGTCTTAATGTGTCTTGCTTTTTTAAGTTAAGGAATACTAAAAAAATCATCATTGGGTCTATCTTTTAGACATTCTCAAAAATAGCTCAACTTTAAATTGTTCTTGACACTTCGTGGTTTCTATATATTGATAACAGATAGACATGAACAGAGCATTTTCAAAATTGGATGCAAAAATCGTTGTCTTAAGAGTCCACAAAAAAGGTGGTTCCAATAACTTACATTAAAAAATTAGGGGCCAGAAATGTTTTTATTAAAGACCACTCTAAGCCCTTAACCATAAAGCCTGTTACTGTGCATTATTCCTTTTTGCCTCATTCTAACATCTGAAAAGTAATTACATGTTACCCAAAAACACACGACTCTGGTGGGACTCGAACCCACAACCTTTGAATTGCTATATAGCTCTAGAAGCCCAATGCTCTATCCATTGCGCCACAGAGCCTATATCATCCCACATGCTAGTAAAAAATGTGCCCAGCTAAAGTCTTAATATGTCTTGCTTTTTTAAGTTAAGGAATACTAAAAAAATCATCATTGGGTCTATCTTTTAGACATACTCAAAAATAGCTCAACTTTAAATTGTTCTTGACACTTCGTGGTTTCTATATATTGATAACAGATAGACATGAACAGAGCATTTTCAAAATTGGATGCAAAAATCGTTGTCTTAAGAGTCCACAAAAAAAGGTGGTTCCAATAACTTACACTAACAAATTAGGGGCCAGAAATGTTTTTTATTAAAGACCACTCTAAGCCCTTAACCATAAAGCCTGTTACTGTGCAGTATTTCCTTTTGCCTCATTCTAACATCTGAAAAGTAATTACATGTTACCCAAAAACACATGACTCTGGTGGGACTCGAACCCACAACCTTTGAATTGCTATATAGCTCTAGAAGTCCAATGCGCTATCCATTGCGCCACAGAGCCTATATCATCCCACATGCTAGTAAAAAATGTGCCCAGCTAAAGTCTTAATGTGTCCTGCTTTTTTAAGTTAAGGAATACTAAAAAAATCATCATTGGGTCTATCTTTTAGACATACTCAAAAATAGCTCAACTTTAAATTGTTCTTGACACTTCGTGGTTTCTATATATTGATAACAGATAGACATGAACAGAGCATTTTCAAAATTGGATGCAAAAATCATTGTCTTAAGAGTCCACAAAAAAGGTGGTTCCAATAACTTACACTAAAAAATTAGGGGCCAGAAATGTTTTTATTAAAGACCACTCTAAGCCCTTAACCATAAAGCCTGTTACTGTGCAGTATTTCCTTTTGCCTCATTCTAACATCTGAAAAGTAATTACATGTTACCCAAAAACACACAACCCTGGTGGGACTCGAACCCACAACCTTTGAATTGCTATATAGCTCTAGAAGCCCAATGCGCTATCCATTGCGCCACAGAGCCTATATCATCCCACATGCTAGTAAAAAATGTGCCCAGCTAAAGTCTTAATATGTCTTGCTTTTTTAAGTTAAGGAATACTAAAAAAATCATCATTGGGTCTATCTTTTAGACATACTCAAAAATAGCTCAACTTTAAATTGTTCTTGACACTTCGTGGTTTCTATATATTGATAACAGATAGACATGAACAGAGCATTTTCAAAATTGGATGCAAAAATCATTGTCTTAAGAGTCCACAAAAAAGGTGGTTCCAATAACTTACACTAAAAAATTAGGGGCCAGAAATGTTTTTATTAAAGACCACTCTAAGCCCTTAACCATAAAGCCTGTTACTGTGCATTATTCCTTTTTGCCTCATTCTAACATCTGAAAAGTAATTACATGTTACCCAAAAACACACGACTCTGGTGGGACTCGAACCCACAACCTTTGAATTGCTATATAGCTCTAGAAGTCCAATGCGCTATCCATTGCGCCACAGAGCCTATATCATCCCACATGCTAGTAAAAAATGTGCCCAGCTAAAGTCTTAATGTGTCTTGCTTTTTTAAGTTAAGGAATACAAAAAAAATCATCATTGGGGCTATCCTTTAGAGATACTCAAAAATAGCTCAGCTTTAAATTGTTCTTGACACTTCGTGGTTTCTATATATTGATAACAGATAGACATGAACAGAGCATTTTCAAAATTGGATGCAAAAATCGTTGTCTTAAGAGTCCACAAAAAAGGTGGTTCCAATAACTTACACTAACAAATTAGGGGCCAGAAATGTTTTTATTAAAGACCACTCTAAGCCCTTAACCATAAAGCCTGTTACTGTGCAGTATTTCCTTTTGCCTCATTCTAACATCTGAAAAGTAATTACATGTTACACAAAAACACACGACTCTGGAGGGACTCGAACCCACAACCTTTGAATTGCTATATAGCTCTAGAAGTCCAATGCGCTATCCACTGCGCCACAGAGACTATATCATCCCACATGCTAGTAAAAAATGTGCCCAGCTAAAGTCTTAATGTGTCTTGCTCTTTTAAGTTAAGGAATACAAAAAAAATCATCATTGGGGCTATCCTTTAGAGATACTCAAAAATAGCTCAGCTTTAAATTGTTCTTGACACTTCGTGGTTTCTATATATTGATAACAGATAGACATGAACAGAGCATTTTCAAAATTGGATGCAAAAATCGTTGTCTTAAGAGTCCACAAAAAAAGGTGGTTCCAATAACTTACACTAACAAATTAGGGGCCAGAAATGTTTTTATTAAAGACCACTCTAAGCCCTTAACCATAAAGCCTGTTACTGTGCAGTATTTCCTTTTGCCTCATTCTAACATCTGAAAAGTAATTACATGTTACCCAAAAACACACGACTCTGGTGGGACTCGAACCCACAACCTTTGAATTGCTATATAGCTCTAGAAGTCCAATGCGCTATCCATTGCGCCACAGAGCCTATATCATCCCACATGCTAGTAAAAAATGTGCCCAGCTAAAGTCTTAATGTGTCTTGCTTTTTTAAGTTAAGGAATACTAAAAAAATCATCATTGGGGCTATCCTTTAGAGATACTCAAAAATAGCTCAGCTTTAAATTGTTCTTGACACTTCGTGGTTTCTATATATTGATAACAGATAGACATGAACAGAGCATTTTCAAAATTGGATGTAAAAATCGTTGTCTTAAGAGTCCACAAAAAAAGGTGGTTCCAATAACTTACACTAACAAATTAGGGGCCAGAAATGTTTTTATTAAAGACCACTCTAAGCCCTTAACCATAAAGCCTGTTACTGTGCATTATTCCTTTTTGCCTCATTCTAACATCTGAAAAGTAATTACATGTTACCCAAAAACACATGACTCTGGTGGGACTCAAACCCACAACCTTTGAATTGCTATATAGCTCTAGAAGTCCAATGCGCTATCCATTGCGCCACAGAGCCTATATCATCCCACATGCTAGTAAAAAATGTGCCCAGCTAAAGTCTTAATGTGTCTTGCTTTTTTAAGTTAAGGAATACTAAAAAAATCATCATTGGGTCTATCTTTTAGACATACTCAAAAATAGCTCAACTTTAAATTGTTCTTGACACTTCGTGGTTTCTATATATTGATAACAGATAGACATGAACAGAGCATTTTCAAAATTGGATGCAAAAATCATTGTCTTAAGAGTCCACAAAAAAGGTGGTTCCAATAACTTACACTAAAAAATTAGGGGCCAGAAATGTTTTTATTAAAGACCACTCTAAGCCCTTAACCATAAAGCCTGTTACTGTGCAGTATTTCCTTTTGCCTCATTCTAACATCTGAAAAGTAATTACATGTTACCCAAAAACACACAACCCTGGTGGGACTCGAACCCACAACCTTTGAATTGCTATATAGCTCTAGAAGCCCAATGCGCTATCCATTGCGCCACAGAGCCTATATCATCCCACATGCTAGTAAAAAATGTGCCCAGCTAAAGTCTTAATATGTCTTGCTTTTTTAAGTTAAGGAATACTAAAAAAATCATCATTGGGTCTATCTTTTAGACATACTCAAAAATAGCTCAACTTTAAATTGTTCTTGACACTTCGTGGTTTCTATATATTGATAACAGATAGACATGAACAGAGCATTTTCAAAATTGGATGCAAAAATCGTTGTCTTAAGAGTCCACAAAAAAAGGTGGTTCCAATAACTTACACTAACAAATTAGGGGCCAGAAATGTTTTTTATTAAAGACCACTCTAAGCCCTTAACCATAAAGCCTGTTACTGTGCAGTATTTCCTTTTGCCTCATTCTAACATCTGAAAAGTAATTACATGTTACCCAAAAACACATGACTCTGGTGGGACTCGAACCCACAACCTTTGAATTGCTATATAGCTCTAGAAGTCCAATGCGCTATCCATTGCGCCACAGAGCCTATATCATCCCACATGCTAGTAAAAAATGTGCCCAGCTAAAGTCTTAATGTGTCCTGCTTTTTTAAGTTAAGGAATACTAAAAAAATCATCATTGGGTCTATCTTTTAGACATACTCAAAAATAGCTCAACTTTAAATTGTTCTTGACACTTCGTGGTTTCTATATATTGATAACAGATAGACATGAACAGAGCATTTTCAAAATTGGATGCAAAAATCATTGTCTTAAGAGTCCACAAAAAAGGTGGTTCCAATAACTTACACTAAAAAATTAGGGGCCAGAAATGTTTTTATTAAAGACCACTCTAAGCCCTTAACCATAAAGCCTGTTACTGTGCATTATTCCTTTTTGCCTCATTCTAACATCTGAAAAGTAATTACATGTTACCCAAAAACACACGACTCTGGTGGGACTCGAACCCACAACCTTTGAATTGCTATATAGCTCTAGAAGTCCAATGCGCTATCCATTGCGCCACAGAGCCTATATCATCCCACATGCTAGTAAAAAATGTGCCCAGCTAAAGTCTTAATGTGTCTTGCTTTTTTAAGTTAAGGAATACAAAAAAAATCATCATTGGGGCTATCCTTTAGAGATACTCAAAAATAGCTCAGCTTTAAATTGTTCTTGACACTTCGTGGTTTCTATATATTGATAACAGATAGACATGAACAGAGCATTTTCAAAATTGGATGCAAAAATCGTTGTCTTAAGAGTCCACAAAAAAGGTGGTTCCAATAACTTACACTAACAAATTAGGGGCCAGAAATGTTTTTATTAAAGACCACTCTAAGCCCTTAACCATAAAGCCTGTTACTGTGCAGTATTTCCTTTTGCCTCATTCTAACATCTGAAAAGTAATTACATGTTACACAAAAACACACGACTCTGGAGGGACTCGAACCCACAACCTTTGAATTGCTATATAGCTCTAGAAGTCCAATGCGCTATCCACTGCGCCACAGAGACTATATCATCCCACATGCTAGTAAAAAATGTGCCCAGCTAAAGTCTTAATGTGTCTTGCTCTTTTAAGTTAAGGAATACAAAAAAAATCATCATTGGGGCTATCCTTTAGAGATACTCAAAAATAGCTCAGCTTTAAATTGTTCTTGACACTTCGTGGTTTCTATATATTGATAACAGATAGACATGAACAGAGCATTTTCAAAATTGGATGCAAAAATCGTTGTCTTAAGAGTCCACAAAAAAAGGTGGTTCCAATAACTTACACTAACAAATTAGGGGCCAGAAATGTTTTTATTAAAGACCACTCTAAGCCCTTAACCATAAAGCCTGTTACTGTGCAGTATTTCCTTTTGCCTCATTCTAACATCTGAAAAGTAATTACATGTTACCCAAAAACACACGACTCTGGTGGGACTCGAACCCACAACCTTTGAATTGCTATATAGCTCTAGAAGTCCAATGCGCTATCCATTGCGCCACAGAGCCTATATCATCCCACATGCTAGTAAAAAATGTGCCCAGCTAAAGTCTTAATGTGTCTTGCTTTTTTAAGTTAAGGAATACTAAAAAAATCATCATTGGGGCTATCCTTTAGAGATACTCAAAAATAGCTCAGCTTTAAATTGTTCTTGACACTTCGTGGTTTCTATATATTGATAACAGATAGACATGAACAGAGCATTTTCAAAATTGGATGTAAAAATCGTTGTCTTAAGAGTCCACAAAAAAAGGTGGTTCCAATAACTTACACTAACAAATTAGGGGCCAGAAATGTTTTTATTAAAGACCACTCTAAGCCCTTAACCATAAAGCCTGTTACTGTGCAGTATTTCCTTTTGCCTCATTCTAACATCTGAAAAGTAATTACATGTTACCCAAAAACACACGACTCTGGTGGGACTTGAACCCACAACCTTTGAATTGCTATATAGCTCTAGAAGTCCAATGCGCTATCCATTGCGCCACAGAGCCTATATCATCCCTTATGCTAGTAAAAAATGTGCCCAGCTAAAGGCTTAATGTGTCTTGCTTTTTTAAGTTAAGGAATACTAAAAAAATCATCATTGGGTCTATCTTTTAGACATACTCAAAAATAGCTCAACTTTAAATTGTTCTTGACACTTCGTGGTTTCTATATATTGATAACAGATAGACATGAACAGAGCATTTTCAAAATTGGATGCAAAAATCATTGTCTTAAGAGTCCACAAAAAAGGTGGTTCCAATAACTTACACTAAAAAATTAGGGGCCAGAAATCTTTTTATTAAAGACCACTCTAAGCCCTTAACCATAAAGCCTGTTACTGTGCATTATTCCTTTTTGCCTCATTCTAACATCTGAAAAGTAATTACATGTTACCCAAAAACACACGACTCTGGTGGGACTCGAACCCACAACATTTGAATTGCTATATAGCTCTAGAAGTCCAATGTGCTATCCATTGCGCCACAGAGCCTACATCATCCCACATGCTAGTAAAAAATGTGCCCAGCTAAAGTCTTAATGTGTCTTGCTTTTTTAAGTTAAGGAATACAAAAAAAATCATCATTGGGGCTATCCTTTAGAGATACTCAAAAATAGCTCAGCTTTAAATTGTTCTTGACACTTCGTGGTTTCTATATATTGATAACAGATAGACATGAACAGAGCATTTTCAAAATTGGATGCAAAAATCGTTGTCTTAAGAGTCCACAAAAAAAGGTGGTTCCAATAACTTACACTAACAAATTAGGGGCCAGAAATGTTTTTATTAAAGACCACTCTAAGCCCTTAACCATAAAGCCTGTTACTGTGCATTATTCCTTTTTGCCTCATTCTAACATCTGAAAAGTAATTACATGTTACCCAAAAACACACGACTCTGGTGGGACTCGAACCCACAACCTTTGAATTGCTATATAGCTCTAGAAGTCCAATGTGCTATCCATTGCGCCACAGAGCCTATATCATCCCATATGCTAGTAAAAAATGTGCCCAGCTAAAGTCTTAATGTGTCTTGCTTTTTTAAGTTAAGGAATACAAAAAAAATCATCATTGGGGCTATCCTTTAGAGATACTCAAAAATAGCTCAGCTTTAAATTGTTCTTGACACTTCGTGGTTTCTATATATTGATAACAGATAGACATGAACAGAGCATTTTCAAAATTGGATGCAAAAATCGTTGTCTTAAGAGTCCACAAAAAAAGGTGGTTCCAATAACTTACACTAACAAATTAGGGGCCAGAAATGTTTTTATTAAAGACCACTCTAAGCCCTTAACCATAAAGCCTGTTACTGTGCAGTATTTCCTTTTGCCTCATTCTAACATCTGAAAAGTAATTACATGTTACCCAAAAACACACGACTCTGGTGGGACTCGAACCCACAACCTTTGAACTGCTATATAGCTCTAGAAGTCCAATGCGCTATCCATTGCGCCACAGAGCCTATATCATCCCACATGCTAGTAAAAAATGTGCCCAGCTAAAGTCTTAATGTGTCTTGCTTTTTTAAGTTAAGGAATACTAAAAAAATCATCATTGGGTCTATCTTTTAGACATACTCAAAAATAGCTCAACTTTAAATGGTTCTTGACACTTCGTGGTTTCTATATATTGATAACAGATAGACATGAACAGAGCATTTTCAAAATTGGATGCAAAAATCGTTGTCTTAAGAGTCCACAAAAAAAGGTGGTTCCAATAACTTACACTAACAAATTAGGGGCCAGAAATGTTTTTAATAAAGACCACTCTAAGCCCTTAACCATAAAGCCTGTTACTGTGCAGTATTTCCTTTTGCCTCATTCTAACATCTGAAAAGTAATTACATGTTACCCAAAAACACATGACTCTGGTGGGACTCGAACCCACAACCTTTGAATTGCTATATAGCTCTAGAAGTCCAATGCGCTATCCATTGCGCCACAGAGCCTATATCATCCCACATGCTAGTAAAAAATGTGCCCAGCTAAAGTCTTAATGTGTCTTGCTTTTTTAAGTTAAGGAATACTAAAAAAATCATCATTGGGTCTATCTTTTAGACATACTCAAAAATAGCTCAACTTTAAATTGTTCTTGACACTTCGTGGTTTCTATATATTGATAACAGATAGACATGAACAGAGCATTTTCAAAATTGGATGCAAAAATCGTTGTCTTAAGAGTCCACAAAAAAAGGTTTGTTCCAATAACTTACACTAACAAATTAGGGGCCAGAAATGTTTTTATTAAAGACCACTCTAAGCCCTTAACCATAAAGCCTGTTACTGTGCAGTATTTCCTTTTGCCTCATTCTAACATCTGAAAAGTAATTACATGTTACCCAAAAACACACGACTCTGGTGGGACTCGAACCCACAACTTTTGAATTGCTATATAGCTCTAGAAGTCCAATGCGCTATCCATTGTGCCACAGAGCCTATATCATCCCACATGCTAGTAAAAAATGTGCCCAGCTAAAGTCTTAATGTGTCTTGCTTTTTTAAGTTAAGGAATACTAAAAAAATCATCATTGGGGCTATCCTTTAGAGATACTCAAAAATAGCTCAGCTTTAAATTGTTCTTGACACTTCGTGGTTTCTATATATTGATAACAGATAGACATGAACAGAGCATTTTCAAAATTGGATGTAAAAATCGTTGTCTTAAGAGTCCACAAAAAAAGGTGGTTCCAATAACTTACACTAACAAATTAGGGGCCAGAAATGTTTTTATTAAAGACCACTCTAAGCCCTTAACCATAAAGCCTGTTACTGTGCAGTATTTCCTTTTGCCTAATTCTAACATCTGAAAAGTAATTACATGTTACCCAAAAACACACGACTCTGGTGGGACTCGAACCCACAACCTTTGAATTGCTATATAGCTCTAGAAGTCCAATGCGCTATCCATTGCGCCACAGAGCCTATATCATCCCACATGCTAGTAAAAAATGTGCCCAGCTAAAGTCTTAATGTGTCTTGCTTTTTTAAGTTAAGGAATACTAAAAAAATCATCATTGGGTCTATCTTTTAGACATACTCAAAAATAGCTCAACTTTAAATTGTTCTTGACACTTCGTGGTTTCTATATATTGATAACAGATAGACATGAACAGAGCATTTTCAAAATTGGATGCAAAAATCATTGTCTTAAGAGTCCACAAAAAAGGTGGTTCCAATAACTTACACTAAAAAATTAGGGGCCAGAAATGTTTTTATTAAAGACCACTCTAAGCCCTTAACCATAAAGCCTGTTACTGTGCATTATTCCTTTTTGCCTCATTCTAACATCTGAAAAGTAATTACATGTTACCCAAAAACACACGACTCTGGTGGGACTCGAACCCACAACCTTTGAATTGCTATATAGCTCTAGAAGTCCAATGCGCTATCCATTGCGCCACAGAGCCTATATCATCCCACATGCTAGTAAAAAATGTGCCCAGCTAAAGTCTTAATGTGTCTTGCTTTTTTAAGTTAAGGAATACTAAAAAAATCATCATTGGGGCTATACTTTAGAGATACTCAAAAATAGCTCAGCTTTAAATTGTTCTTGACACTTCGTGGTTTCTATATATTGATAACAGATAGACATGAACAGAGCATTTTCAAAATTGGATGCAAAAATCGTTGTCTTAAGAGTCCACAAAAAAAGGTGGTTCCAATAACTTACACTAACAAATTAGGGGCCAGAAATGTTTTTATTAAAGACCACTCTAAGCCCTTAACCATAAAGCCTGTTACTGTGCAGTATTTCCTTTTGCCTAATTCTAACATCTGAAAAGTAATTACATGTTACCCAAAAACACACGACTCTGGTGGGACTCGAACCCACAACCTTTGAATTGCTATATAGCTCTAGAAGTCCAATGCGCTATCCATTGCGCCACAGAGCCTATATCATCCCACATGCTAGTAAAAAATGTGCCCAGCTAAAGTCTTAATGTGTCTTGCTTTTTTAAGTTAAGGAATACTAAAAAAATCATCATTGGGTCTATCTTTTAGACATACTCAAAAATAGCTCAACTTTAAATTGTTCTTGACACTTCGTGGTTTCTATATATTGATAACAGATAGACATGAACAGAGCATTTTCAAAATTGGATGCAAAAATCATTGTCTTAAGAGTCCACAAAAAAGGTGGTTCCAATAACTTACACTAAAAAATTAGGGGCCAGAAATGTTTTTATTAAAGACCACTCTAAGCCCTTAACCATAAAGCCTGTTACTGTGCATTATTCCTTTTTGCCTCATTCTAACATCTGAAAAGTAATTACATGTTACCCAAAAACACACGACTCTGGTGGGACTCGAACCCACAACCTTTGAATTGCTATATAGCTCTAGAAGTCCAATGCGCTATCCATTGCGCCACAGAGCCTATATCATCCCACATGCTAGTAAAAAATGTGCCCAGCTAAAGTCTTAATGTGTCTTGCTTTTTTAAGTTAAGGAATACTAAAAAAATCATCATTGGGGCTATACTTTAGAGATACTCAAAAATAGCTCAGCTTTAAATTGTTCTTGACACTTCGTGGTTTCTATATATTAATAACAGATAGACATGAACAGAGCATTTTCAAAATTGGATGCAAAAATCGTTGTCTTAAGAGTCCACAAAAAAAGGTGGTTCCAATAACTTACACTAACAAATTAGGGGCCAGAAATGTTTTTATTAAAGACCACTCTAAGCCCTTAACCATAAAGCCTGTTACTGTGCAGTATTTCCTTTTGCCTAATTCTAACATCTGAAAAGTAATTACATGTTACCCAAAAACACACGACTCTGGTGGGACTCGAACCCACAACCTTTGAATTGCTATATAGCTCTAGAAGTCCAATGCGCTATCCATTGCGCCACAGAGCCTATATCATCCCACATGCTAGTAAAAAATGTGCCCAGCTAAAGTCTTAATGTGTCTTGCTTTTTTAAGTTAAGGAATACTAAAAAAATCATCATTGGGTCTATCTTTTAGACATACTCAAAAATAGCTCAACTTTAAATTGTTCTTGACACTTCGTGGTTTCTATATATTGATAACAGATAGACATGAACAGAGCATTTTCAAAATTGGATGCAAAAATCGTTGTCTTAAGAGTCCACAAAAAAAGGTGGTTCCAATAACTTACACTAACAAATTAGGGGCCAGAAATGTTTTTATTAAAGACCACTCTAAGCCCTTAACCATAAAGCCTGTTACTGTGCAGTATTTCCTTTTGCCTCATTCTAACATCTGAAAAGTAATTACATGTTACCCAAAAACACACGACTCTGGTGGGACTCGAACCCACAACCTTTGTATTGCTATATAGCTCTAGAAGTCCAATGCGCTATCCATTGCGCCACAGAGCCTATATCATCACTCATGCTAGTAAAAAATGTGCCCAGCTAAAGTCTTAATGTGTCTTGCTTTTTTAAGTTAAGGAATACTAAAAAAATCATCATTGGGGCTATCCTTTAGAGATACTCAAAAATAGCTCAGCTTTAAATTGTTCTTGACACTTCGTGGTTTCTATATATTGATAACAGATAGACATGAACAGAGCATTTTCAAAATTGGATGTAAAAATCGTTGTCTTAAGAGTCCACAAAAAAAGGTGGTTCCAATAACTTACACTAACAAATTAGGGGCCAGAAATGTTTTTATTAAAGACCACTCTAAGCCCTTAACCATAAAGCCTGTTACTGTGCAGTATTTCCTTTTGCCTAATTCTAACATCTGAAAAGTAATTACATGTTACCCAAAAACACACGACTCTGGTGGGACTCGAACCCACAACCTTTGAATTGCTATATAGCTCTAGAAGTCCAATGCGCTATCCATTGCGCCACAGAGCCTATATCATCCCACATGCTAGTAAAAAATGTGCCCAGCTAAAGTCTTAATGTGTCTTGCTTTTTTAAGTTAAGGAATACTAAAAAAATCATCATTGGGTCTATCTTTTAGACATACTCAAAAATAGCTCAACTTTAAATTGTTCTTGACACTTCGTGGTTTCTATATATTGATAACAGATAGACATGAACAGAGCATTTTCAAAATTGGATGCAAAAATCATTGTCTTAAGAGTCCACAAAAAAGGTGGTTCCAATAACTTACACTAAAAAATTAGGGGCCAGAAATGTTTTTATTAAAGACCACTCTAAGCCCTTAACCATAAAGCCTGTTACTGTGCATTATTCCTTTTTGCCTCATTCTAACATCTGAAAAGTAATTACATGTTACCCAAAAACACACGACTCTGGTGGGACTCGAACCCACAACCTTTGAATTGCTATATAGCTCTAGAAGTCCAATGCGCTATCCATTGCGCCACAGAGCCTATATCATCCCACATGCTAGTAAAAAATGTGCCCAGCTAAAGTCTTAATGTGTCTTGCTTTTTTAAGTTAAGGAATACTAAAAAAATCATCATTGGGGCTATACTTTAGAGATACTCAAAAATAGCTCAGCTTTAAATTGTTCTTGACACTTCGTGGTTTCTATATATTGATAACAGATAGACATGAACAGAGCATTTTCAAAATTGGATGCAAAAATCGTTGTCTTAAGAGTCCACAAAAAAAGGTGGTTCCAATAACTTACACTAACAAATTAGGGGCCAGAAATGTTTTTATTAAAGACCACTCTAAGCCCTTAACCATAAAGCCTGTTACTGTGCAGTATTTCCTTTTGCCTAATTCTAACATCTGAAAAGTAATTACATGTTACCCAAAAACACACGACTCTGGTGGGACTCGAACCCACAACCTTTGAATTGCTATATAGCTCTAGAAGTCCAATGCGCTATCCATTGCGCCACAGAGCCTATATCATCCCACATGCTAGTAAAAAATGTGCCCAGCTAAAGTCTTAATGTGTCTTGCTTTTTTAAGTTAAGGAATACTAAAAAAATCATCATTGGGTCTATCTTTTAGACATACTCAAAAATAGCTCAACTTTAAATTGTTCTTGACACTTCGTGGTTTCTATATATTGATAACAGATAGACATGAACAGAGCATTTTCAAAATTGGATGCAAAAATCATTGTCTTAAGAGTCCACAAAAAAGGTGGTTCCAATAACTTACACTAAAAAATTAGGGGCCAGAAATGTTTTTATTAAAGACCACTCTAAGCCCTTAACCATAAAGCCTGTTACTGTGCATTATTCCTTTTTGCCTCATTCTAACATCTGAAAAGTAATTACATGTTACCCAAAAACACACGACTCTGGTGGGACTCGAACCCACAACCTTTGACTTGCTATATAGCTCTAGAAGTCCAATGCGCTATCCATTGCGCCACAGAGCCTATATCATCCCACATGCTAGTAAAAAATGTGCCCAGCTAAAGTCTTAATGTGTCTTGCTTTTTTAAGTTAAGGAATACTAAAAAAATCATCATTGGGTCTATCTTTTAGACATACTCAAAAATAGCTCAACTTTAAATTGTTCTTGACACTTCGTGGTTTCTATATATTGATAACAGATAGACATGAACAGAGCATTTTCAAAATTGGATGCAAAAATCATTGTCTTAAGAGTCCACAAAAAAGGTGGTTCCAATAACTTACACTAAAAAATTAGGGGCCAGAAATGTTTTTATTAAAGACCACTCTAAGCCCTTAACCATAAAGCCTGTTACTGTGCATTATTCCTTTTTGCCTCATTCTAACATCTGAAAAGTAATTACATGTTACCCAAAAACACACGACTCTGGTGGGACTCGAACCCACAACCTTTGAATTGCTATATAGCTCTAGAAGTCCAATGCGCTATCCATTGCGCCACAGAGCCTATATCATCCCACATGCTAGTAAAAAATGTGCCCAGCTAAAGTCTTAATGTGTCTTGCTTTTTTAAGTTAAGGAATACTAAAAAAATCATCATTGGGGCTATACTTTAGAGATACTCAAAAATAGCTCAGCTTTAAATTGTTCTTGACACTTCGTGGTTTCTATATATTGATAACAGATAGACATGAACAGAGCATTTTCAAAATTGGATGCAAAAATCGTTGTCTTAAGAGTCCACAAAAAAAGGTGGTTCCAATAACTTACACTAACAAATTAGGGGCCAGAAATGTTTTTATTAAAGACCACTCTAAGCCCTTAACCATAAAGCCTGTTACTGTGCAGTATTTCCTTTTGCCTAATTCTAACATCTGAAAAGTAATTACATGTTACCCAAAAACACACGACTCTGGTGGGACTCGAACCCACAACCTTTGAATTGCTATATAGCTCTAGAAGTCCAATGCGCTATCCATTGCGCCACAGAGCCTATATCATCCCACATGCTAGTAAAAAATGTGCCCAGCTAAAGTCTTAATGTGTCTTGCTTTTTTAAGTTAAGGAATACTAAAAAAATCATCATTGGGTCTATCTTTTAGACATACTCAAAAATAGCTCAACTTTAAATTGTTCTTGACACTTCGTGGTTTCTATATATTGATAACAGATAGACATGAACAGAGCATTTTCAAAATTGGATGCAAAAATCATTGTCTTAAGAGTCCACAAAAAAGGTGGTTCCAATAACTTACACTAAAAAATTAGGGGCCAGAAATGTTTTTATTAAAGACCACTCTAAGCCCTTAACCATAAAGCCTGTTACTGTGCATTATTCCTTTTTGCCTCATTCTAACATCTGAAAAGTAATTACATGTTACCCAAAAACACACGACTCTGGTGGGACTCGAACCCACAACCTTTGAATTGCTATATAGCTCTAGAAGTCCAATGCGCTATCCATTGCGCCACAGAGCCTATATCATCCCACATGCTAGTAAAAAATGTGCCCAGCTAAAGTCTTAATGTGTCTTGCTTTTTTAAGTTAAGGAATACTAAAAAAATCATCATTGGGTCTATCTTTTAGACATACTCAAAAATAGCTCAACTTTAAATTGTTCTTGACACTTCGTGGTTTCTATATATTGATAACAGATAGACATGAACAGAGCATTTTCAAAATTGGATGCAAAAATCATTGTCTTAAGAGTCCACAAAAAAGGTGGTTCCAATAACTTACACTAAAAAATTAGGGGCCAGAAATGTTTTTATTAAAGACCACTCTAAGCCCTTAACCATAAAGCCTGTTACTGTGCATTATTCCTTTTTGCCTCATTCTAACATCTGAAAAGTAATTACATGTTACCCAAAAACACACGACTCTGGTGGGACTCGAACCCACAACCTTTGAATTGCTATATAGCTCTAGAAGTCCAATGCGCTATCCATTGCGCCACAGAGCCTATATCATCCCACATGCTAGTAAAAAATGTGCCCAGCTAAAGTCTTAATGTGTCTTGCTTTTTTAAGTTAAGGAATACTAAAAAAATCATCATTGGGGCTATACTTTAGAGATACTCAAAAATAGCTCAGCTTTAAATTGTTCTTGACACTTCGTGGTTTCTATATATTAATAACAGATAGACATGAACAGAGCATTTTCAAAATTGGATGCAAAAATCGTTGTCTTAAGAGTCCACAAAAAAAGGTGGTTCCAATAACTTACACTAACAAATTAGGGGCCAGAAATGTTTTTATTAAAGACCACTCTAAGCCCTTAACCATAAAGCCTGTTACTGTGCAGTATTTCCTTTTGCCTAATTCTAACATCTGAAAAGTAATTACATGTTACCCAAAAACACACGACTCTGGTGGGACTCGAACCCACAACCTTTGAATTGCTATATAGCTCTAGAAGTCCAATGCGCTATCCATTGCGCCACAGAGCCTATATCATCCCACATGCTAGTAAAAAATGTGCCCAGCTAAAGTCTTAATGTGTCTTGCTTTTTTAAGTTAAGGAATACTAAAAAAATCATCATTGGGTCTATCTTTTAGACATACTCAAAAATAGCTCAACTTTAAATTGTTCTTGACACTTCGTGGTTTCTATATATTGATAACAGATAGACATGAACAGAGCATTTTCAAAATTGGATGCAAAAATCGTTGTCTTAAGAGTCCACAAAAAAAGGTGGTTCCAATAACTTACACTAACAAATTAGGGGCCAGAAATGTTTTTATTAAAGACCACTCTAAGCCCTTAACCATAAAGCCTGTTACTGTGCAGTATTTCCTTTTGCCTCATTCTAACATCTGAAAAGTAATTACATGTTACCCAAAAACACACGACTCTGGTGGGACTCGAACCCACAACCTTTGTATTGCTATATAGCTCTAGAAGTCCAATGCGCTATCCATTGCGCCACAGAGCCTATATCATCCCTCATGCTAGTAAAAAATGTGCCCAGCTAAAGTCTTAATGTGTCTTGCTTTTTTAAGTTAAGGAATACTAAAAAAATCATCATTGGGGCTATCCTTTAGAGATACTCAAAAATAGCTCAGCTTTAAATTGTTCTTGACACTTCGTGGTTTCTATATATTGATAACAGATAGACATGAACAGAGCATTTTCAAAATTGGATGTAAAAATCGTTGTCTTAAGAGTCCACAAAAAAAGGTGGTTCCAATAACTTACACTAACAAATTAGGGGCCAGAAATGTTTTTATTAAAGACCACTCTAAGCCCTTAACCATAAAGCCTGTTACTGTGCAGTATTTCCTTTTGCCTCATTCTAACATCTGAAAAGTAATTACATGTTACCCAAAAACACACGACTCTGGTGGGACTCAAACCCACAACCTTTGTATTGCTATATAGCTCTAGAAGTCCAATGCGCTATCCATTGCGCCACAGAGCCTATATCATCCCTCATGCTAGTAAAAAATGTGCCCAGCTAAAGTCTTAATGTGTCTTGCTTTTTTAAGTTAAGGAATACTAAAAAAATCATCATTGGGGCTATCCTTTAGAGATACTCAAAAATAGCTCAGCTTTAAATTGTTCTTGACACTTCGTGGTTTCTATATATTGATAACAGATAGACATGAACAGAGCATTTTCAAAATTGGATGTAAAAATCGTTGTCTTAAGAGTCCACAAAAAAAGGTGGTTCCAATAACTTACACTAACAAATTAGGGGCCAGAAATGTTTTTATTAAAGACCACTCTAAGCCCTTAACCATAAAGCCTGTTACTGTGCAGTATTTCCTTTTGCCTCATTCTAACATCTGAAAAGTAATTACATGTTACCCAAAAACACACGACTCTGGTGGGACTCGAACCCACAACCTTTGAATTGCTATATAGCTCTAGAAGTCCAATGCGCTATCCATTGCGCCACAGAGCCTATATCATCCCACATGCTAGTAAAAAATGTGCCCAGCTAAAGTCTTAATGTGTCTTGCTTTTTTAAGTTAAGGAATACTAAAAAAATCATCATTGGGTCTATCTTTTAGACATACTCAAAAATAGCTCAGCTTTAAATTGTTCTTGACACTTCGTGGTTTCTATATATTGATAACAGATAGACATGAACAGAGCATTTTCAAAATTGGATGTAAAAATCGTTGTCTTAAGAGTCCACAAAAAAAGGTGGTTCCAATAACTTACACTAACAAATTAGGGGCCAGAAATGTTTTTATTAAAGACCACTCTAAGCCCTTAACCATAAAGCCTGTTACTGTGCAGTATTTCCTTTTGCCTCATTCTAACATCTGAAAAGTAATTACATGTTACCCAAAAACACACGACTCTGGTGGGACTCGAACCCACAACCTTTGAATTGCTATATAGCTCTAGAAGTCCAATGCGCTATCCATTGCGCCACAGAGCCTATATCATCCCACATGCTAGTAAAAAATGTGCCCAGCTAAAGTCTTAATGTGTCTTGCTTTTTTAAGTTAAGGAATACTAAAAAAATCATCATTGGGTCTATCTTTTAGACATACTCAAAAATAGCTCAACTTTAAATTGTTCTTGACACTTCGTGGTTTCTATATATTGATAACAGATAGACATGAACAGAGCATTTTCAAAATTGGATGCAAAAATCATTGTCTTAAGAGTCCACAAAAAAGGTGGTTCCAATAACTTACACTAAAAAATTAGGGGCCAGAAATGTTTTTATTAAAGACCACTCTAAGCCCTTAACCATAAAGCCTGTTACTGTGCATTATTCCTTTTTGCCTCATTCTAACATCTGAAAAGTAATTACATGTTACCCAAAAACACACGACTCTGGTGGGACTCGAACCCACAACCTTTGAATTGCTATATAGCTCTAGAAGTCCAATGCGCTATCCATTGCGCCACAGAGCCTATATCATCCCACATGCTAGTAAAAAATGTGCCCAGCTAAAGTCTTAATGTGTCTTGCTTTTTTAAGTTAAGGAATACTAAAAAAATCATCATTGGGGCTATACTTTAGAGATACTCAAAAATAGCTCAGCTTTAAATTGTTCTTGACACTTCGTGGTTTCTATATATTGATAACAGATAGACATGAACAGAGCATTTTCAAAATTGGATGCAAAAATCGTTGTCTTAAGAGTCCACAAAAAAAGGTGGTTCCAATAACTTACACTAACAAATTAGGGGCCAGAAATGTTTTTATTAAAGACCACTCTAAGCCCTTAACCATAAAGCCTGTTACTGTGCAGTATTTCCTTTTGCCTCATTCTAACATCTGAAAAGTAATTACATGTTACCCAAAAACACACGACTCTGGTGGGACTCGAACCCACAACCTTTGTATTGCTATATAGCTCTAGAAGTCCAATGCGCTATCCATTGCGCCACAGAGCCTATATCATCCTTCATGCTAGTAAAAAATGTGCCCAGCTAAAGTCTTAATGTGTCTTGCTTTTTTAAGTTAAGGAATACTAAAAAAATCATCATTGGGGCTATCCTTTAGAGATACTCAAAAATAGCTCAGCTTTAAATTGTTCTTGACACTTCGTGGTTTCTATATATTGATAACAGATAGACATGAACAGAGCATTTTCAAAATTGGATGTAAAAATCGTTGTCTTAAGAGTCCACAAAAAAAGGTGGTTCCAATAACTTACACTAACAAATTAGGGGCCAGAAATGTTTTTATTAAAGACCACTCTAAGCCCTTAACCATAAAGCCTGTTACTGTGCAGTATTTCCTTTTGCCTCATTCTAACATCTGAAAAGTAATTACATGTTACCCAAAAACACACGACTCTGGTGGGACTCAAACCCACAACCTTTGTATTGCTATATAGCTCTAGAAGTCCAATGCGCTATCCATTGCGCCACAGAGCCTATATCATCCCTCATGCTAGTAAAAAATGTGCCCAGCTAAAGTCTTAATGTGTCTTGCTTTTTTAAGTTAAGGAATACTAAAAAAATCATCATTGGGTCTATCTTTTAGACATACTCAAAAATAGCTCAGCTTTAAATTGTTCTTGACACTTCGTGGTTTCTATATATTGATAACAGATAGACATGAACAGAGCATTTTCAAAATTGGATGTAAAAATCGTTGTCTTAAGAGTCCACAAAAAAAGGTGGTTCCAATAACTTACACTAACAAATTAGGGGCCAGAAATGTTTTTATTAAAGACCACTCTAAGCCCTTAACCATAAAGCCTGTTACTGTGCAGTATTTCCTTTTGCCTCATTCTAACATCTGAAAAGTAATTACATGTTACCCAAAAACACACGACTCTGGTGGGACTCAAACCCACAACCTTTGTATTGCTATATAGCTCTAGAAGTCCAATGCGCTATCCATTGCGCCACAGAGCCTATATCATCCCTCATGCTAGTAAAAAATGTGCCCAGCTAAAGTCTTAATGTGTCTTGCTTTTTTAAGTTAAGGAATACTAAAAAAATCATCATTGGGTCTATCTTTTAGACATACTCAAAAATAGCTCAGCTTTAAATTGTTCTTGACACTTCGTGGTTTCTATATATTGATAACAGATAGACATGAACAGATCATTTTCAAAATTGGATGCAAAAATCGTTGTCTTAAGAGTCCACAAAAAAAGGTTTGTTCCAATAACTTACACTAACAAATTAGGGGCCAGAAATGTTTTTATTAAAGACCACTCTAAGCCCTTAACCATAAAGCCTGTTACTGTGCAGTATTTCCTTTTGCCTCATTCTAACATCTGAAAAGTAATTACATGTTACCCAAAAACACACGACTCTGGTGGGACTCGAACCCACAACCTTTGTATTGCTATATAGCTCTAGAAGTCCAATGCGCTATCCATTGCGCCACAGAGCCTATATCAGCCCTCATGCTAGTAAAAAATGTGCCCAGCTAAAGTCTTAATGTGTCTTGCTTTTTTAAGTTAAGGAATACTAAAAAAATCATCATTGGGGCTATCCTTTAGAGATACTCAAAAATAGCTCAGCTTTAAATTGTTCTTGACACTTCGTGGTTTCTATATATTGATAACAGATAGACATGAACAGAGCATTTTCAAAATTGGATGTAAAAATCGTTGTCTTAAGAGTCCACAAAAAAAGGTGGTTCCAATAACTTACACTAACAAATTAGGGGCCAGAAATGTTTTTATTAAAGACCACTCTAAGCCCTTAACCATAAAGCCTGTTACTGTGCAGTATTTCCTTTTGCCTCATTCTAACATCTGAAAAGTAATTACATGTTACCCAAAAACACACGACTCTGGTGGGACTCGAACCCACAACCTTTGAATTGCTATATAGCTCTAGAAGTCCAATGCGCTATCCATTGCGCCACAGAGCCTATATCATCCCACATGCTAGTAAAAAATGTGCCCAGCTAAAGTCTTAATGTGTCTTGCTTTTTTAAGTTAAGGAATACTAAAAAAATCATCATTGGGTCTATCTTTTAGACATACTCAAAAATAGCTCAGCTTTAAATTGTTCTTGACACTTCGTGGTTTCTATATATTGATAACAGATAGACATGAACAGAGCATTTTCAAAATTGGATGCAAAAATCGTTGTCTTAAGAGTCCACAAAAAAAGGTTTGTTCCAATAACTTACACTAACAAATTAGGGGCCAGAAATGTTTTTATTAAAGACCACTCTAAGCCCTTAACCATAAAGCCTGTTACTGTGCAGTATTTCCTTTTGCCTCATTCTAACATCTGAAAAGTAATTACATGTTACCCAAAAACACACGACTCTGGTGGGACTCGAACCCACAACCTTTGTATTGCTATATAGCTCTAGAAGTCCAATGCGCTATCCATTGCGCCACAGAGCCTATATCATCCCTCATGCTAGTAAAAAATGTGCCCAGCTAAAGTCTTAATGTGTCTTGCTTTTTTAAGTTAAGGAATACTAAAAAAATCATCATTGGGGCTATCCTTTAGAGATACTCAAAAATAGCTCAGCTTTAAATTGTTCTTGACACTTCGTGGTTTCTATATATTGATAACAGATAGACATGAACAGAGCATTTTCAAAATTGGATGTAAAAATCGTTGTCTTAAGAGTCCACAAAAAAAGGTGGTTCCAATAACTTACACTAACAAATTAGGGGCCAGAAATGTTTTTATTAAAGACCACTCTAAGCCCTTAACCATAAAGCCTGTTACTGTGCAGTATTTCCTTTTGCCTCATTCTAACATCTGAAAAGTAATTACATGTTACCCAAAAACACACGACTCTGGTGGGACTCAAACCCACAACCTTTGTATTGCTATATAGCTCTAGAAGTCCAATGCGCTATCCATTGCGCCACAGAGCCTATATCATCCCTCATGCTAGTAAAAAATGTGCCCAGCTAAAGTCTTAATGTGTCTTGCTTTTTTAAGTTAAGGAATACTAAAAAAATCATCATTGGGGCTATCCTTTAGAGATACTCAAAAATAGCTCAGCTTTAAATTGTTCTTGACACTTCGTGGTTTCTATATATTGATAACAGATAGACATGAACAGAGCATTTTCAAAATTGGATGTAAAAATCGTTGTCTTAAGAGTCCACAAAAAAAGGTGGTTCCAATAACTTACACTAACAAATTAGGGGCCAGAAATGTTTTTATGAAAGACCACTCTAAGCCCTTAACCATAAAGCCTGTTACTGTGCAGTATTTCCTTTTGCCTCATTCTAACATCTGAAAAGTAATTACATGTTACCCAAAAACACCCGACTCTGGTGGGACTCGAACCCACAACCTTTGAATTGCTATATAGCTCTAGAAGTCCAATGCGCTATCCATTGCGCCACAGAGCCTATATCATCCCACATGCTAGTAAAAAATGTGCCCAGCTAAAGTCTTAATGTGTCTTGCTTTTTTAAGTTAAGGAATACTAAAAAAATCATCATTGGGTCTATCTTTTAGACATACTCAAAAATAGCTCAGCTTTAAATTGTTCTTGACACTTCGTGGTTTCTATATATTGATAACAGATAGACATGAACAGAGCATTTTCAAAATTGGATGCAAAAATCGTTGTCTTAAGAGTCCACAAAAAAAGGTTTGTTCCAATAACTTACACTAACAAATTAGGGGCCAGAAATGTTTTTATTAAAGACCACTCTAAGCCCTTAACCATAAAGCCTGTTACTGTGCAGTATTTCCTTTTGCCTCATTCTAACATCTGAAAAGTAATTACATGTTACCCAAAAACACACGACTCTGGTGGGACTCGAACCCACAACCTTTGAATTGCTATATAGCTCTAGAAGTCCAATGCGCTATCCATTGCGCCACAGAGCCTATATCATCCCACATGCTAGTAAAAAATGTGCCCAGCTAAAGTCTTAATGTGTCTTGCTTTTTTAAGTTAAGGAATACTAAAAAAATCATCATTGGGGCTATCCTTTAGAGATACTCAAAAATAGCTCAGCTTTAAATTGTTCTTGACACTTCGTGGTTTCTATATATTGATAACAGATAGACATGAACAGAGCATTTTCAAAATTGGATGCAAAAATCATTGTCTTAAGAGTCCACAAAAAAGGTGGTTCCAATAACTTACACTAAAAAATTAGGGGCCAGAAATGTTTTTATTAAAGACCACTCTAAGCCCTTAACCATAAAGCCTGTTACTGTGCATTATTCCTTTTTGCCTCATTCTAACATCTGAAAAGTAATTACATGTTACCCAAAAACACACGACTCTGGTGGGACTCGAACCCACAACCTTTGAATTGCTATATAGCTCTAGAAGTCCAATGCTCTATCCATTGCGCCACAGAGCCTATATCATCCCACATGCTAGTAAAAAATGTGCCCAGCTAAAGTCTTAATGTGTCTTGCTTTTTTAAGTTAAGGAATACTAAAAAAATCATCATTGGGGCTATACTTTAGAGATACTCAAAAATAGCTCAGCTTTAAATTGTTCTTGACACTTCGTGGTTTCTATATATTGATAACAGATAGACATGAACAGAGCATTTTCAAAATTGGATGCAAAAATCGTTGTCTTAAGAGTCCACAAAAAAAGGTGGTTCCAATAACTTACACTAACAAATTAGGGGCCAGAAATGTTTTTATTAAAGACCACTCTAAGCCCTTAACCATAAAGCCTGTTACTGTGCAGTATTTCCTTTTGCCTCATTCTAACATCTGAAAAGTAATTACATGTTACCCAAAAACACACGACTCTGGTGGGACTCGAACCCTCAACCTTTGTATTGCTATATAGCTCTAGAAGTCCAATGCGCTATCGATTGCGCCACAGAGCCTATATCATCCCTCATGCTAGTAAAAAATGTGCCCAGCTAAAGTCTTAATGTGTCTTGCTTTTTTAAGTTAAGGAATACTAAAAAAATCATCATTGGGGCTATCCTTTAGAGATACTCAAAAATAGCTCAGCTTTAAATTGTTCTTGACACTTCGTGGTTTCTATATATTGATAACAGATAGACATGAACAGAGCATTTTCAAAATTGGATGCAAAAATCGTTGTCTTAAGAGTCCACAAAAAAAGGTGGTTCCAATAACTTACACTAACAAATTAGGGGCCAGAAATGTTTTTATTAAAGACCACTCTAAGCCCTTAACCATAAAGCCTGTTACTGTGCAGTATTTCCTTTTGCCTCATTCTAACATCTGAAAAGTAATTACATGTTACCCAACAACACACGACTCTGGTGGGACTCGAACCCACAACCTTTGAATTGCTATATAGCTCTAGAAGTCCAATGCGCTATCCATTGCGCCACAGAGCCTATATCATCCCACATGCTAGTAAAAAATGTGCCCAGCTAAAGTCTTAATGTGTCTTGCTTTTTTAAGTTAAGGAATACTAAAAAAATCATCATTGGGTCTATCTTTTAGACATACTCAAAAATAGCTCAACTTTAAATTGTTCTTGACACTTCGTGGTTTCTATATATTGATAACAGATAGACATGAACAGAGCATTTTCAAAATTGGATGCAAAAATCATTGTCTTAAGAGTCCACAAAAAAGGTGGTTCCAATAACTTACACTAAAAAATTAGGGGCCAGAAATGTTTTTATTAAAGACCACTCTAAGCCCTTAACCATAAAGCCTGTTACTGTGCAGTATTTCCTTTTGCCTCATTCTAACATCTGAAAAGTAATTACATGTTACCCAAAAACACACGACTCTGGTGGGACTCGAACCCACAACCTTTGAATTGCTATATAGCTCTAGAAGTCCAAAGCGCTATCCATTGCGCCACAGAGCCTATATCATCCCACATGCTAGTAAAAAATGTGCCCAGCTAAAGTCTTAATGTGTCTTGCTTTTTTAAGTTAAGGAATACTAAAAAAATCATCATTGGGGCTATCCTTTAGAGATACTCAAAAATAGCTCAGCTTTAAATTGTTCTTGACACTTCGTGGTTTCTATATATTGATAACAGATAGACATGAACAGAGCATTTTCAAAATTGGATGTAAAAATCGTTGTCTTAAGAGTCCACAAAAAAAGGTGGTTCCAATAACTTACACTAACAAATTAGGGGCCAGAAATGTTTTTATTAAAGACCACTCTAAGCCCTTAACCATAAAGCCTGTTACTGTGCAGTATTTCCTTTTGCCTCATTCTAACATCTGAAAAGTAATTACATGTTACCCAAAAACACACGACTCTGGTGGGACTCGAACCCACAACCTTTGAATTGCTATATAGCTCTAGAAGTCCAATGCGCTATCCATTGCGCCACAGAGCCTATATCATCCCACATGCTAGTAAAAAATGTGCCCAGCTAAAGTCTTAATGTGTCTTGCTTTTTTAAGTTAAGGAATACTAAAAAAATCATCATTGGGTCTATCTTTTAGACATACTCAAAAATAGCTCAACTTTAAATTGTTCTTGACACTTCGTGGTTTCTATATATTGATAACAGATAGACATGAACAGAGCATTTTCAAAATTGGATGCAAAAATCATTGTCTTAATAGTCCACAAAAAAGGTGGTTCCAATAACTTACACTAAAAAATTAGGGGCCAGAAATGTTTTTATTAAAGACCACTCTAAGCCCTTAACCATAAAGCCTGTTACTGTGCAGTATTTCCTTTTGCCTCATTCTAACATCTGAAAAGTAATTACATGTTACCCAAAAACACACGACTCTGGTGGGACTCGAACCCACAACCTTTGAATTGCTATATAGCTCTAGAAGTCCAATGCGCTATCCATTGCGCCACAGAGCCTATATCATCCCACATGCTAGTAAAAAATGTGCCCAGCTAAAGTCTTAATGTGTCTTGCTTTTTTAAGTTAAGGAATACTAAAAAAATCATCATTGGGTCTATCTTTTAGACATACTCAAAAATAGCTCAACTTTAAATTGTTCTTGACACTTCGTGGTTTCTATATATTGATAACAGATAGACATCAACAGAGCATTTTCAAAATTGGATGTAAAAATCGTTGTCTTAAGAGTCCACAAAAAAAGGTGGTTCCAATAACTTACACTAACAAATTAGGGGCCAGAAATGTTTTTATTAAAGACCACTCTAAGCCCTTAACCATAAAGCCTGTTACTGTGCAGTATTTCCTTTTGCCTCATTCTAACATCTGAAAAGTAATTACATGTTACCCAAAAACACACGACTCTGGTGGGACTCGAACCCTCAACCTTTGAATTGCTATATAGCTCTAGAAGTCCAATGCGCTATCCATTGCGCCACAGAGCCTATATCATCCCACATGCTAGTAAAAAATGTGCCCAGCTAAAGTCTTAATGTGTCTTGCTTTTTTAAGTTAAGGAATACTAAAAAAATCATCATTGGGTCTATCTTTTAGACATACTCAAAAATAGCTCAACTTTAAATTGTTCTTGACACTTCGTGGTTTCTATATATTGATAACAGATAGACATGAACAGAGCATTTTCAAAATTGGATGTAAAAATCGTTGTCTTAAGAGTCCACAAAAAAAGGTGGTTCCAATAACTTACACTAACAAATTAGGGGCCAGAAATGTTTTTATTAAAGACCACTCTAAGCCCTTAACCATAAAGCCTGTTACTGTGCAGTATTTCCTTTTGCCTCATTCTAACATCTGAAAAGTAATTACATGTTACCCAAAAACACACAACTCTGGTGGGACTCGAACCCAGAACCTTTGTATTGCTATATAGCTCTAGAAGTCCAATGCGCTATCCATTGCGCCACAGAGCCTATATCATCCCTCATGCTAGTAAAAAATGTGCCCAGCTAAAGTCTTAATGTGTCTTGCTTTTTTAAGTTAAGGAATACTAAAAAAATCATCATTGGGGCTATCCTTTAGAGATACTCAAAAATAGCTCAGCTTTAAATTGTTCTTGACACTTCGTGGTTTCTATATATTGATAACAGATAGACATGAACAGAGCATTTTCAAAATTGGATGTAAAAATCGTTGTCTTAAGAGTCCACAAAAAAAGGTGGTTCCAATAACTTACACTAACAAATTAGGGGCCAGAAATGTTTTTATTAAAGACCACTCTAAGCCCTTAACCATAAAGCCTGTTACTGTGCAGTATTTCCTTTTGCCTCATTCTAACATCTGAAAAGTAATTACATGTTACCCAAAAACACACGACTCTGGTGGGACTCAAACCCACAACCTTTGTATTGCTATATAGCTCTAGAAGTCCAATGCGCTATCCATTGCGCCACAGAGCCTATATCATCCCTCATGCTAGTAAAAAATGTGCCCAGCTAAAGTCTTAATGTGTCTTGCTTTTTTAAGTTAAGGAATACTAAAAAAATCATCATTGGGGCTATCCTTTAGAGATACTCAAAAATAGCTCAGCTTTAAATTGTTCTTGACACTTCGTGGTTTCTATATATTGATAACAGATAGACATGAACAGAGCATTTTCAAAATTGGATGTAAAAATCGTTGTCTTAAGAGTCCACAAAAAAAGGTGGTTCCAATAACTTACACTAACAAATTAGGGGCCAGAAATGTTTTTATTAAAGACCACTCTAAGCCCTTAACCATAAAGCCTGTTACTGTGCAGTATTTCCTTTTGCCTCATTCTAACATCTGAAAAGTAATTACATGTTACCCAAAAACACACGACTCTGGTGGGACTCAAACCCACAACCTTTGTATTGCTATATAGCTCTAGAAGTCCAATGCGCTATCCATTGCGCCACAGAGCCTATATCATCCCTCATGCTAGTAAAAAATGTGCCCAGCTAAAGTCTTAATGTGTCTTGCTTTTTTAAGTTAAGGAATACTAAAAAAATCATCATTGGGTCTATCTTTTAGACATACTCAAAAATAGCTCAACTTTAAATTGTTCTTGACACTTCGTGGTTTCTATATATTGATAACAGATAGACATGAACAGAGCATTTTCAAAATTGGATGCAAAAATCATTGTCTTAAGAGTCCACAAAAAAGGTGGTTCCAATAACTTACACTAAAAAATTAGGGGCCAGAAATGTTTTTATTAAAGACCACTCTAAGCCCTTAACCATAAAGCCTGTTACTGTGCAGTATTTCCTTTTGCCTCATTCTAACATCTGAAAAGTAATTGCATGTTACCCAAAAACACACGACTCTGGTGGGACTCGAACCCACAACCTTTGAATTGCTATATAGCTCTAGAAGTCCAATGCGCTATCCATTGCGCCACAGAGCCTATATCATCCCACATGCTAGTAAAAAATGTGCCCAGCTAAAGTCTTAATGTGTCTTGCTTTTTTAAGTTAAGGAATACTAAAAAAATCATCATTGGGGCTATCCTTTAGAGATACTCAAAAATAGCTCAGCTTTAAATTGTTCTTGACACTTCGTGGTTTCTATATATTGATAACAGATAGACATGAACAGAGCATTTTCAAAATTGGATGCAAAAATCGTTGTCTTAAGAGTCCACAAAAAAAGGTGGTTCCAATAACTTACACTAACAAATTAGGGGCCAGAAATGTTTTTATTAAAGACCACTCTAAGCCCTTAACCATAAAGCCTGTTACTGTGCAGTATTTCCTTTTGCCTCATTCTAACATCTGAAAAGTAATTACATGTTACCCAAAAACACACGACTCTGGTGGGACTCGAACCCACAACCTTTGAATTGCTATATAGCTCTAGAAGTCCAATGCGCTATCCATTGCGCCACAGAGCCTATATCATCCCACATGCTAGTAAAAAATGTGCCCAGCTAAAGTCTTAATGTGTCTTGCTTTTTTAAGTTAAGGAATACTAAAAAAATCATCATTGGGTCTATCTTTTAGACATACTCAAAAATAGCTCAACTTTAAATTGTTCTTGACACTTCGTGGTTTCTATATATTGATAACAGATAGACATGAACAGAGCATTTTCAAAATTGGATGCAAAAATCATTGTCTTAATAGTCCACAAAAAAGGTGGTTCCAATAACTTACACTAAAAAATTAGGGGCCAGAAATGTTTTTATTAAAGACCACTCTAAGCCCTTAACCATAAAGCCTGTTACTGTGCAGTATTTCCTTTTGCCTCATTCTAACATCTGAAAAGTAATTACATGTTACCCAAAAACACACGACTCTGGTGGGACTCGAACCCACAACCTTTGAATTGCTATATAGCTCTAGAAGTCCAATGCGCTATCCATTGCGCCACAGAGCCTATATCATCCCACATGCTAGTAAAAAATGTGCCCAGCTAAAGTCTTAATGTGTCTTGCTTTTTTAAGTTAAGGAATACTAAAAAAATCATCATTGGGGCTATCCTTTAGAGATACTCAAAAATAGCTCAGCTTTAAATTGTTCTTGACACTTCGTGGTTTCTATATATTGATAACAGATAGACATGAACAGAGCATTTTCAAAATTGGATGCAAAAATCGTTGTCTTAAGAGTCCACAAAAAAAGGTGGTTCCAATAACTTACACTAACAAATTAGGGGCCAGAAATGTTTTTATTAAAGACCACTCTAAGCCCTTAACCATAAAGCCTGTTACTGTGCAGTATTTCCTTTTGCCTCATTCTAACATCTGAAAAGTAATTACATGTTACCCAAAAACACACGACTCTGGTGGGACTCGAACCCTCAACCTTTGTATTGCTATATAGCTCTAGAAGTCCAATGCGCTATCGATTGCGCCACAGAGCCTATATCATCCCTCATGCTAGTAAAAAATGTGCCCAGCTAAAGTCTTAATGTGTCTTGCTTTTTTAAGTTAAGGAATACTAAAAAAATCATCATTGGGGCTATCCTTTAGAGATACTCAAAAATAGCTCAGCTTTAAATTGTTCTTGACACTTCGTGGTTTCTATATATTGATAACAGATAGACATGAACAGAGCATTTTCAAAATTGGATGCAAAAATCGTTGTCTTAAGAGTCCACAAAAAAAGGTGGTTCCAATAACTTACACTAACAAATTAGGGGCCAGAAATGTTTTTATTAAAGACCACTCTAAGCCCTTAACCATAAAGCCTGTTACTGTGCAGTATTTCCTTTTGCCTCATTCTAACATCTGAAAAGTAATTACATGTTACCCAAAAACACACGACTCTGGTGGGACTTGAACCCACAACCTTTGAATTGCTATATAGCTCTAGAAGTCCAATGCGCTATCCATTGCGCCACAGAGCCTATATCATCCCACATGCTAGTAAAAAATGTGCCCAGCTAAAGTCTTAATGTGTCTTGCTTTTTTAAGTTAAGGAATACTAAAAAAATCATCATTGGGTCTATCTTTTAGACATACTCAAAAATAGCTCAACTTTAAATTGTTCTTGACACTTCGTGGTTTCTATATATTGATAACAGATAGACATGAACAGAGCATTTTCAAAATTGGATGCAAAAATCATTGTCTTAAGAGTCCACAAAAAAGGTGGTTCCAATAACTTACACTAAAAAATTAGGGGCCAGAAATGTTTTTATTAAAGACCACTCTAAGCCCTTAACCATAAAGCCTGTTACTGTGCAGTATTTCCTTTTGCCTCATTCTAACATCTGAAAAGTAATTACATGTTACCCAAAAACACACGACTCTGGTGGGACTCGAACCCACAACCTTTGTATTGCTATATAGCTCTAGAAGTCCGATGCGCTATCCATTGCGCCACAGAGCCTATATCATCCCTCATGCTAGTAAAAAATATGCCCAGCTAAAGTCTTAATGTGTCTTGCTTTTTTAAGTTAAGGAATACTAAAAAAATCATCATTGGGGCTATCCTTTAGAGATACTCAAAAATAGCTCAGCTTTAAATTGTTCTTGACACTTCGTGGTTTCTATATATTGATAACAGATAGACATGAACAGAGCATTTTCAAAATTGGATGTAAAAATCGTTGTCTTAAGAGTCCACAAAAAAAGGTGGTTCCAATAACTTACACTAACAAATTAGGGGCCAGAAATGTTTTTATTAAAGACCACTCTAAGCCCTTAACCATAAAGCCTGTTACTGTGCAGTATTTCCTTTTGCCTCATTCTAACATCTGAAAAGTAATTACATGTTACCCAAAAACACACGACTCTGGTGGGACTCGAACCCACAACCTTTGAATTGCTATATAGCTCTAGAAGTCCAATGCGCTATCCATTTCGCCACAGAGCCTATATCATCCCACATGCTAGTAAAAAATGTGCCCAGCTAAAGTCTTAATGTGTCTTGCTTTTTTAAGTTAAGGAATACTAAAAAAATCATCATTGGGGCTATCCTTTAGAGATACTCAAAAATAGCTCAGCTTTAAATTGTTCTTGACACTTCGTGGTTTCTATATATTGATAACAGATAGACATGAACAGAGCATTTTCAAAATTGGATGTAAAAATCGTTGTCTTAAGAGTCCACAAAAAAAGGTGGTTCCAATAACTTACACTAACAAATTAGGGGGCAGAAATGTTTTTATTAAAGACCACTCTAAGCCCTTAACCATAAAGCCTGTTACTGTGCAGTATTTCCTTTTGCCTCATTCTAACATCTGAAAAGTAATTACATGTTACTCAAAAACACAAGACTCTGGTGGGACTCGAACCCACAACCTTTGTATTGCTATATAGCTCTAGAAGTCCGATGCGCTATCCATTGCGCCACAGAGCCTATATCATCCCTCATGCTAGTAAAAAATATGCCCAGCTAAAGTCTTAATGTGTCTTGCTTTTTTAAGTTAAGGAATACTAAAAAAATCATCATTGGGGCTATCCTTTAGAGATACTCAAAAATAGCTCAGCTTTAAATTGTTCTTGACACTTCGTGGTTTCTATATATTGATAACAGATAGACATGAACAGAGCATTTTCAAAATTGGATGTAAAAATCGTTATCTTAAGAGTCCACAAAAAAAGGTGGTTCCAATAACTTACACTAACAAATTAGGGGCCAGAAATGTTTTTATTAAAGACCACTCTAAGCCCTTAACCATAAAGCCTGTTACTGTGCAGTATTTCCTTTTGCCTCATTCTAACATCTGAAAAGTAATTACATGTTACCCAAGAACACACGACTCTGGTGGGACTCAAACCCACAACCTTTGTATTGCTATATAGCTCTAGAAGTCCAATGCGCTATCCATTGCGCCACAGAGCCTATATCATCCCTCATGCTAGTAAAAAATGTGCCCAGCTAAAGTCTTAATGTGTCTTGCTTTTTTAAGTTAAGGAATACTAAAAAAATCATCATTGGGGCTATCCTTTAGAGATACTCAAAAATAGCTCAGCTTTAAATTGTTCTTGACACTTCGTGGTTTCTATATATTGATAACAGATAGACATGAACAGAGCATTTTCAAAATTGGATGTAAAAATCGTTGTCTTAAGAGTCCACAAAAAAAGGTGGTTCCAATAACTTACACTAACAAATTAGGGTCCAGAAATGTTTTTATTAAAGACCACTCTAAGCCCTTAACCATAAAGCCTGTTACTGTGCATTATTCCTTTTTGCCTCATTCTAACATCTGAAAAGTAATTACATGTTACCCAAAAACACACGACTCTGGTGGGACTCGAACCCACAACCTTTGAATTGCTATATAGCTCTAGAAGTCCAATGCGCTATCCATTTCGCCACAGAGCCTATATCATCCCACATGCTAGTAAAAAATGTGCCCAGCTAAAGTCTTAATGTGTCTTGCTTTTTTAAGTTAAGGAATACAAAAAAAATCATCATTGGGGCTATCCTTTAGAGATACTCAAAAATAGCTCAGCTTTAAATTGTTCTTGACACTTCGTGGTTTCTATATATTGATAACAGATAGACATGAACAGAGCATTTTCAAAATTGGATGCAAAAATCGTTGTCTTAAGAGTCCACAAAAAAAGGTGGTTCCAATAACTTACACTAACAAATTAGGGGCCAGAAATGTTTTTATTAAAGACCACTCTAAGCCCTTAACCATAAAGCCTGTTACTGTGCAGTATTTCCTTTTGCCTCATTCTAACATCTGAAAAGTAATTACATGTTACCCAAAAACACACGACTCTGGTGGGACTCGAACCCACAACCTTTGAATTGCTATATAGCTCTAGAAGTCCAATGCGCTATCCATTTCGCCACAGAGCCTATATCATCCCACATGCTAGTAAAAAATGTGCTCAGCTAAAGTCTTAATGTGTCTTGCTTTTTTAAGTTAAGGAATACTAAAAAAATCATCATTGGGGCTATCCTTTAGAGATACTCAAAAATAGCTCAGCTTTAAATTGTTCTTGACACTTCGTGGTTTCTATATATTGATAACAGATAGACATGAACAGAGCATTTTCAAAATTGGATGTAAAAATCGTTGTCTTAAGAGTCCACAAAAAAAGGTGGTTCCAATAACTTACACTAACAAATTAGGGGCCAGAAATGTTTTTATTAAAGACCACTCTAAGCCCTTAACCATAAAGCCTGTTACTGTGCAGTATTTCCTTTTGCCTCATTCTAACATCTGAAAAGTAATTACATGTTACCCAAAAACACACGACTCTGGTGGGACTCGAACCCACAACCTTTGAATTGCTATATAGCTCTAGAAGTCCAATGCGCTATCCATTTCGCCACAGAGCCTATATCAGCCCACATGCTAGTAAAAAATGTGCCCAGCTAAAGTCTTAATGTGTCTTGCTTTTTTAAGTTAAGGAATACTAAAAAAATCATCATTGGGGCTATCCTTTAGAGATACTCAAAAATAGCTCAGCTTTAAATTGTTCTTGACACTTCGTGGTTTCTATATATTGATAACAGATAGACATGAACAGAGCATTTTCAAAATTGGATGTAAAAATCGTTGTCTTAAGAGTCCACAAAAAAAGGTGGTTCCAATAACTTACACTAACAAATTAGGGTCCAGAAATGTTTTTATTAAAGACCACTCTAAGCCCTTAACCATAAAGCCTGTTACTGTGCATTATTCCTTTTTGCCTCATTCTAACATCTGAAAAGTAATTACATGTTACCCAAAAACACACGACTCTGGTGGGACTCGAACCCACAACCTTTGAATTGCTATATAGCTCTAGAAGTCCAATGCGCTATCCATTTCGCCACAGAGCCTATATCATCCCACATGCTAGTAAAAAATGTGCCCAGCTAAAGTCTTAATGTGTCTTGCTTTTTTAAGTTAAGGAATACAAAAAAAATCATCATTGGGGCTATCCTTTAGAGATACTCAAAAATAGCTCAGCTTTAAATTGTTCTTGACACTTCGTGGTTTCTATATATTGATAACAGATAGACATGAACAGAGCATTTTCAAAATTGGATGCAAAAATCGTTGTCTTAAGAGTCCACAAAAAAAGGTGGTTCCAATAACTTACACTAACAAATTAGGGGCCAGAAATGTTTTTATTAAAGACCACTCTAAGCCCTTAACCATAAAGCCTGTTACTGTGCAGTATTTCCTTTTGCCTCATTCTAACATCTGAAAAGTAATTACATGTTACCCAAGAACACACGACTCTGGTGGGACTCAAACCCACAACCTTTGTATTGCTATATAGCTCTAGAAGTCCAATGCGCTATCCATTGCGCCACAGAGCCTATATCATCCCTCATGCTAGTAAAAAATGTGCCCAGCTAAAGTCTTAATGTGTCTTGCTTTTTTAAGTTAAGGAATACTAAAAAAATCATCATTGGGGCTATCCTTTAGAGATACTCAAAAATAGCTCAGCTTTAAATTGTTCTTGACACTTCGTGGTTTCTATATATTGATAACAGATAGACATGAACAGAGCATTTTCAAAATTGGATGTAAAAATCGTTGTCTTAAGAGTCCACAAAAAAAGGTGGTTCCAATAACTTACACTAACAAATTAGGGTCCAGAAATGTTTTTATTAAAGACCACTCTAAGCCCTTAACCATAAAGCCTGTTACTGTGCATTATTCCTTTTTGCCTCATTCTAACATCTGAAAAGTAATTACATGTTACCCAAAAACACACGACTCTGGTGGGACTCGAACCCACAACCTTTGAATTGCTATATAGCTCTAGAAGTCCAATGCGCTATCCATTTCGCCACAGAGCCTATATCATCCCACATGCTAGTAAAAAATGTGCCCAGCTAAAGTCTTAATGTGTCTTGCTTTTTTAAGTTAAGGAATACAAAAAAAATCATCATTGGGGCTATCCTTTAGAGATACTCAAAAATAGCTCAGCTTTAAATTGTTCTTGACACTTCGTGGTTTCTATATATTGATAACAGATAGACATGAACAGAGCATTTTCAAAATTGGATGCAAAAATCGTTGTCTTAAGAGTCCACAAAAAAAGGTGGTTCCAATAACTTACACTAACAAATTAGGGGCCAGAAATGTTTTTATTAAAGACCACTCTAAGCCCTTAACCATAAAGCCTGTTACTGTGCAGTATTTCCTTTTGCCTCATTCTAACATCTGAAAAGTAATTACATGTTACCCAAAAACACACGACTCTGGTGGGACTCGAACCCACAACCTTTGTATTGCTATATAGCTCTAGAAGTCCAATGCGCTATCCATTGCGCCACAGAGCCTATATCATCCCTCATGCTAGTAAAAAATGTGCCCAGCTAAAGTCTTAATGTGTCTTGCTTTTTTAAGTTAAGGAATACTAAAAAAATCATCATTGGGGCTATCCTTTAGAGATACTCAAAAATAGCTCAGCTTTAAATTGTTCTTGACACTTCGTGGTTTCTATATATTGATAACAGATAGACATGAACAGAGCATTTTCAAAATTGGATGTAAAAATCGTTGTCTTAAGAGTCCACAAAAAAAGGTGGTTCCAATAACTTACACTAACAAATTAGGGTCCAGAAATGTTTTTATTAAAGACCACTCTAAGCCCTTAACCATAAAGCCTGTTACTGTGCATTATTCCTTTTTGCCTCATTCTAACATCTGAAAAGTAATTACATGTTACACAAAAACACACGACTCTGGTGGGACTCGAACCCACAACCTTTGAATTGCTATATAGCTCTAGAAGTCCAATGCGCTATCCATTTCGCCACAGAGCCTATATCATCCCACATGCTAGTAAAAAATGTGCCCAGCTAAAGTCTTAATGTGTCTTGCTTTTTTAAGTTAAGGAATACAAAAAAAATCATCATTGGGGCTATCCTTTAGAGATACTCAAAAATAGCTCAGCTTTAAATTGTTCTTGACACTTCGTGGTTTCTATATATTGATAACAGATAGACATGAACAGAGCATTTTCAAAATTGGATGCAAAAATCGTTGTCTTAAGAGTCCACAAAAAAAGGTGGTTCCAATAACTTACACTAACAAATTAGGGGCCAGAAATGTTTTTATTAAAGACCACTCTAAGCCCTTAACCATAAAGCCTGTTACTGTGCAGTATTTCCTTTTGCCTCATTCTAACATCTGAAAAGTAATTACATGTTACCCAAAAACACACGACTCTGGTGGGACTCGAACCCACAACCTTTGAATTGCTATATAGCTCTAGAAGTCCAATGCGCTATCCATTTCGCCACAGAGCCTATATCATCCCACATGCTAGTAAAAAATGTGCTCAGCTAAAGTCTTAATGTGTCTTGCTTTTTTAAGTTAAGGAATACTAAAAAAATCATCATTGGGGCTATCCTTTAGAGATACTCAAAAATAGCTCAGCTTTAAATTGTTCTTGACACTTCGTGGTTTCTATATATTGATAACAGATAGACATGAACAGAGCATTTTCAAAATTGGATGTAAAAATCGTTGTCTTAAGAGTCCACAAAAAAAGGTGGTTCCAATAACTTACACTAACAAATTAGGGGCCAGAAATGTTTTTATTAAAGACCACTCTAAGCCCTTAACCATAAAGCCTGTTACTGTGCAGTATTTCCTTTTGCCTCATTCTAACATCTGAAAAGTAATTACATGTTACCCAAAAACACACGACTCTGGTGGGACTCGAACCCACAACCTTTGAATTGCTATATAGCTCTAGAAGTCCAATGCGCTATCCATTTCGCCACAGAGCCTATATCAGCCCACATGCTAGTAAAAAATGTGCCCAGCTAAAGTCTTAATGTGTCTTGCTTTTTTAAGTTAAGGAATACTAAAAAAATCATCATTGGGGCTATCCTTTAGAGATACTCAAAAATAGCTCAGCTTTAAATTGTTCTTGACACTTCGTGGTTTCTATATATTGATAACAGATAGACATGAACAGAGCATTTTCAAAATTGGATGTAAAAATCGTTGTCTTAAGAGTCCACAAAAAAAGGTGGTTCCAATAACTTACACTAACAAATTAGGGTCCAGAAATGTTTTTATTAAAGACCACTCTAAGCCCTTAACCATAAAGCCTGTTACTGTGCATTATTCCTTTTTGCCTCATTCTAACATCTGAAAAGTAATTACATGTTACCCAAAAACACACGACTCTGGTGGGACTCGAACCCACAACCTTTGAATTGCTATATAGCTCTAGAAGTCCAAAGCGCTATCCATTTCGCCACAGAGCCTATATCATCCCACATGCTAGTAAAAAATGTGCCCAGCTAAAGTCTTAATGTGTCTTGCTTTTTTAAGTTAAGGAATACAAAAAAAATCATCATTGGGGCTATCCTTTAGAGATACTCAAAAATAGCTCAGCTTTAAATTGTTCTTGACACTTCGTGGTTTCTATATATTGATAACAGATAGACATGAACAGAGCATTTTCAAAATTGGATGCAAAAATCGTTGTCTTAAGAGTCCACAAAAAAAGGTGGTTCCAATAACTTACACTAACAAATTAGGGGCCAGAAATGTTTTTATTAAAGACCACTCTAAGCCCTTAACCATAAAGCCTGTTACTGTGCAGTATTTCCTTTTGCCTCATTCTAACATCTGAAAAGTAATTACATGTTACCCAAAAACACACGACTCTGGTGGGACTCGAACCCACAACCTTTGAATTGCTATATAGCTCTAGAAGTCCAATGCGCTATCCATTTCGCCACAGAGCCTATATCATCCCACATGCTAGTAAAAAATGTGCTCAGCTAAAGTCTTAATGTGTCTTGCTTTTTTAAGTTAAGGAATACTAAAAAAATCATCATTGGGGCTATCCTTTAGAGATACTCAAAAATAGCTCAGCTTTAAATTGTTCTTGACACTTCGTGGTTTCTATATATTGATAACAGATAGACATGAACAGAGCATTTTCAAAATTGGATGTAAAAATCGTTGTCTTAAGAGTCCACAAAAAAAGGTGGTTCCAATAACTTACACTAACAAATTAGGGGCCAGAAATGTTTTTATTAAAGACCACTCTAAGCCCTTAACCATAAAGCCTGTTACTGTGCAGTATTTCCTTTTGCCTCATTCTAACATCTGAAAAGTAATTACATGTTACCCAAAAACACACGACTCTGGTGGGACTTGAACCCACAACCTTTGAATTGCTATATAGCTCTAGAAGTCCAATGCGCTATCCATTTCGCCACAGAGCCTATATCAGCCCACATGCTAGTAAAAAATGTGCCCAGCTAAAGTCTTAATGTGTCTTGCTTTTTTAAGTTAAGGAATACTAAAAAAATCATCATTGGGGCTATCCTTTAGAGATACTCAAAAATAGCTCAGCTTTAAATTGTTCTTGACACTTCGTGGTTTCTATATATTGATAACAGATAGACATGAACAGAGCATTTTCAAAATTGGATGTAAAAATCGTTGTCTTAAGAGTCCACAAAAAAAGGTGGTTCCAATAACTTACACTAACAAATTAGGGGGCAGAAATGTTTTTATTAAAGACCACTCTAAGCCCTTAACCATAAAGCCTGTTACTGTGCAGTATTTCCTTTTGCCTCATTCTAACATCTGAAAAGTAATTACATGTTACCCAAAAACACATGACTCTGGTGGGACTCGAACCCACAACCTTTGAATTGCTATATAGCTCTAGAAGTCCAATGCGCTATCCATTGCGCCACAGAGCCTATATCATCCCACATGCTAGTAAAAAATGTGCCCAGCTAAAGTCTTAATGTGTCTTGCTTTTTTAAGTTAAGGAATACTAAAAAAATCATCATTGGGGCTATCCTTTAGAGATACTCAAAAATAGCTCAGCTTTAAATTGTTCTTGACACTTCGTGGTTTCTATATATTGATAACAGATAGACATGAACAGAGCATTTTCAAAATTGGATGTAAAAATCGTTGTCTTAAGAGTCCACAAAAAAAGGTGGTTCCAATAACTTACACTAACAAATTAGGGGCCAGAAATGTTTTTATTAAAGACCACTCTAAGCCCTTAACCATAAAGCCTGTTACTGTGCAGTATTTCCTTTTGCCTCATTCTAACATCTGAAAAGTAATTACATGTTACCCAAAAACACACGACTCTGGTGGGACTCAAACCCACAACCTTTGTATTGCTATATAGCTCTAGAAGTCCAATGCGCTATCCATTGCGCCACTGAGCCTATATCATCCCTCATGCTAGTAAAAAATGTGCCCAGCTAAAGTCTTAATGTGTCTTGCTTTTTTAAGTTAAGGAATACTAAAAAAATCATCATTGGGGCTATCCTTTAGAGATACTCAAAAATAGCTCAGCTTTAAATTGTTCTTGACACTTCGTGGTTTCTATATATTGATAACAGATAGACATGAACAGAGCATTTTCAAAATTGGATGTAAAAATCGTTGTCTTAAGAGTCCACAAAAAAAGGTGGTTCCAATAACTTACACTAACAAATTAGGGGCCAGAAATGTTTTTATTAAAGACCACTCTAAGCCCTTAACCATAAAGCCTGTTACTGTGCAGTATTTCCTTTTGCCTCATTCTAACATCTGAAAAGTAATTACATGTTACCCAAAAACACACGACTCTGGTGGGACTCAAACCCACAACCTTTGTATTGCTATATAGCTCTAGAAGTCCAATGCGCTATCCATTGCGCCACAGAGCCTATATCATCCCACATGCTAGTAAAAAATGTGCCCAGCTAAAGTCTTAATGTGTCTTGCTTTTTTAAGTTAAGGAATACTAAAAAAATCATCATTGGGGCTATCCTTTAGAGATACTCAAAAATAGCTCAGCTTTAAATTGTTCTTGACACTTCGTGGTTTCTATATATTGATAACAGATAGACATGAACAGAGCATTTTCAAAATTGGATGCAAAAATCGTTGTCTTAAGAGTCCACAAAAAAAGGTGGTTCCAATAACTTACACTAACAAATTAGGGGCCAGAAATGTTTTTATTAAAGACCACTCTAAGCCCTTAACCATAAAGCCTGTTACTGTGCAGTATTTCCTTTTGCCTCATTCTAACATCAGAAAAGTAATTACATGTTACCCAAAAACACACGACTCTGGTGGGACTCGAACCCACAACCTTTGAATTGCTATATAGCTCTAGAAGTCCAATGCGCTATCCATTGCGCCACAGAGCCTATATCATCCCACATGCTAGTAAAAAATGTGCCCAGCTAAAGTCTTAATGTGTCTTGCTTTTTTAAGTTAAGGAATACTAAAAAAATCATCATTGGGGCTATCCTTTAGAGATACTCAAAAATAGCTCAGCTTTAAATTGTTCTTGACACTTCGTGGTTTCTATATATTGATAACAGATAGACATGAACAGAGCATTTTCAAAATTGGATGTAAAAATCGTTGTCTTAAGAGTCCACAAAAAAAGGTGGTTCCAATAACTTACACTAACAAATTAGGGGCCAGAAATGTTTTTATTAAAGACCACTCTAAGCCCTTAACCATAAAGCCTGTTACTGTGCAGTATTTCCTTTTGCCTCATTCTAACATCTGAAAAGTAATTACATGTTACCCAAAAACACACGACTCTGGTGGGACTCGAACCCACAACCTTTGAATTGCTATATAGCTCTAGAAGTCCAATGCGCTATCCATTGCGCCACAGAGCCTATATCATCCCACATGCTAGTAAAAAATGTGCCCAGCTAAAGTCTTAATGTGTCTTGCTTTTTTAAGTTAAGGAATACTAAAAAAATCATCATTGGGTCTATCTTTTAGACATACTCAAAAATAGCTCAACTTTAAATTGTTCTTGACACTTCGTGGTTTCTATATATTGATAACAGATAGACATGAACAGAGCATTTTCAAAATTGGATGCAAAAATCATTGTCTTAATAGTCCACAAAAAAGGTGGTTCCAATAACTTACACTAAAAAATTAGGGGCCAGAAATGTTTTTATTAAAGACCACTCTAAGCCCTTAACCATAAAGCCTGTTACTGTGCAGTATTTCCTTTTGCCTCATTCTAACATCTGAAAAGTAATTACATGTTACCCAAAAACACACGACTCTGGTGGGACTCGAACCCACAACCTTTGAATTGCTATATAGCTCTAGAAATCCAATGCGCTATCCATTGCGCCACAGAGCCTATATCATCCCACATGCTAGTAAAAAATGTGCCCAGCTAAAGTCTTAATGTGTCTTGCTTTTTTAAGTTAAGGAATACTAAAAAAATCATCATTGGGGCTATCCTTTAGAGATACTCAAAAATAGCTCAGCTTTAAATTGTTCTTGACACTTCGTGGTTTCTATATATTGATAACAGATAGACATGAACAGAGCATTTTCAAAATTGGATGCAAAAATCGTTGTCTTAAGAGTCCACAAAAAAAGGTGGTTCCAATAACTTACACTAACAAATTAGGGGCCAGAAATGTTTTTATTAAAGACCACTCTAAGCCCTTAACCATAAAGCCTGTTACTGTGCAGTATTTCCTTTTGCCTCATTCTAACATCTGAAAAGTAATTACATGTTACCCAAAAACACACGACTCTGGTGGGACTCGAACCCTCAACCTTTGTATTGCTATATAGCTCTAGAAGTCCAATGCGCTATCGATTGCGCCACAGAGCCTATATCATCCCTCATGCTAGTAAAAAATGTGCCCAGCTAAAGTCTTAATGTGTCTTGCTTTTTTAAGTTAAGGAATACTAAAAAAATCATCATTGGGGCTATCCTTTAGAGATACTCAAAAATAGCTCAGCTTTAAATTGTTCTTGACACTTCGTGGTTTCTATATATTGATAACAGATAGACATGAACAGAGCATTTTCAAAATTGGATGCAAAAATCGTTGTCTTAAGAGTCCACAAAAAAAGGTGGTTCCAATAACTTACACTAACAAATTAGGGGCCAGAAATGTTTTTATTAAAGACCACTCTAAGCCCTTAACCATAAAGCCTGTTACTGTGCAGTATTTCCTTTTGCCTCATTCTAACATCTGAAAAGTAATTACATGTTACCCAAAAACACACGACTCTGGTGGGACTCGAACCCACAACCTTTGAATTGCTATATAGCTCTAGAAGTCCAATGCGCTATCCATTGCGCCACAGAGCCTATATCATCCCACATGCTAGTAAAAAATGTGCCCAGCTAAAGTCTTAATGTGTCTTGCTTTTTTAAGTTAAGGAATACTAAAAAAATCATCATTGGGTCTATCTTTTAGACATACTCAAAAATAGCTCAACTTTAAATTGTTCTTGACACTTCGTGGTTTCTATATATTGATAACAGATAGACATGAACAGAGCATTTTCAAAATTGGATGCAAAAATCATTGTCTTAAGAGTCCACAAAAAAGGTGGTTCCAATAACTTACACTAAAAAATTAGGGGCCAGAAATGTTTTTATTAAAGACCACTCTAAGCCCTTAACCATAAAGCCTGTTACTGTGCAGTATTTCCTTTTGCCTCATTCTAACATCTGAAAAGTAATTACATGTTACCCAAAAACACACGACTCTGGTGGGACTCGAACCCACAACCTTTGAATTGCTATATAGCTCTAGAAGTCCAATGCGCTATCCATTGCGCCACAGAGCCTATATCATCCCACATGCTAGTAAAAAATGTGCCCAGCTAAAGTCTTAATGTGTCTTGCTTTTTTAAGTTAAGGAATACTAAAAAAATCATCATTGGGTCTATCTTTTAGACATACTCAAAAATAGCTCAACTTTAAATTGTTCTTGACACTTCGTGGTTTCTATATATTGATAACAGATAGACATGAACAGAGCATTTTCAAAATTGGATGCAAAAATCATTGTCTTAAGAGTCCACAAAAAAGGTGGTTCCAATAACTTACACTAAAAAATTAGGGGCCAGAAATGTTTTTATTAAAGACCACTCTAAGCCCTTAACCATAAAGCCTGTTACTGTGCAGTATTTCCTTTTGCCTCATTCTAACATCTGAAAAGTAATTACATGTTACCCAAAAACACACGACTCTGGTGGGACTCGAACCCACAACCTTTGAATTGCTATATAGCTCTAGAAGTCCAATGCGCTATCCATTGCGCCACAGAGCCTATATCATCCCTCATGCTAGTAAAAAATGTGCCCAGCTAAAGTCTTAATGTGTCTTGCTTTTTTAAGTTAAGGAATACTAAAAAAATCATCATTGGGGCTATCCTTTAGAGATACTCAAAAATAGCTCAGCTTTAAATTGTTCTTGACACTTCGTGGTTTCTATATATTGATAACAGATAGACATGAACAGAGCATTTTCAAAATTGGATGCAAAAATCGTTGTCTTAAGAGTCCACAAAAAAAGGTGGTTCCAATAACTTACACTAACAAATTAGGGGCCAGAAATGTTTTTATTAAAGACCACTCTAAGCCCTTAACCATAAAGCCTGTTACTGTGCAGTATTTCCTTTTGCCTCATTCTAACATCTGAAAAGTAATTACATGTTACCCAAAAACACACGACTCTGGTGGGACTCGAACCCACAACCTTTGAATTGCTATATAGCTCTAGAAGTCCAATGCGCTATCCATTGCGGCACAGAGCCTATATCATCCCACATGCTAGTAAAAAATGTGCCCAGCTAAAGTCTTAATGTGTCTTGCTTTTTTAAGTTAAGGAATACTAAAAAAATCATCATTGGGTCTATCTTTTAGACATACTCAAAAATAGCTCAACTTTAAATTGTTCTTGACACTTCGTGGTTTCTATATATTGATAACAGATAGACATGAACAGAGCATTTTCAAAATTGGATGCAAAAATCATTGTCTTAAGAGTCCACAAAAAAGGTGGTTCCAATAACTTACACTAAAAAATTAGGGGCCAGAAATGTTTTTATTAAAGACCACTCTAAGCCCTTAACCATAAAGCCTGTTACTGTGCAGTATTTCCTTTTGCCTCATTCTAACATCTGAAAAGTAATTACATGTTACCCAAAAACACACGACTCTGGTGGGACTCGAACCCACAACCTTTGTATTGCTATATAGCTCTAGAAGTCCGATGCACTATCCATTGCGCCACAGAGCCTATATCATCCCTCATGCTAGTAAAAAATATGCCCAGCTAAAGTCTTAATGTGTCTTGCTTTTTTAAGTTAAGGAATACTAAAAAAATCATCATTGGGGCTATCCTTTAGAGATACTCAAAAATAGCTCAGCTTTAAATTGTTCTTGACACTTCGTGGTTTCTATATATTGATAACAGATAGACATGAACAGAGCATTTTCAAAATTGGATGTAAAAATCGTTGTCTTAAGAGTCCACAAAAAAAGGTGGTTCCAATAACTTACACTAACAAATTAGGGGCCAGAAATGTTTTTATTAAAGACCACTCTAAGCCCTTAACCATAAAGCCTGTTACTGTGCAGTATTTCCTTTTGCCTCATTCTAACATCTGAAAAGTAATTACATGTTACCCAAAAACACACGACTCTGGTGGGACTCGAACCCACAACCTTTGAATTGCTATATAGCTCTAGAAGTCCAATGCGCTATCCATTTCGCCACAGAGCCTATATCATCCCACATGCTAGTAAAAAATGTGCCCAGCTAAAGTCTTAATGTGTCTTGCTTTTTTAAGTTAAGGAATACTAAAAAAATCATCATTGGGGCTATCCTTTAGAGATACTCAAAAATAGCTCAGCTTTAAATTGTTCTTGACACTTCGTGGTTTCTATATATTGATAACAGATAGACATGAACAGAGCATTTTCAAAATTGGATGTAAAAATCGTTGTCTTAAGAGTCCACAAAAAAAGGTGGTTCCAATAACTTACACTAACAAATTAGGGGGCAGAAATGTTTTTATTAAAGACCACTCTAAGCCCTTAACCATAAAGCCTGTTACTGTGCAGTATTTCCTTTTGCCTCATTCTAACATCTGAAAAGTAATTACATGTTACTCAAAAACACACGACTCTGGTGGGACTCGAACCCACAACCTTTGTATTGCTATATAGCTCTAGAAGTCCGATGCGCTATCCATTGCGCCACAGAGCCTATATCATCCCTCATGCTAGTAAAAAATATGCCCAGCTAAAGTCTTAATGTGTCTTGCTTTTTTAAGTTAAGGAATACTAAAAAAATCATCATTGGGGCTATCCTTTAGAGATACTCAAAAATAGCTCAGCTTTAAATTGTTCTTGACACTTCGTGGTTTCTATATATTGATAACAGATAGACATGAACAGAGCATTTTCAAAATTGGATGTAAAAATCGTTATCTTAAGAGTCCACAAAAAAAGGTGGTTCCAATAACTTACACTAACAAATTAGGGGCCAGAAATGTTTTTATTAAAGACCACTCTAAGCCCTTAACCATAAAGCCTGTTACTGTGCAGTATTTCCTTTTGCCTCATTCTAACATCTGAAAAGTAATTACATGTTACCCAAGAACACACGACTCTGGTGGGACTCAAACCCACAACCTTTGTATTGCTATATAGCTCTAGAAGTCCAATGCGCTATCCATTGCGCCACAGAGCCTATATCATCCCTCATGCTAGTAAAAAATGTGCCCAGCTAAAGTCTTAATGTGTCTTGCTTTTTTAAGTTAAGGAATACTAAAAAAATCATCATTGGGGCTATCCTTTAGAGATACTCAAAAATAGCTCAGCTTTAAATTGTTCTTGACACTTCGTGGTTTCTATATATTGATAACAGATAGACATGAACAGAGCATTTTCAAAATTGGATGTAAAAATCGTTGTCTTAAGAGTCCACAAAAAAAGGTGGTTCCAATAACTTACACTAACAAATTAGGGTCCAGAAATGTTTTTATTAAAGACCACTCTAAGCCCTTAACCATAAAGCCTGTTACTGTGCATTATTCCTTTTTGCCTCATTCTAACATCTGAAAAGTAATTACATGTTACCCAAAAACACACGACTCTGGTGGGACTCGAACCCACAACCTTTGAATTGCTATATAGCTCTAGAAGTCCAATGCGCTATCCATTTCGCCACAGAGCCTATATCATCCCACATGCTAGTAAAAAATGTGCCCAGCTAAAGTCTTAATGTGTCTTGCTTTTTTAAGTTAAGGAATACAAAAAAAATCATCATTGGGGCTATCCTTTAGAGATACTCAAAAATAGCTCAGCTTTAAATTGTTCTTGACACTTCGTGGTTTCTATATATTGATAACAGATAGACATGAACAGAGCATTTTCAAAATTGGATGCAAAAATCGTTGTCTTAAGAGTCCACAAAAAAAGGTGGTTCCAATAACTTACACTAACAAATTAGGGGCCAGAAATGTTTTTATTAAAGACCACTCTAAGCCCTTAACCAAAAAGCCTGTTACTGTGCAGTATTTCCTTTTGCCTCATTCTAACATCTGAAAAGTAATTACATGTTACCCAAAAACACACGACTCTGGTGGGACTCGAACCCACAACCTTTGAATTGCTATATAGCTCTAGAAGTCCAATGCGCTATCCATTTCGCCACAGAGCCTATATCAGCCCACATGCTAGTAAAAAATGTGCCCAGCTAAAGTCTTAATGTGTCTTGCTTTTTTAAGTTAAGGAATACTAAAAAAATCATCATTGGGGCTATCCTTTAGAGATACTCAAAAATAGCTCAGCTTTAAATTGTTCTTGACACTTCGTGGTTTCTATATATTGATAACAGATAGACATGAACAGAGCATTTTCAAAATTGGATGTAAAAATCGTTGTCTTAAGAGTCCACAAAAAAAGGTGGTTCCAATAACTTACACTAACAAATTAGGGGGCAGAAATGTTTTTATTAAAGACCACTCTAAGCCCTTAACCATAAAGCCTGTTACTGTGCAGTATTTCCTTTTGCCTCATTCTAACATCTGAAAAGTAATTACATGTTACCCAAAAACACATGACTCTGGTGGGACTCGAACCCACAACCTTTGAATTGCTATATAGCTCTAGAAGTCCAATGCGCTATCCATTGCGCCACAGAGCCTATATCATCCCACATGCTAGTAAAAAATGTGCCCAGCTAAAGTCTTAATGTGTCTTGCTTTTTTAAGTTAAGGAATACTAAAAAAATCATCATTGGGGCTATCCTTTAGAGATACTCAAAAATAGCTCAGCTTTAAATTGTTCTTGACACTTCGTGGTTTCTATATATTGATAACAGATAGACATGAACAGAGCATTTTCAAAATTGGATGCAAAAATCGTTGTCTTAAGAGTCCACAAAAAAAGGTTTGTTCCAATAACTTACACTAACAAATTAGGGGCCAGAAATGTTTTTATTAAAGACCACTCTAAGCCCTTAACCATAAAGCCTGTTACTGTGCAGTATTTCCTTTTGCCTCATTCTAACATCTGAAAAGTAATTACATGTTACCCAAAAACACACGACTCTGGTGGGACTCGAACCCACAACCTTTGAATTGCTATATAGCTCTAGAAGTCCGATGCGCTATCCATTGCGCCACAGAGCCTATATCATCCCTCATGCTAGTAAAAAATATTCCCAGCTAAAGTCTTAATGTGTCTTGCTTTTTTAAGTTAAGGAATACTAAAAAAATCATCATTGGGGCTATCCTTTAGAGATACTCAAAAATAGCTCAGCTTTAAATTGTTCTTGACACTTCGTGGTTTCTATATATTGATAACAGATAGACATGAACAGAGCATTTTCAAAATTGGATGTAAAAATCGTTATCTTAAGAGTCCACAAAAAAAGGTGGTTCCAATAACTTACACTAACAAATTAGGGGCCAGAAATGTTTTTATTAAAGACCACTCTAAGCCCTTAACCATAAAGCCTGTTACTGTGCAGTATTTCCTTTTGCCTCATTCTAACATCTGAAAAGTAATTACATGTTACCCAAGAACACACGACTCTGGTGGGACTCAAACCCACAACCTTTGTATTGCTATATAGCTCTAGAAGTCCAATGCGCTATCCATTGCGCCACAGAGCCTATATCATCCCTCATGCTAGTAAAAAATGTGCCCAGCTAAAGTCTTAATGTGTCTTGCTTTTTTAAGTTAAGGAATACTAAAAAAATCATCATTGGGGCTATCCTTTAGAGATACTCAAAAATAGCTCAGCTTTAAATTGTTCTTGACACTTCGTGGTTTCTATATATTGATAACAGATAGACATGAACAGAGCATTTTCAAAATTGGATGTAAAAATCGTTGTCTTAAGAGTCCACAAAAAAAGGTGGTTCCAATAACTTACACTAACAAATTAGGGGCCAGAAATGTTTTTATTAAAGACCACTCTAAGCCCTTAACCATAAAGCCTGTTACTGTGCAGTATTTCCTTTTGCCTCATTCTAACATCTGAAAAGTAATTACATGTTACCCAAAAACACACGACTCTGGTGGGACTCGAACCCACAACCTTTGAATTGCTATATAGCTCTAGAAGTCCAATGCGCTATCCATTTCGCCACAGAGCCTATATCATCCCACATGCTAGTAAAAAATGTGCCCAGCTAAAGTCTTAATGTGTCTTGCTTTTTTAAGTTAAGGAATACTAAAAAAATCATCATTGGGGCTATCCTTTAGAGATACTCAAAAATAGCTCAGCTTTAAATTGTTCTTGACACTTCGTGGTTTCTATATATTGATAACAGATAGACATGAACAGAGCATTTTCAAAATTGGATGTAAAAATCGTTGTCTTAAGAGTCCACAAAAAAAGGTGGTTCCAATAACTTACACTAACAAATTAGGGGCCAGAAATGTTTTTATTAAAGACCACTCTAAGCCCTTAACCATAAAGCCTGTTACTGTGCAGTATTTCCTTTTGCCTCATTCTAACATCTGAAAAGTAATTACATGTTACCCAAAAACACACGACTCTGGTGGGACTCGAACCCACAACCTTTGAATTGCTATATAGCTCTAGAAGTCCAATGCGCTATCCATTTCGCCACAGAGCCTATATCATCCCACATGCTAGTAAAAAATGTGCCCAGCTAAAGTCTTAATGTGTCTTGCTTTTTTAAGTTAAGGAATACTAAAAAAATCATCATTGGGGCTATCCTTTAGAGATACTCAAAAATAGCTCAGCTTTAAATTGTTCTTGACACTTCGTGGTTTCTATATATTGATAACAGATAGACATGAACAGAGCATTTTCAAAATTGGATGCAAAAATCGTTGTCTTAAGAGTCCACAAAAAAAGGTGGTTCCAATAACTTACACTAACAAATTAGGGGGCAGAAATGTTTTTATTAAAGACCACTCTAAGCCCTTAACCATAAAGCCTGTTACTGTGCAGTATTTCCTTTTGCCTCATTCTAACATCTGAAAAGTAATTACATGTTACCCAAAAACACACGACTCTGGTGGGACTCGAACCCACAACCTTTGAATTGCTATATAGCTCTAGAAGTCCAATGCGCTATCCATTGCGCCACAGAGCCTATATCATCCCACATGCTAGTAAAAAATGTGCCCAGCTAAAGTCTTAATGTGTCTTGCTTTTTTAAGTTAAGGAATACTAAAAAAATCATCATTGGGTCTATCTTTTAGACATACTCAAAAATAGCTCAACTTTAAATTGTTCTTGACACTTCGTGGTTTCTATATATTGATAACAGATAGACATGAACAGAGCATTTTCAAAATTGGATGCAAAAATCATTGTCTTAAGAGTCCACAAAAAAGGTGGTTCCAATAACTTACACTAAAAAATTAGGGTCCAGAAATGTTTTTATTAAAGACCACTCTAAGCCCTTAACCATAAAGCCTGTTACTGTGCATTATTCCTTTTTGCCTCATTCTAACATTTGAAAAGTAATTACATGTTACCCAAAAACACACGACTCTGGTGGGACTCGAACCCACAACCTTTGAATTGCTATATAGCTCTAGAAGTCCAATGTGCTATCCATTGCGCCACAGAGCCTTTATCATCCCACATGCTTGTAAAAAATGTGCCCAGCTAAAGTCTTAATGTGTTGCTTTTTTAAGTTAAGGAATACAAAAAAAATCATCATTGGGGCTATCCTTTAGAGATACTCAAAAATAGCTCAGCTTTAAATTGTTCTTGACACTTTGTGGTTTCTATATATTGATAACAGATAGACATGAACAGAGCATTTTCAAAATTGGATGCAAAAATCGTTGTCTTAAGAGTCCACAAAAAAAGGTGGTTCCAATAACTTACACTAACAAATTAGGGGCCAGAAATGTTTTTATTAAAGACCACTCTAAGCCCTTAACCATAAAGCCTGTTACTGTGCAGTATTTCCTTTTGCCTCATTCTAACATCTGAAAAGTAATTACATGTTACCCAAAAACACACGACTCTGGTGGGACTCGAACCCACAACCTTTGAATTGCTATATAGCTCTAGAAGTCCAATGCGCTATCCATTGCGCCACAGAGCCTATATCATCCCACATGCTAGTAAAAAATGTGCCCAGCTAAAGTCTTAATGTGTCTTGCTTTTTTAAGTTAAGGAATACTAAAAAAATCATCATTGGGTCTATCTTTTAGACATACTCAAAAATAGCTCAACTTTAAATTGTTCTTGACACTTCGTGGTTTCTATATATTGATAACAGATAGACATGAACAGAGCATTTTCAAAATTGGATGCAAAAATCATTGTCTTAAGAGTCCACAAAAAAGGTGGTTCCAATAACTTACACTAAAAAATTAGGGTCCAGAAATGTTTTTATTAAAGACCACTCTAAGCCCTTAACCATAAAGCCTGTTACTGTGCATTATTCCTTTTTGCCTCATTCTAACATCTGAAAAGTAATTACATGTTACCCAAAAACACACGACTCTGGTTGAATTGCTATATAGCTCTAGAAGTCCAATGTGCTATCCATTGCGCCACAGAGCCTATATCATCCCACATGCTAGTAAAAAATGTGCCCAGCTAAAGTCTTAATGTGTTGCTTTTTTAAGTTAAGGAATACAAAAAAAATCATCATTGGGGCTATCCTTTAGAGATACTCAAAAATAGCTCAGCTTTAAATTGTTCTTGACACTTTGTGGTTTCTATATATTGATAACAGATAGACATGAACAGAGCATTTTCAAAATTGGATGCAAAAATCGTTGTCTTAAGAGTCCACAAAAAAAGGTGGTTCCAATAACTTACACTAACAAATTAGGGGCCAGAAATGTTTTTATTAAAGACCACTCTAAGCCCTTAACCATAAAGCCTGTTACTGTGCAGTATTTCCTTTTGCCTCATTCTAACATCTGAAAAGTAATTACATGTTACCCAAAAACACACGACTCTGGTGGGACTCGAACCCACAACCTTTGAATTGCTATATAGCTCTAGAAGTCCAATGCGCTATCCATTGCGCCACAGAGCCTATATAATCCCACATGCTAGTAAAAAATGTGCCCAGCTAAAGTCTTAATGTGTCTTGCTTTTTTAAGTTAAGGAATACTAAAAAAATCATCATTGGGTCTATCTTTTAGACATACTCAAAAATAGCTCAACTTTAAATTGTTCTTGACACTTCGTGGTTTCTATATATTGATAACAGATAGACATGAACAGAGCATTTTCAAAATTGGATGCAAAAATCATTGTCTTAAGAGTCCACAAAAAAGGTGGTTCCAATAACTTACACTAAAAAATTAGGGTCCAGAAATGTTTTTATTAAAGACCACTCTAAGCCCTTAACCATAAAGCCTGTTACTGTGCATTATTCCTTTTTGCCTCATTCTAACATCTGAAAAGTAATTACATGTTACCCAAAAACACACGACTCTGGTTGAATTGCTATATAGCTCTAGAAGTCCAATGTGCTATCCATTGCGCCACAGAGCCTATATCATCCCACATGCTAGTAAAAAATGTGCCCAGCTAAAGTCTTAATGTGTCTTGCTTTTTTAAGTTAAGGAATACAAAAAAAATCATCATTGGGGCTATCCTTTAGAGATACTCAAAAATAGCTCAGCTTTAAATTGTTCTTGACACTTTGTGGTTTCTATATATTGATAACAGATAGACATGAACAGAGCATTTTCCAAATTGGATGCAAAAATCGTTGTCTTAAGAGTCCACAAAAAAAGGTGGTTCCAATAACTTACACTAACAAATTAGGGGCCAGAAATGTTTTTATTAAAGACCACTCTAAGCCCTTAACCATAAAGCCTGTTACTGTGCAGTATTTCCTTTTGCCTCATTCTAACATCTGAAGAGTAATTACATGTTACCCAAAAACACACGACTCTGGTGGGACTCGAACCCACAACCTTTGAATTGCTATATAGCTCTAGAAGTCCAATGCGCTATCCATTGCGCCACAGAGCCTATATCATCCCACATGCTAGTAAAAAATGTGCCCAGCTAAAGTCTTAATGTGTCTTGCTTTTTTAAGTTAAGGAATACTAAAAAAATCATCATTGGGTCTATCTTTTAGACATACTCAAAAATAGCTCAACTTTAAATTGTTCTTGACACTTCGTGGTTTCTATATATTGATAACAGATAGACATGAACAGAGCATTTTCAAAATTGGATGTAAAAATCGTTGTCTTAAGAGTCCACAAAAAAAGGTGGTTCCAATAACTTACACTAACAAATTAGGGGCCAGAAATGTTTTTATTAAAGACCACTCTAATCCCTTAACCATAAAGCCTGTTACTGTGCAGTATTTCCTTTTGCCTCATTCTAACATCTGAAAAGTAATTACATGTTACCCAAAAACACACGACTCTGGTGGGACTCGAACCCACAACCTTTGAATTGCTATATAGCTCTAGAAGCCCAATGCGCTATCCATTGCGCCACAGAGCCTATATCATCCCACATGCTAGTAAAAAATGTGCCCAGCTAAAGTCTTAATGTGTCTTGCTTTTTTAAGTTAAGGAATACTAAAAAAATCATCATTGGGGCTATCCTTTAGAGATACTCAAAAATAGCTCAGCTTTAAATTGTTCTTGACACTTCGTGGTTTCTATATATTGATAACAGATAGACATGAACAGAGCATTTTCAAAATTGGATGCAAAAATCGTTGTCTTAAGAGTCCACAAAAAAAGGTGGTTCCAATAACTTACACTAACAAATTAGGGGCCAGAAATGTTTTTATTAAAGACCACTCTAAGCCCTTAACCATAAAGCCTGTTACTGTGCAGTATTTCCTTTTGCCTCATTCTAACATCTGAAAAGTAATTACATGTTACCCAAAAACACATGACTCTGGTGGGACTCGAACCCACAACCTTTGAACTGATATATAGCTCTAGAAGTCCAATGCGCTATCCATTGCGCCACAGAGCCTATATCATCCCACATGCTAGTAAAAAATGTGCCCAGCTAAAGTCTTAATGTGTCTTGCTTTTTTAAGTTAAGGAATACAAAAAAAATCATCATTGGGGCTATCCTTTAGAGATACTCAAAAATAGCTCAGCTTTAAATTGTTCTTGACACTTTGTGGTTTCTATATATTGATAACAGATAGACATGAACAGAGCATTTTCAAAATTGGATGCAAAAATCGTTGTCTTAAGAGTCCACAAAAAAAGGTGGTTCCAATAACTTACACTAACAAATTAGGGGCCAGAAATGTTTTTATTAAAGACCACTCTAAGCCCTTAACCATAAAGCCTGTTACTGTGCAGTATTTCCTTTTGCCTCATTCTAACATCTGAAAAGTAATTACATGTTACCCAAAAACACACGACTCTGGTGGGACTCGAACCCACAACCTTTGAATTGCTATATAGCTCTAGAAGTCCAATGTGCTACCCATTGCGCCACAGAGCCTATATCATCCCACATGCTAGTAAAAAATGTGCCCAGCTAAAGTCTTAATGTGTCTTGCTTTTTTAAGTTAAGGAATACTAAAAAAATCATCATTGGGTCTATCTTTTAGACATACTCAAAAATAGCTCAACTTTAAATTGTTCTTGACACTTCGTGGTTTCTATATATTGATAACAGATAGACATGAACAGAGCATTTTCAAAATTGGATGCAAAAATCATTGTCTTAAGAGTCCACAAAAAAGGTGGTTCCAATAACTTACACTAAAAAATTAGGGTCCAGAAATGTTTTTATTAAAGACCACTCTAAGCCCTTAACCATAAAGCCTGTTACTGTGCATTATTCCTTTTTGCCTCATTCTAACATCTGAAAAGTAATTACATGTTACCCAAAAACACACGACTCTGGTTGAATTGCTATATAGCTCTAGAAGTCCAATGTGCTATCCATTGCGCCACAGAGCCTATATCATCCCACATGCTAGTAAAAAATGTGCCCAGCTAAAGTCTTAATGTGTCTTGCTTTTTTAAGTTAAGGAATACAAAAAAAATCATCATTGGGGCTATCCTTTAGAGATACTCAAAAATAGCTCAGCTTTAAATTGTTCTTGACACTTTGTGGTTTCTATATATTGATAACAGATAGACATGAACAGAGCATTTTCAAAATTGGATGTAAAAATCGTTGTCTTAAGAGTCCACAAAAAAAGGTGGTTCCAATAACTTACACTAACAAATTAGGGGCCAGAAATGTTTTTATTAAAGACCACTCTAATCCCTTAACCATAAAGCCTGTTACTGTGCAGTATTTCCTTTTGCCTCATTCTAACATCTGAAAAGTAATTACATGTTACCCAAAAACACACGACTCTGGTGGGACTCGAACCCACAACCTTTGAATTGCTATATAGCTCTAGAAGCCCAATGCGCTATCCATTGCGCCACAGAGCCTATATCATCCCACATGCTAGTAAAAAATGTGCCCAGCTAAAGTCTTAATGTGTCTTGCTTTTTTAAGTTAAGGAATACTAAAAAAATCATCATTGGGGCTATCCTTTAGAGATACTCAAAAATAGCTCAGCTTTAAATTGTTCTTGACACTTCGTGGTTTCTATATATTGATAACAGATAGACATGAACAGAGCATTTTCAAAATTGGATGCAAAAATCGTTGTCTTAAGAGTCCACAAAAAAAGGTGGTTCCAATAACTTACACTAACAAATTAGGGGCCAGAAATGTTTTTATTAAAGACCACTCTAAGCCCTTAACCATAAAGCCTGTTACTGTGCAGTATTTCCTTTTGCCTCATTCTAACATCTGAAAAGTAATTACATGTTACCCAAAAACACATGACTCTGGTGGGACTCGAACCCACAACCTTTGAACTGATATATAGCTCTAGAAGTCCAATGCGCTATCCATTGCGCCACAGAGCCTATATCATCCCACATGCTAGTAAAAAATGTGCCCAGCTAAAGTCTTAATGTGTCTTGCTTTTTTAAGTTAAGGAATACAAAAAAAATCATCATTGGGGCTATCCTTTAGAGATACTCAAAAATAGCTCAGCTTTAAATTGTTCTTGACACTTTGTGGTTTCTATATATTGATAACAGATAGACATGAACAGAGCATTTTCAAAATTGGATGCAAAAATCGTTGTCTTAAGAGTCCACAAAAAAAGGTGGTTCCAATAACTTACACTAACAAATTAGGGGCCAGAAATGTTTTTATTAAAGACCACTCTAAGCCCTTAACCATAAAGCCTGTTACTGTGCAGTATTTCCTTTTGCCTCATTCTAACATCTGAAAAGTAATTACATGTTACCCAAAAACACACGACTCTGGTGGGACTCGAACCCACAACCTTTGAATTGCTATATAGCTCTAGAAGTCCAATGCGCTATCCATTGCGCCACAGAGCCTATATCATCCCACATGCTAGTAAAAAATGTGCCCAGCTAAAGTCTTAATGTGTCTTGCCTTTTTAAGTTAAGGAATACTAAAAAAATCATCATTGGGGCTATCCTTTAGAGATACTCAAAAATAGCTCAGCTTTAAATTGTTCTTGACACTTCGTGGTTTCTATATATTGATAACAGATAGACATGAACAGAGCATTTTCAAAATTGGATGCAAAAATCGTTGTCTTAAGAGTCCACAAAAAAGGTGGTTCCAATAACTTACACTAAAAAATTAGGGGCCAGAAATGTTTTTATTAAAGACCACTCTAAGCCCTTAACCATAAAGCCTGTTACTGTGCAGTATTTCCTTTTGCCTCATTCTAACATCTGAAAAGTAATTACATGTTACCCAAAAACACACGACTCTGGTGGGACTCGAACCCACAACCTTTGAATTGCTATATAGCTCTAGAAGTCCAATGCGCTATCCATTGCGCCACAGAGCCTATATCATCCCACATGCTAGTAAAAAATGTGCCCAGCTAAAGTCTTAATGTGTCTTGCCTTTTTAAGTTAAGGAATACTAAAAAAATCATCATTGGGGCTATCCTTTAGAGATACTCAAAAATAGCTCAGCTTTAAATTGTTCTTGACACTTCGTGGTTTCTATATATTGATAACAGATAGACATGAACAGAGCATTTTCAAAATTGGATGCAAAAATCGTTGTCTTAAGAGTCCACAAAAAAGGTGGTTCCAATAACTTACACTAAAAAATTAGGGGCCAGAAATGTTTTTATTAAAGACCACTCTAAGCCCTTAACCATAAAGCCTGTTACTGTGCAGTATTTCCTTTTGCCTCATTCTAACATCTGAAAAGTAATTACATGTTACCCAAAAACACACGACTCTGGTGGGACTCGAACCCACAACCTTTGAATTGCTATATAGCTCTAGAAGTCCAATGCGCTATCCATTGCGCCACAGAGCCTATATCATCCCACATGCTAGTAAAAAATGTGCCCAGCTAAAGTCTTAATGTGTCTTGCTTTTTTAAGTTAAGGAATACTAAAAAAATCATCATTGGGGCTATCCTTTAGAGATACTCAAAAATAGCTCAGCTTTAAATTGTTCTTGACACTTCGTGGTTTCTATATATTGATAACAGATAGACATGAACAGAGCATTTTCAAAATTGGATGCAAAAATCGTTGTCTTAAGAGTCCACAAAAAAGGTGGTTCCAATAACTTACATTAAAAAATTAGGGGCCAGAAATGTTTTTATTAAAGACCACTCTAAGCCCTTAACCATAAAGCCTGTTACTGTGCATTATTCCTTTTTGCCTCATTCTAACATCTGAAAAGTAATTACATGTTACCCAAAAACACACGACTCTGGTGGGACTCGAACCCACAACCTTTGAACTGCTATATAGCTCTAGAAGTCCAATGCGCTATCCATTGCTCCACAGAGCCTATATCATCCCACATGCTAGTAAAAAATGTGCCCAGCTAAAGTTTTAATGTGTCTTGCTTTTTTAAGTTAAGGAATACTAAAAAAATCATCATTGGGTCTATCTTTTAGACATACTCAAAAATAGCTCAACTTTAAATTGTTCTTGACACTTCGTGGTTTCTATATATTGATAACAGATAGACATGAGCAGAGCATTTTCAAAATTGGATGCAAAAATCGTTGTCTTAAGAGTCCACAAAAAAGGTGGTTCCAATAACTTACACTAAAAAATTAGGGGCCAGAAATGTTTTTATTAAAGACCACTCTAAGCCCTTAACCATAAAGCCTGTTACTGTGCAGTATTTCCTTTTGCCTCATTCTAACATCTGAAAAGTAATTACATGTTACCCAAAAACACACGACTCTGGTGGGACTCGAACCCACAACCTTTGAATTGCTATATAGCTCTAGAAGTCCAATGCGCTATCCATTGCGCCACAGAGCCTATATCATCCCACATGCTAGTAAAAAATGTGCCCAGCTAAAGTCTTAATGTGTCTTGCTTTTTTAAGTTAAGGAATACTAAAAAAATCATCATTGGGGCTATCCTTTAGAGATACTCAAAAATAGCTCAGCTTTAAATTGTTCTTGACACTTCGTGGTTTCTATATATTGATAACAGATAGACATGAACAGAGCATTTTCAAAATTGGATGTAAAAATCGTTGTCTTAAGAGTCCACAAAAAAAGGTGGTTCCAATAACTTACACTAACAAATTAGGGGCCAGAAATGTTTTTATTAAAGACCACTCTAAGCCCTTAACCATAAAGCCTGTTACTGTGCAGTATTTCCTTTTGCCTCATTCTAACATCTGAAAAGTAATTACATGTTACCCAAAAACACACGACTCTGGTGGGACTCGAACCCACAAAATTTGAATTGCTATATAGCTCTAGAAGTCCAATGCGCTATCCATTGCGCCACAGAGCCTATATCATCCCACATGCTAGTAAAAAATGTGCCCAGCTAAAGTCTTAATGTGTCTTGCTTTTTTAAGTTAAGGAATACTAAAAAAATCATCATTGGGTCTATCTTTTAGACATACTCAAAAATAGCTCAACTTTAAATTGTTCTTGACACTTCGTGGTTTCTATATATTGATAACAGATAGACATGAACAGAGTATTTTCAAAATTGGATGCAAAAATCGTTGTCTTAAGAGTCCACAAAAAAAGGTGGTTCCAATAACTTACACTAACAAATTAGGGGCCAGAAATGTTTTTATTAAAGACCACTCTAAGCCCTTAACCATAAAGCCTGTTACTGTGCAGTATTTCCTTTTGCCTCATTCTAACATCTGAAAAGTAATTACATGTTACCCAAAAACACACGACTCTGGTGGGACTCGAACCCACAAAATTTGAATTGCTATATAGTTCTAGAAGTCCAATGCGCTATCCATTGCGCCACAGAGCCTATATCATCCCACATGCTAGTAAAAAATGTGCCCAGCTAAAGTCTTAATGTGTCTTGCTTTTTTAAGTTAAGGAATACTAAAAAAATCATCATTGGGGCTATCCTTTAGAGATACTCAAAAATAGCTCAGCTTTAAATTGTTCTTGACACTTCGTGGTTTCTATATATTGATAACAGATAGACATGAACAGAGCATTTTCAAAATTGGATGCAAAAATCGTTGTCTTAAGAGTCCACAAAAAAGGTGGTTCCAATAACTTACATTAAAAAATTAGGGGCCAGAAATGTTTTTATTAAAGACCACTCTAAGCCCTTAACCATAAAGCCTGTTACTGTGCATTATTCCTTTTTGCCTCATTCTAACATCTGAAAAGTAATTACATGTTACCCAAAAACACACGACTCTGGTGGGACTCGAACCCACAACCTTTGAACTGCTATATAGCTCTAGAAGTCCAATGCGCTATCCATTGCTCCACAGAGCCTATATCATCCCACATGCTAGTAAAAAATGTGCCCAGCTAAAGTTTTAATGTGTCTTGCTTTTTTAAGTTAAGGAATACTAAAAAAATCATCATTGGGTCTATCTTTTAGACATACTCAAAAATAGCTCAACTTTAAATTGTTCTTGACACTTCGTGGTTTCTATATATTGATAACAGATAGACATGAGCAGAGCATTTTCAAAATTGGATGCAAAAATCGTTGTCTTAAGAGTCCACAAAAAAGGTGGTTCCAATAACTTACACTAAAAAATTAGGGGCCAGAAATGTTTTTATTAAAGACCACTCTAAGCCCTTAACCATAAAGCCTGTTACTGTGCATTATTCCTTTTTGCCTCATTCTAACATCTGAAAAGTAATTACATGTTACCCAAAAACACACGACTCTGGTGGGACTCGAACCCACAACCTTTGAATTGTTATATAGCTCTAGAAGTCCAATGCACTATCCATTGCGCCACAGAGCCCATATCATCCCACACGCTAGTAAAAAATGTGCCCAGCTAAAGTCTTAATGTGTCTTGCTTTTTTAAGTTAAGGAATACTAAAAAAATCATCATTGGGTCTATCTTTTAGACATTCTCAAAAATAGCTCAACTTTAAATTGTTCTTGACACTTCGTGGTTTCTATATATTGATAACAGATAGACATGAACAGAGCATTTTCAAAATTGGATGCAAAAATCGTTGTCTTAAGAGTCCACAAAAAAGGTGGTTCCAATAACTTACATTAAAAAATTAGGGGCCAGAAATGTTTTTATTAAAGACCACTCTAAGCCCTTAACCATAAAGCCTGTTACTGTGCATTATTCCTTTTTGCCTCATTCTAACATCTGAAAAGTAATTACATGTTACCCAAAAACACACGACTCTGGTGGGACTCGAACCCACAACCTTTGAACTGCTATATAGCTCTAGAAGTCCAATGCGCTATCCATTGCGCCACAGAGCCTATATCATCCCACATGCTAGTAAAAAATGTGCCCAGCTAAAGTCTTAATGTGTCTTGCTTTTTTAAGTTAAGGAATACTAAAAAAATCATCATTGGGGCTATCCTTTAGAGATACTCAAAAATAGCTCAGCTTTAAATTGTTCTTGACACTTCGTGGTTTCTATATATTGATAACAGATAGACATGAACAGAGCATTTTCAAAATTGGATGCAAAAATCGTTGTCTTAAGAGTCCACAAAAAAAGGTGGTTCCAATAACTTACACTAACAAGTTAGGGGCCAGAAATGTTTTTATTAAAGACCACTCTAAGCCCTTAACCATAAAGCTTGTTACTGTGCAGTATTTCCTTTTGCCTCATTCTAACATCTGAAAAGTAATTACATGTTACCCAAAAACACACGACTCTGGTGGGACTCGAACAAACAACCTTTGAATTGCTATATAGCTCTAGAAATCCAATGCGCTATCCATTGCGCCACAGAGCCTATATCATCCCACATGCTAGTAAAAAATGTGCCCAGCTAAAGTCTTAATGTGTCTTGCTTTTTTAAGTTAAGGAATACTAAAAAAATCATCATTGGGGCTATCCTTTAGAGATACTCAAAAATAGCTCAGCTTTAAATTGTTCTTGACACTTCGTGGTTTCTATATATTGATAACAGATAGACATGAACAGAGCATTTTCAAAATTGGATGCAAAAATCGTTGTCTTAAGAGTCCACAAAAAAAGGTGGTTCCAATAACTTACACTAACAAATTAGGGGCCAGAAATGTTTTTATTAAAGACCACTCTAAGCCCTTAACCATAAAGCCTGTTACTGTGCAGTATTTCCTTTTGCCTCATTCTAACATCTGAAAAGTAATTACATGTTACCCAAAAACACACGACTCTGGTGGGACTCGAACCCACAACCTTTGAATTGCTATATAGCTCTAGAAGTCCAATGCGCTATCCATTGCGCCACAGCGCCTATATCATCCCACATGCTAGTAAAAAATGTGCCCAGCTAAAGTCTTAATGTGTCTTGCTTTTTTAAGTTAAGGAATACTAAAAAAATCATCATTGGGGCTATCCTTTAGAGATACTCAAAAATAGCTCAGCTTTAAATTGTTCTTGACACTTCGTGGTTTCTATATATTGATAACAGATAGACATGAACAGAGCATTTTCAAAATTGGATGCAAAAATCGTTGTCTTAAGAGTCCACAAAAAAAGGTGGTTCCAATAACTTACACTAACAAATTAGGGGCCAAAAATGTTTTTATTAAAGACCACTCTAAGCCCTTAACCATAAAGCCTGTTACTGTGCAGTATTTCTTTTTGCCTCATTCTAACATCTGAAAAGTAATTACATGTTACCCAAAAACACACGACTCTCGTGGGACTCGAACCCACAACCTTTGAACTGCTATACAGCTCTAGAAGTCCAATGCGCTATCCATTGCACCACAGAGCCTATATCATCCGTCATGCTAGTAAAAAATGTGCCCAGCTAAAGTCTTAATGTGTCTTGCTTTTTTAAGTTAAGGAATACTAAAAAAATCATCATTGGGGCTATCCTTTAGAGATACTCAAAAATAGCTCAGCTTTTAATTGTTCTTGACACTTCGTGGTTTCTATATATTGATAACAGATAGACATGAACAGAGCATTTTCAAAATTGGATGCAAAAACCGTTGTCTTAAGAGTCCACAAAAAAAGATGGTTCCAATAACTTACACTAACAAATTAGGGGCCAGAAATGTTTTTATTAAAGACCACTCTAAGCCCTTAACCATAAAGCCTGTTACTGTGCAGTATTTCCTTTTGCCTCATTCTAACATCTGAAAAGTAATTACATGTTACCCAAAAACACACGACTCTGGTGGGACTCGAACCCACAACCTTTGAATTGCTATATAGCTCTAGATGTCCAATGCGCTATCCATTGCGCCACAGAGCATATATCTTCCCACATGCTAGTAAAAAATGTGCCCAGCTAAAGTCTTAATGTGTCTTGCTTTTTTAAGTTAAGGAATACTAAAAAAATCATCATTGGGGCTATCCTTTAGAGATACTCAAAAATAGCTCAGCTTTAAATTGTTCTTGACACTTCGTGGTTTCTATATATTGATAACAGATAGACATGAACAGAGCATTTTCAAAATTGGATGCAAAAATCGTTGTCTTAAGAGTCCACAAAAAAAGGTGGTTCCAATAACTTACACTAACAAATTAGGGGCCAGAAATGTTTTTATTAAAGACCACTCTAAGCCCTTAACCATAAAGCCTGTTACTGTGCAGTATTTCCTTTTGCCTCATTCTAACATCTGAAAAGTAATTACATGTTACCCAAAAACACACGACTCTGGTGGGACTCGAACCCACAACCTTTGAATTGCTATATAGCTCTAGAAGTCCAATGCGCTATCCATTGCGCCACAGCGCCTATATCATCCCACATGCTAGTAAAAAATGTGCCCAGCTAAAGTCTTAATGTGTCTTGCTTTTTTAAGTTAAGGAATACTAAAAAAATCATCATTGGGGCTATCCTTTAGAGATACTCAAAAATAGCTCAGCTTTAAATTGTTCTTGACACTTCGTGGTTTCTATATATTGATAACAGATAGACATGAACAGAGCATTTTCAAAATTGGATGCAAAAATCGTTGTCTTAAGAGTCCACAAAAAAAGGTGGTTCCAATAACTTACACTAACAAATTAGGGGCCAAAAATGTTTTTATTAAAGACCACTCTAAGCCCTTAACCATAAAGCCTGTTACTGTGCAGTATTTCTTTTTGCCTCATTCTAACATCTGAAAAGTAATTACATGTTACCCAAAAACACACGACTCTCGTGGGACTCGAACCCACAACCTTTGAACTGCTATACAGCTCTAGAAGTCCAATGCGCTATCCATTGCACCACAGAGCCTATATCATCCGTCATGCTAGTAAAAAATGTGCCCAGCTAAAGTCTTAATGTGTCTTGCTTTTTTAAGTTAAGGAATACTAAAAAAATCATCATTGGGGCTATCCTTTAGAGATACTCAAAAATAGCTCAGCTTTTAATTGTTCTTGACACTTCGTGGTTTCTATATATTGATAACAGATAGACATGAACAGAGCATTTTCAAAATTGGATGCAAAAACCGTTGTCTTAAGAGTCCACAAAAAAAGATGGTTCCAATAACTTACACTAACAAATTAGGGGCCAGAAATGTTTTTATTAAAGACCACTCTAAGCCCTTAACCATAAAGCCTGTTACTGTGCAGTATTTCCTTTTGCCTCATTCTAACATCTGAAAAGTAATTACATGTTACCCAAAAACACACGACTCTGGTGGGACTCGAACCCACAACCTTTGAATTGCTATATAGCTCTAGATGTCCAATGCGCTATCCATTGCGCCACAGAGCATATATCTTCCCACATGCTAGTAAAAAATGTGCCCAGCTAAAGTCTTAATGTGTCTTGCTTTTTTAAGTTAAGGAATACTAAAAAAATCATCATTGGGGCTATCCTTTAGAGATACTCAAAAATAGCTCAGCTTTAAATTGTTCTTGACACTTCGTGGTTTCTATATATTGATAACAGATAGACATGAACAGAGCATTTTCAAAATTGGATGCAAAAATCGTTGTCTTAAGAGTCCACAAAAAAAGATGGTTCCAATAACTTACACTAACAAATTAGGGGCCAGAAATGTTTTTATTAAAGACCACTCTAAGCCCTTAACCATAAAGCCTGTTACTGTGCAGTATTTCCTTTTGCCTCATTCTAACATCTGAAAAGTAATTACATGTTACCCAAAAACACACAACTCTGGTGGGACTCGAACCCACAACCTTTGAATTGCAACATAGCTCTAGAAGGCCAATGTGCTATCCATTGCGCCACAGAGCCTATATCAATCCGCCTGCTAGCAAAAAATGTGCCCAGCTAAAGTCTTAATGGGTCTTGCTTTTTTAATTTATGGAATACTAAAAAAAACATCATTGGGGCTATCTTTTAGAGATACTCAAAAATAGCTCAGCTTTAAATTGTTCTTGACACTTCGTGGTTTCTATATATTGATAACAGATAGACATGAACAGAGCATTTTCAAAATTAGATGCAAAAATTGTTGTCTTAAGAGTCCACAAAAAAAGGTGGTTCCAATAACTTACACTAACAAATTAGGGGCCAGAAATGTTTTTATTAAAGACCACTCTAAGCCCTTAACCATAAAGCCTGTTACTGTGCAGTATTTCCTTTTGCCTAATTCTAACATCTGAAAAGTAATTACATGTTACCCAAAAACACATAACTCTGGGGGGACTCGAACCCACAACCTTTGAATTGCAATATAGCACTAGAAGTCCAATGTGCTATCCATTGCGCCACAGAGCCTATATCATCCCACATGCTAGCAAAATATGTGCCCAGCTAAAGTCTTAATGGGTCTTGCTTTTTTAAGTTAAGGAATACAAAAAAAAATCATCATTGTGGCTATCTTTTAGAGATACTCAAAAATAGCTCAGCTTTAAATTGTTCTTGACACTTCGTGGTTTCTATATATTGATAACAGATAGACATGAACAGAGCATTTTCAAAATTGGATGCAAAAATCGTTGTCTTAAGAGTCCACAAAAAAAGGTGGTTCCAATAACTTACACTAACAAATTAGGGGCCAGAAATGTTTTTATTAAAGACCACTCTAAGCCCTTAACCATAAAGCCTGTTACTGTGCAGTATTTCCTTTTGCCTCATTCTAACATCTGAAAAGTAATTACATGTTACCCAAAAACACATGACTCTGGTGGGACTCGTACCCACAACTTTGAATTGCTATATAGCTCTAGAAGTCCAATGTGCTATCCATTGCACCACAGAGCCTATATCATTCTGCATGCTAGCAAAATATGTGCCCAGCTAAAGTCTTAATGTGTCTTGCTTTTTTAAGTTATGGAATACTAAAAAAATCATCATTGGGGCTATCTTTTAGAGATACTCAAAAATAGCTCAGCTTTAAATTGTTCTTGACACTTCGTGGTTTCTATATATTGATAACAGATAGACATGAACAGAGCATTTTCAAAATTAGATGCAAAAATCGTTGTCTTAAGAGTGCACAAAAAATGGTGGTTACAATAACTTACACTAACAAATTAGGGGCCAGAATTTTTTTTATTAAAGACCACTCTAAGCCCTTAACCATAAAGCCTATTACTGTGCAGTATTTCCTTTTGCCTCATTCTAACATCTGAAAAGTAATTACATGTTACCCAAAAACACACGACTCTGGTGGGACTCGAACCCACAACCTTTGAATTGCAATATAGCTCTAGAAGTCCAATGCGCTATCCATTGCGGCACAGAGCTTATATCATCCCACATGCTAGCAAAATATGTGCCCAGCTAAAGTCTTAATGTGTCTTGGTTTTTTAAGTTACGGAATACTAAAAAAATCATCATTGGGGCTATCTTTTAGAGATACTCAAAAATAGCTCAGCTTTAAATTGTTCTTGACACTTCGTGGTTTCTATATATTGATAACAGATAGACATGAACAGAGCATTTTCAAAGTTGGATGCAAAAATTGTTAAAAGTCCACAAAAAAAGGTTCCAATAACTTACACTAACAAATTAGGGGCCAGAAATGTTTTTATTAAAGACCACTCTAAGCCCTTAACTAGAGATGAGCGAACTTATGAAAAGTTTGGTTCGGCAAGTTCGCCGAATTTCGTTTCGGACCGAACTAGTTCTGACCGAACCTGCAATACAAGAAAGCCCCTAAAAGTGGTGTATAACACTGTTTAAAAGCCCTAGAAGCCCTGTATAACACTCTTAGGTCACCCATGGGTGTATCCAAGTACTTTTGAGCTGTCTTTAAGGCAAAGTTAGTGTCAAAGTTACGCCAACATGTATGGCTATAGGAAAACGGATGGGACACGGTGATAACTAACAGAAACCACTGCACTTGTGCATGTTGTATGCTTAATGCATTTTTAAAAAAGGTACAAAAATTAACCATTTTTGGCGGCAGATGCCTGCCAGGGTTCATACATATAAGGTGGTAAAAGAAGAAGCAATGGCTTTTGACAAGCCCTCCAAAAATTGACCCGTTTTATTGGCAGATGCCTGCCGGGGTTCTTCCATACATGGATGTAAAAGCAACAAGCAATGGCTTTTGACAAGCCCTCCAAAAATTGACCCTTTTTATTGGCAGATACCTGCTGGGGTTCTTCCATACATGGATGTAAAAGCAACAAGCAATGGCTTTTGACAAGCCCTCCAAAAATTGACCCTTTTTATTGGCAGATGCCTGCCGGGGTTCTTCCATACATGGATGTAAAAGCAACAAGCAATGGCTTTTGACAAGCCCTCCAAAAATTGACCCTTTTTATTGGCAGATGCCTGCCGGGGTTCTTCCATACATGGATGTAAAAGCAACAAGCAATGGCTTTTGACAAGCCCTCCAAAAATTGACCCTTTTTATTGGCAGATACCTGCCGGGGTTCTTCCATACATGGATGTAAAAGCAACAAGCAATGGCTTTTGACAAGCCCTCCAAAAATTGACCCTTTGTATTGGCAGATACCTGCCGGGGTTCTTCCATACATGGATGTAAAAGCAACAAGCAATGGCTTTTGACAAGCCCTCCAAAAATTGACCCTTTTTATTGGCAGATGCCTGCCGGGGTTCTTCCATACATGGATGTAAAAGCAACAAGCAATGGCTTTTGACAAGCCCTCCAAAAATTGACCCTTTTTATTGGCAGATGCCTGCCGGTGTTCTTCCATACATGGATATAAAAGCAACAAGCAATAGCTTTTGACAAGCCCTCCAAAAAATGACCCTTTTTATTGGCAGATGCCTGCCGGGGTTCTTCCATACATGGATGTAAAAGCAACAAGCAATGGCTTTTGACAAGCCCTCCAAAAAATGACCCTTTTTATTGGCAGATGCCTGCCGGGGTTCTTCCATACATGGATGTAAAAGCAACAAGCAATGGCTTTTAACAAGCCCTCCAAAAATTGACCCTTTTTATTGGCAGATACCTGCCGGGGTTCTTCCATATATGGATGTAAAAGCAACAAGCAATGGCTTTTGACAAGCCCTCCAAAAATTGACCCTTTGTATTGGCAGATGCCTGCCGGGGTTGTTCCATACATGGATGTAAAAGCAACAAGCAATGGCTTTTGACAAGCCCTCCAAAAATTGACCCTTTTTATTGGCAGATACCTGCCGGGGTTCATCCATACATGGATGTAAAAGCAACAAGCAATGGCTTTTGACAAGCCCTCCAAAAATTGACCCTTTGTATTGGCAGATGCCTGCCGGGGTTCTTCCATACATGCATGTAAAAGCAACAAGCAATGGCTTTTGACAAGCCCTACAAAAATTGACCCTTTTTATTGGCAGATGCCTGCCGGGGTTCTTCCATACATGGATGTAAAAGCAACAAGCAATGGCTTTTGACAAGCCCTCCAAAAATTGACCCTTTTTATTGGCAAGGGTGAGCAGTAGCAGCACATTAAAAGACACTGGACAGTCACAGGACAAAGCCCTGTGGTGGGGCAGGCCTGCTTGTAGCAGACGGGTGGCAGTGGAGGTGTATTGGTGGTAGTAGAGGTAGACTAGCCAACACAGACAGCAAGGGTGGTAGACTGGTAGTAGCAGCAGCACATTAAAAAAAGAGACTGGACGACAGTCACAGGACAAACCCCTGTGGTGGGGTAGTCCTGCTTGTAGCAGTAGCAGATGGGCGGCAGTGGAGGTGTATTGGTGGTAGTAGAGGTAGCCAACACAGACAGCAAGGGTGGTAGTAGTAGTAGTAGTAGTAGTAGTAGTAGCAGCACATTAAAACAGACTGGACAGTCACTGGAGGACAAAGCCCTGTGGTGGGGCAGGCCTCAGGCCTGCTTGTAGCAGACAGCAGTGGAGGTGTATTGGTGGTAGTAGAGGTAGCCGACACAGACAGCAAGGGTGGTAGTAGTAGTAGTAGTAGTAGTAGTAGTAGTAGTAGCACATTAAAATAGACTGGACAGTCACAGGAGGACAAAGCCCTGTGGTGTGGCAGGCCTCAGGCCTGCTTGTAGCAGACGGCAGTGGAGGTGTATTGGTGGTAGTAGAGGTAGCCGACACAGACAGCAAGGGTGGTAGTAGTAGTAGTAGTAGTAGTAGTAGTAGCAGCACATTAAAACAGACTGGACAGTCACAGGAGGACAAAGCCCTGTGGTGGGCAGGCCTCAGGCCTGCTTGTAGCAGACGGCAGTGGAGGTATATTGGTGGTAGTAGAGGTAGCCGACACAGAAAGCAAGGGTGGTAGTAGTAGTAGTAGTAGTAGTAGCAGCACATTAAAACAGACTGGACAGTCACAGGAGGACAAAGCCCTGTGGTGGGGCAGGCCTCAGGCCTGCTTGTAGCAGACGGCAGTGGAGGTGTATTGGTGGTAGTAGAGGTAGCCAACAGACAGCAAGGGTGGTAGTAGTAGTAGTAGCAGCACATTAAAAAAAGAGACTGGACAGTCACAGGACAAAGCCCTCTGGTGGGGCAGGCCTGCTTGTAGCAGACGGCACTGGGGTGGATTGGTGGTAGAAGTAGTAGCAGCACCAACAGCGGCACATTAAAAAAAGAGTGGACAGGACAGAATCCCGTAGTAGCAGGCGGCAGTAGCAGGCGGCAGCAGCAGCAGCAATGTCAGATCTAATCAGTGGCATCAGGCACAGGGGTTTTAAAATCCTCACCGATCCACGCTTGATTCATTTTCAGAAACGTGAGATTTTCCAAGCTGTTGGCGGACAATCTTGTTCGCTTAGGGGTGACAAAGCCCCTGCCGCTCTGAATACCCTCTCTGACGCTACACTGGAGGGTGGACAAGACAGTACACCCATGGCAAACTGGGCCAGTTCTTGCCAATGATCCAATCTGCTGACCCAGAAGTCCATGGGGTCTGGGATTTCTGACGGAGAAAGGGCACAGTCCAGGTACGAGTGAACTTGGTTGTTTAGGTGCTGCACCTGGTGATGGTGAACATCCCTTTGGTGACTACGATGTGTGTCAGGTCGAGGTATTGGATGTAAAAATGTTGTCATCATATTTTCCAAACTGAATTGGCTGCTGCTGCTGCTGCCACGGCTGCCGCAGCTGCCGCCTATTGCAGAGGTAGCTCTGCCAGAGGCGGTGGAACGATGAGAACGATGAGACAGTGGGGAGCGGAGAGTGGCCCCCCCGGTCAGACATGCTTGCAGCAGGTGTTTGCCGTTTGAAAGCCGTGACAAGCTGGCTGCATAGCTTCTCTCGATAATAAGCCAATTTTGCCTCCCTCTCGGAAGGCGCAAAAAACTCCCCCATTCTGGCTTTATACCGAGGGTCTAAAAGTGTGGCTATCCAGTACTCATCTCTTTGCTTCATGCTAACAATACGACAGTCAGCGCGCAAGTAACGAAGCATACAGCTCGCCATCCTGGCCAGCGTTTCAGAGGGCCCGGTTGGTTCCATCTCCGCCCCATACTGCCATGGTTGTCCATCATCAAGGTCGTCGTCAAACTCGTCATCACCACCATCACTGTCATGTTGTGCGGCTGCCTCGTCCCCTATCCCTTCCTGTGATTCCATCTCCAAATCCAGCTCCTCTTCAGGTCCTGTTTCCTCATCCTCATCCTCCTCCTCCTCCTCAACATCCATAGCCAGATGTGATCCTTCCTCCATCCTTTGCTGAATCATCGCTGTGAGCGTTTGCTCCATAATGAATATCAGCGGCATAACATCGTTCATTCCGCTAGCGTCACGGCTCACAAATCGTGTGGCCTCTTCAAAGGGCCTCAAAACGCGACATGCGTCTCTAACCAGCTGCCAGTACCTGAGCTCGAAATTACACTGGCTCCAAACGCTGCCCGTCTGCTGCATCAGGAAATCATTCACGGCTTTCCGCTGTTCGTACAGACGGTCCAACATGTGCAGGGTGGAATTCCAGCGTGTTGGAACGTCGCAAATCAGGCTGTGTTGTGGGAGATTGTTTTGACGCTGCAAGTCCAGGAGGGCGTGCTTAAATGCATACGAACGTCTAAAGCGAACGCAAACCCTCCTGGACATGGCCAGCACACCCTTCAAACCAACATATCACTTTAAGAAGCGTGTTATGACCAGATTGATCACATGTGCCATGCAAGGAGCGTGTGTCAGGTGACCTAGGCGCAGTGCAGCCACAACGTTCTTGCCGTTATCAGAGACAACATTGCCCAGTGTGAGTTTCAGAGGAGACAGCCAGCGTGCGATTTCCTCCTTGATGCACAGCAGCAGCTCCTGCCCTGTGTGGCTTTTCTCGCCCAGGCTCAGCAGGTGTAAGACAGCGTTGTGGCGCTTCACCTTGCACCTATGAAAAGAGGAGGGAGGAGGAGTGGAAGATACGCTGTGTCCTGTCGGGGACTGGAAGACCTCCAAGGAGGAAGGCAAGGAGGAGGAGGAGGAGTAGGAGGAGGAGGATGGTAGGCGCCTGGTGTCCGGAGTTGGACCAGAAAGATACAAGCGTGGAGGTGGTAATGCCTGGCATTGCTGCGGTGGTGCATCGGACTGCAAAATATTGACCCAGTGGGCCGTGAAAGACATGTACTGTCCCTGCCCATAGTTGCTGCTCCACGTGTCGACGGTGGCATGTACCCTGCTGCACACGGATAATTGCAAGGACTGGCACACCTTTTCCTCCACATGCTTGTGCAAGGCAGGGACAGCTGTTTTGGAGAAGTAATGTCGGCTAGGTATTCGCCACCTAGGCTGAGCGCACGCCATCAATTGCTTGAAGCCGGCGGACTCGACCAGGTGGTACGGCAGCGACTGCACCACCAACAACTTAGCCAGGTGTGAATTAAGCCGCACGACAAGTGGATGACTGGGTATATATTGTTGCTTATTGGACAACGATTCCGTAATGGATAACTGACGGGACGTAGGAGGAGCACTAGATGACAGTGATGGTGATGATGACAACGACATGGTGGATAAGGCCTGGCTACTACTTAGATGACAGGGACTCGAAGCAGCAGCAGCAGCGGAAGAGGGGTCTTCATTAGATGTACATGATGGTGGGGCATGTTGATTATCCCACATGGCCTTGTGATGCCGTTCCATGTGTTTACGTAGAGCAGTAGTTCCTACATTGCTGCCCTGCCCACGCCTTACTTTCTGCTTGCAGATACGGCACTGTGCCATGTTTTCGTCCTCCGGGAAGGTACAGAAAAATTGCCACACGGCAGAGTACCGTAAAGAGGTAGTACCACGTCCACCACCACCACCACCACCACCACAACCACCCGAGCTTGCCCCTTGTCTGGCAGGCTTTTTTCGGGAGCCTACACCAGCATCTGTGTCGCCGTCACCGGCTCCTGAGCTAACCCTACCGCTGCAACGTTTTGCAGATTGACTTCTGCCCCTACCTCGGCTTGGCTGTTTATCACGTCCAGTGCCGCCACTACTACCCTCCTCCTCTGACGCCGTCATCACCTCGTCCCCTGGTTCCCACGTCCTGTCTAAAACAACATCATCATCATAGCCTTCCTCATCATCCCCGCCACTTCTGTCACTGTGTTGTGAATGTGATGTGACATCATGGCGGGCTCCATGCCCCCCCTCATTACTGCATCTGCCACCACGGCTACCACCACCAACACCCCCACTACCGCAGCTATGCGTCTCGGTCACCGCTTCCACCTCCACCACTGCCGCAACACACTCCGTTGGCTGACTCGCGGAAAACAAATCATCATCATCACTATGTTGTTCAGTATCTTCCTTCGCACCCGAGGAGATGTCTCTTAGGACTCTCAGGAAAGATGGCTTCCCGCTAGGAAGGGGGAGCGAAAACATAGATGATGGAATGGAAACGCTAGAAATACCTATATTACTACTGTCACCGTGCCAAGGAACTGTAGAGGATCTGGAATCCAACGAAACCTGGCTTGAAGCCAGATCGTCAGAGTCTTCCTGCTGAGATGACCGCGAGCCAGCCAACCAATCCACAATGGCCATATTGTCTAAAGTAACCCGCCCACCAGAGGAGATGGACAAGTCTGGCTTGCTGATACTACTACCAGCAGGCACATGGCAGCTGCTACTAGTGGAACTGGGCACATGTCTTGTGCCACAAATGCTGGTACTGGGTGTGGCACCAACAGATCCAACATTTGGACTGGAAGAGGAGACGGCATGGGTGTTTTTTCCTGTACCCCGTCCTTTCACAACCTTTTTTTTCCCAGACATTTCAGAGCCCCTTCTAAAAGCGTATTCACACTCTGACACTGGCTTGGCAAATGGCAATGAATGAGAATTTCAATCAGCCTCGCTGCAGTGCACTCAGGGAATGCTGGGTGTTGTAGTACTACTAGGCTGCCTGTATCGCAAGTTGGATTGTTATTCCTGTTAACGGCCAGGGATGAGCCCCTTCTAAAAGCGTATTCACACACTGACACTGGCTTGGCAAATGGCAATGAATGAGAATTTCAATCAGCCTCGCTGCAGTGCACTCAGGGAATTCTGGGCCTTGTAGTACTACTAGGCTGCCTGTATCGCAAGTTGGATTGTTATTCCTGTTAACGGCCAGGGATGAGCCCCTTCTAAAAGCGTATTCACACACTGACACTGGCTTGGCAAATGGCAATGAATGAGAATTTCAATCAGCCTCGCTGCAGTGCACTCAGGGAATGCTGGGCGTTGTAGTACTACTAGGCTACCTGTATCGCAAGTTGGATTGTTATTCCTGTTAACGGCCAGGGATGAGCCCCTTCTAAAAGCGTATTCACACACTGACACTGGCTTGGCAAATGGCAATGAATGAGAATTTCAATCAGCCTCGCTGCAGTGCACTCAGAGAATGCTGGGCCTTGTAGTACTACTAGGCTGCCTGTATCGCAAGTTGGATTGTTATTCCTGTTAACGGCCAGGGATGAGCCCCTTCTAAAAGCGTATTCACACACTGACACTGGCTTGGCAAATGGCAATGAATGAGAATTTCAATCAGCCTCGCTGCAGTGCACTCAGAGAATGCTGGGCCTTGTAGTACTACTAGGCTGCCTGTATCGCAAGTTGGATTGTTATTCCTGTTAACGGCCAGGGATGAGCCCCTTCTAAAAGCGTATTCACACACTGACACTGGCTTGGCAAATGGCAATGAATGAGAATTTCAATCAGCCTCGCTGCAGTGCACTCAGGGAATGCTGGGCCTTGTAGTACTACTAGGCTGCCTGTATCGCAAGTTGGATTGTTATTCCTGTTAACGGCCAGGGATGAGCCCCTTCTAAAAGCGTATTCACACACTGACACTGGCTTGGCAAATGGCAATGAATGAGAGTTTCAATCAGCCTCGCTGCAGTGCACTCAGGGAATGCTGGGCCTTGTAGTACTACTAGGCTGCCTGTATCGCAAGTTGGATTGTTATTCCTGTTAACGGCCAGGGATGAGCCCCTTCTAAAAGCGTATTCACACACTGACACTGGCTTGGCAAATGGCAATGAAAGAGAATTTCAATCAGCCTCGCTGCAGTGCACTCAGGGAATGCTGGGCGTTGTAGTACTACTAGGCTGCCTGTATCGCAAGTTGGATTGTTATTCCTGTTAACGGCCAGGGATGAGCCCCTTCTAAAAGCGTATTCACACACTGACACTGGCTTGGCAAATGGCAATGAATGAGAATTTCAATCAGCCTCGCTGCAGTGCACTCAAGGAATGCTGGGCCTTGTAGTACTACTAGGCTGCCTGTATCGCAAGTTGGATTGTTATTCCTGTTAACGGCCAGGGATGAGCCCCTTCTAAAAGCGTATTCACACACTGACACTGGCTTGGCAAATGGCAATGAATGAGAATTTCAATCAGCCTCACTGCAGTGCACTCAGGGAATGCTGGGCCTTGTAGTACTAGTACTACCACTACTACAAAGGCTGCCTGTATTGCAAGTTGGATGCAACGGGGATGAGCCCCTTATAAAAGTGTATTCACACACTGGCTGAGTAGTGAGTAGTGGATGAGCCCCTTCGATTTCTGGATTCCTGCCTTTTAGATTCCTAAAGCTTTCCCTTACTGCACAGAGATGCTATCCCTACAGCTCCTGTCTGTAAAATGGCCGCTGAGCTCCGTGCATAGACTTTTATTGCAGGCTTGAGCCCGCCCCTATGCTGCCTCCCGATTGGCTGGGAGAGACGTTTGCAAGGCATTATGGGGTAGCCTGATGTCAGGTGATCTTGTGAAATCCTCCATTTTAGATGTAACATGTGGCAGGCGCCAAAAATGTAGCCAGGTTCGGCCGAACCCGGTGAAGTTCAGATTCGCTGCGAACCGAACTTTTCCTGAAAATCGGACCGAAACCGGGTTCGGTTGTCCCGGTTCGCTCATCTCTACCCTTAAGGGTATGTGCACACACACTAATTACGTCCGAAATTGACGGACGTATTTCTGCCACAAGTCCCGGACCGAACACAGTGCAGGGAGCCGGGCTCCTAGTATCATACTTATGTACGATGCTAGGAGTCCCTGCCTCGCTGCAGGACAACTGTCCCGTACTGTAATCATGTTTTCAGTACGGGACAGTAGTTCCACGGAGAGGCAGGGACTCTTAGCATCGTACATAAGTATGATGCTAGGAGCCCGGCTCCCTGCAGTGTGTTCGGTCCACTACTTGCGGCCGAAATACGTCCGTCAATTACGGACGTAATTAGTGTGTGTGCACATACCCTAACCATAAAGCCTGTTACTGTGCAGTATTTCCTTTTGCCTCATTCTAACATCTGAAAAGTAATTACATGTTACCCAAAAACACACGACTCTGGTGAGACTCGAACCCACAAACTTTGAATTGCTATATAGCTCTAGAAGTCCAATGCGCTATCCATTGCGCCACAGAGCCTATATCATCCTGCATACTAGCAAAATATGTGCCCAGCTAAAGTCTTAATGGGTCTTGCTTTTTTAAGTTAAGGAATACTAAAAAAATCATCATTGGGGCTATCTTTTAGAGATACTCAAAAATAGCTCAGCTTTAAATTGTTCTTGACACTTCGTGGTTTCTATATATTGATAACAGATAGACATGAACAGAGCATTTTCAAAATTGGATGCAAAAATCGTTGTCTTAAGAGTCCACAAAAAAAGGTGGTTCCAATAACTTACACTAACAAATTAGGGGCCAGAAATGTTTTTATTAAAGACCACTCTAAGCCCTTAACCATAAAGCCTGTTACTGCGCAGTATTTTCTTTTGCCTCATTCTAACATCTGAAAAGTAATTACATGTTACCCAAAAACACACGACTCTGGTGGGACTCGAACCCACAACCTTTGAATTGCTATATAGCTCTAGAACTCCAATGCGCTATCCATCGCGGCACAGAGCCTATATCATCCTGCATGCTAGCAAAATATGTGCCCAGCTAAAGTCTTAATGGGTCTTGCTTTTTTAAGTTAAGGAATACTAAAAAAATCATCATTGGGGCTATCTTTTAGAGATACTCAAAAATAGCTCAAATTTAAATTGTTCTTGACACTTCGTGGTTTCTATATATTGATAACAGATAGACATGAACAGAGCATTTTCAAAATTGGATGCAAAAATCGTTGTCTTAAGAGTCCACAAAAAATGGTGGTTCCAATAACTTACACTAACAAATTAGGGGCCAGAAATGTTTTTATTAAAGACCACTCTAAGCCCTTAACCATAAAGCCTGTTACTGTGCGTATTTCCTTTTGCCTCATTCTAACATCTGAAAAGTAATTACATGTTACCCAAAAACACACGACTCTGGTGGGACTTGAACCCACAAGCTTTGAATTGCTATACAGCTCTAGAAGTCCAATGCGCTATCCATTGCGCCACAGAGCCTATATCATCCTGCATGCTAGCAAATTATGTGCCCAGCTAAAGTCTTAATGGGTCTTGCTTTTTTAAGTTAAGGAATACTAAAAAAATCATCATTGGGGCTATCTTTTAGAGATACTCAAAAATAGCTCAGCTTTAAATTGTTCTTGACACTTCGTGGTTTCTATATATTGATAACAGATAGACATGAACAGAGCATTTTCAAAATTGGATGCAAAAATCGTTGTCTTAAGAGTCCACAAAAAATGGTGGTTCCAATAACTTACGCTAACAAATTAGGGGCCAGAAATGTTTTTATTAAAGACCACTCTAAGCCCTTAACCATAAAGCCTATTACTGTGCAGTATTTCCTTTTGCCTCATTCCAACATCTGAAAAGTAATTACATGTTACACAAAAACACATGACTCTGGTGGGATTCGAACCCACAACCTTTGAATTGCTAAATAGATCTAGATGTCCAATTCGCTATCAATTGTGCCACAGAGCCTATATCATCCCACATGCTATCAAAAAATGTGCCCAGCTAAAGTCTTAATGGGTTTTGCTTTTTTAAGTTAAGGAATACTAAAAAAATCATCATTGGGGCTATCTTTTAGAGATACTCAAAAATAGCTCAGTTTTAAATTGTTCTTGACACTTCTTGGTTTATATATATTGATAAGAGATAGACATGAACAGAGCATTTTCAAAATTGGATGCAAAAATCGTTGTTTTAACCCCTTCAGGACTGAGCCTGTTTTGGCCTTCAGGACGAAGCCGATTTTTCAAATCTGACATGTGCCCCTTTATGTGGTAATAACTCCGGAATACTTTTGCCTATTCAAGTGATTATGAGATTGTTTTCCCATGACATATTGTCCTTCATGTTAGGGATAAAATTTGGTCGATAAATTTAATATTTATTTGTAAAAAACACCAATATTTGAAGAAAATGTGCAAAAATTAGCATTTTTCTACATTTATATGTATCTGCTTGTAAATCCGATACTAATACCACACAAAATAGTCACTAGTTAACATTTCCCATATGTCTACTTTAGTTTGGCATCGTTTTTTGAACATTCTTTTATTTTTCTAGGACGTTATAAGACGTAGAACTTTAGCAGCGATTTCTCATATTTTCAAGAAAATTTCAAAAGGCGATTTTTACAAGGACCAGTTCAGTACTGAAGTGGCTTTGAGGGCCCTATATATTAGAAAGTCCCCATAAATCACCCCATTTTGAAAACTGCACCCCTCAAAAAATTCAAAACAGCATTCAGAAAGTGTTTTAACCCTTTAGGCGTTTCACAGGAATTAAAGCAAAGTAGAGGTGAAAGTTACAAATTTCCTTTTTTTTTTACAAAATTAATTTGTAATACATTTTTTTATATACCACAGAAGGTTTTACCCGAGAAATTTAACTTATTATTTATTGCCCAGATTCTGCAGTTTTTAGAAATATCCCCCATGTGGCCCTAGTGCGCTAATTTACTGAAATACAGGCCTCAGAAGCAAAGAACCACCTAGTGGATTTTGGGGCCTCCTTTTTCTTGAATATATTTTAGGTACCATATCAGGTTTGAAGAGGTCTTGTGGGGCCAAAACAATAAAGACCCCCAAAAGTGACCTCATTTTGGAAACTACACCCCTCAGGGAATTTATCTAGGGGTATAGTTAGAATTTTGAACACACATTTTTTTTTCTAAATTCATTTGAATTAGTATGTGAAGATGAAAATCTACTTTTTTTCTGAAAAATGTAGAAATGTTACATTTTTTCAAGGAATAAAAGAGAAAAAACACCCCAACATATGTAAAGCAATTTCTTCCGATTATAGCAATACCCCACATGTGGTAATAAACTGCTGTTTGGACCCACAGCAGGACTCAGAAGGGAAGGAGCACCATTTGGATTTTGAAATTCTGATTTTGCTGGAATAGTTTTCAGTGCCGTGTCGCGTTTGAAATGCACTGGAGGGAACAAAATAGTGGAAACCCCCGGAAAGTGACCCCATTTTGGAAACTACACTCATCAAGGAATTTTTCTAGGGGTAAAGTTAGCATTTTGACCCCACAGTTGTTTTGCTGAATACATTGGAATTATTCTGTAAAGGTAAAAATCTACTTTTTTTTCTGAAAAAAGGTGTAATGACAGGGGGTAGGGAAACAGACAGTGAGCCCTAATCTACCCACCACTCAGTCCCTGCCTACTTGCAACGACCCGCCCTAGGCGACGGGGTACAACTGGGCGACGGTCCCTACGCTCAGTAGATGCACGACAGACAAACGGACAAGGGGACACAAGCAAAGGAAAATGGGGCAGTTGTCCACGGCAACACCGTGAGCAACAAGAGAGGTGAACGAGCCGAGTCAAACCAGGAATGTACGAGGTACCAAACCCAGAGCAGGAGAGTAGTCAGAAAGCCGGGGTCAGTATGAAGCAAGGTCAAATAGCTAGGAGCTGCAGCAAGGCCAGGAAACCACATGAGAAGAATCACAAGCAAAGGAGGAACAGGAAAGGCAGGTATAAATAGACAGAGGGCGGAACTAGCTCCGTCTGGCCAGGCTGTGATAGGCTCTCCCACTCCTAAGCCTGCCATCCTGAGTGGTGGAAGATGGAGTCAGTCTCAGAGACATAGAACCAGGTGCAGACTGATTACCCATGGGCGTATACACAGAAGTGCCTGGCAGATCCTTTACAGTACCCCCCCCTTTTATGAGGGGCCACCGGACTCTTTCTAAGTGGACCTGGTTTATTGGGGAAACGACGGTGGAACTTCCTGACCAATGCCCCAGCGTGAACATCCCGGGCGGGTACCCAAGTCCTCTCCTCAGGCCCGTATCCTCTCCAATGGACCAGGTACTGGAGGGAGCCTTGGACCATCTTGCTGTCCACAATCTTGGCCACCTCGAATTCCACCCCCTCAGGGGTGAGAATGGGAACAGGAGGTTTCCTCGAGGGAGCCCAGGACGGGGAGCAGCGTTTAACGAGGGAGGCATGAAACACGTCGTGTATACGAAAATATGGGGGCAACTCCAGTTGGAAGGAGACAGGATTGAGGACTTCGATTACCTTATATGGCCCTATAAACCGGGGAGCAAACTTCTTGGATGGGACCTTAACCCCTTAAGGACGCAGCCTAGTTTGGGCCTTAAGGCTCAGAGCCCATTTTTCAAATCTGACATATTTCACTTTATGTGGTAATAACGTCGGAATGCTTAAACCTATCCAAGCGATTCTGAGATTGTTTTCTCGTGACACTTTGGGCTTCATGTTCGTGGTAAAATTTGGTCGATATATTCAGTCTTTATTTGTGAAAAATTGCAAAATTTAGAGAAAATTTACAAAAAATAGCATTTTTCAGAATTTAAATGCATCTGCTTGAAAAACAGACGGTTATACCACCCAAAATAGTTACTAGTTCACATTTCCCATATGTCTACTTTTGATTGGCATCGTTTTTTGAACATTCTTTTATTTTTCTTGGACGTTACAAGGTTTAGAACATAAACAGCAATTTCTCATATTCTTAAGAAAATTTCAAAAGCCTTTTTTTGAAGGTGCCAGTTCAGTTCTGAAGTGGATTTGAGGGGACTATGTGTTAGAAACCCCCATAAAACACCCCATTTTAAAAACTAGACCCCTCAAAGTATTCAAAACAGCATATAGAAAGTTTTTTAACCCTTCAGGCATTTCACAGGAATTAAAGCAAAGTGGAAATTAAATTTGCAAATTTCATTTTTTCTGCTGAATTTCAATTTTATTCAATTTTTTTTTAGTAACAGAGAAGGTTTTACCAGAGAAACACTACTAAATATGTATTGTCCAGATTCTGCAGTTTTTAGAAATGTCCCACATGTGGCCCTACTGCGCTCGTGGACTAAAACACAAGCCCTAGAAGCAAAGAAGCACCTAGTGCATTTTGAGGCCTCTTTTTTATTAGAATATATTTTAGGCAGCATGCCAGGTTTGAAGAGGCGTTGAGGTATCAAAACAATGGAAACCCACCAGAAGTGACCCCATTTTGGAAATTACACCCCTCAAGGAATTCATTTATGGTTTTTGTTATCATTTTGACCGCACAGTTTTTTCACAGCACCTATTTGAATTGGGCTGTGAAATGAAAAAAATTATATTTTTTCCAATAAAATGTCATTTTTGATCAAATTTTCTTATTTTCACAGGGAACAACATACCCCATTTTGTTGCCCAATTTGTCCTTAGTGCGGCAATACCCCATTTGTGGTGATAAACTGCCGTTTGGGCCCATGGGAGGGCTCAGAAGGAAAGGAGCGCTATGTGTTTGTTGGAGTCCAGATTTTGCTGGATTGGTTTTCGGGTGCCATGTCGCATTTGCAGAGCCCCAGAGGTATCAAAGCAATGGAAACCCACCAGAAGTGACCCCATTTTGGAAACTACACCCCTCAAGGAATTCATTTATGGTTTTTGTTATCATTTTGACCGCACAGGTTTTTCACAGCACCTATTTGAATTGGGCTGTGAAATGAAAAAAATTATATTTTTTCCAATAAGATGTCATTTTTGATCAAAATTTCTTATTTTCACAGGGAACAACATACCCCATTTTGTTGCCCAATTTGTCCTTAGTGCGGCAATACCCCATTTGTGGTGATAAACTGCCGTTTGGGCCCATGGGAGGGCTCAGACGGAAAGGAGCGCTATGTGTTTGTTGGAGTCCAGATTTTGCTGGATTGGTTTTCGGGTGCCATGTTGCATTTGCAGAGCCCCAGAGGTATCAAAGCAATGGAAACCCACCAGAAGTGACCCCATTTTGGAAACTACACCCCTCAAGGAATTCATTTATGGTTTTTGTTATCATTTTGACCGCACAGTTTTTTCACAGCACCTATTTGAATTGGGCTGTGAAATGAAAAAAATGATATTTTTTCCAATAAGATGTCATTTTTGATCAAAATTTCTTATTTTCACAAGGAACAACATACCCCATTTTGTTGCCCAATTTGTCCTTAGTGCGGCAATACCCCATTTGTGGTGATAAACTGCCCTTTGGGCCCATGGGAGGGCTCAGAAGGAAAGGACCACCATTTGGCCTACTGGAGCTTTTCTGGTGCTAAGTCATGTGTGCAGAAGCCCCTGAGGTACCAGTACAGTTGAAACCCCCGAGAAGTGACCCCATTTTAAAAACGACACCCCTTAAGACATTCATCTAGAGGTGTAGTGAGCATTTTGACCCCACAGGTACTGTGTAAAAGATAATGCGCAGCAGATGGTGCAGTGTGAGATTTGCAATTTTATATATGTATATGCCATTTCAGTGTCCAATATAGTGTGCCCAGCATGCGCCACCGGAGATATACACCCCTTAAATTGTAATGTGGGTTCTCCTGGGTACGACAATACCCTACATGTGGCTGTTATCAGCTGCCTGGGCATACGGCAGGGCTCAGAAGGGAAAGATGAGGGGGGTAAGCTGTGCGGAGTGCATCAGGGTAAATTGAAAATCAAGGGATGTATGATACATTTTAAAACAATCTTTTATACAGAGCCCTGGTTTTTCGGGACACGTGTCACATTGGTATATTGTGTTCTTCCTTATCCCCCTCTTATAGCAGACTCTGCACCTCTTTTGACTCTTTCCCTTTCCACCGGTTTGGGGACCTTCTCCTGGAAAGTGTTGCCCTGGTACGATGCGCCCCCCCTTCCTGGTCCCTAAAGATTAGATCTTGAAATTCCAGGAAAGTTCCCCTCTGGCCTGCACATCGACGTAGCACATACGCATTGTACAAAGCCATCTGTATGATGTGCCCGGCCAGCTTCTTATACCTCACCGCATGGCGCTGTAGGGCTTCAGGACTTGATTTGACAAGTCCATCCCTCCCATGTACCTATTGTAGTCCAGGATGCAGTCTGGTTTGGGGGTGGCCTTTCCTTCATATATCCTAAACCTGTAGGTATACCCTGATGCACTCTCGCAGCTTATACATCTTCACGCCATACCTTGCCCTCTTACCTGGCAGGTACTGGCGGAATTGAACCCTCCCTTTAAAATGTACCAGGGACTCATCAATAGAAAAACACTTCTCGGGGGTGTATGCTTGGGAAAACCGGGCACTGGAACGGTCTAATAGGGGTCTCCGTTTATACAAACGGTCAAAACTGGGGTCATTTCGGAGTGGGCACGGCTCATTATCAGTATAATGTAAGAAGCGAAGTATTGCCTCATTTATTTATTTTTTTAGGTTCCAGTTCATTTCTGAAGTTGCTTTGAGGGGCCCATATATTAGAAACCCCTATCAAACACCCCATTTTAGAAACTAGACCCCTCAAAGTATTCACAACAGCATTTAGAAAGTTTATGAACCCTTTAGGTGTTTCACAGAAATTTAGAGCAAAGTAGAGGTGAAATTTACTCTTTTTATACCATTTTTTTTATAACACAAAAGGATTTATCAGAGAAACGCAACTCAATACTTATTGCCCAGATTCTGCAGTTTAGAGAAATATCCCACATGTGGCCCTCGGGCGGTAATGGACTGAAGCACCGGCCTCCGAAGCAAAGGAGCACCTAGCGGATTTTGAGCCCTCTTTTTTATTAGGCACCATGTCCGGTTTGAAGAGGTCTTGTGGTGCCAAAACATTGGAAACCCCCCAAAAGTGACCCCAATTTGGAAACTAGACCCCTTGAGGAATCCATTGTAGTTTTCATGGGGTGCATGCGGCTTTTTGATCAGTTTTTATTCCATTTTTAGGTGGCGTGGTGACTAATAAACAGCAATTCTACTATTGTTTTTGTATACTTTTTTTTTTACAGCGTTCACCGTGCGCTATAAATGATATATTAACTTTATTCTGCGGGGCGATACGATCACGGCGATACCAGATGTTTATAGTTTTTTTTTATGTCTTATGGCGTTTGCACAATAAAATACGTTTTGTAAACAATCATTCACTTTTTGTGTTACCTTATTCTAAGAGCCATAACGTTTTTATTTTTCAATCAATAAAGCCGTGCGAGGACTTATTTTTTGCGTAACGAACTGTATTTTCCATCAGTACCATTTTTAGGTACATGCGACTTTTTGATCTCTTTTTATTCCATTTTTTGGGAGGTGAAGTGACCAAACAATTGTGATTGTGGTACGGTTTATTAATATTTTTTTTTACGGCGTACACCGTGCGGGATAAATAACAAAATAATTTTGTAGTTCAGGCCGTTACGGACGCGGCGATACCAATTATGTATAGTTTATTTGTTTGTTTATATATTTTTATTAATAATAAAGGCCTGATAAGGGAAAAAGTGGGACTTTTACTTTTATTACTTTTCAAACTTTTATTTTCTTATTTTTACACATCTTTTTTTAACTTTTTTTTAACTTTATTACTTTGTCCCACTAGGGGACATGAGGGCAGGAGGCCCTGATCGCTATTCTAATACACTGCACTACATGCGTAGTGCAGTGTATTAGAACTGTCAGCTACTCACTGACAGCAAGCATAGTGGGTCCTGACGTTGTCAGGACCCACTAGGCTTCCGTCTATGGCATAGCCGGACGCCATTGTTTGGTGTCCGGTTGCCATAGTCACCATCGCCGGCCGCTATCGCGTAGCAGGCCGGCGATGGCAGCTTAACCCCTAAAAAGCCGCGATCTCTATAGAACGCGGCTTTTAAGGGGTTAATCAGCGGGGACACAGCGATCGGTCCCCGCTGTAGGAGCTGTGACAGCTGCTGAACAAGACAGCAGCGTCACAGCTCCTGTATGTGTCGGGAGGACGGCCGAAACGGCCGTTACTCCCGAGACGTACTATTACGGCATGGAGCGCGAACGATACAGCTGCCATGACGTAATAGTACGTCAAGGAGCGGGAAGGGGTTAAGGCGCAAGTTCTTAGATGATAACCACACCAGATCCCCGACCATAAACAAGGGGTTAGCAGAACGTCTTCTATCAGCCTGAGTTTTTTGTATACTCTGGGACGCCTCTAGGTTCTTCTGAACCTGGGCCCAGACTGTGCACAGTTCCCGATGACGACCTCTACCTCGGGATTGTTGGAACTTCCAGGTGAAACGGAGGAGAACCGTGGATTAAACCCAAAATTACAGAAAAAGCGGGAGACCCCTGACGAGTTACTGACCCGGTTATTAAGGGAAAATTCGGCGAGGGGAATGAATGAGACCCAATCATATTGACAGTCAGAGATAAAACACCTTAAATATTGTTCTATAGACTGATTAGTCCTCTCAGTTTGGCCATTAGTTTCAGGATGGAAGGCAGAGAAGAAGGACAGATCAATCTCCTGTAATAATTAGCGAACCCCAAGAAACACTGTAACGCCTTCAGGGAGGCAGGTTGGACCCATTCCGCCACAGCCTGGACCTTGGCGGGGTACATGCGGAATTCATGAGGAGTGAGGATTTGACCCAAAAATGGTATCTCTTGCACCCCAAACACACATTTTTCGGTCTTAGCAAACAGTTTGTTTTCCCGAAGGACCTGGAGCACCTTCCTGACATGCTCAATGTGGGAGGACCAGTCCTTGGAAAACACCAGTATGTCATCAAGGTACACTACAAGAAATACCCCCAGGTAATCTCTTAAAATCTCATTTATGAAATTCTGGAAGACCGCGGGGGCATTACACAACCCAAAGGGCATGACGAGGTATTCGAAATGAGCTTCGGGCGTGTTAAACGTAGTCTTCCACTCATCCCCCTCTTTGATGCGGATAAGGTTATACGCCCCCCGTAGATCAAACTTTGAGAACCATTGGGCCCCCTGGACTTGATTAAAGAGATCAGGAATCAAAGGAAGGGGATACTGGTTACTTACAGTGACCTTATTCAAGTTACGGTAGTCAATGCATGGCCTAAGACCACCATCCTTCTTCCCTACGAAGAAGAAGCCAGCACCTACCGGAGAAGTAGAGGGGCGAATGTAACCCTTGGCCAGGCATTCCTGGATATACTCTCTCATGGCTTCACGTTCGGGACAAGAAAGGTTAAATATCCTACCCTTAGGGAGCTTAGCTCCTGGTACCAAATCGATAGCGCAATCGTATTCTCTATGAGGAGGTAACATTTCGGAAGCCTCCCTAGAGAAAACATCGGCGAAGTCCTGAACAAACTCAGGTAGCGTGTTCACCTCCTCAGGGGGAGAAATAGAATTAACAGAAAAACATGACGTCAAGCATTCATTACCCCATTTGGTAAGCTCCCCAGTATTCCAGTCAAACGTGGGATTATGCAACTGCAACCAGGGAAGGCCTAAAACCAAATCGGACGATAATCCCTGAATCAACAGTACAGAGCACTGCTCCAAATGCATGGAGCCAACAAGGAGTTCAAAAACAGGGGTATGCTGTGTAAAATAACCATTAGCAAGGGGAGTGGAGTCGATACCTACTACCGGGACAGGTTTAAGCAAATCAATCAAAGGCATAGCTAGAGACATAGCAAATTCCACAGACATGATATTAGCAGAAGACCCTGAATCCACGAAAGCACTGCCGGTAGCAGACCTACCACCAAAAGAGACCTGAAAGGGAAGCAAGATTTTATTACGTTTCATATTTACGGGAAATACCTGTGTGCCCAAGTGACCTCCCCGATGATCACTTAGGCGCGGAAGTTTTCCGGCTGCTTATTCTTACGCCTAGGACAGGTGTTCACTTGATGTTTGTCATCCCCACAATAGAAGTAGAGACCATTCTTCCTGCGGAACTCTCTACGTTGACGGGGGGACACAGAGGCCCCGAGTTGCATAGGTATCTCCGAGTCTTCCGTGGAAGAGCGAGGCAACGGGACCTCGGGAGGCATCATGTGGGAGTCAGAGGGGAAAACACAAAACCGTTCAAGTTGACGTTCCCTGAGACGTCGGTCAAGTCGTACCGCTAAAGCCATAACCTGGTCTAAGGAGTCAGAACAGGGATAGCTAACTAGCACGTCTTTCAGGGCGTTCGACAGACCCAACCTAAACTGGCACCTTAAGGCAGGGTCATTCCACCGAGAAGCTACGCACCACTTCCTAAAGTCAGAGCAATACTCCTCCACAGGTCTCTTACCCTGACGTAAGGTCACCAGCTGACTCTCGGCAAAGGCAGTCCTGCCAGTCTCATCATAAATGAGTCCGAGAGCAGAAAAGAAACGGTCAACGGAGGAAAGTTCCGGGTCGTCAGGGGCCAGGGAGAAGGCCCATTCTTGGGGCCCTTCCTGGAGCTGGGACATAATTATACCCACCCGCTTGCTCTCAGAACCTGAAAGTAGAGCTTTCAACTCTCCCGAAAGGAGAGAAAAGTCCTCCGGTCCTCTGAGAACCGGTCAGGCAACTTGAGGTGGGGTTCAAGTGGTGAGGTAAGAGGTACAACCGTGGCAGCGTCAGGCTGGTTGACCCTCTGAGCCAGGGCCTGGACCTGTAGGGAGAGACCCTGCATTTGCTGAGCCAGGGTCTCAAGGGGGTCCATAATAGAGTGAGGGACCAGGGTAGCCTAGGTATATGGGCTTGTGATTAAGTAATGACAGGGGGGTAGGGAAACAGACAGTGAGCCCTAATCTACCCACCACTCAGTCCCTGCCCACTTGCAACGACCCGCCCTAGGCAACGGGATACAACTGGGCGACGGTCCCTATGCTCAGTAGGTGCACGACAGACAAACGGACAAGGGGACACAAGCAAAGGGAAATGGGGCAGTTGCCCACGGCAACACCGTGAGCAACAAGAGAGGTGAACGAGCCGAGTCAAACCAGGAATGTACGAGGTACCAAACGCAGAGCAGGAGAGTAGTCAGAAAGCCGGGGTCAGTATGAAGCAAGGTCAAATAGCTAGGAGCTGCAGCAAGGCCAGGAAAACACATGAGAAGAATCACAAGCAAAGGATGAACAGGAAAGGCAGGTATAAATAGACAGAGGGCGGAACTAGCTCCGTCTGGCCAGGCTGCGATAGGCTCTCCCACTCCTAAGCCTGCCATCCTGAGCGGTGGAAGATGGAGTCAGTCTCAGAGACATAGAACCAGGTGCAGACTGATTACCCATGGGCGTATACACAGAAGTGCCTGGCAGATCCTTTACAAAAGGTAGCCATTTCTAATTTTTACAAGGAATAAAGGAGAAAAAGCACCCCAACATTTGTAAAACAATTTCTCCCGATTACGTAAATATGCCATATGTGGCTTAGAAGGGCTTAGAAGGGAAGGAGCGCTATTTGTCTTTTAGAGCTCAAATTTAGCTGAAATGGTTTTTGGGTGCCATGTTGCATTTGCAAAGCCCCTGAGTGGCCAAAACAGTGGAAACCCCCCATTAAAATGTTGCATTTTTTCAATTTCACAAAGGATAAAGGGGGTAAAAGCTGCCCAACATTTGTAAAGCAATTTCTCCCGAGTACGGCAATACCCCACGTGTGGTCATAAATGGTTTTTCATTAGAAAGTAATTAACCCTTCCTGGACTGATACATTTTTTTATTTTCCTTTTTAGTTTTTTCCTCCCCGCGTTCCAAGAGCCACAACTTTTTTATTTTTCAGTCAATAGAGCGGTATGAGGGCTTATTTATTGATGGACGAGCGGTCGTTTTTATTGGTACCATTTTTTGGTACATACAACTTTTTGAGCACTTTTTATTCCATTTTTAGGTAGAGCCAAGGTGACCAAAAAACAGTGATTTTGCCATTTTAAATGCTTTATTTTTCACATGAGACGCTCCATACATCACCCCCCACACTACGACATGCTATGTCGTGGTGCGCGCAGGGGTTAATGTGCAGCGGATGGTGCAGAGTGAAAATTAAAATTTTCCACTCATATGCCAATTTAGTGCACTACATGTTATGCCCAGTTTGTGCCACTGAAGACAAATATCTCATAAAATATTAACCGGGTTCTCCCGGGTATGGCGATGCCATATCTATGGACGTAAACTGCTGTTTGGGCAGGCTGCAGGGCTCAGAAGGGAGGGAGCGGCATTTGGCTTTTGGGGCTCAGATGTAGCTTGGTAGTAGTTCTGTTTTGGGTTTTACTGGTGTTTCAGTTTATAATGTGGGGGCATATGTTTTCTGTGCGGGGTACATCAGGGTATAATAAGAGGGTATAATAATAGGGTAAATAAATAATAATCCGCAGATATGTGGCCGGTGTCGCACTGATAAATCGCGCCCGATCTTATCCGCTTTTGGACACTCTGCACATTTTGCATCGCCATATTCTGAGAGCCAGAACTGTTTTATTTTTTCTCCACCGGAGCTGTGTGAGGGTTTATTCTTTGCGGGACAATCTGTAGTTTTCATTGGTACCATCTTGGGGTACCAGAAATTTTTTTGATCACGTTTTATTCAATTTTTTGGCAAGCAAGGTGACCAAAAACCATCAATTCTGCCAATGTTTTTTATTCTTTTTTTTTATGGCGTTCACCCTGGGCTATAAATTACCATTATATTTTATTCTGCGGGTCGGTACGATTACGGCGATACCAGATGTATATAATTCTTTTATGTTTTGCAGCGTTTGTGCAATAAAATCACTTATTTATAAAATAAATTATTTTTTGTGCCACCATATTCTGAGAGCGATAACTTTTTTATTTTTCAGTCAAAAACGCGGTGTAATGGCTTGTTTTTTGCGGGACGGGTTGTAGTTTGTATTGGTACCATTTTGGCGTACATGCGACTTTTTGATCACTTTTTATTGTATATTATGGGAGGGTTGGTAACCCAAAAATTGTGATTCGGGCACTGTTTTTCGTTTATTTTTTTCGCGGTGTTCACCGTGCGGAAAAAATAATATTACAGTTTTATAGTTGGGGTCGTTACAAACGCGGTGATACCAAATATGTGTACTTTTTTTAACGTGTTAATTTTTTTACTATATTAAAAGACTTATTATAGGAAAAAAAGCATTCTTTGTTTATGTCACTTCTAACTTTTATTTTTACACTTTTTAAAAACATTTTTATTATCTCTTTTTTACTTTTTTTACTTGTCCCACTAGGGGACACTTAGACTTGCAGCTCTGATCGCTGTTGGAACACATTACACTACACACGTAGTGTAATGTGTTCTAACTGTCATTGTGACGTAACTGTCACACTGACAGGAAGCATCGGAGGACGGGCCAGAGGCTGATCCTCCGAGGTTTCCGTACATGGCAACCCGGAGGTCATTGTCTGGCCTCTGGTTGTCGTGAGAAGGATCGCCAGCCCCCGCAAATACATGTGGGGGGCTGCCGGTCCGCTGTAAACCTCTTCAATGTGGTGATCGCAATCGACCACCGCATCGAAGGGGTTAATTGCCGATTTCAGCGGCGACAGGCCGCTGATCGGCAATGGGGAGAGCAGGGCAGACACCCTGCACAGTTAACCGCCGCTGCGGTGTAGCGCCGCGCTGCGGTTAACTGTCAAAGCACTAACGTTATTGCACGTCAAGGTACGCGAAGTTACTGCACATATTGACGTGCATTAACGTCAAGGTGCGGGAAAGGGTTAAGAGTCCATACAAAAAGGTGGTTCCAATAACTTACACTAACAAATTAGGGGCCAGAAATGTTTTGATTAAAGACTAAGCCCTTAACCATAAAGCCTGTTACTGTGCAGTATTTCCTTTTGCCTCATTCTAACATCTGAAAAGTAATTACATGTTACCCAAAAACACACGACTCTGGTGGGACTCAAACCCACAACCTTTGAATTGCTATATAGCTCTAGAAGTCCAATGCGCTATCCATTGCGCCACAAAGCCTATATCATCCTGCATGCTAGCAAAATATGTGCCCACCTAAAGTCTTAATGGGTCTTGCTTTTTTAAGTTAAGGAATACTAAAAAAATCATCATTGGGGCTATCCTTTAGAGATACTCAAAAATAGCTCAGCTTTAAATTGTTCTTGACACTTCGTGGTTTCTATATATTGATAACAGATAGACATGTACAGAGCATTTTCAAAATTGGATGCAAAATCGTTGTCTTAAGAGTCCACAAAAAAAGGTGGTTCCAATAACTTACACTAACAAATTAGGGGCCAGAAATGTTTTTATTAAAGACCACTCTAAGCCCTTAGGGTATGTTCACACGGCCAAATTTCAGACGTATACGAGGCGTATTCTGCCTCGTTTTACGTCTGAAAATAGGGCTACAATACGTCGGCAAACATCTGCCCATTCATTTGAATGGGTTTGCCGACGTACTGTGCAGACGACCTGTTATATACGCGTCGTCGTTTGACAGCTGTCAAACGACGACGCGTAAAAATACAGCCTCGTCAAAAGAAGTGCAGGACACTTCTTTGGACGTTTTTGGAGCTGTTTTCTCATAGAAAACATACATAAGTATGATACTAGGAGCCCGGCTCCCTGCACTGTGTTCGGTCCGGGACTTGCGGCCGAAATACGTCCGTCAATTACGGACGTAATTAGTGTGTGTGCACATACCCTAATAGCTAGACACTGGAAAGAGGTTGATCCCCCTACAGTCACTGAGTGGTTAAGAGAAATAAATATAATACAATCGTACGAAAAAACTAAATGGCTCTTAAACCACGAACTAGACAAATTCCAACATATATGGGACAATTGGATACAATTTTATAAATCTGAACCAGAAAAAGAAACAAGTCACGACCAGGTGTTTGAAAAAATACAAATAATCTTTATTAAAGTCAATTAGACACATGAAGACAACGTATAACACTTAGACATAATAAAATGCCATGGACCCTCGAACACAAACGGAATCCGAACGTAAAAGCAGAGTAGCCCCCCAGATGTAAAAATGGTCTGACACAACCTATATATGGCTACAGTGCATAAGTACATATTAATGAGCAGGTACTAGGCATGGTACGCTTTGCACAGATGGACACATAAATAAGTAAAGAGAATATATGTAACGTACAATCTAAGTAAAAACAACATGCAAAGTAGTATACCTACACCTGCGTATAAGAAGATAAATAGGAGATCAGGACCAAGAGGGGGACTTCTGCTTAACCCAACGCGCGTTTCGCTGGTGCTTCGTCAGGGGTTGATGTCCAAATGCCCCAGTTACCCCTAGATATACCTTCCTCAATGATGTTTTACCGGTAAAATCACAGCTGTTTCTTATCGGGTGGTTAGGTGTTCAGCGTCGGTCACCCATGACAGACGCCGATACATCCCGCCCACCCACGATAGCGTCCTATCGTGCAGTCCTATATCAAAACAATCCTCCTCCCAGAACCGCCTCCATCGGCATAGCCACACCAGGCGGGCGGGGGAATGAACTCCACCCGCCCGCTCGATGCGGAATCGCAAAAGGTCAGAGACAGGGATACGAGAATGAATGAAACTAAAAGTTTAGTGGCAATCCAGTTTTAGCCCAAGGTGAAAACATCTATCCTGAACACTGAGGTGAAAAATAAGTTGAAAAGCCCAGCCGATCTCATTAAACAACAGCAGCGGGACGAAGCGTCCCGTTGCTAGGTGACAGTCCAGCGTGAGAATAGCGATTGCTGTTAAACACGCTGGAGAGCATAGCACAGCATTAGAAGCTGAGGTCGCTGTCCAACGTGCTGAAATACTCAGCACAGCCGTCAAACCTAAATAACAGGGAGAGTCAGGGCAGTCGCTGTCCAAGGTGCTGAAGCTGACTATCCAAGTCCATATAGCGCTTCAGAGCTGAAACACAGTGCCACACTCTTCACAGCATTACTGGTCAGTTCCGGCACTGTGTTTCAGCTCTGAAGCGCTATATGGACTTGGATAGTCAGCTTCAGCACCTTGGACAGCGACTGCCCTGACTCTCCCTGTTATTTAGGTTTGACGGCTGTGCTGAGTATTTCAGCACGTTGGACAGCGACCTCAGCTTCTAATGCTGTGCTATGCTCTCCAGCGTGTTTAACAGCAATCTCTATTCTCACGCTGGACTGTCACCTAGCAACGGGACGCTTCGTCCCGCTGCTGTTGTTTAATGAGATCGGCTGGGCTTTTCAACTTATTTTTCACCTCAGTGTTCAGGATAGATGTTTTCACCTTGGGCTAAAACTGGATTGCCACTAAACTTTTAGTTTCATTCATTCTCGTATCCCTGTCTCTGACCTTTTGCGATTCCGCATCGAGCGGGCGGGTGGAGTTCATTCCCCCGCCCGCCTGGTGTGGCTATGCCAATGGAGGCGGTTCTGGGAGGAGGATTGTTTTGATATAGGACTGCACGATAGGACGCTATCGTGGGTGGGCGGGATGTATCGGCGTCTGTCATGGGAGACCGACGCTGAACACCTAACCACCCGATAAGAAACAGCTGTGATTTTACCGGTAAAACATCATTGAGGAAGGTATATCTAGGGGTAACTGGAGCATTTGGACATCAACCCCTGACGAAGCACCAGCGAAACGCGCGTTGGGTTAAGCAGAGGTCCCCCTCTTGGTCCTGATCTCCTATTTATCTTCTTATACGCAGGTGTAGGTATACTACTTTGCATGTTGTTTTTACTTAGATTGTACGTTACATATATTCTCTTTACTTATTTATGTGTCCATCTGTGCAAAGCGTACCATGCCTAGTACCTGCTCATTAATATGTACTTATGCACTGTAGCCATATATAGGTTGTGTCAGACCATTTTTACATCTGGGGGGCTACTCTGCTTTTACGTTCGGATTCCGTTTGTGTTCGAGGGTCCATGGTATTTTATTATGTCTAAGTGTTATACGTTGTCTTCATGTGTCTAATTGACTTTAATAAAGATTATTTGTATTTTTTCAAACACCTGGTCGTGACTTGTTTCTTTTTCTGGTTCAGTTTAAATTAGTCACTAGGACCACTAGTATCATTCGGGGTATTGTTCGGTTTGCTAATTTTATAAATCTGTAGATATGTCCTAATTATTACCTAAGAATACAGCTTGATCCCCTATCTACATCTTCATCAGCTCTTGTTCCTGAGGCAAGCCATCTACTCACCAGATCTTCCATATATAGATTCAAGGGATTTAATGCCATATTCTTTAATATCAACACATTATTACACCTGATTATATTGTTTGAGATGCATTATTATAGTAATAGATGTTTCGCATTGTGAAGATGATCTGATACCCCTTCCCTTTCCTTTTTTATTTCTGTATCCTTCCTTTTTCTTTGTTGGAAAACCCTTAAATAAATAAAGAATTTACAAAAAAAATAACAATTTGACATGTTTTCTTATGTTGGCCACCAGAGGGAGCACTTCCCAGAATTACAGCAAGGTGAATAAGGCAAAGCAACCTGACTCACAGCTGCCGTAAATGTGGAAGGGAATCTCACCCCCCCCCCCTAATACAAGCCAGGAAAAGCTGTCTTCAATTTGCTAAGCAGCGTCCGGCTGGC